>NW_028292579.1:3834734-4552234 GCF_029948245.1 Actinia tenebrosa | reverse complement strand
ATGCAAAGTAGTTACTAGTCTTTAGGGAGTTGTTTTTATTTACCGATGGTACACCCGAACAACAAGCTTCCAACATGACGCAGTCAATCAGCTGCAGTGTAAAGAGACCAGCATCCAGTCTCTTGAGGTAAAACATGTCTTCTGTTTCCTCATCTATTTCTTCGCCCTCCTCAACGAGTTTCTTCAACATAATAAAGAAAAATCAATGTTCTACAGATTTCGTATAGGTGAGTTTGTAATCTCGCCTGTAAACAGTGAGCGTGCTGAGCTGTGCCGTGCCGCGATAGGAGCAATTTACATTTCATTGGTTGCGAACATAATGATGTGCAGATCGTGTTCACATGATGAAACTTGTGCGTAACGCTACAAAATTATCCAGTCTACTTCTAAAACGTTGCGCCCTACGGTCGAGAAGCTGGACACAAGAAACAATCCCGTCGCGCGAAACAGTTTCGCAGTGTTTCCAGAGCCTTGAATGTCCCCGTGGAAAGACTTCATTATAAAGTATGATCTATTGTTACCTCTTTTTCTCTTTCTATCTTCTCATCACAGTCATGTACTTTTTTATAATATTTGAAATGAAGTTCCATCAGTCTGTCTATCTTGATGTGATCGCCTTCTACAAATTTCTGCACCAGACGATTTCTTAAATTCCCCGAAAGATTCCTGAATAAGGATGCTAGAATAGATAAAGTGTGCTCTGGAAAGAAAAAGAAAAAGAATGATTCGTTACTTGTTCTCTCTTCTTCCTGCTTCTGTTATCTTTTTTTTTCTTCTTCTTTTTCTTTTTCCTTCTTTGCTTCCTTCTGTCAATGCTTTTTTGTCTGCCTGTTTCTCACTTTTTTCCCCGTTTCATTTTTGCTTCCTTTCTTCCATTTCCTTCCTTCCTTCCTTCCTTCCTCCCTTCCTTCCTTCCTGACTTTAAAGCACTATTTTCCTTGCCTATCTAGAATGCTTCTTTCTTCTGTTTAACTGTAAAAACATTTTCACTACAATGATACCCAGACCTGACCAGGAAGCGCCGAAAACTCTTAATCCTCACCTTCAAACTGTTCTTCTGATACTCCTGTCTTTTTGTTGGATTTGGGAGGCTAAAAAAAAAAGACATACATTCGTTATTTACATGCAAATACTTTGGTCTTCTAACCCATCTATCTCAATCTCAAGGGTAACAAGGTACAAGACCATCATGAGAGCCATGCTATCTATGCCTTTGATTTATAATTCATTTGCCGCTCTACGGACTGTAGTTACAAATGTTTTCCTCGTTAGTTGGTTCGTGGTTACCAATCAAGTTTTTTTTACCTTCATAAAGAGAGGAAACAGACATCTGAGTCCCAAAAACTCAATAAACTTCTGGCAGTTTTCTATTCCTTCCAGGCCTTGCATTGCATAATCCAGAACTTTCAAAGCACTTCTTCTAGACATCTTCTTTTCTCTAATAATTCAAGCAACATCAAGTGAATGATATTTTGGCTATAAGGACAATAGCTTTTAAAACTATTTAGCCCAAAGTTTCAAAGTTTCACACAATAAATGACATTAAATATAAAATCGATAATTTCATGAAGATTTGAATGGAAAGATGCCAGCCAGCCAACACATTCTCTCATTCAAATCCTTATGAACGTTATCCCATTGAGCACATTATCCATGGATGGAATATAGAACTTCTTTGTGAGGTCATAGTCCATCTTCTTACTTATTCTGTATTTTGATTTAGGAAACTCATTAATAATTCATGAAGAAAACACAATAGAAATCATGACCATGAAGGTGATTTTATATCGGATAAAGATTCGTCTTCATTTGCATAAACTTTAACTTGGATTTTCTCTATCCAACTTGGTTCAATTCGTAAAGAATTCGGTACAATATGAGAACATACATCTGGAGTTTTCTAAGCCGTTTAATAAACTCGCAGATCGTGTTTTATCGGGTCTAAAACCACTCGGCTACGCCTCGTGTTTTATACCCGATAAAACACTCCTGCTCGTTTATTAAACAGTACATAAACACTCTGGGAGCTGTAGAGCACTCGCAATTAATCACTGCAATTAAGCAAAAGAAACACTGAGCTATGCCTCATGTTCCTAAGCTTGCTTCTCTCACCCTCATGCCGTACAGCTCCCAGGGTGTTTACAGTGTATCACAGTACAGTAATATGCATACTTATTTTGTCTTCCTTGAATCTAATCCAAAATAAAACACATTCAAATAGATGGTCTGCAACAGTTTGTACAATATTGCTTACACAGCTGTACCTTAGCATAAGTATCATCAACTGAAGTCCTTCTCCTTTCAAGAACAGGTCTTTATTTGGGTTGTACATTAATGCTGAACACAAGCAGTTAAAGAGGTTTTCCATGTACTCTAGTTCATCAGAGGCAGTTGGATCATAACGTTTGTACAACTGAAACATAGAAAGAATATTTTTATTGCTTTTAACCATTTTCACAAATTTTATTTTTTCCCCCATATCATTTGCATAAGCATTACAGTTTTTTGACATCTAGTAGCTTTTATATCTTTGGGTTTTCCATCAATTAATAATTCAATTACTGTACTTATACCTCTGTGAATTTAACTGATTGTAGCAGAATCAAAAGACACACACACACACCACACACACAAGAACATGTTTTTTCTAATGTGCAGAAAATGACTCACTGATAAACTTTGTAGCAAAGTATCAATTCCATTTGATTCTCCCAATAACTGTCTGTTCTCTGATAATAAGATAAAACAAAAAACAAAAAATGAGAGTGAGTGAGAGGGTCCATGAGAGAGATAGAAATGTTGAAGAGGTGGGGATGGTTGGGGCAGTATAATAATGAGAAATAAAGATGCTAGCTTTTTTCTACGCCCCATTCAGTAATACACCTCTTGCATGTGACATCAAAGCAGCTCAATTTGGAGGACAAAACAAAAGAATTTCAATTTCCTGGGAATTGAAAACCTATTGTTGTCCTCCAAATTGAGCTGCATACCGGTGTGCTGCAAGAGGTCTATAAATATAGCAAACGGGAAGAGTGATGTAAGTGTGAAGAGGAACATGACCCATAGGCAAGTGCTTCTCATACTCTGGACAATGAGTAGTTTTGGAGCAAAGAAAAAACTGTTTTATTTGTTTTATTTATCACATATTCGAAAAAAATTTGTTGTGATTTTCAATGCTGTTTTTTTTACATTTCTTTACACATTGCACACATGGATGGCATCAGCGGCAGTGGTTTGTCAACCAATTAACAGCACAGTTCTTGACAAATCAGAGTCTATTTACATACAACATGAAATAACAATCTGTATCTTGCAAGCAAAGTCACCATTTAATAATTCTTCAAACCAGAGAAGGAAAGAGTTCTCAAATTTAAATCAGAAAAGACAGTATAACTTTTACTGTACATGACTCAATTTTTAGAGAAGTACAAAGTAGGAAGCTCTGCCAGGAGGAGAGTAAGACAGTGGAGATTGATCTACAAACCTTCTGTGTTTTGTAATAATATAGATAATATTTCACTGCTGTACAACTTGTTTGCATTAAATGCAGGCTTTTGCTGTTGACAAGAAAGTAAATGTTAAATTATATATTATATATAAGATGATAGACGATGATCATAAAACTCAGCTCTTTCTGATTGTTTGGAGTGAATGCTTTATGAGAACGCATAGCATGTTTGCACAATTTCAATCTAATAAATTCCCTCATGTTTTATCACACCAAGGTATTGCAGGATATCAAGATAATGGTGATAATCATCTAGCCCTGTTTTCATACCACATGCATCACAAGAACCACCATGTGGTTAGTGGTGAGTATATATTATAAATAAGATAGAAAAATAGGAGGGAAATGTACTTTGAGTCTTCTTATGATCCATCCTATCAGCCCTTGCTCCCCAGCTATTTGACATATTGTGTCTCGCAGCTCTGTCATATTTTCGATTATACCTAGGGGGGCAAGTAATACACTAGTTTAGCTTAATAAAGGGTAAAGGTGTGTGAGGGTCATAATTTTTGAGGGTCAAACTGTGAGATAACTCATGGCTAAATGTATTTACACTTGTTAAATAAAGTTTACTGTAGCATAATGTCTCTTGATAACAGTAATGATGAAGAAATAAACAACTAAAAATATTTAGCAGTGACATTGCTAGCTATTATTCTTAACCACTGTCTTTCAAATGGAATTTAGAAGTTGATTTTTGCAGAGGAAGGAAAAACAGAGCACCTGGAGAAACCCTTGAAAAACAGGAGAGAATTGACAAGCAGCTCTACTGACACATACATGTATCTCACTGGGATTGCTGTTGGGTTGCATTGCTGAGAGCTGAGCTCTCATTCCTATGTACATGTATGCCTACTGTGAGTGCTGATAACATGTATAAAACACTTTGGTGAAGGGGTTATGGTGATAAGTAAGATATATTACAGTTGCAACATACTTAATGAGTTGTATACTCCATCACTCTCTTCTTTGACTGTTTCTTCAAGTCTTTCTAGATTCTGAACCAACAGGGCTATCACTTGACCTTCAAGCTTTGGATGAGAAATTTAAAAAGTGTTAAGTACTACTGTAAATGTTTCCAGTAACCGGTCAATTCACCCACGGACCAACTCGCCCACGCCAATTCGCCCATGCATAAAATCATTGATCATGCATTTGCCAACTCGCCCATGCAAACTCGCCCACATTTAAAATTACTTTAAGAAATATCTAACCGTATATTTAAGACTAATTTAATGTAGTTTGTGATTTATCAACCTTATTACTTGACATTTACATTTAAATTGTTTTATGAGTTGTTTTGTTTGTTAGCAAGTTAGCATAGGCGAGTCCGTTATGGTGTATAAAAAGTTTGCGTTTTGAAGTCTTGAGCTTAAGTTTAGATATTTCTTAAAGTGATTTTAAAATGTGGGCGAGTTTGCATGGGCGAGTTGGCAAACGCATGATTGATGATTTTATATGTAGGCGAATTGGCGTGGGCGAGTTGGTCCATAGGCGGATTGACTGTAAACCATGTTTCCTTATCCTAGTATAGACCCTTTCTGAGATAGCAAAAAAGGTGTATTCTGGTGTAGATTGGACATCTTTTGTCAATCATACAGTACATGTACCTTACATGGTGCTGTTTGTACCCAAGCTATAACCAAAATGAATCTTGTTCACTGAACTGAGCAAAGGCCTATTAGTTATAAGACGTCAACTAAAATATCTGATGTAAAAAGTTCTTACCAAGGCATCAATTAGTGCTGTTGCTCCTTCTTCACTTTCATTTAATGTATCAACATCTGTCATTTCTTGCAAAAGATCGATAACATTAACTGCTATGTCTGAAGAAGTTATTAAATTGGTAAAGGATAATGACACATCAGAGGCAACAAAAAGGTAAAGAAATGGGATAAAATGGTTATAGTCTTGATGCTATTTAGTTTTACTGCGATTCTCAGTCATGCAACCAACTAGACCTTCATCGCGAACAATCAAAAGGGTTTCTATTGTTTCTATGCCAGGACTGGCGTGAATACTCACGTGGACATCATCATTGCCATCATGATTATCACCTAGGCTGAAGCACTCTGACCTATGGTTATATGCTAATTCAAGGTTAAATTAGTTGCCGTAGTATCCAAGATATGATCCTATGACTAGTACCAAAATAACTGACATTCTGTTTAGATTTATCAGGTTCTTACAGGGGGAGAGAGATGTGTCTTGCGTACCATATATTGAATATCACTGTCACATGATATATATTGTCATTTTATACTGTTACACTAAGCACATATTCTTTTTGCTTCGTTACCGCATTACACACAAGACATACTGCAAGTGATCAAAGGATACCAGTATTTTCATGACTCAGTAGACCCAGCATAGTATTGACTGCATTCAATTCTACTATGTGGTGATATAATTCAGGTGCTGTTGCTATGATATGAAGCTTTTGAATCTCGTCATTTAAATCCAGCTCTGACTCCATGAATCTGTTAAGTCAAGAATTTAATATGATAAATAAACAATGGAGTGCTTGAAGGTGAAGCTGTGTGGGGGAAAATGTATTGTTCCTGTCAACATGGCTGTTGTATGAGAAAGGGCAATTATAAACATTCATGCAAAGGAGATATTTTTGCTCCGACGAAGGACTAGCTTCTGAAACATCACTGTCTTTTCACGGTGTATAATTTATCCTTTTATCATTACTGTTTCATTAGAAACACCGACGCAGCTCACACTAGTTTTTAGCTAGTCATCTCTTCACAAGGAAATAATGGTATTCTCAAGCACAATCATTGGTAAAGTCACATGATCTTACTTTTCAGGGAGGTCTGGGTATTTTATTCTCATTTCCTGGTTCTTGGTGACTCGCTTTTCAAATGACAACAACATTCTTTTTAATGAGCTTACATCTAAAGTTTCAACCTGTAAAAAAAAACACAACAAATTCCATAAAACTTTCACGTAAAATAGTATGAGGTGTCAAATGTAATGGCTGGCTGGAACTTAGGCTAAGACACTGTAGGCCTACAGCTTGTAATGTCCAAATCATTGTTATTATTGGAAATCACCCTTGACATTCAATATATTGTACATGCATGTAGTTTACTTCAGGGGCGATGGAGCCGGGGGGTGGGGCAGGCCACGAAATTTTTTGGGGGGTCCTGGCCCCCCACTAAACATTGGTTGTCAGTCATAGTTTTACGGCGCATGCATCTGCAGTCAAACAAAACAGCAGTCAGCATTAAATATAATATTTCAGTGCCTCCCCTGTACTGCACATGCCAAAGTGATGTACTCTGTTTAGTATGTATGCATAAGTTCCAGCTCTTGAATAAAGTGTTCACCAGAAGCACAACATAAGTTGCCTTTTCCTCTGTCCATATGTAACACAATGCTAAAATAAAAAAAACGTACAGGTAGGGCTAAAATCCAACCTGTCCCTCTCTCTCCATGGCCCTTATGTTAGACTTGAGGCTTAAAGAGACTGTAAGCCAAGCTCTTAATCCACTTACATTGGATTCTTAGATAAAGAATACAATCTCTTGATTTGGGCTATGAATGCATACTGTGTTATATCAAGATAATGGGAAATACATATAGAAATTACTTTTCATTGGGAAATGATCAACCTCCAGTGATCCTCATCTCAGTCAATGACTTAGTTCATTTTTGCCTATATTAACTGACTTCATACCTCAGGCTCATTATCAACCATTTCGAGTATCCTTTCTCTCTCCTCATCTGTCAGCTCTGTTCCCTTTGCCATAAACTGTGCTTCTACTTCAGAAATCTTTTTTTTCCAAGAGATCTGTTCGTCTTCTTCATCCCCTTTCTTTCTTTTTGTCCCTTTATCAGGCTGTAAATAAATGAGAACACAACAGAACAGGCAGACAGACAGACAGACAAATAGGCAAACAGACAGACAGACAGACAAGACAAACAGACAGGCAGACAGACAGGCAGCAAGCTTTAATTCATTATACAGTATAAAAAACATCACTTTAATGCTACAACGTATAAAACAGTTGGTGTTGGAAATATCTCAGGCATCAAGTTAATTAAACGACTCTATGTAGTAGTTAGTCGATCTCTAGATCTCTTGTTTTTCAAGGAATTCCCGTGCTTTTTCCTTTTTCCTTCTAGCCTTAATTATTTGACCATGGGATGTGTATTCAGTGTTTAATACCCTCCTAAAACTAGGATTTCTTTTAAGAACTTCACAACAAGAACACGTGAACACTCGCCTGACAGGTGAACTTTCACACGTCCATAAAATAAATCCCCTGATTCCGATCACTGAATCATATGCACGTACTACTTACCTGGAAAGATATTAACTCCCCTACATCCATCTTTCTTCAGTTATACTACCATAAGATGTAAATAAAACAAAAAATTTCAAACTATTTTTTACACAAACTTCAACTTTATTTTGCTTTACTAGGAACCAATCTACCTCGGTCTATTGCGCAGATTAGATTCGCGTGTATTTTATTGCGATTATCAGCTGACTGAAACCCTGTGGACTCATCAGGGGGAAAATATTTGAAAGAATTTGGAAAAGCGACGGGATTTTTACTTAAATGGCTGCTATTTCTAAGACACCCAAGCTTCACAGGCCTCATATTCCACACGGACACGTCCTTGTTAATGAAAAATGGCATGGAAGTGACATTGTTAGAGCGATTCAAGGTTTGTAATTCGACTTTGATGTTTTCGCGCCAAAATTTGAATGAAAGACCGAGGGAACACTTCGAAACTCGAATTTCTTTTTATCGTTAATGTAAAATTAGCTTGTAAGAAAGATTGCTTTTAAAGCTAAATTCGAAATTATATATTTTTCTTCAGGTAAGGATGATTTTTGATTCTTAAACGACCAATTCACAGGAGAAAAAAGACCGGATTCCCAAATTGGGGATGGTTGGGAATTTCCTTGAATTCCCAATTCGAACACCAACGTTGGGATTTATTGTTGGGAATTTCCTTCTAATACCCAATAGAAAAACAAAATTCCCAACAAACTAACATTGGGAATCAGTGCCACGTTCCCAATTTCGTTCTCTCTGGGAATTGGATGGGAATTTGTTGGGAATTCAAGAAAATTCCCAACAAATTCCCATTTTGGGAATCCGTTTTCCCCCCTGTAAAACAGTACAGGATATCCTTTAGGGTTTACGCCAAGGACATTGGGGTACTTTTTTCTTCTAAAGAACGCAAAATACTGTATGATAACAGTATGGATATGGGTTATTTAGTTCCAGCTGATACATGTAGTAAGATTATCTATCGGTTCAAGGTTATTATGCACCTATCAATGTAAGTCCCATGGGGGTGGGGGGTATATTTGGGCAAGGGGTGGGGTTTGACAAAAATGCTTTGAAAAATTTCAAATGCCCAAAGGTGGAGAGAAAATTGTCAATCAAATAGCATAAAATGTTCCCACCCAGGGCAAGATTAAGCTTATATTTGAGTGAATATACAAAGGGGTCAGTAACCTATGCAGAAAAATTGGCAATTATCATGACAACAGATCCCGGGGGGGGGGGGGGGGGGGGGGACTCTCTTGAAAAGTGGGTAGGGGGACTCGAAGGACCTTTTAGGGTCAAAAATGAGACCTCATGTACCTTTTAGGGCCTCCGGCTGACTCCCAGCTGACTCCGTACCTTTTAGGGTCAGATTTGTTCGTTTTGAAAAATATCAAACGTCATACAAGAATATAATGGTTGGAAATGTTGTTATTTTAAATGTGGTCGTACCTTTTAGGGTCTGAAATCAGTATCTCAGTTAATTTATGCGTACCTTTTAGGGTTATTTTCAAAACCATCCGTTGAGCCCCCAACCCACTTTTCAAGAGAGTCCCTCCCCCCCCCCGGGCAACAGATGCTCAAATAGCAAAGCTTTTGATGTGAATGAAAAGAAACGTAGTCATACTGTATGTTAAGTAGCATTTATGGTTTTCATTTCTTCACTTTCCGGTGTATTCCATGGCTAACACAGTTTTCTTGTTAAAATGCCTTTATTTTGCTTACCACAGGCCTCCCAAAACTCTTAAATCGAATATCCCAACCCACTGGACAGAGTCTCTAAGACTGTCATCAAACTCCCGTCCTACGAGCACATATTTGCTATCAAATCCCCACCACTTGCCCAAATACAGTATCCCCCACCATGGGACTTACATTGATTGGTGCTTTTCTATTACAGTTGAAGCTTTAAAAACCTACATGAAGCACAGTACCACAGGAAGCCCAATTTTTCGTTCTTGTTTTGTGTTTCAGAACAACATGTCAAAGTGTTGTATGATGATAGTATGGGCATGGCAGACTTCTATGCATCTAATGATATAGCCATTGTATACCTGACTGAAGCTGATTTGATAGGTGGTCTAGATTATAAAGCAAAGATTCTCAAGATCTCTAAGGTATGTTTTTTTATGAGTAAATGCAGTTCCAGAAAATATCCTTATCATATCCGCCTCTCTTAGGGTGACTATTATCAGGAGAATAAACCTAGTGATTGGACAATATGTGCTGTGTCCAGAATTGTGGATAAGCAGAATGATTGATAAGTGTCGAAAAGCATTCCACACGTGTGTTATATGTTTTTCCACACATTGAAGTTTAGAAAAAAATCTCTTTTTGTAGAAAACTACTCTCATGCCCTGCATTGCACGTGTTCCTTATTGGTTCATGGTGGTCATGAATTTGGTTATTTTAATCCTTTGGGAATGAAAGCAAACTAAGAATATTATAGTTTAGATAAATTCCTTACAAAACAGAGAGGAATGTACTGAGTCATTGTCTTCTCTATCCATTACCACTGTGCCCCGTACTACTAAATCTCCTCTTGAATATTTAATAATTATTTGCCAAAGGCGAAGTGACTATCAGGGAATAATAAACAAAGTGAAGTTGAGGTTATTATTCCTGATATTCACTGAGCCTGGGGTGAATGATTGTTTTAGTATAAATACACAGGTGATTTTTTCAAAAAAAAGAAGAAAAAAAGAAGATAATAGACACATTTTAAATTAGGTAACAGCAGCAAAGCAGCTGGCCGCCACTTTGGATTATTTCTGGAGGTGATTATCGTGTGACAATATGAGTTTCTTGACCAATCAGCATGCACGATTTTCAATAACCACCTGTGTATTTATTCTTAAATGTAATAACTGTTGTTAAAGATTGATGATGTGTTCACAAGTCATTATGTATTTTAGACAGCACCAAAGGTACTTGTTATATCAGAGAGAACCCCTTTGAGTGAACAGTACTTTACTGGTCTTCAAAAATTTGTGGTAATTGAGAGATCTCTTGTTCTTCTTCCAATGACAAGTAACGTAGAAGCAGCAAAGATTATTGCACAAATGGTATGTGAGAAAAGCTCATAATAGCTGTTATTAATCTTGTGTATTCTCATTTCTCACTTCTATGTCATCATTCCTATCCAAAATATTGGCTATTCTAATGTATATTTTATGGAAGAAAAAAAATTTGCAGTGTTGTGTGTAGATATAAAGCACCATATATAACTCATGCTTCTCCCCTCACTTCTCAGATTGTGTTTTACCAATCCCTTCGTGCATTTTTTTCTATTTCTTCAGTATTTGAGTTGAATTTGTATGAGTGGGAAATGTGCAGCTGCTATATGACCTAGAGAAAAAACAAATGTGTAAGGTTGTCACAGGTCATGCATGAAGGTTCAAATTACTATGAAAGGATGGAGTAAAGGGTACACCTTCAAGTCCTTTATTCATAAGCCCCTTTCTCTGGAGAATTGGGGCAAACATTCCCTACATTATTGAAGGAAAAAAAATTACCTTTACCTTTACCTGCATTTCTAGCCGCACACTTTCTGAAGAGAAGAGGTTCGGTTTCATTTTTTTAGTTCCCATTCTGCGTTTCGGAAAAATACTTCATTAATTTAATTTCCAATTTCTCACATGAATCCTTTTGAAAACATCTTTTCTAAAGGTAGTTTATTTTTGTCATTTTTAATTTTTCAAGGTTAAACTTGAATACAAGCCTCAAGATAACCCATATCGTATCAAACTGAAGCCACAGCCAGTAGACAAGGCATTATTAAACACAGTTCAAGCAATACCTGGCCTTGGGGAAAAGAAAGCACTGGAGCTTCTCAAAAAATTCAAAAGTAAATGAGTGACATGATAAACAATAGTGTGCCTTTTCAGATTTTTTTATTCTTATTTAATTTTCTTAACATTTTTTGGATTTCTTAGGTATTGAGGATTTAAGTAAAGCAAAAATCGAGGTATGTCCAATGCGTTGATCTTTCTTACAGCCCTTTTCATGTATCTGCAACCTAATCAACTCCAGATGTCTAGCATTTTGGCCTCCAACAATCATTTGCAATAAGCTGAGTGTGTTCAGGTCATGAACTATAAATACATTAAAAACCCGCATAAAAGAACACTGTCAGGTTTTGGGGGTTCAGGCTGATTTTGTTCTTATATTATATCAGTGTTTTTTTGCAAAATCAGCCTGAAAATGTTCTTAAGGTGTTCTTAAAATTGTTTAATCATTAAAGCACATTTTAATTAACTAATGGATGGAACTAACCTTGACTGTATTAATCAAGGCAATAATATTACATATATTGATCTACTTAGTACTGTACCCTAGTTGGTTATTCTAATCTAACTGGCGGCCAATTTTGTTATATGAGAACAATTTTTTAGATTTATAAGAACAATTTTTTATATGAGAACAATTCATTTTTCAGGCTGAATGTGTTCTTATGTACGTGTATATGGTACTTTTTTGACCAAATTTCAGCCTGAGTGTTCTTAATCCACTTATTCTTTCATGCAGATTTTTACTGTATTCCTGCCACTTGATAACCTATTTCCTAATGGGAAAATGGCTGTTGAGTCTCAGGAATATTTATTGCTTGTGATCGGAACTACAAGGAATGCACTCATCCTGTCCTAAATTTGATTGATGGAAGGCGAAATAACAGACCTCTGGAGTCGGCTAGGTCGCACATAAGGGCTGCAAATCTTGCCTACCAACACCCTACCAACACCCTACCAACACCCTACAATCACCCTAAAAACACCTACAAACACCTGAACAACAACCATGCAATACCCTACCAACACCTTACCAATACCCTACCAACACCCTTCCAATACATGTACCTTACCGACACCTTGCAAATACCAATACCCTACTAACACCCTATCCACACTCTACTGACACCCTACCTATACACTATCAATACCCTATCAACACCCTAACAACCTACCAATACCCTAGCTAGATACCTATCAATACTCTACAAATAGCATACTCACCTGATTCCCTTCCAACAACCTACTGATACCCTACCAACAACCCACTGACACCCTACCAACAACCCACTAATACCCTAGCAACAACCTACTGATACCCTAGCAACAACCTACTGATACCTTACCAACAGCCTACTGATACCCTACTAACAGCCTACTGATACCCTACCAACAACCTACTGATACCCCAACAACAACCTACTGACACCCTACCAACAACCTACTGATACCCTACCAACAACCCACTGACACCCTACCAACAACCTACTGACACCCCACTAACAACCTACTGACACCCCACCAACAACCTACTGACACCCTACCATTACCCTGCTGACACCCTACCAACTACCTACTGATACCCTACCAACAACCCACTGATACCCTATGACAACCTACTGATACCCTATGACAACCTACATACCCTACCAACAGCCTACTGACAACCTACTGATACCCTACCGACAACCTACTGATACCCTACCGACAACCTACCAATACTCCTTCTAATACCCTACAGACAACCTACTGATACCTTACCAACACCCTACCAACAACTTACTGATACCCTACCGACAACCTACTGATACCCTACCGACAACCTTCTGATACCCTACAGACAACCTACTGATACCCTACCAACAGCCTACTGACAACCTTCTGATACTCTATAGACAACCTACTGATACCCTACCAACAACCTACTGATACCCTACCGACAACCTACTGATACCCTACAGACAGCCTACTGATACCCTACCAACAGCCTACTGATACCCTACCAACAACCTACTGACACCCTACCAACAACCCACTAATACCCTAGCAACAACCTAACAACCTACAAACAACCTACCAATACCCTAGCTAGATACCTATCAATACTCTACAAATAGCATACTCACCTGATTCCCTTCCAACAACCTACTGATACCCTAGCAACAACCTACTGATACCTTACCAACAGCCTACTGATACCCTACCAACAACCTACTGATACCCTACCAACAACCCACTAATACCCTAGCAACAACCTACTGATACCCTACCGACAACCTACTGATACCTTACCAACAGCCTACTGATACCCTAGCTAGATATCTATCAATACTCTACAAATAGCATACTCACCTGATTCTCTTCCAACAGCCTACTGATACCCTACTAACAGCCTACTGATACCCTACCAACAACCTACTGATACCCTACCAACAACCTACTGAAACCCTACCAACAACCTACTGATACCCTACCAACAACCCACTGACACCCTACCAACAACCTACTGACACCCCACTAACAACCTACTGACACCCCACCAACAACCTACTGACACCCTACCATTACCCTACTGACACCCTACCAACTACCTACTGATACCCTACCAACAACCCACTGATACCCTATGACAACCTACTGATACCCTATGACAACCTACATACCCTACCAACAGCCTACTGACAACCTACTGATACCCTACCGACAACCTACTGATACCCTACCAACACCCTACCAACAACTTACTGATACCCTACCGACAACCTACTGATACCCTACCGACAACCTTCTGATACCCTACAGACAACCTACTGATACCCTACTGACAACCTACTGATACCCTACCAACAGCCTACTGATACCCTACTGACAACCTACTGATACCCTACAGACAACCTACTGATACCCTACCAACAGCCTACTGACAACCTACTGATACCCTACCGACAACCTACTGATACCCTATGACAACCTACTGATACCCTACAGACAACCTACTGATACCCTACTGACAACCTTCTGATACCCTACAGACAACCTACTGATACCCTACCAACAGCCTACCAACAACTTACTGATACCCTACCGACAACCTTCTGATACCCTACCGACAACCTTCTGATACCCTACAGACAACCTACTGATACCCTACCAACAGCCTACTGACAACCTACTGATACCCTACCAACAAACTACTGATACCCTACCGACAACCTACTGATACCCTACCAACAGCCTACTGATACCCTACCGACAACCTACTGATACCCTACCGACAACCTACTGATACCCTACAGGTATGGGGAAAGCCTATTTGGCCTGTCTTTATGGCCTGATGTAGATCAGTCCAGAGAATACTTCAGAGTATACTGCATGCTTTCAGTAGAGCAAAATCACTGTACTTGTATGTCAATAGATATATCTGAATTTCTTCTTTGCTTGTATTTATTATAGGAAATGTCTCCTATTATTGGCAAATCAAGTGCTTTACATGTCAGGAACTTTTTCCATCAGTCATTTCATAACAGTAAAAATGTGTCTTAATTAAAAGGTAAAAATATTAAACAATAATTATGATAATTATAAAGTATAATGTTAAAATTTCTTTTAATTTGTAAACTCATAGGAATAAGTACAATCATGTAAATACAAGACTGATTCCATATTAAAATATCATTTCTACATAAATTGTTAATAGTGTTACTGGAAATGCTTAATAATATTAGATCTTTAAAGTTGGAGCAAACTGTTTTCCTATTTTAGACGTGCACATCATCCCTTTAGGAATAGGGCATTATTTGTTTGAATCACATTCATGGTGCATCTTATTAATGGAAAACAATTTAAAGAGTGCGACTCTTAAAAGATTAGCATCAAGTTTGAAATAGGAAAGCATTATGCACATGTAAGCTTAATGGGTCTATTGATAACCCTTGATATAACCTATTAGTAAGTAATTTCTCATAGGGGTGTGTCGACAGGAAGTCGAAGGGAAACAGGCACACTATATATTTATTCTCATCTTTCGTAATAGACTAGTACTACAAAGGACTGTTGAATGTATAGCTAGTAGATTATGAGCTTTATTCTTATAAGCTCTTGAAGGATCACAACAGTTTGGACAACAAGCTTTTGTGTCTGTTTGTCAAATATTATTAAGTAACAGGTGGTTCGTACATGGAAGGGTGCTCCAGACGACAAAATACACAGAACTTATTGTTGTCTGCTTCTTCTAGCTGTGCAATAGAAAATGGCTTGCTGCAACTCTGGCACTGTATAAAAAAAAACATTCATAGAGTGACTTACTTTTGCTTTATGCTTTATCAATAGAGAAAAAAATATCCAGGCTTACAGTCAGTATTTACTGCAGGTTAGTAAAATTCTAGCTAATATACTATAAGTTTAGTAAAATTATAGACTAAGGTTAGTTAAATTCTAGCTTAATAGTATATAAATTTTATAGTCTAATATAGTTAGAATACAGTACATCACCACCCATGAAAATAACAGGGCAAAAAACATGGCTGCCATGTTGGATGACATAAGAGAATTAACAAAACTACTGGTTAGGGTATCTTTTTATTAATAGTTAACCTACATGGTGGCTATGAAGTCACATTCAGCTCAAGATATAGAATAAGTTATATTGGGACTGTGTTAATGTAGAAATCATGCATTTTTGATTCATTCAACCTTTTGATGTGTCTCAAGGCTTGCTTTGATTTCCCTTCCATATTTTTCCCACTTCTATTTTTTAATCTACTACATGTAGTTTGCATTTTCAAGGATTTTCAAAGTAAAGTAAATAAAAAAGTACATCGCTTCATAGGTTTTTGTGCTTTCTCCTTTGCAATCAAATGTGAATCTCCTATAGTTTATATACAAGTGATAGTAACACCAGAATTTAATGGTAACATACTTGCACGATGCGCAGTCCAATATTTTTCCTGTGTTCAAGAACCACTGGTATATCATCACTAGACTCTATGTTCCACAGTCGAACTGTCTTATCCTAATGACAAATAAAATAAGATAACAATATCCTCACTGTTTTGCGAGGGTAACACTTACAGGTACATGTAATAACCTGTGGCTAAAAAGCTGCAGTGGCCACTAATTACATCTACTTAAATTTGCAGAGGGTGGAAAACCAGAGAACCTGGAGAAAAACCCTCAAAGCACAGGAGCTAATGAACTTGAATCAATGATTAAAACAACTCTTGGAACCACAATACAGCAGTGATAGGCAGTGTATTAGCAGCTTACTCTATTTCTGATTCTCAAGTAGCAATGTCAATTATAATAGTATAATAATTATAATAATATACATCATATTCTGACATAGCTGTAGTAGACCAGTGGCCCAAAGGGTCAGTACTCCCTATTTACTATTCATTTAACAAGCTAGCCAGAAAGCAAATACTAGAATATCCCTCCAACATCTAACAATAATCATTAACTTTTGGAACATTCATGGCAAATGTCAAAAATTATTTTCCTATAAGTTTAGGTTGCCATTAAAAGACAGTCATAAAGTCTATAGCATAGCCAATCAAAATGCTAGATTGATAAGTTATATTGGACACTAGGACCCAGGACACTAACCTTTGAGCATGATAATACCCATTTCTGGTCTTGACTGATGCTGCAATCATTCACCCATCCTGAATGACCCTAAAAATACCACATTTCATTAAGAATTCCGTTACTAACAGAACATAGCTGAACCAAGATTCCATTTTTCAGTAACTTTTACTTACTTTTAATGCAAACTTTTGACATAGGTTATCCACATCCCAAATGACAAGGGTCTCGTCGTATGATGATGACACCAAAGTTTTCCCTAAAAAAATTCAATGTTTTCTTTTGAAAAGATATGTAAACATACATGTACAAGTACCATGTGAACCACACCATGGCCTTTTCTGAAAATTATTTAAAAGCAATGGATTCAACCCATCCATCCATTCAGTTAATCCTATTACTTTTTCCATCCCTCTATCCTTATATTCATTAGCTTCGTCCTATGTTTTATGTCTTACTGTATGTCTAATCTAACCACACTTACCATCCTTGCTGAATTGACAAGCACTGATAGACCCCTCATGGCCCTTTGATAGGGTCATTGGTCCCTGGGTTCTGTAGACCCCTGTGGCCACGTCCCAAAGCTGGATATATTTGTCCCACGATCCTGTTGCCAGTAGGTGTTCATCACTTGAAAAACAGCATGACGAAATCACATTTATGTGTCCCCTGTAAAAAAAAATCAAAAACTCATTATGTGTGACATCTACATTACCCTGTGCAAGGTTGCAGTTTGTACACTTATTCATGCCAAGTTTCAATGGCACATTTTGAATGATTGTTCATTACTTACCCAAGTTGTAAAGTGATGTTACTGTTGCTGGTCTTAAATGTGCGCATATCGGTAATTTTAGTTGTCTTGTCCATTGATGTGGAGCAAATACGGTTCTCAAAAGGTGAAAAGCGACAACACGTTACTGTACTCTTGTGATCTGTATGCAAAGATGCATAAAACATGTCCTAGTTAATTGGTACACCTTAAAAGCCTAGGATTTCTTATTGAAAATGAGACATTTTACATAACAAAAAAATTATCACAAAATAAATTTAGCAATGGCGGAAATTTAACTTCAATCTTTAAGATTTCCAGATTGGGATAAAATAAAATTTAGAGAATTCTGCATGATCAGTCATATGCTGTAACATGAGAGTTTCCATCCTTAATTCTTTTTTTCCTTCTGACCAACAGAGAATTTGAAACTTGATTATCTTATTTGATAATCACTCAAAATTTTTACTTTATTTTGTTGGACTTACTTATGAGTTTCTTGATCAAAGTGCCTTCCCTTGCATCCCATATACAGATAGCAAAATCCAAGTCAGTTCCAGTCACTAGGTACTTCCCATCGCTGGAAAAATGACAACTAGTGATGATTCCTTCATGAACAGCTTTCCACTAAGATTAAAGCATTCTTTAGTTCACGTATACTCCTTGACACAAAAAAAAGTATAGCATTTGCTTCCTGTTTAAGTTAAATCATTGTAATGTTAATATACCTGTCACATTTTAGGACCCGAGTTTTGCTGTATTGTGGCCTGTATTGTGATACACTGATACACAACATGCCATACGGCCACACAGCAATACGACAATACAGCAATGCCACAGTACAGAAGTTGCAACAATGCATAAGCAACGACACAGTAATGCAACAATACAGATGATGCAACGATACATTAGCAATGACACAGCAATGCCACAATACAGAAGATGCAACGATACATAAGCAACGACACAGCAATGCCACAATACAGAAGATGCAATGATACATAAGCAACTACACAGCAATGCAACAATACAGAAGAATGCAATGATACATATGCAATGACACAGCAATGCCACAATACAGAAGATGCAATGATACATAAGCAACGACACAGCAATGCAACAATACAGACGATGCAATGATACATTGATAAGCAACAACACAGCAATGCTACAATACAGAAGATGTAACAATACATAAGCAACGACACAGCAATGCCACAATACAGACGATGCAATAATACATAAGCAACGATACAGCAATGCCACGATACAGAAGATGCAACGATACATAAGCAACAACACAGCAATGCCACAATACAGAAGAAGCAACGTTACCGATACAGACGACAAGCAACGACGCATCACTACGGCGATACATACATGTATGAATAACAGGGGCTTATGACTAAAGTACACTGCTATTGGCTGTTAACAGGTGCAATTTTTCACTCACTTGTAGTCAAAATGATAGTATTATATAAGTGTGTTATTTAACAATTATTTGCAGAAGGTGAAGTCATTATCAGTGGAATGTTTATCAACCTGTGAGTCTTTTAGCGGCAAGCTAAATATAATCCCTGAGCCTGAGGGGAATAATTATTAATGATTTTAGACTTGAATATCAGAGAAAAGTAACTTTTATTCTGGCAAACTTTGGAAAACCTCAGAATCACCACTTGAGCAGTTATTATCATCTCAGAATCACTTTTTGCTCAACTAATCACAGCATAAGAAACTATATTCCAGCCTAAAACTATACTAAATAATAAAGATATCTTTCCTGGTAAACCCAAGATTTCTTAAATGAGTTTTATTGTCTTAGAGTAAGTTTTCAACTTGATGATTGACTAGATATCAGAAAAATTAACATAGCTTGGAGCAACATGGTAGCTTATGGCTATTCTTATGGTTGAGAGAAATAAATACTAGATTGCCTTACCAAAATCTGTCCTGTCTCTGCCTCCCATACAATCAGATTTTTGTCCCATCCTCCTGATGCCAGCCTGGAAAAAAAATTGAAATGGGATTCACCAATGATTTATAATTATTATAGTGATCATTATTTAAATGGCATAATTGGGAACACAGAGTGTAGTATACTACATGTATTCTGTCACAGTGTGCTGTCACATAGAGTGTAGTATACAGGCCTACTTCAATAGTATAAAGGGGTGCTAATGTTCCTGGCCCTTGTCCTCTGCTGTCTCCCATAACTCTCCTCTATTTTCCATTGTGTTGGGATTGCTTGACACTACTTCACTTTATTAAGGGTTATCATAATTTCCAATAGTGGGTCAGTCCACACTGACCTAAACAAATCATCTCTTCCACCCTTTCCATGCATTTTAAACCCTGATGGTACATGGAATTTTGCAACTCAATTGACATTGAGTCCAAGCTTAATACTGTATACCAAAACCAGAATGCTTCATAAATTTTCCTTTCCGAAAATTTATATATTTTTTCTATCCTTTTAGCTTGGGCATAATTTTCTCCCCATTTCAGACCATACCTCTATTAACTATGTTTCGTTCAGACCATACGCTGTTTTATCGAGAATAAGATTCATGTGTCTTCTCATTCAAAACTAAAGATATGGTATTCTAGGGAATAACAGAAGGTTTGGGCAAACATCATGTTCAAGCTAAAAGGGTTTATTAATAATTAACTGTTCAAAAGAAAGTGTGCAAAGGATTCTGGTAGTTTTAGTATATGACACTACTCATGTAAACAGCCTACTGAATGCAGTCCTATTCTTACGTTCTATTTTCTGAATCTGGGCAACAACTTGTTATGAAAGATGAATGGCCGTTATATGTTTTTAGCTGGTTTCCAGTCACTGTGTCCTATATAAAACAAAATGGGAATAAAGTATTTTTATGTTACATCCAATGCAAAATAGATTTTCTGATCAACATTATCCTATATACCACTTATAAATGAAAAAAAAAATGCTGAATCACAGCTATAGTGTACTACCAATTAAAGACATTTTTAAATGTAATTTACAAATATGTCTTAAAAATCTTAGCTTTTTTAATTGTATGACTCTTGAGTCTTGTCCTACATTTGGTAGCCAACCAAGCTCACCTATAACTCAGTGGACATTTCTTAAAAATACTAATACAGGCATATCCTTCCACAGGAAACCCAGGCAGTATCAACTGTATGACTGTACTATAAGAAAGAGTTTATGCCTCTGGGGGTGGTGGTAAGTACTTCTTGAATCTAGTTAGGCTTGAGCCTGGATTACAATTACAATGCAAGCATTTATGCATAATGCCATATTCAAGCACAGATAGTACCAATACTACATACATGTACAATCATAAAACCTTCAAATTATATTGAACCCTGAAACAATCTCAGGGGTGATAAAAATCAGGGCACAGACAACTCACAGATGGAATCGTAATTTAGCAAGCCAGTTGTTGCTGAGGGAGGAAAATTGGAGAAAAACGAGTAAGACATATTCTACTCACATTAATGCCGAGTCTAAGTCTAAGAATTGACCCTGAGCTGCCAGAGGTGAGAAAATATTCGAATGGGTTAACTAATGAGTACTGTGTATTTGTGCTTGTGGTGCTTGTATTGTAAAGACAACATCTCACCCATAACTTGATTGTCATATCATTGGATGACGTAACGATCTTGGAGTCATCAAAACAGAATTCACAGGAATTGACATCATCAGCATGACCTTTCATCACCTTGATCTTGACCTAAGTGGAAAATTCAAGATTATTATTCTTCAAAATTAAAATATTTGAAATATTTCAAGGAGCAGCTGACCTTAAAAAAGATTTTGAAGCCTGGCCCTTGCACCATGGCAAAAACAAAAAGGTTTTGATCATTTTGCTTCAATCTAAAAATTCGATAAAATGCTAAGGTTAAGGAGACACCTTCGGGACGAACCGCTACTTCGGGACCTTTATACCTGTCAGTCCGTTTAATGAAAGTAGTCCACTGAATAGAGGTTTGTTTTATAGTAAATAGCTTCGTTTCAGTAAACATGGGCGTTACAATTTAAGTTGTGAGGACTAGCTGTCCATTTAACGGGTTATTTATTTATTTTTTATTTTTTTGTATAAATAGGTGTTAGTTTCGAAGGTGCTCCTCTTATTGCAAAAAAAACAAAAACAAAAGAAAAACAGCAATAAAGAAAATTTAGCTATAAAAGTTGTCCAAATTTAATAGCATTACATGAACTTACCAAAGTATGTATTAACATGCATAAATTCTAAAGATCTATCTATTAATTGTCGATAAAACCGCAAACATATTACTCTTGGAAAATAAAAGTTTGACAGTTTTATTTTTGCTCACCTGTGCGAGGGACTGATGGACCCAAGTCGCTCCGTTTGAATCGTTTTGATTAGCATTTTTATTCTTTTTATCTCTAATACCCATGGTTATATGTTCGAAATTTAAGTTTTTCCTATTTTCCAATTTTTCTCGTTCAAACTAGAAAGAAGAAACATTTGATAAAGTTTGTTTACAACTCATCGTCAAGTCAACCTCGTCCGCCATCTTGAAACACAGCACGAAAAGGACTATGGGTAAACACCGTGAGGGACTGGTAGTCAAGGATGGAAAAATAGGAATTGGAATTTTGGAACTTGGAATTTACGAATGGATAAAAGGAATTCGGGATTGGAATACGGAATAGATGTGCGTAGCAAGATTGAAGGTAAAACAAATTGTACATATATATTTTTAGAATCATTATCATTATGTTATTACTGAATCATATTTTATGTCATGAAAAAAAAATTTATGAATGCAATCTTTATGTATAAAATATAGTTAGTACTGGTTATTTCGACTTGTGGTCACTAATGAATCATATCAGAACCTTACATCGAAAAGTCGTTGCCAGCTAATGTTTTTGCGTTTTTTTTTCAAAATAATATGTAGTTAATATAAAACACTATGACAAAAAGTGATAGTTAAAATTTTTAAATTACAAAAAAAAAAAAAAAACAAAACAAAAACAAAAAAAAAAAAACAATCTAATATTTAGTTAAAATTTTAAATTTGTGGTCGCAATGTTTCATCATTTTACCGACCTCTCTTAAATTTTTTTGCATTCAGATTCGAAAATATCGGGACTAATCTCTTCTCTTTTGAATTCGAAAATTTCGCCGGAAGATTCCTATAGAGTTTTAAAGCGAAAGCTTTGCAGTTTTGAAGGCTTTATCTGGACATTTCTTCGTTGAAAACAATGAGTGGGTGATGAACATGCCTATCAATGCTGTTCACAGAAATGGTTATTAAAGTTTGTAAAGACGTTTTTCAGAAGATTGTTTTCAAGACGATTTGATGCGTAACACAATGAACCTGTAGCTACACATTCAATGAAAGGAGGTGGTTTGCAGAACTTCTGTATGGAAACTCTAAAGCGTCTGGTTCATTTAGTTTTTCATTTTTGTTTCACCAACATTCATTAAGTGGCAAGAAACAGGCTTTCTAGATGATGGGTTGCGATCCAGTTATATCAGTGAGAGAAGGTGATTCACATGTTTCTTATTTTGGTATGGAAACGATGAAGCGCCTGGTTCATTTAGTCTTTCAGTTTTTTTATACCAACATTCAGTAAGTGTCAAGTGAAGGGTTGATGATACGTTCGCAAGATAAAGTTTCAAACTAGGAGCTTCTTTGGAGGCGAGCAGGAGAAGAACTAGTGGCTCTGCAGATAAGAAGAAGGAAATGGGGTTGGATCGGTCACACGCCAGACTTGCCTAGAAACAGCCGAAGGAGAGATGCGTAGATGGAGCTGAAGTTGAGTGGTCGGAGTTGCAAAGATATTGGTCGCTTATTATAGTATCTGGCAAACGTTTGTTCATTTGATCATCCACCCGCTTTGAGAATATCTTTTAGGGTAATTCCCGAAGCGGCTTTCCCACTATTGCGAGAAAATGTTGAAATGTTAATTCCTGCCGCTCCCATGACACTTTTGGTCCACTTAGTAGCAAAAGTTGAGTTAAACTTACTGGCTTGTGTGGTTTCACATAGCTTATCATTAACTTCGTGTGGTTTTACCTCAACGCTTTCGTCATGCTAATGTACCATTTGATATGCTCAACCACACATAACCGTGCATTAAGCTCGATTGGTGTCAAATATTTGCCTGGTCTTGAGGTTTTGAGTGTGTCTCTTATGGTAAAGATGTATCGATCCTGGGTAACTTGCATGAATTGCATGTCCAATTCAGTCTGACATCGTTGTGTCGTCAATAAACACAGTGGCGTAGTTAAATTCATGGTCAGAGTCTTCGAACTTAATTCTGTGATTTTAGGAAATGTTTTGAGATAGTTGAGGACAATGCTAACGTCCCACACGTAAGCATAACGTGGTAAGGAGGGTTTAAATTCGAACACTTCCGTAGAGTTTTATAACAATGGAAAGCGCTGATCTAGAGGTATTAATTTCCTTTATTTTCTTTCTCTCGTTATTTCCTTTTTTCTTTCTCCCATTCTGTCTACTACAGTCGCCCCTTCATTTTTCTCCTTTCTTCCCTTCTTGCTTTCTTTTTTTCGTTCATCCTTTCTTACCTTATTTGTCAGTTTAGTTATGTTAGATGGACATGTGCGATCTTAAAATCGTCACACTACATATCCGTTTTTTAGTTGAATTCGAATTCCGCATAAAGTTTTTTTATAATATCTTTTACTTTAAAATCTTTTAAAAAATTGTATGCGATTTCTCTTGTTTGGAAAAAAATCGTTGCTGCTTTTCCTCAGAGTTCTATGGAACTATGCACAAGATCCTGAGCGGCTTTTTCTTTTTTTCTTTTTTTCTTTTTTTCTTTTTCTTTTTCTTTTCTTTTTTCTTTCTTTTTCTTTTTTTTTTGCTTAAGGTCTAGGTCTTGCAGGAAACATCCATGAAGAGCAGTGAATCTTCCTCTCTGTCGCTGATATAGGTCAAAAGTTCAGTCGTCTATGCTCAAGATTTGGACCGTTTCTTTCTTATTTTTTTCCCTCAAAATCTCGAGGTCAAATTCTGGGGAAAAAATCGTGACTGAAATGTAGCAAATCTACCTCTAACAGTGTCCACCCTGGAACTTCTCATCGATTTAAAATCAATTCCTTTTCTAATAATCGCGTTAACGTCTTAATTAAAATAGATCTCTCTTGACTTGCTAAACAAGAATATAATCCACCCACATGAATGCAAACAGTTAACAATAGTTTTGAAATGACAAAGGTCGGATAAATAAAATTTAATTTAAATTTTTTTTTGCACGCACCAGGTGGGCAGATATAGTTATTGCGAAAATAAAGCGCGAAAGCTTTACAGACAAATGTTGAGAATAAAATCGTTATACAACACTTTCCAGTAGGGAATATGGGTATATGGTATATATATCAGAGAGATGGCGAGTTTGCTTCGTTAGATAATTTAAAAAAAGAAGCTTAGGAATTGACATAACATTGGTGATATTCGCTGTTAATATCCCCAAACCTTGCCCAATGAACGACCAGATTTATACTGGAATCAAGAAGAAAAAAAAACAAAAACAGAGTAAGCGATGCAAAAAGATTAAAAAAAGAAAAGAAAAGAAAAGAAAAAAAAAGGGCAAAATAATCGATTCCTTGACCTAAAAGTGTGCTAGTGCAACAATAGAAACAGCTGGTAATAGGAACAGAGTAAGACAGGCTAGTACCACAAGCATCCTCTTTCTTATATCTGACAACATCCGAGATACCAGCCAACGGTTTTGGTTGTTGGGCCTTAAAGTATTCGTTAACATATAATTGGTAAGAAAGGTTGCTATCCGATAAAGCTTGCCCAGTTAAATAAAGCACTGGAGATAAGGAGGTGGGATGGTTTTGTCAGAAAATTTGACAATCTCCTCGCTTTAATATTGACATCCTGCAAGGTTTACTTCGAAGTAATCAATTCTCCTTGAATTACAAAGACTTATTTCATTAATAAGACATCAATAATATAAGCTTATCATATTTATATTTCGTTAACAAATATGATGGAAGGAATAAACAATCTTCGCTATTGATAATTCTTGTCTACGCGGTCGGTGTTTTACTTACACATGACTAATAACCTTGGACACCTGTCTATCCAAACTCATATATGTTCTTTTTCAAATAAAACACTTGGTTGTTAAGACTGTCGTATACAAATCAATGTTTTGGATCCCCTTTTTCAGTTTTCTCACCGACATTTTATGCACTACACAAGAGGTACTCTCCCCATTTATCCCTTTAGTACAGCTACAGCTTAACGCCTGTTAGAGCAAAAGAATTGGCAACGAACAGAATCGAGCCGTCATAAAAAACAGAAATTTATTAATGGCGATGTCTCAATGACTGTATGAAAATCCTCAACATTTCTTGACTCGCGTTACGAATATCCCCAAACCTTATCAAATAAATAACTGGGTTTATGCTGGAATTAAGACACATCAGAGTAATCGCTGCAAAATAAAACATAGTAACTGGCTCCTCTTTAAAAACCATTTGACCTGCAATCGAACATACCAGGGGTAAATAACACGAAAGAAGACATCCTAGTACCACAAGCATCGTCTTCAAAGTTTTCTTGTATCTGGCAACATCAAAGTTACCAGCTAACGGGTTTGGTTGTTGGATGTGAATTTGGACTGTGTAAAGATGGAGAGCTCTGAAAGACTTGATGTAGCAATATAAGATGACTAATAAGAGGACTGAGGCTAGAATGACTGCCACTTTCATCAAAAAACCCACAGAATTTTCTATTAATGTTAAAGATGCTAACAACACAGCAAAGATCCATAAGCTAACGATCGATGAGCGGACTCGTTTCCTGGTGACAATAATGGTGTATCGATGTCTTAGGGTAAGCGCCAAGTATCTGTCTATACTGATGCATGTGACCATCACCAGAGAAACAAAACCAAAATAAGACAAAAGGAAAATGTGCAGTATAGCCAATCTGCAGAATCTCTTGTAATTTTTCTGCAAGTAGTAGGTGCCC
This sequence comes from Actinia tenebrosa, assembly GCF_029948245.1. Classification (NCBI taxonomy): domain Eukaryota; kingdom Metazoa; phylum Cnidaria; class Anthozoa; order Actiniaria; family Actiniidae; genus Actinia; species Actinia tenebrosa. Next base: position 4,525,312 of record NW_028292579.1, on the reverse strand, counting down.
AAAATTATCTGGAATGGATGAAATACTAAACCAACCAGGAGATCAGTGAAGGCTAAACTTGTTATCAGTAAGTAGGATGGCGTTTGTAGGTTCTGGGATCTCAAGATGGCCACTATAATCATTGTATTTCCAAAAGTTGCAGAAATACTAAGAATGCCATTTAGAATAACGTCAATAGTTATGCTTTGAACAAAGTTTCTGCTGCTAAGACTGTGAGCAATTGTCGTTGTCATACCTGGACAGTTCTGCAAATCCTGACTTATGTTCATATTGTTTTCACAGTCTTTCCTTTCTAAACTATCTTCCAGTCTTCTTGTCTTACTTTGTTGGGATCTTCACTGGACCAGTTTGTTGTGGTTCTCGATACTCGCAGCTCAATGCAAGCCCCTTGGGTTTTGGAAGAAACTCAGGACTTTCCAGTTGTTCTCACATTTAAAAACTGTTGTTTCTACTATGCTCAAGTCTAAAATACGTAACAAATTTGAGGACAATTGAAAGAAGAAGCAACTCAAGGTTTGAGGAAACGACCTTCACATGCCTTTTAATCTCTTGCTCTAACCAACTACTTTTTTATGGAACAGATGCCTGCATCACGATACGCTGCCAACTGATCACCAACCAATGTCAATTCAAAACTTAATAAAAACTCCTCAGTGGTATTACTGGTTAAATTTTAATTTGTTTATCATTCCAAACACGTTAATCAAACACTTCAATAGACCTCTTGACAGGCTTCATATATATATATATATATACAGCCATTTGCAAAAATTATGGCCGCTTCCAATATATATACAAGTATATCAAAAGCATATCAAAAATGATGGGATATCATCCCTGATATTTTATTTTGAATTGTCTATCACTAGGGCTTTCTGAAAAAAATATCAAGAAAGATATCCCGCCCTGTCTGATATGCTTTTGATATACTTGTATGTATATTTGAAACGGCCGTAATTTTTGCAAATGGCTGTGTGTGTGTGTGTGTGTGTGTGTGTGTGTGTGTGTGTGTGTGTGTGTGTACATATACACTCGATTGCAGAAACGTTGTAGTATATATTTATGCATTTATACAAATACCTAATGAGATGCATATTTCAATTTTACTTTTTTAACCCTCAGAACCAATTGATTTATAATCCGTAGGATGTAAAACACGAGAATAATATATTTTGACGTTCATTGAATGAGACAAATAATGAATAAAGCGAGTTTTCTGTTTTGCATATCATTAAATATACTGAATAAATTAGGTATTTGTATAAATGTATACTACAACCTTTCTGCAATCAAGTGTGTATATATATATATATATATATACAAATAACTTTTTTTATAAGGATGATGCATGGTTCTTTAATTTAAACTCGAATAGAAGTTTTATTAATACATTGAACAAACATACATTAATATAAAGTCAAGCCACCTGACTCACTTCATACCAGATGAGTCAGGCTTTGAGTAGAGTGAAAAGAATTTTGACTCCAATATAAAATTAATGAGAGCAATAAATTTCTTTCAAGCATTAATTTTTTTAAAATTCCATAAAATTCCATAAAAATAGAAAAATATTAACTCCAATAAATTCCAATTGGATTCCATGGTTCCTTGCTAGCAGAGTCTCCCTCCTTGGCGATTTTCCCATTTTCTCTGAATCGCCAACGAGGGAGACTCTGGTAGCAGGGAAATTTCATGGAAGAATCACTCTATGAAACAATTGCTAAATTTTCATTGATGAGATCTGTTAAATATAATCTGTGAAATATTCTTAGTAGGAATATTATTGCGTGAATATGGATTCTCATGAAATTAGTGTAGAAGATTCCTAAACAACTGATGACACGCGTTGCGAATATCTGCAAACCTTATCAAATAAATGATTGGGTTTATACTGGAATTAAGACATATCAGAGTAATGGTTGTAAAATAAACGACCAATTCTCCCTTTCGGTTATCTAACATTTTCCACATTGAAAAAGCACAAATTGACGGTACATAGCAGATCAAAAGACATGCTAGTACTAAAAGCATCGTCTTTAAAGTTTTCTTGTATCTGACAACATCAAAGTTAATAGCCAACGGGTTTGGTTGTTGGGCGTGAACTTGGACTGTGTAAAGATGAAGAGCTCTGAAAGACTTGATGTAGAATACACAGGTTATTAAAAGGAGAGCCATGTAACAAGAGAACATTGCACGGGAAAAAATATCGAAGTACTTTTCAAAGATATTTGGAAATGCTCCCAGGAAAGCCAAAACACAAACGAAAACAATCATGTAACGAACTCGTTTCTTGGTGACAATGATGGTGTATCGATGTCTAAGAGTAAGCGCCAAGTATCTGTCTATACTGATACATGTGACAATCATGACTGAAACAGATCCAAGGAACAATCCAAAGAATATGTATAAAGAAGCCATTGCGCATAGCCCTCGTATATTGCCTTGCAAGAAGAAAGTACCACCTACGATGTGTAAAGGATGAATCATCAAACCAAACAGTAAATCTGCAAAAGCTAAAGTGGTTATCAGTAAGTAGGATGGCGTTTGTAGGTTCTGGGATCTCAAGATGGCCACGATAATCATTCCATTCCCAAGTGTTGCAGTGACTGCTAAAATAGCATTCACAAAAATATTAATAATGTTACCAGCATCTACCCACTCGGGCCTATTTCTAGTAACTTTTTCGATGAATACCTGGGCAATTCTTGGACAGTTTTCGAACGACCTATCCATGTTTGAGCTTAAATCTAATAGCAAGCAAGGCTGAACGTGAAGATTTCTCCAGAATATAGTTGCAATAAAACAGGTGCACGAAATCTTCAGTTAAATCCAAATGAACCAAAAGATAACTATGCCACGACTCTGCGTAATAAGTACATGCTAGTAACGTTCGATTGAGGTTTGTTACGAAATTGTTGTAAAAACTTGTATAATTTTCTACCAGTGTCAATATGCCAAAGGATAGCTTAGACATCTGTTTTTGCGTCTTCATAAATTGATGCTAAGGAACATCTAGGAAGCATCTGTATTGATTTTAATAAGAAAAACATTGCGGTAAAAAGCTAGTGATATACTTTAAATTAAAATGTTCATGTTTTTGTTTACGTTGTCATGTTAATCAATATATAGATCTTGTCTATGGATGGAGGATGTTCCAACGACTGCCAATAGCATATGTTGGCAACATCAAGAACATTAAAACTACTACTTCGTAATGTCTTCTCTAACAAATGCATAGATGAAAGTATGTGGACCGCGTGGCACTAATGAAATAGTAGAAGATAATATAGGTAAGTTGTAGTGCTTGGGAACGAGGTTATTCCGGGCGAAAGCCCTTGGAATTAAATTCGGAAAAATTAATTTCCGACCTCCCAGCGAGGTCGGAAATTAATTTTTCCGAATTTAATTCCAAGGGCTTTCGCCCGGAATAACCTCGTTCCCAAGCACTACAACTTACCTATATTATCTTCTAACAAATGCATAGGCGGGATACGCCGTCAAACATCAATCAGTGTTGTAAATAAAAACCTATGGAAATCTTCTCAATGGACCTTTCTCACGAGGCAGTCATATGTTGGCTGGCTGGAAAATTATATTCCTCCCCGCGTAGCCTCTTATTGAAGCCTTCTGGATTACAATACGGAAAACTAACTGTTTTCTAAAACCTGAAAGTATAGGTGCCAGAACTGCATAGATGAAAGGTACGTAGCACAAAAGAAGTCAAGTGCTAGTACCTCAAGCATCGTCTTCAAAGTTTTCTTGTATCTGACAACATCAAAGTTACCAGCCAACGGGTTTGGTTGTTAGGCGTGAACTTGGACACCGGTTTTTTTATTATATTATGATTTTTTTTAATTTTTTTTACTAAAAATAGAAATAAAAGTTTTAATAGGACATGGACAAACATTACATTAAGTCAAGGCACCTGACGGTTGGACTTGACTCACCTGACTCACTTCATAACAGAAGAGTCAGTTTTTATCCAGAACTATTCGCTTCTTCTGCGGATTATTTGATTTTCAACCTGAACGTTTCGATTTTTCACAATATTCGATTTTTAACCTGAGTTATTCGATTTTTCTGATTATTCGATTTTTAACCTGAACTTTTCGATTTTTCTCAATATTCGATTTTTAACCTGCACTATTCGATTTTTCTGATTATTCGATTTTTAACCTGAACTTTTCGATTTTTCTCAATATTCGATTTTTAACAATATTCGATTTTTAACCTGACCTATTCGATTTTTCTCAATATTCGATTTTTAACCTGACCTTTTCGATTTTTCTCAATATTCGATTTTTAACCTGAGCTGTTCGATTTTTTTGACTATTCGCCGTGGATTACCGTCGTATTAAAAAATATCGCGAAACTTGGTTAGAAAGCCTAAGCTAACAGGAACATGGAACAGTGCCGTCACTAGCGCAATCTTGTTAACCAGGAAAGGAAGATGTTTCGCAGAAAATTCTTCTTCCAGAAACTGAGTTCAACATCTAAAGGATGCGAAGCCAAGTCAGTAGTGGCGGGAAGCGAAAAAGTTGGCGTGGTCCCCGCTACTGGGTCCGAGGATCTGTGTTCATAGATTCACTGGAGGCATTGACAATTTTTCGCACTAGGAGATCGCCGTCTTGATTAATAACGCATTCTTAGAACCTATGCAAGTCTACTTAACAAATTGACATCAGATTTTTATGTGTCTGTCCTCTTATTGACAATAAATTGCGTCATCACATTGTCAAAGTAGTGTGGATCCACGAGGTGTAGCCGAGTGGATCCGCATACTACATACTTTGACAATGTGATGGCGAAATTTATTGTCAATAAGAGGACAGACACATAAAAATCTGATGTCAATTTGTTTTTTACAATAACAAAAACGATAAAAACTTCTCATTTTTAGCGATCAAAACAACCAACGCAAAGAGCGCGCGCTCGTTGACGTCAGCTTTATCTGTCTGTCCTCTTATTGATGATAAGAAGTAGCCAAACAACCTCTTGACAATCTTCCTCTTTTAAAGCTGAATCTCTAGTACCTGAACTTACTAAGGCTGAAGTCTGTTCGAGCTTGCTGAGCCTCACGGAGTTTGCGGAAGTTCTGGTTCTACCTGTGTGTTCCATCATCAACACTGATTTCTTTTCCTCAACAAAAATTTCCGCCTTCGTGGAAGCGTACTGACGAAATTCCTATATCTAAATTTGAACCAGGGACTAACTTTAGTAAACACCTTAGATTAAACTCACTCACACGTGTCATATCCATGGTTGTCGAAGATTTTGTGGTCAGAGGATTGGTGGCATTGCTATTCCTTGGCGGATTGACAAACATCAATTTGGGGCTCTTATCTTCAAGGTGCACAAATGGGCTCAAGCGGACGATTCTAATAATAAAAATTAAATAGTTCAGGTTAAAAATCGAATAATCAGAAAAATTGAATAGTTCAGGTTAAAAATCCAATAATCAGAAAAATCGAATAATCAGAAAAATTGAATAGTTCAGGTTAAAAATCGAATAATCAGAAAAATTGAATAGTTCAGGTTAAAAATCGAATAATCAGAAAAATTAAATAGTTCAGGTTAAAAATCGAATAATCAGAAAAATTGAATAGTTCAGGTTAAAAATCGAATAATCAGAAAAATCGAATAGTCAGAAAAATCGAAGAGTTCAGGTTCAAATCGAATAATCATAAAAATCGAATAATCATAAAAATCGAAGAGTTCAGGTTCAAAATCGAATAATCAGAAAAATCGAATAATCAGAAAAATCGAATAATCAGAAAAATCGAATAATCAGAAAAATCGAATAATCAGAAAAATCGAATAATATTTTATTCAGTACTTATTAATATAAAACAATATTTAAATATTTACATTTAATATTATTATTTATTATTAAATATTAACAGATATTCGCAACGCGTGTTATCAGTTTTTAAGGAATCTTTTATGCTAAGATAATGATAAAACATATTATAGCTCTCATTCATTTAATGTTTGCTTCAAAATCCTACCATCTTCTTTACACTCTTTACTCTTATAACCTGAATGATCTGATATGGAGTCAGGTGGCTTGACTTTATATTAATGTATGTTTGCTCATGTCTAATTAAAACTTTTATTTATACCTTTCATGGAAGATCTATTTATCTTTTAAATAAAGGGTTATTGAAGTCTTTGAACAACTCCGACTGGTCACTGGAAAATACAATTTAATAACACCTTATAGAAGATTTTCTTTTTGTCAGCTGTCGTCAAATTTGTTTTGATCTCAGAAGAAAAAGCAGTTTGTAATTGTAATAACAAAGCCTTCCGAGGTTTCTTCCAAAACCAAAGGGGCTTGCATTGAGTTGCGAGTATCGAGAACCACAACAAACTGGTCCAGTGAAGAACCCAACAAAGTAAGACAAGAAGACTGGAAGATAGTTTAGAAAGGAAAGACTGTAAAAAATAATATGAACATAAGTCAGGATTTGCAAAACTGTCCAGGTATGGGAACAGCATTTGCTCGCAGTCTTAGCAGTAGAAACTTTGTTCAAAGCATAACTATTGACGTTATTCTAAATGGCATTCTTAGTATTTCTGCAACTTTTGGAAATACAATGATTATCGTGGCCATCTTGAGATCCCAGAACCTACAAACGCCGTCCTACTTACTGATAACAAGTTTAGCCTTCACAGATCTCCTGGTTGGTTTAGTATTTCATCCATTCCAGATAATTTGGGGCACCTACTACTTGCAGAAAAATTACAAGGGAATCTGTAGATTGGCTATACTGCACATTTTCCTTTCGTCTTGTTTTGGTTTTGTTTCTCTGGTGATGGTCACATGTATCAGTATAGACAGATACTTGGCGCTTACTCTAAGACATCGATACACTATCATTGTCACCAAGAAACGAGTCCGCTCATCGATCGTTGGCCTATGGATCTTTGCTGTGTTGTTAGCATCTTTAACATTTGTAGAAAATTCTGTGGGTTTTTTAATAATAGTGGGAGACATTTTAGCCTCAGTCCTCTTGTTAGTGATCTTTTACTGCTACATCAAGTCTTTCAAAGCTCTTCATCTTTACACAGTCCAAGTTCACATCCAACAACCAAACCCTTTGGCCGGTAACTTTGATGTTGTCAGATACAAGAAAACTTTAAAGACGATGCTTGTGGTACTAGCGTGTCTTCTTATCTGCTATGTACCATTGACTTGTACAGTTGCGGTTATAACGTTCTTTAAAAAAGAACCATTTATCAATATATTTTTTTCATCGATTACTCTGATGTGTCTTAATTCCAGTATAAACCCAGTTATTTATTTGATAAGGTTTGCGGATATTCGCAAGGCGTGTCATCAGTTGTTCTTATGAAAAGCTATATTTACGCAATCTGTGATATTCCTACTTTGACAGCCCATAGATTAGATTAAACTACCACTCTCTTTTAACTCTTTACTCTTATAACCTGACTGATCTGTTAGTCAGGTGGCTTGACTTGAATCAAGGCTTTTGTACAAGGCTAAAATCTTGTTATTCAGAAAGTTTAACTTGTGTGGAAGTGGAAATCACCGATGAAAGTGGAATCAAAGTGTTTACCCAAAGCAAACATTTTATTCGAAATTGAGGTTTAGGCCTTTATTTGTTTATTTCCCATATATTTTCTATGAAAGAGCCTGATAAAGCGACATTCTAACACAAATGCAACAAAACATTTTTGTACAATAGAAAATACCGCTTCAAACAGGCATTTTATCATAGTACATCAGTTTCTAACTCTTTGAAAAAGGTTTTGAGTGTTAACCCAAAACGAAAATTGGATCAAATACGAAAGTCTAGTTTTTGGCGCTTTTGCCATTATTGCTCATTATTGAAAAATATTTCCTCTTAATGTATGTTTGTTCAGTGTATTATTAAAACTCTTAGTTGTATTATTTGGCCAAAATTCATAGAGACTCATAAAGAACGATGTGTTTTGATATCTATAGATTTCTCTAGCGTCTCCCCACATGAATCTCATTACTTAAATAAACTAAATATTATGTTTTCTCATTACTTGATAATGATGACAAGATGTCATTGAAACGTCTTAACTTTTTGTCACTCATTATCCCCTGATACATCACAATAATCAAATTGTGGTTGTAATTGGATTATAGTGAATAATGTTTCCAAAATTCATAGAGACTCATAAAGAACGATGTGTTTTGATATCTATAGATTTCTCTAGCGTCTCCCCACATGAATCTCATTACTTAAATAAACTAAATATTATGTTTTCTCATTACTTGATAATGATGACAAGATGTCATTGAAACGTCTTAACTTTTTGTCACTCATTATCCCCTGATACATCACAATAATCAAATTGTGGTTGTAATTGGATTATAGTGAATAATGTTTCCTTATTTCTAAAAGGCTTTTAAGATATTTCTTAGGCCTGCTTTAGATGACTGTAGACCCTCTTAGCAATGTGATCAATATGGTCAGACCAAGAGAGTCTTTCATCAATGAATACACCTAATGGGTTTACTGTATTAACTTTGTAAATAGAAGAATCTGAAATCATTAATTCAGGATTGTAACATATGCTTGATAGTTTTGGATCTGATGCTAAAAGCATATACTCAGTTTTTTTTCTTTTTCATTAAGATTTAGTTTGTTTGCCAAGAACCATTCACTGAGGATTACTTCCTAGGTTACTTGTTCTACTGAGTTCAATTTACTTTATATTATCCCTAGCAACAGTAACAGTCGTGTCATCAGCAAACATTCTTGGAGTAGAATGCTTTAAACACTGTGGCAGGTCATTTATATACGACAAATAAGAGGGGGCCTAAGTTGGACCACTGAGGGACTCCACATCTAACTTCACATGGATCCGACATACAGTTGCCTACACTACAAAAATGAACATTATTACTAAGATAAGATCTTTGATACTCAGTGTTTAATGCTGGCAAAAACATATTATTCTACAACCATTGCTGTGTTAAGCCTTTTCCTTAATGAGAGAATGGATAAAAGGCAAGAGACAGCAGGCCCAATAGACTCTTTTCGTGATCTTGTCACACAGTGCACTAGCAATCATAAATTTGTTTCAATTGTTCAACAATTTTTTTACTAATTTTCCTGTCATCGACAGCCAATAAAAACACAAATATAATCATGGAGCTAAAGAGGTAATGCTCACTTACCTTTTGTTTTCAATGGTTCAACCCCGGAACTATTCTCAATTGATTAATGGATTGAACTGAACGTTTCGTGCACCTGTTATATCGCAAGCACATCCTGGAGAACTTTTCACGTTCAGCCTTGTTTGCCTTTAGATTCAAACTCAAACATGAATGAGTCGTTTGAAAATTGTCTGAGCTATACCAAGTTATTCCTCGAAGATGTTATGAGTAATACGTCAAAGTTGATAGATGTGTTTAGTATTAATATTTTTGTGAATGCTATTTTAGCAGTCACTGCAACACTCGGGAATGGAATGATTATCGTGGCCATCTTGAGATCCCAGAACCTACAAACGCCATCCTACTTACTGATAACAAGTTTAGGTTTCACTGATCTCCTGGTTGGTTTGGTATTTCCTCCGATACTGATTATAGGCAGTACTTTCATCTTGCATGGCAATATTCGAGGATTGTGCATATGTAGTTATTTATTCTTATTCTTTTTCATTGCCCTTGGTTCGCTTTCACTGCTTATTGTAACGTGTATCAGTATAGACAGATACTTGGCGCTTACTCTAAGACATCGATACCCGATTATTGTCACCAAGAAACGAGTTCGCTACATGATTGCTTTCGTTTGTGTTTTGGCTTTCCTGGGAGCAAGTTTAAATATCTTTGGAGAGTACCAAAAGATTTTTATGCTGGGAATTAACTTTTGTTACATGACTCTCTTGTTAACAACCTGCGTTTTCTACATCAAGTCTTTCAGAGCACTTCGTCTTCACACAGTTCAAGTTCACGCCCAACAACCAAACCCGTTGGCTGGTGACTTTGATGTTGTCAGATACAAGAAAACTTTGAAGATGATGCTTGTGGTACTAGTCTGTCTTCTATTTTGCAATGTACCTTTATTGTGTGTTTTTCTTTTCGGGAAAATCTTAGTTCAAGACCAAAAAAATGTTCTTTATGCAGTAGGAGTTATCCTAATATGTTTTAACTCCAGTATAAACCCACTAATTTATTTGATAAGGTTTGCGGATATTCGTTCCGCATGTCGACACCAATTAAAGCGCTTTTAGTATGGGTGGGAAAGTCATTTGAGTGTATTTGTTGTAAGAAGTAATACTAAATGCTGGCCATTATTAGAAAAGAAAACTGATTACAACCCTCATATAAACCATGAGGAGACAGTTTAAAACGTCAAATTTTACATGTGCGGAATCTAGCCTATAGTTTGATTTTATTTCCATTAGATTCGGTGATGCTTTTGAAATAATGCTTGTGTGAAACTTAGCAAATCGAGGGTCCTTTTCTCTGGTCTGTACTCTTATATAACATGAAATGGCGTCAGCATATGATCCAAACTCAAGTGGAACCATGAACGCAGAAGTCATTTGAGTGTATTTGTCGTAACTGGCCATTATGAGAAACAAATTTAAAATAACCCTTATGTAAACCATGAGGACCCAGTTTAAACGTCCAATTTCATGTGCCTAATCTTATGAGAAAAACCTGTTTGCCATTAGATTCGGTACATGTGTAATTCGACGTTTGAATTGGGCCTAAAATGATTAAATTACTGTTTGTGGGAAACAGTAAAATGTGTATATTTAATGAAGGTGTACACTATGGTAACATATTTGAAGTTGAAATTTGCCAATTAAAACTTTAAAATAACAACGCTCAAATCAATAAATGTTTTAAAAATACAAACAACAGTCGAGATATGATAGATAGTTTCCCATTTTAATGTCTCATATTACGACCGCAAATTAAGACTGACCGAATTCAGCTTACTGAAACGAGATTGGTTCGTTTGCTTACGTTGGTGCTCCATTTGTCATCTGTGTGTAAACAAAATAATTGTATTAAGCAAGCACACTAGAGGACAATGGTAAGCTGTCTCGCCGATGCCTACCCGGGGAATTTTAATGGTACGGCGTAAGGCGAATTTGATTAACGAAATTAACGCTGCGGCCTTGATAGTCGGTTGAGTATTACTGGTGTAATGAGCATCGCGCGGCACCGTTGTTGTTGTCGCTACGTTCAGAGCATAGTAAGAAACGGCCATTACTGGAATAGAATATGGTACAAATCGGTTATTTAAAAAATCCTTTGACATTTTGGAGGCGGAAAACAACATTTTAGCAGGAAAGCACTAACACGTAAATAAGATAAGAAAACGGGTATAACGTTCATTTGCTTCAAATAATCGGAAAGAAAGTATAAAACTCCATCTACTTTAGGTGTACTAGTACCGTTGAATATACCAGACACCAATGCAGATCGTGTTTCGTTTTTTTGTTTAGCGGCAAAGGATACCGGACCGCGAGCGCGGGCAGATACTGACAAAATACCGCCCGCTCAAACAGCCATTCAGAACGCACGATCTTTTAAGATACTGGACCGGAAAAAATAATTATATGCATTTTACTATATGCTTTTCTTTTTCTATTTTTCACACAAGATATGTGTTTTTTATCGGATAGGTTTTAAGAACCGTCTGTATTGCAACATTACGAGCAAGTTAAGCATTAAATATGAGGCAAAAAGTCGAATAAGAAGAGCCTCATCAAAAAAGTGGTTAAATTTAGCAACCATGGTTGTTAGTATGAAGGAAAAAGACTCGAAGTTTATCTGACTGTAAGTGACTTGACACGACCAGGGTCGTCAGTCTCTCGCACAGCGTTGAATGCTGGCAAAATCTTGTATTATTTTACGGCCATTGCTGGGTTAATTCTTTTCCTCAATGAGAGACTGGATAAAAGACAGGGAGAGTTGAAGAAGAAACAGTAAGGTCTTGACACCTGGCTCAATAGATTGTTAAATCTTGTCACTTACATATAATTGTTTTTTGAAATTACGATAAAACCGCCAATAAAGACACAAATGTAATCATCGAGTAAAGGAGGTGAGGCTCACTTACCTTTTGTTTCGGTTGTTCAATCACTCAACTCTTTTCAATTGATTAATGGATTGAACTGAACATTTCGTGCACCTGTTTTATCGAGAGTACATTCTGAAGAATTTTTCACGTTCAGCCTTGCTTACCTTTAGATTCAAACTCAAACAATTGGAAACCGTCGTTTGGAAACTTTCCAAGCTATACCAAGATATTCATCGAAGATGTTAAAGATGTTAGTTGGTTAAAAATACATGTAATTCAAAGAGTTTCTTTGTTGTTGCCTATTTTAAACGAAAACGTTTTTTCTACTGTTGAATTGCTGAATATATGGAAGAAATAGTTAGAAGAAAACAAAGTATGACATGAACTGAGGGAAATGAGCCAGCCGATCTAAAGAAAATACTCAAGCGATTCTCTGCCAAAGTAAAGCAAAAACTAAAATAGAAACGAAAAAGACTATGAGCAAGACCAATGAACACGATGTGGTAAGTGTTTACAAAATATTTTGTCTACAAGATCCCAAGCTGAGCCGCAACGTTTTCTGAACACTTTCAACAACTGTCAGGTATAATCAGTTTTTTCCAATATAAAGTCTTAATACAACTCCAGTTAGCTGCAAAGTCAGCTAATCCATATGTCTTTATTAATAGTGATTCAGATTTACACGATGTACTTTTACTTGTGTATTCTTTTTTAAACTGTTTTTTAGTTGTTTGATAGTAAAATCCGTAAAACCTTAGCTTACTTTCACCTAAGATAAAATGGCTGCCATTTCCCCCCTCGATTTGCTTCAAATTTTCCTCAAAATTTTCGTTTTAGAAATCTGTCATCTTATTGGCTAAAATCATTTTCTATTGTTTATTATCCATTCAAAAGCGAGAATTCCGTTTCTAATTTGCAATGTGTTACACTCTTCTGCACTGAATTACATTTTTTTGCACTATATTACGTTTTAACAAAACTGCCCAATCAGAATTGAGTAATTTTTTCATGTATGTTATTAGGCAGGAAATTGCTTTATGTGGCTTTTGGAAGCTTATCAATAACTTTTGGTCCATTCTTAATTCCCCTTGTTCTAGTCAGGCATTTCTCCCCCTTAAGTGTCAATGTTCCTAAATTAGCAACTTCAAACTGTAAGAACATAACGGGAAAAATTTCACAAATCCAGAATGTTCTTAGGCCTGCGAGGCCTAGTAGAAGGACGAAGAGTTGTACTTGGTTGCTCCTCTGGGACTGCTTGTTCTTCAGCATGGGCTTCTGTTTCAGGTACTGCTGGTTCTGCAGAAGGTCTGGAATCAGCCGTTTCACTTGAATTTTGCGTGGACCATTCACTCTGTTCAAGTGGTGTTTCCTTGTGGGAAGAGAGGAGACCTCCTGTGTTAGTGGAGCGTTGACTGTGAAGGGGTCAGGTTGACTCTTGGGGTTAGCTGAATAACGTTTACGCAACTGATCTTGGTATGCCTCCTTCCAAACGTTCCACCACAAAGGAAACAGGTCCGGTTTGGCTGACGATCACTCCAGGTAGCCACTTTTCCCCTTTGCCATAATTAGTTGTATACCCTTGATTCCTGGAGCAAAAGTACGGTGTACAAAGATCTTGTCATGCTGCTCTTTTTGACTCCAGTGTTTTGTGGTAACATCTTGCTGTGGGTTTGGCTTTAAGTTGTCCAGTGGAGTTTTCAGCTATCTGCCCATGACTGTGGCCTGGACTGCTGACAGGTTGGACATGTTCTGACTAAAAGTTCAATGTCCTTGTCAAGATGGGGCCAGAAAACATACTGGCGGGCAAAAGTTTTCATCTCGACGATTCCCACGTGTGCCATGTATTATGTCCAGGACACGTGACCTGAGAGAGGTGGGGATGACAACACGGTTTCCCAGAAGAATACATTTCTTTTATATACTAAGCTCGGTTCTTCGCAGAAAGTAAGGTTTCAGCTCATCTTCTTCGACATGGTTTGGCCAACCCATTGTAAGGGAAGACATTACTCGAGACAGGACCTTTTCAGTTCTAGTATGAGTGGCAATCATACTAGATTGTACTGGTGTGGTGTCTAGAAAGTTCATGAGGTGTACGGTCCCTGCAGGCACGGGAACGTTGACTGGTGACGCACCAAGAGGAAGTCGACTCAGAGCATCTGCATTGTTTAACTGTGCTCCTGGTCTATACTTGAAGGTATAGTCATAGGCTGAAAGTGTTAGAGACCAACGCAGCACTCTTCTAGAGGCAAGTGTGGGAAGGCTTTTGTACTCACTGAGGAGTGTTTCGAGTGGTTTGTGATCATTGTTAATGATAAAATAACGACCATAAAGGTAAGAGTGAAACGTTTTCACTCCCCAAACTACTGCCAATGCTTCTTTCTCAAGTTGGGAATACTGTTTTTCAGCTGGTGATAGCGTGCGTGAAGCACAACTGATTGGCCGCTCAATTCCATTGATGTCATGTAAGATAACAGCACCCAGACTATATGGGCTTGCGTCACAGGAGAGGATCACCTTTTTGGAGGGATCAAAGTGAGCCAGAAGATATGTCTCCATCAGCAACTGTTTGGAACTCTCAAAGGCTTGTTGTTGTAGTCTGTTCCAGTGGAACCTGAGTTTTTCTTCAGCAACTGATGAAGGGGGGCCAACTCAGTTGACAGATTGAGGGGGAACCTGCCGTAGTAGTTCAAGAGGCCCAGATAGATCTTGAGCTCTGACACGTTGCCTGGTGCTGGTGCCTTGGCGATAGCCTCCAGTTTGTCCTTGACTGGGTGGAGACCACTGGAGTCGATCCTGTAACCGAGGTAAGGGACTGGAGGGCCAAAAACACACATTAGTCCCTTTTAAGGCGAACTCCAGACTTTGACAACCTCTTAAGCACAGCTTCATGATTTGCCAAATATTCCTGGTCATTCTTTCCAGTGACCAGAATATCATCTTGGTAGGCACATGTTGAGTCCAGTCCTTGAACGATGTTGTCCATGATGCGTTGGAAGATTGAGGGCGAAGACGATAGTAGTGCTATCGCATCGGTATGTAATCCCACAAGTTCATCGATGTCTAGGTCTTTGTTATTGCCGTCATGTCGATTTTTCAGCAAAGTGTCTGTGCATATTGCTAGGATAGATCCGACCTTAGCGACCGTATTCTGAGGATTGGCTTTCCTGAGATCATCTCGTTTAGTATGGTGGCTCATATTTGACCATATCTCTGGGTTTACTCTTGGGACCAGAACTTTTAGATTCCCGGGTCGCACATGTTTCATAAGTTTATCAGATAACTTTTCTGAATTTAATTTTTCAGACCATTGCTTGTTGACTATGCTAGCAAGCTTATCAGACACATCAGGTCCAATCTTTTCATCTGCATCGAGTTCATTTGCGATGCTATCTTTGCGATGCTACCTTCCTTGCATTCTTGTCGCCTGTTCTTCCCGCCCTTTTCTGACAGGCTTTCTTTCAGTAGCGAGTCGCTATCCACTTCGGATTCTTCCGATTCTTTACTAGATTCTGAGTCTGAGTCAGACATTTCGGTTTTTCTTCTCTTTGGCAACCTTTTTTCCTTAAGGTCAGCCATTCTTTTGATGGGTTTTTGCATTGAAGTCATAGACTCCACCATGACCACCATGTTCTTGTTCAAGTTTTGAAGTGTGTTTCCCACCGTGTCGCTGGCATGTTTATGTCACCTTCCCAGATTTCTCTTCCTCCAGAGGGATTTCCTCGCCTTTCAGCAGTTAAAACTCCAAATCTCGCGCTTTTCGAGACCGATTTATTCACAATCGAACACACTACAATTTTTCATTTGATTACAACACAGGTAACCCATCTATATAAAATCAATAACAAACCACAGGTAATCCAACTATGTGGATTTGCTCTTCAACAGCAGTCTATTTTCTTCGTCTTCATTTTCTGAGTGTGTGTTTTGGTCTTCTGGTTGTTTTCTTCTTCATTCTGTTGGCGTTTTCGCGCCTTGGTTATAAATCACGTCCGAACGGTACAAAGGTTTGCAAGCAACTGAACTCAAAGGTGCGCACACATATCTCACGTGACTTACTAGAGACATAGACCGATTACGTAGTAGAATTAGTTTCTTTAAACTAATAATAATAATAATAATGGTAATTACAGCTTTTATCAATGCATTTCGCTGCGCCTCAATGCGTTTACAAAAAGATTAATAAATAAGACTAAATATGTAACATACAAGAAAACTATCAGTTAGAATATAAATAATACTAGTCATTTCAGATTGAAAGTGAAGTGCTGCAAATTGATTTGTCCTTCATATTGTGTTATGGGAGAGTCAATATAGTAAGATGATATTGGAAAGGGAAATTTTTTAAACTTGTTTCCATGGAAACAAGTAATAAACAGCAAGAATATAAGTTGATGTCATATCTTCAATAGAGCCGTTGGAGTGCTTTTTACTTGTACATATTAATATTCAGTAAGTGTTTATTAGTTAAATGTAACAATCTTTGGATCATTTGTAATATATTTTATTGTATTTGACAGTCCATATTACCACGCTGAACAGTAACAAAACGTATTACAATTTGTTGTCCTCAAAGACGTTTGGCTCGAAGATACTGTACTGCTGTATTAGGCAAATAGTTTAGAGATATATGCTCTTGATCTAGGATTACATGGCTTTTAAAAGCATTTAGATACATCTTGTCACCTTCGATTAGTATGTTATCTATAGTAGAACGACTCATTCATGAATAGGACAGAATTGCGCACATAAAAGTGCCGAAAAACTCATAAATGAACATTGCCTCCACCGAGAAATGTAACTGAACTGTTCATGACCTTGATGATTAGTTCCACGAATATATAGAACCGCATCTCTCGTACAAATGGACATTGTTGGTCGAATGAAGGAAGACCATGAGGCTGCGCAGTGGTCATCTGTGCATAATGTAAAAAAACCGACCGCTGCCCAAGTGTGTTGGGTGCGCACGTTTCTGAACTGATGACGTTAAAATCCATTATCGCAAACGCATCGAGATTCTTTCTACCTAACATGTCCAGTACCTCTCGTTCGTGCATAAACAGGATACTCGTCAAAATTAGTGTTGCTCCTCGCTTCGCTCGCAGCAATTAATTAATATAGGTAAAAATGTAGTGCTTAACTAACATATATAAAAATGAGATTGGAATAAATAAATATATATATGCAAATACAAATTAAATTTAAATTTAAATAAAGAGTTAAACGAAGAATTGAGTCGATCAAGTGTTGTCCGAATGTAAGAACATGTATTTCAGTTGAAATCTTCTTTAAAAAGATGTGCTTTGATTAAAGACTTGAACTGTTTAAAAGTCTCTTCATTTCTTATGTTTCTGGAAGATTATTCCAGAGCTTAGGCGCGGTAATAGAAAATGCTCTGTCGCCATACGTCGTTGTCGATGACTTAGGAAGTAACAACAGCCTCTTGGTAGCGGAGCGTAAAGCTAAGATATGATGACGCATGACCGTTAATAATCCTAAAAGTAATAAGTAAGACCTCTTTTATGAACTATTCGTTGGCTAATAGGCAACCAATGCAATTATTTCAAAAGCATCACCGAATTTAATGGAAATAAAATCAAGCTATAGGTTAGATTACGCACATGTAAAATTCGACGTTTAAACTGTCTATGGTTTACATGGGGGTTGTAATCAGTTTTCTTTTCTAATAATGGCCAGCATTTAGTATTACTTCTTACAACAAATACACTCAAATGACTTTCCAACCCATACTAAAATCGCTTTAAATGTGTGTCGACATGCGGAACGAATATCCGCAAACCTTATCAAATAAATTAGTGGGTTTATACTGGAGTTAAGACATATTAGGATAACTCCTATTGCATAAAGAACATTTTTTTGGGCTTGACGTAAGATTTTCCCGGAAAAAAAAACACACAATGAAGGTAAATAGCAAAGTAGAAGAAAGGCTAGTACCACAAGCATCGTCTTCAAAGTTTTCTTGTATCTGACAACATCAAAGTTACCAGCCAACGGATTTGGTTGTTGGGCGTGAACTTGGACTGTGTAAAGATGAAGTGCTCTGAAAGACTTGATGTAGAAAACACATGTTGTTAACAAGAGAGCCATGTAACAAAAGTTAATTCCCTGCATAATAATCTTTTGGTACTTTTCCAAGATATTTAAACTTGCTCCCAGTAAAGCCAAAACACAAACGAAAGCAATCATGTAGCGAACTCGTTTCTTGGTGACAATAATGGGGTATCGATGTCTTAGAGTAAGCGCCAAGTATCTGTCTATACTGATACACGTTACAATAAGGAGTGAAAGCGAACCAAGGGCAATGAAAAAGAATAAGAATAAATAACTACATATGCATAATCCTCGAATATTTCCATGCAAGATGGAAGTACTGCATATAATCACTATCGGATGAATCACCAAACCAACCAGGAGATCTGTGAAGGCTAAACTTGTTATCAGTAAGTAGGATGGCGTTTGTAGGTTCTGGGATCTCAAGATGGCCACGATAATCATTCCATTCCCGAGTGTTGCAGTGACTGCTAAAATAGCATTCACAAAAATATTAACACTAAGCACATCCATCAACTCGGACGTATTACTCATAGCCTCTTCAAGGAATAACTTGGTAAAGCTTTGACAGTTTTCAAACGACTCATTCATGTTTGAGTTTGTATCTAAAGGCAAGGAAGGTTAAACGTGAAAAAAATTCTCCAGGATGTGCTTGCGATAAAACAGGTGCACGAAACGTTCAGTTCAATCCATTAATCAATTGAAAATAGTTCCGGGGTTGAACCATTGAAAACAAAAGCCGGGCAAGTGACCCTTAACTCTTTAGCTCCATACATACATACATACATACACTTTATTGGACTCCCACAAGGGCTTTTCAGGCCAATTTACAATAAGAACAATTCTAAAGAAATACATGTACAATAAAAAAAACTGATAAAATAAAAAAACCATTATAATTATCCTATAAATAAAATCCTATAATTATCATAGTAATACAACTATCAATAAAACCAATAATGAAAAAAACATAAAAATTTATATGTGGAATGGATTACTATCATTATAATTATTACTCCGTGAGTACATTTATGTCTTTATTGGCTGTCGATGGCAGGAAACCTTTTAAAAAATTGTAAAATTTATGTCTGCTAGTGTACTGTGTGACAAGACCACGAAAAGTGTCTATTGGGCCAAATGTCTCTGCTTTTTATCCAGTCTCTCATTGAGCAAAAAACTTAACACAGTAATGGTTGTAGAATAATAGGACATTTTGCCAGCATTGAACACTGAGTATCAAATATTGGCCCATTGTTCGGTTGCAATTTTGATCTGTCAATTCATTTAACACACCATTATTGAATTTGGTATTGGACTAATATCCGCTATTGTTTGAGTTCACAGATCCAATTTTGAATAAGTTATCAAGTGCCAATATTCCAACAGCCGATTCAGCTTACCCAAAAAAGTTCGGGCGTCGGATGAGTAGTCTTCAATCAATTTTCGGAGGGTTAATATTTAGTGTAGGGGAAATCCTAAAGCCTACGTTGTTACCTATCGGGTGTAGAGATGTGTCACTTGTTGCATCGTTAAAGATTCATTAAAAGTAAACTTTTTTACTGCATTATTCGACTGTGTGTTAAAGTTTCGATAAATAATTCCCGGAATCATAAACTTCTTGTTTGTTTTTTACTAGAATGCCCGAGTAAACTAAGAGCGGGAATATGAAATTTTGAAATATATGATTGTTGTTTTACTATAATATATAAGCAAAAAACAATTAGCCGCATTGCCAAAAAAGTTGTTGCTGGAATTTTTATCTGAATTTGCGGCCTCTTACAGTAGATAATCTCACTATTGCTGGTATGATACTTGAATTGATAGTTACTCAATTCAACTGTGATGCACTGAATGACCATCGCCAGCGGAATAATAAACTGGTTGTTTCTGTTTTCTCGACAATAAGAATTCAAGAAAAAAACTTAAGCTACTTTATTTCAATGGGAATGATTTTTTCACAGCATGATAACTAGAAGTTAAGAATATATTCATATATAGATTATGACATGTATGGGTATTGCCTTCTAAAAAAGTCGGTTATTTTTGTTTGCTTCTAAAAAAGCTGTTGCCAGATATATTGTGACGACCATTAGCTAGTTAGTTACTTTTCTTTTGTGATATACGCTTCCTCTTGTCTTCGCCCATGACAATTTCAGCAGACAATCTGTGTCAAAAACAAATAAAGTTAATCATTTCAAAACCTAGAAAATGAATAAGATACCACAATCTTTTCTAGCTATTGCCATATTTAGCTGTTGTCTTGTGGCTGCGTTCTCGACTGAAGAGCATCTTCATGAAGAATGGTGCTGAGACGATTCTTCTTCACTGGCTTGCATTGTATTTGAAACTCTTGCTTACACATCTTGGGCACGAGGAGTGATCGTAAAACACCTTTTTTGTTACAAACATGGATAACTCTAGTGACTTTCCAGAAACAAAAAACATGCAATAAAGGGACGTAGCAGAGTAGAAGAAAGGCTAGTACCACAAGTATCGTCTTCAAAGTTTTCTTGTATCTGACAACATCAATAATACCAGGCAACGGGTTTGGTTGTTGGGCGTGAACTCGGACTGTGTAAAGATGAAGAGCTCTGAAAGACTTGATGTAGAAACCACAGGTTGTTAACAAGAGAGTCACGTAACAAAAGTTAATTGCCTGGGAAATAATCTTTTGGTATTGGACGTTTAAACTTGCTCCCAGGAAAGCCAAAGCACAAACGAAAACAATCATGTAGCGAACTCGTTTCTTGGTGACAATAATGGGGTATCGATGTCTTAGAGTAAGCGCCAAGTATCTGTCTATACTGATACACGTTACAATAAGGAGTGAAAGCGAACCAAGGAAAATGAAAAAGAATAAGAATAAATAACTACATATGCATAATCCTCGAATATTGCCATGCAAGATGAAAGTACTGCCTATAATCACTATCGGATGAATCACCAAACCAACCAGGAGATCTGTGAAGGCTAAACTTGTTATCAGTAAGTAGGATGGCGTTTGTAGGTTCTGGGATCTCAAGATGGCCACGATAATCATTCCATTCCCGAGTGTTGCAGTGACTGCTAAAATAGCATTCACAAAAATATTAATACTAAACACATCTATCAACTCGGACGTATTACTCATAACATCTTCGATGAATAACTTGGTATAGCTTAGACAGTTTTCAAACGATTCATTCATGTTAGAGTTTGAATCTAAAGGTAAGCAAGGCTGAACAAGAAAAATTCCCCAGAATGTAGTTGCGCCCATAAAACAGATGCACAAAATCTTCATGCCAGTTCAATCTTAATTCATTGAAGGCGCTTCTAGAGTATAACAATTGAAACAAAAAGTAAGTGAGGCTTACCTCCTTAGCTCGATGAGTACATTTGTGTCTTTAATGGCTGTCGATGACAGGAACCTTTTTAAGAAAAATAGGTGCCCTATGGATGGGCACGTGAGTCTACGGTGCATGAGGTATATGTTTTCATTATCATTATTATTGGATGGTCTTTGAAGTAGAGTGATTTACAAAAATCCGTGCGAAAAAAAAAGCGTAATAGGAAGGAGAAGACAAAATAGAAAAAAAGGGCTTTTCAGGCCAATTTAGAATAAGAACAATCACATACATGTACAATACATGTACAATCAAAGAAACTAATAAAATAAAATAAAAACAACTATTATTATAATTATCCTATAAATAAAATCCTATAATTATCATTGTAATACAACTATCAATAACTGAAAAACAATAATGAAAAAATATAAAAATGTATATGTGGAATGTATTACTATAATTATAATTATTACTCCGTGAGTACCTTTGTGTCTTTATTGGCTGTCGAAGACAGGAAACATTTTAAAAAATTGTATAAATTTATGTCTGCTAGTGTACTATGTGACAAGATCACGAAAAGTGTCTATTGGGCCAAGTGCCATTTATCCAGTCTCATTGAGTCTCAAAGACTCTATATGGTCCTTTCCATCTATCAGCGAGCTTGTGTCTTCCCTTAAACCCTCTCGTCCCTTGAATTTCTTGTTGTAATTCTTTTGCTGTTTTTCTCTTGCTTTCGATGTTGTCTGACCCGCTGCTTCATAACTCTGTTGGAGTCGATCTTTGAATTCTGACTTATAGTCACCGTAGTTTTGTTCTTGCTCTTCATCTAATTCTGCTCCGAATGCTAGGTCTACAGGAAGTCTGGGATGTCTCCCGAACATTAGCTGATATGGTGAATATCCAGTCGACTCATGAACGGTACAGTTATATGCATGTGTCATTGTCTCCACATGATCTTTCCAGTCAGGTTTCTTTGCTGTGTCCATTGTTCCTAACATATTCATTAACGTAGAGTTGAAAGGTTCTGTCATCTCATTACCTTGGGGATGATATGGGGTTGTTCGACTCTTCTGCACTCCTGTAATTTTGCATAATTCCTTCATCAGATCGCTTTCAAAATTTCTTCCTTGGTCTGCATGAAGTCTTTCTGGGATTCCATATACATAAAAGAATCGTTTCCATGGTGTTTTTACAACAGTTTTAGCAGTTTAGTTCTTTGTAGGGTAGGCTTGTGCCTAACGAGTGAAGTGATCCGTAACCACTAAAACATTTTCAATGCCACCTTTTGACCTTTCCAACTTTAAAAAGTCAATACAAACAGGTTCTAGTGGACTTGAAGTGTAAATACTTTCCAAAGGTGCTCTCTCTACTGCCAGTGGCTTCCTAAGGCCACATCTCTGACAGGTGTCGCAGAATGAAATGCGCTTCTTTGGTCATGTTGTGCCAGTAATAACGTCCTCTGAGAAGTTGAACTGTCCTTAATCTTTCCCTGGATGACCAGTCGTGTCATGGATACTTGCTAACACGTCTTGACGAAGTACTTTCGTTAATACAATCTGTTTAATTTCTCCTACCTTTGGAACTTGCACAATTTTCATCAGAATTCCATTTACTAATTGTAGTTTCTTACGTTGCTTGAATAGAGCTTTCCCCTCTTGTGTCAGTGTGATTTTTAGTTCTTTTCTGCTTGGCTTCTTTTCAGATTCCAGGTATTGTGTGATGACGTTCAAGTCTGGATCTTCCCGTTGCTTCACCTTCATTTCTTGGTGTTGCATGGTCGGTAGTGCTTCGTGTCCTTTTACTACATGACTGTTGCTTGATTCTACAGGTTGTTTTGTTGGTGTCTGTAGTGCGCTGTTCAGCGTGTCAGTTACTTGATCATGATTTATGCGTGACAAAGAGTCTGCATTAGCATTGCTTTTTCCCGGACAGTACACGATGTCGAAGTTGTAACCACTCAATTCTGCGAACAATCTTTGTCTACATGCATCCAGTTTAGCAAGATAGACTTTGTTTGAAAGGAAACCTCTAACATTTTGGTGTAGAATTTTTAACCCTCTTTGGCAAAGAAGTCGCTTAAGTTCAGGAATATCTCTTCCAGGACCTGGACATGTTTCAATATCGCCACACATCAGTATGAGTAGATTGACCAGGCTTTTCCTGGAATTGCGAAATCTGTGCTTACTAAGTCTTTCCTGGCATAAACTTGAGTAAATGAAGGTCTCCCGCCCAGCGTAAACTTCTCCAGCATTTTTTAACAGACCAATGTGACTATCAGAAGTTATAAATGAAGTTCGTCTTACGTATTAGTTGAGGAAAAAAAAAAAGAAATGAGAGAGCAGCTTTAGCCATGACCGCTTGTAGGGACCAGACTTAGACACGCGTAACTCAGTTTTCATTTAATTCGTAACGACTCTCATTACATCTCGTCATTGAAGACTTTGTACAGTTTATGACCTTTGTATAGTTTATACGCTATTGTACGGTTCTACAACGAGAAAGTCATATTCTTAACATAAGACTTACAAATCTGAACGTAAGAAAAACCGGAATTTACCTCAAGTTTGGCCTACAGTAATGACTTTAGATCCTCTAACGTTCTTGTTATGTTCTTGCTACGTTCTTGCGCATGGCGAACTATGTTACCGCTGACCATATCTTACACCGCTCCGTTACACTTCACTCACTCACTCACTCTAATATTATGGTGAATAACTGAGAAAGATTTCTCATTAGAAGCAGATTGAATATTAGTATTAGAATGAAAATCATGAGTTGTATAATAGTCAAAATTGGTAACTGTTGGTAAATTTTGATCAATATCAATATTGGACAAATTGGGATTATTATTAATTGAAGTCATAACATCAAAACATGGTAGGGAAGCTAATCTAGAATTAGTTATTTTCTTGAAGCAAAGACAATTAAATCAGAGTTGGAATTGAATGAAAGTTCAGTTGATTGCTGGGTATTTAAGGACATGAAAGGAAAAATGTCAGCCCTACAAAACAGGCAAAACCAAAGGTCATTTGATTTGAGAAAATAATTATGGTCTTTAGTAGATAAAGATGTGCCAGTGGAAGCAAAAGGCACATTGAACACCTCTGGAATTAGCTTTCATGAACTTAGTACAGCTTCTACATTGAGTAGTATTCGTTAAGCTTACGGTGTAGAATGGTAAAAAATAATAATTTGATATTTGCAATCTAATATTAGAATTAAACTAGGAAAGAAAAAAGATAAGCAGTACTTAGCTGACAAATCAACATAGATGCCAGAGTCCAACACAAGAAGACCATAACGGCACTTAGCTTGGATCGTAAGAATAATGAGGAGCAACAATTCTTGCTTTGAGTCTTACAAGGTCACTTTCACTGCCAATGTGGGCAGGTCGACTGGTTTTATCTTTCTTTAAGAATATACGACCATTGGTTGTATATATGAACTTGAATTTTAGCTCTTTTTTCGCCTTGCAAGCAGGATTTGAATAACGTCTTACGGGTTTGAGTTCAACTTTCTGATATAAAGATGCTATTGCCATTATCACAAGCATTTGCACCTTTGAGGTCTTTAGAGCTTTTGTCTTTCAATTGATTTTTAGCTTTGTACAGCTTTTCCTTGATCTCTCTTCGGACGAATTTCGCAATGATAATCGGGGGTTCAGGTTTACCATGGTTGGTATTAGAAGGTTGTCTTTTACTGACAGGTAGACTATGGCTAACAGATATATCCTTTCTCTCGATGTCAATGTCCAGAAGATCTTCTGAGTCTCGTAGAGGAATCCCTTTAAACTCTAAGCAATCTCGTCTTAAGTACTGCTCGATTTCATCGATTTGGAGCGATTGTTGATTGACTGTATCAGTTATATTTATGATCTGACATTTGAGAGCGTTATTTTCACTTTTAAGTGCCGAGTTTTCTTCTTCCAAAACTTTCACTTTGTCGGCCATTGCTTCATATTGGGAGTTAATAAACTGCATTGACGAACGAACAGGCTCCAATTCTTTCTCGAGCAGGTGGTGAAAATCTTCTTGTGTGAAGCTCATGGTATAAACAGACATCAAACGAACAATAATAGGAAAAAATAGAGAAAAATAACAAAAATTTTTGAACTTAGCGCGGAGCGTTTCCACACACGTTCATCTCGGCCGATGACCGCTGACCATGTAATGCTCCATTTCATGGCTAAGAATTGGAAGGCTTGATTGCACTCGGTTGACCATTCGAATGTTCCTTTTCTTTTTAGATTGATCTTTATCTTTGCGCCTGTAACCCTTTAAAAGTCCTGCAGTTAGCTTGTTCATCGGTGCAGCGATTTTCCCAAAGTCTTTGTTGAATCGTCTGTAGTATCCAACGAAACCGAGGAATCGTAGCACGTCGGCCTGCGTTTCTGGTGTTTTCCATTCCTTTACCTGTGTTACTTTCTCGGGGTCTGTGGCAATTCCTTTCTGTGATACCACATGTCCAAGGTATTTGACTTCCTCTTGAAACGAGTTACATTTGGAAGGCTTCAACTTTAATCCATGCTCACGAAGACGATTAAAAACTTGCTGCCCAAGTTCAAGATATTCATCTTTTTTCCTTGCAATCACAAATGGAGACGAGTAAGAACTATTGCTTGGTTTTATGATTTCGTCCTGTTCCCTCTCTTTTAGTGTATTTACTAATTCTTTGTATTTCCCTGGCTTTGCACGTCTTCTAGGAACTTTAAATGGCGTCTCGTCTACAAGAGGTATACTGTGCTTAAGCGTTTCTGTTTGTCCATACTCGTCTAAAGAAAATGTCGGCGTTTTCGTTTAACAGTTCGTTTTGTTCAGTAAATCGCGATTCAGGTCGACTTTATTCACGTGACTGTTTCTATTCGAAGCTTCCTGCTTTTCTGATCGGTCTTCAACCTTCGCATCAACAGCTAGTCCTTCTGTCACATCTATCACATACAGATCAGCAAGTCTCGTATCACGTTTTATTGCCAAAGGTTGATCCGTGGGGTTACACTCTTACTTTACCATGCTGCTCCGCTAATCAAGACCATTCTACTCGTTAGATCGCGCTAACAGTCCAACGAAGGGTTGGTCACTATGTACTTTGGGCACCCTTACTGGCACATCTACTTCACAACCATATGGGGGGATTATTCTTGGACGCCTACCATTATAACGAGCAACCGCTATGTACCCTGACACGCCACCCACTACTGTTTGGTTACAGTTGATCATAGCAGCATGCCAAGAAGGAGACTCCCTTATAACTCGATCCATGTATTCCCCCCCCCCCCCCATACTTTTCTTGTAAACTGTCTCGGGTACTACAAATGCTTGTACTCATAACTTTGCCCAAGAACATTCAAGTCTAGTTGGATTTTACCTTTGTATTTCATCGTGTTTCCAGATGAATGAACATCTTGAACATGAATGAACAATTGTATCCCACTCTCCTGACGGGGCTGGTTGCACAGCTTTTTCGTGCTGAAGAAGACGATCATGAACCTATGTATATTACTCTACTACGTGACAAGATCACGAAAAGAGTCTATTGGGCCAAATGTTTCTGCCTTTTATCCAGTCTCTCATTGAGCAAAAAACTTAACACAGTAATGGTTGTAGAATAATACAACTTTTTGCCAGCAATTTTGAAGTGTCAATTCATTTAACACACCATTATTGAATTGGGCAGTGGACTAACATCCGCTATTGTTTGAGTTCACAGATCCAATTTCGAAATCTTCAATTCAATCCATTAATCAATTGAAAATAGTTCCGGGGTTGAACCATTGAAAACAAAAAGTAAGTGAGCCTCACCTCCTTTACTCGATGATTACATTTGTGTCTTTGTTGGCAGTTTTATCGTAATTTCAAAAAACAATTATATGTAAGTGACAAGATTTAACCATCATTTGAGCCAGGGGATAAGACCTTACTGTTTCTTCAACTCTCCTTATCTTTTATCCAGTCTCTCATTGAGGAAAAAAATTAACCCAGCGATGGCTGTAAAATAATACAAGTTTTTGTCAGCATTCAACACTGAGCGAGAGACTGACGACTGGTCGTATCAAGTCACTTATAGTCAGATAAATTCCGAGTCCTTTTCCTTCATACTAACAACCATAGTTGCTAAACTTAGCCACTTCTTTGATGAGGCTCTTTTTATTTGACTTTTTGCCGCATATTTATTGCTTAACTTGCTCGTAATAATGTAATACAGACGCTTCTCAAAACCTATCCGATAAAAAACACATATCTTGTGTGAAAAATAGAAAAAAATCATATAGTAAAATATATATAAATATATTCCTAAATCATCTTTTGAATTTAAATTATTATGAAAACCTGTTTAACGGTACTAGTACACCTAAAGTAGATGAAGTTTTACTTTCTTTCCGATTATTTGAAGCAAATGAACGCTATACCCGTTTTCTTATCTTATTTTCGTGTTAGTGCTTTCCTGCTAAAATGTTGTTTTCCGCTTCCAAAATGTCAAAGGATTTTTTAAATAACCGATTTGTACCATATGCTACTCCAGTAATGGCCGTTTCTTACTATGCTCTGAACGTATCGACAACAACAACAGGACCGCGCGATGCTCATTACACCAGTAATACTTTAATATTCAACATCAACGTTACATAAACTCAGCTGTGGTGTACCTCGGAGGTCTGTCCTTAGGCCCCTGTTATATGTTTTGTATACTTCACCTGTAGCTGATATCATAAAGAAACACAATCTTGCATACCATCTCTGCGCTGATGACACTCAGCTTTACGTGTCATTTAAGCTGGGCAATGATGAACTTCTATCTTCTGCTAAATCCACCATCGAATTATGTGTCCACGACATCAACAATTGGATGGTTGAGAATGGTTTAAAGCTAAATGAGGATAAAACCGAGCTGCTGTTGCTTAGCTCACGATATCGACCAAGTCCCTCATTGGACTGCGTTCAAGTTGGGAGTGAATCTATTCTACATTCTCTTCCGCTGTTCGTAATCTTAGGGTATTACTCGATCCTAATGCTGGTATGGAAGAACACGTCAAGAAGATCTGCAAGACATGCCATTACCATCTGACTAATATTAGCAAGATAAAAACATACTTAGATCGTGATTCTACTGAAGCTGTTATCCATGCCTTTGTAACTTCTAATCTTGGATTACTGTAATGCTATTCTATATGGACTACCTGATGTTCTCCTAAATCGTCTACAGCTGGTGCAGAATAGACCTGCACGAATTGTAACGTTTACCAAGAAGTAAGAACCTATAACACCTACTCTAATTGACTTGCATTGGTTGCCTATCAAATACCGTATTAAGTATAATAATTGGGTTTCGATCTGAGTAAGGGTGAATTTCGAGACGCTCTTAAGCTCAGATATAAGTGGGAAATCGCTGACAAACCATCTGTAAGTGTGTGTGGCGACATCTTCAACATCGATCACGCTATGATCTGTAGGCGAGGAGGGTTCATAATACAACGCCATAATGAGCTCCGGGACCTCGAGGCTGAGATGCTCAATATGGTCTGCCATGACGTGGAGATTGAACCCGTCCTGCAAGAACTCTCCGGTGAGGTCCTAATAAGCGGGGCCAACAGAGCTCCAGACGCTCGCTTGGACATTCACGCCAGAGATTTTTGGGGCAGGCAAAGGGCCGCGTTCTTTGATGTAAGGGTTTGTCACCCCAACGCGGACTCATATAAGGACCTCGACCAGAAGCAGATCTACAGACGGCATGAGAATGAGAAGAAGAGGATGTACGCGCAAAGAGTGATGGAAGTGGAGCAGATAACATTTACGCCATTAGTATTTACAACAACAGGTGGCATGGGCGAAGAGTGCAAGAGATATCACAGTAAGTTGGCTGAGTTAATATCAACAAAGAAAGGAGAGAACTATGCCAACACAGTCTCCTGGATACGCTCCAGAGTGTCTTTCGCTTAATTGAGATTCGCCTTACTCTGTCTCAGGGGATCTAGAACAGTCAGAAGTTCAAGATCAAATGTACAAGAAACTGACTTTGAACTCGATAATTGCCGCGCTAGATTTTGAATTTTAGGACTAGGACTTTTAATATCATTATTATCATGATGTTTTCACTCTATGTTTTTTAGGTTTTTCTTAAGAATATTATTTATTTAGTATCAATATTTAAAATTTTTACAAATAATCTACATTCTGATTAGTTCTTAACAAATTATGATCTTGTAAATATTTATTGTTATTACTCAACGGACTATCGAGCCCGCAGCGTTAATTTCGTTAATCAAATTCGCCTTACGCCGTACCATTAAAATTCCCCGGGTAGGCATCGGCGAGACAGCTTACCATTGTCCTCCAGTGTGCCTGCTTAATATGATTATTTCGTTTACACATAGATGACAAATGGAGCACAAACGTAAGCAAACGAACCAATTTCTATCTCGTTTCAGTAAGCTGAATTCGGGCAGTCTTAATTTGCGGTCATATATAATATGAGACATTAAAATGGGAAACTATCTATCATATAAACAGTTTGCATATTTCCGGATATATGGTAAAACATTTATGAGTGAATGTCAGTAAAAATCAAACAAAATTTGAAAATTCGCGGACACGGCCAAAAAATCGATTCGGCTTACATTTTGCCTATTGATAGGACTGGATGAGTAGGTAAAGGAAATAGGAGGGATTTGATCAAATATCTATTATTTTGAGAAATTACGAGCAAAAACGATTTCAGCCTGACTTTCGCTCAATCCGACCCAAGCGACCTCGGTATTTAGGCGTTTTATAAGTGTTCCGTACAAACGCTAAAACAAAAGAAAATTTATTAATTGATCGCATCTATGTTAATTGGACCTAGTACAATCAAGATTTAGTAATTTTAACGGATATGAATTATTTTTGAGAAGAACGGAGGCCTTTTAAAATGACGACATGCATAGGGTGATAAATTCACCTGTAAACCACCTATCATTCGAGCAAAGAATAATGTATGTGGTATTTCATCAAAACTCTCAATATTTTCACCAGATATCCTCGAAAGGAAGTTCTTTAAGCTACGTAAAAAAAATTCCGGGCTCTTTTTGATTTTGGCAGCATAAGCGCCCTTTAAGTTCGCAAATATTGAGTCTTACTCCACACACTGAAATCGACAACAAACTGCATGCGCGAAAGAGGAAGTCAAATAATTGTTTTTCTAGACCGAAAAAATACTCAAAAGTACTTCTTCATACCTTAAAACGATTCCTTGGTATGTCTAGCTATTTTATATTTAATTATTTAAAATATTTTGGGAGTCAAACTGGAGTTTGAAATCCGCGCGCGGCTCGACTTTTCGGGACATAATTACGATAGTTAACTAAGTATGCTTTGGTGTATCGTAAGGTTCTGAAATGGCACATCGGTTGTGCTATAATACTAAATGAAAATAATTTATATTCAAACGTTAAGTCAAAAGTTTATTTCAGTGTCGTTTGAAGGAACTTAACCGAGAACTTTCACCATACGACTTTTGATAAAATGCCAGTAATAATAACTTGTAGATTTCCAATTACCTTCGTGAATATTTAAATTCAAATTCCCCCTGATTACGTTCACTGTGGTCGTCTTACAAACAAGATGTCGTGTTCCTTCAAGATCATATGCGGAGGAGAATGCGGCGCAGAAAATCGTGCGAGAAAAACTGAAACCGTAATTCCATTAGTGTCTTGCTGTAAAGAAATAGCGAATCATAAGAAATCGCTCGATTTTTTCGGTATAGAGACTGAGGTGGACCTCATACTTGTTCGATGTGGAATGTTCAATTCATCGGGTTCAAATACTCAAGAGATGACTATTTGTCCGTCGCATCGATCAAGGCTAGGAATTGGTTGGAGAAGGACAAGGAAGTCATGCTGTATGCCCCCCTCGATTTCCAAACACGCAAGAGATTCAAGACGTGCTTCATTGGCACAAAGGGGAATCAAAAAAAAAAAAAAAAAAAAAAAAAAAAAAAAAAAAAGAAAAGGGCTATTGAATAATGATTATAAAACTATTATATAATGGTAATTAATATTTACATATGTACACTATATACACTATTTTGCAGAATCAGTTCAATTTCAATGTTGATGAGTAGTTACTCGAAAGAGTCATACTTTAGTATATTACGACGGAAGTCCAAAAAGTTTGAGGTTCTAAAAGTATCCGGCAGTGCATGAGGTTCTAAAAGTATCCGGCAGTGCATTCCATAAAGTAGCAGCTAAATAAGAAAAAGAG
The DNA here is from genome assembly GCF_029948245.1 of Actinia tenebrosa. Taxonomy (NCBI): domain Eukaryota; kingdom Metazoa; phylum Cnidaria; class Anthozoa; order Actiniaria; family Actiniidae; genus Actinia; species Actinia tenebrosa. The sequence goes on along the minus strand of NW_028292579.1, from coordinate 4,493,641 downwards.
TGAAGGCCATATGTAGTTGTTTTAGGTTTAGGGAGAGACAGAATGTAGTTACCGCGTAAATTATAGGAAGTAGACCGGAAAGTAAACATACTGTTTAGATATCCTGGGTAGTGAGAAAAAAATAGACTTTTGTACAATATGATTAAGAAATTCTGAAGGCGTCTAACTTGTAGAGATTTTAGGCTGACTTTCTCAAGTAATAAATCATATGAAGAATCATAATCTTGTAAAAGGAACCTTAATATTCGCTTGTTTAAAGCTTCCATTTTGCTGGCATTGCGCGCACCGCAAAAATGCCACACCGACGAGCAGTAATGAAAATGCGGCAAAATGAAAGCCTTATACAGCTTTATTAGAGTGTCCCTTGAGATAAGTTTTCTAAATCTTAACATAACATTAAACTGATTGTTGATCTTTTTGCAAATGGCGGAGATGTGATTGTCAAAGGAGAGCTTATTGTCTATATTCATTCCAAAAATGTCCAGAGAATCTTTCACAGGGAATGAGAATTTGTGGTCAGTTTTTCCCAAAATCAGCGCTTGGTGCTTGGTTTCGTTAACTTTCATTGCGTTCACCTTATACCATGTGTTTGCTTTAGCTACTTCACTACATAAACAGTGTTCAAGTTCTGCTGGATCAGTGCCTGAACAGTATACTTGATGATCGTCCGCATATGCATTTAACTTGGCTTCTGTGACGTGGAAAAACAAATCGTTTATGAATATGTTGAATAGCATTGGTCCTAAGACGCTACCCTGAGGAACTCCACGGCCAACGCCCTCCCAGCTAGAGAAAGTGTCTCCTATCTTCACCCTCTGCTGTCTCTCAGTGAGATAGTCTTTCAGAAGCGCACAACTTCTCTCACCAACACCATACGCTTTTAGTTTAGTCAACAATAAATCATGCTGGATAACGTCAAACGCTTTAGATAGGTCCATCGACATCACCGCAACTAGCTCCCCCTTATCGCGCATTGCCCTCCAATCTTCTGTCAAGCGTAACAAAGCTGTTTCGCAGCTATATAGCTTTCTATAAGAGCTTATTAGGTCAGACAAGATCGCGCGATAAAAGTCCTGCATCTGTACCGCCAACAGCCTTTCATACACATTATTGAGCACGACAAGGACTGTGACGGGTCTGTAGTTGACCTTCATAAACTCGTCGTCCTTTTTATACAATGGTGTCACCTGTCCTTTCTTCCAACCACTCGGATAAACACCTTGGTCAATCGACGAGTTCAAAATGCTTGCAATAGGTTTAGCTATCACAGCCGCCGAATCCTTTACAAGTCTAGGTGTCATCATGTCATAGCCACACGATTTACGACAATTGATCTCTAATAGCAGCTTCTCGACTTGCACTTGATTTGTGCGCTGGAATTCAAAACTCGTGTTGCTATTATGTTGTTGGATCGCTATAATGCTTGAATGGTTGACGAAATTCTTTCCATACTCCTCTTCAGTCACCGCCCCCACGCTCTCTGTGATCTTAATAAAATGTTCATTTAAAAGTTCAGCAATTTCACGCTTTTCACTTATGACTTTGTTGTTCTCCTCTAGGATTATGTCATTTGCTTGTTTCGCTTTAAAGCATAGGAAAGGCCGATACGTATTCCAGAACTCCCTTGGGTTTTCCGGTTCCGTAGATTTTTTCGCAAAATGTTCTTTAATAGCCTTCCGTCTTAACGATGTGCATTTATTTCGCTGAATTTTGTATTGATCGTAATTCGCGTCTGTGCGGTCCTTGCTGAACTTTTTCCAGAGCTTGTTTCTATGCCTTATAGCCTTGCGCCACTGCTCTCTCATGTAAGGAACCTGGTTTCCCCTGATAACTGTTTGTTTAAGAGGTGCGTGCTCATCTAAAATACCAGTGTAAAGTTGTTCAAAGGCGTAAAGTTTATCATCCGCATCGTCAAAAACATCTACTATAGAAAATGGTACCGTTTGCAAATCTTGCATAAATTTTTCTTGATTAAAGTTCTTGAGACTTCGAAAACATATTTTTCGAGAGCGCGATCTTGGAGCCGTTGCCCGTAAAATGGTGTATACTAAAGAATGATCGCTTATTTGCGTATCAACTACATCTGATGTCAGAGCCTTTTTCTTGGAATTTGTCAAGATCAAATCTAGCAGCGTTTCGGATGTGTGTGTCTTACGAGTTGCCTTTGTGATTAGACAGTCAAGATCAAAAATATCCATTAGATCCAGAAGACAACGTCCTTCTCGAGGGGGTTTGTCGGGATCTAAGAGGTCCGCATTGAAATCCCCGGCGTAAAATACAGTATCGCTTAGTGCAGAAACAGCTTCAAAGAGAAGTGTAAGCTCCTCCGTCCATTGTGTCTTGAGAAACGAAGGAGGTCTATAAATGCCAACGACAACAAGCCAAGTTTTGCCCAGTTTAATCTTGAGTACAATTGATTCGGTTCTAAACCGAGACCAACGTTCCGGAGATAGACCACTGAGTTGCTGGACCCTCACAAAGTAGATATCACTTCTCACGTAAATCATGAGTCCTCCTCCGCCGGCCTTTCTATCGTTTCGACAAAAACGATAACCGTCGATTTGAAACTGACTATCAGGAAAACTCTCATCAATCTTGGTCTCAGAAATCACAAGGATATCAAGCTTGCCAGAGAGCAGCCAGGTCTTTACTTCATGGAACTTGAAACCGCCAATGCTGTTTGCATTTACGTGTCCGATCTTGAGATTCTTTCGGTACTTTTTTGCTATTTCGTCAAATTCGTCCCAGACTGAGTTTGCGTCTTCTGCCCCGGATTCAGAGCCCAGAATCGAACTGTTGCTAGAATTTAGGCTTGCGTCGGCGAAAGGAAGTTGGTGTAATAACTCAAGGCAGGATTTACAGGTGCGCGAAAAGTCCTCGGTAGATTTCATAGACCGATATTCCTTTGGAAGGACTCCTCCACATTTAATGTGAGTCCACAAGGAGCAACCATCGCACCGAGTTGCCCGATGATTTCGAGCTACTACCCGTTCACATTCCGTACAAATCCTTCTAGTTGACTGAGGCCCTGGGTTTGTGCTTACATCGCCACAGAGTCGAAGGTACTCGTAGTTAAAAGTTGCCGAGCAGTTACTGTAGTAAGATGCCCTCGACTTCGCATATCTTGTTCGGCCCTTCGTTGTGAAAAATTTGCTTGAAATACTTCCTGAGATCCATACACTGCTTCTGGTCTGTCCAAGAAAACATTCTCCCGTATTTACATAGACAGTACGTTGGTTTTCAAGTACCAGTAAACTCGATAAAACGTAAAAATATCCTAAGAGTGGGAGCACTCCCAAAACGTGACCGGTCGCCATGACAGATACATACATAAGGACATCAGTATTCAGATAATGTTACTGAAATCATCGTTATCAGTATTTGTTCAGGTAACTATTTTTATTATAGTGTAGGCTTGTTAGGCGATGGTATATACTGATTTAAGTCAATGGATAATGAGTTACTAAGTGTTCATGACAGGGGTATCTCCCAATATGTTTGTGCATGTCATGCTCATAAGAATATCACTTAATAAATTTGTGATTGTTGAGACTTTGAAATTTTTAAATTATTTGATGGTAATTTTATTTATTTATTTAGTTCTCAATAGGCCTTTTGCAACAACAGGTCACGTGGCCCTAACTCCCGTTAAAAGAGACGTTGAGTCAAAATAAACATCAGCAATGGACAAAACACCTCATTATTAGCAAGATGGCAAAGTTTCAGCTTATAACATGTCAGTAACACAGGAGAAATGGCAATTTAATGCCATTTCTCCTATAGTCATCGTTATGAGCTTAAACTTTTGCCCTTTTAATAATATCGAGGTGCTCTTTTCATTTCTGATGTTGATTTTGACACAACTGTTCATTTTAAGGGATAGGGTCACGTGACCTGTTTTGCAAAAAAAAGGCCCATTGTCTCAGCTCTCCCACACAGTCAATAGTTGTCATTACGGTTGCAATGACTCATTATGCATTGTATCGATCCAGTAGTCTCGCTTGAATGATCATTAAAATAAATAAGGTTCTCTCATTGTGGGGTCAACTGTAATAACAGCTAGTGGTTACCAAACTATAAGACCCGGGTACTAAGGACCTTTATCACACAGCAGCCATGTTTATTCTTATGAGAATAAAAATCTTGTTTCATTCGCATAAATGTATTCTGAATGCCAGAATACGCGTAGTGGAATCTATTGTGTAAACCAACATGGCTGCCGCGTGAAAAAGGCCCATACTGGGCCAGACATACGGTTCTTTATTCTGACTTTAAAAATCCGTCCAGTCACGTGGCTTTTCATGAAGATTTGCGCATGCAAGATCCGTAGAAGTCGGTTATAAATTTGCTTAGGTATATTTCCCTACTTGTTGTTGATAGGAATTTGTCCAAAATGCCGTATGTGGCTGGATAAACTACAGACTGAAGAGTTAGAAAAGTCCAAGGTAGAAGTGACGGAGTATATAGAAGAAATGACAACTAATATGGAATCCCTGAAACTGGTGAGTGAGAAAGATTTCGATTTTAAGTCTTGAATTACGTTATTGATTCGAATGTTTTTTCTTATTTGTTATCACACTGATTTGGAATTGCTTTGTTTCACAGACTCGTGTGACACCAGATTCACCAATTACTTCAAAGTGTAGAAGAGAAAACGTATATGTGCCTTCTCGAGAAGAAGAGGAAGAGTTAGATGAAAGCGTCGAAGCTTCTAAATGTGACAATGATGATAATGATGATGATGATGATGATGAGCCCTGTCGACAGCTCAATGGTTTTTTACAGCTTCGAGATATAAGTCAATTCGCGTTTCCCTATCAGTACCCTGGAATAAAGCCCACGAAAGAACGAAGCGACGCTACGTAAGAAAAGCGAAGCAATGTATTTCTGCTGTGTTAGATGTTCTTACTCCGGAAGATTCCATAAGCCTTTGGAGGGCGTTGTATGAAAATAACAATGTGGGCAAAGATGAAGAAGAAATCGCACCCAAAGGTGATAAAGAACTAGAACTGCTCGAAGCCTATGCTGAAAGTTATGCAATAGCACAGCATTGGAGCACGCGGCGACAAATTCTGTCGATGATGGTTGACAAAATTACCTTCAAAGAACTTAAGCAACATATTCCTATGCTGACCCGATATCGTTACAACATAGCTCGTCGGCACAGACTGTTACATGGCCGAGCAGCACCGCTTCCAAGTTGGGAAAACAAAAGAATGAGAATTGATCCGTCTCAGTTAGAGCATTTTGTTTCTTTTATTACAATCCCTCACGCTATCCAGGATGTTCCTTTTGGAGAGAGGCTTCTAAAATTATCTACTGGTGAGATCGTCAAAACTCCCAACGTCATCAGGACAATGATACCAGAACGTGTTGTGCAGCAGTATGAGCAATACTGTAAGGAAACAGCCTTTAAGCCCATGAGCAAGCGAACACTACAGAGAGTTTTGACCGTTTGTTCTGCTTCTACTCGTACATCTCTCCAAGGACTTGATAATTTTTCAGCACAGGGAAGTGACGCCTTTGACGAGCTTGACAGCCTTGTTGACAAACTAATTGATTGTGGAAAAACTCAAATTTGGGGCAGAGACATCAAACAACAATTACGATCATCACAACAGTACCTGAAGGGTGATTATAAGGTTGGTATCTACCGAATAGAGTAACATTCGTTGCCTGTGTAAATTTACTGAAACCTTAATTTAATCAATTGATCCGTTTAATCTCTTTTTTTTAGTTGCATGTTGCTGAATCGTCGACCATTTCAGATCATTGTCGCGTTTATGCGCTTAGTGACCCGAACGACGCAGACTTCAAAGGCGATTGTGACCATCTCCACCTTGATTCATGTGCGCAATGCCCTCAGTTGAAAAACGTATTTCGCATCTTGGAAAATGAATGCGCCACTACATCATGTAGTGATGGAGAAGAGAAAAGTGACATGGTGTATGTGCTCCAACGCGCTAAAGATGCTATCTTGTCCTGGAAAGCCCATCTATTGCGATCTGTCCACCAAGATGAGGCAAAGCATTCCGTCCTAAACAAACTTGATAACAAATCTGTGCTCTTGGTACAAGACTGGGCAATGAAGTATATACCACGGAAATCAGAGAAGCCCAGTCTGACTGGTTTGCCAAGCGTGGTCTCCCATGGCACATTACGGTTGCTGTTCGGAAGTCACAAGATAACAAGCACCTTGAGTCTACAACCATTGTTCATGTGTTTCAAAGCTGTACACAAGACAGCAGCACGGTGTCTGGCATAATGGTAGATTGTCTTCGTTTGCTGAAAAAGGAAATGCCTTACCTGGAAAAAGCGTACTATAAACAAGACAACGCTGGCTGTTATCATAGCGGAAATTCCATTGTATCTGCTAAGCTGGCTGGTGATCTTGCTGGCGTGACTATAATAAGGAATGACTTTTCGGATCCCCAGGGAGGAAAGGGGGCGTGCGACCGCCAAGCAGCCATAATTAAGGGGGCCATTGGAAGGTATGTAAATGAAGGCCATGATGTAAACAACGCTTTACAACTCAAAACTGGTATTGAATCAGGACAAGGACTAACTGGAGTTAAGGCCACCTATGTTGCTGCTACAACTGCTAGCACACTTTCATTGAAGTGGGATGGTATAAGCCTGCTAGATAACTTTGAATACGAAATGAATGGTATTCGAGTATGGAGAGCATTCAATGTTAGTCCAGGCCGATTAGTGCCTTGGGATACCTTTGGCGTATCTACTGAAAAACTCGGTGCTTTAGAAACCCTGAATTCAACATCTTTGGCATCTAACCCCGCCTTTCGAGTTGTTAGACACCGATACACCAAGAAAACTTCAAATGCAATTCAGTTTGGTGAAAATGAGGGAGAAGGAGAAAAGGAAGAAGTAGAAGAAGAAGAGAAGGAAGAAGAATATGAAGAAGAATAAGAATTAGATGATGATGATGATGATGATGATAATGATGAAGCCATGTTATTTACGTGTCCAGAAGAAGGTTGTATAAAAGCATACAGCAGATTTTCTTCTCTTCAAAATCATCTTGATACAGGAAGGCACAAACGAATGCCTGAGCACGAAACCCTATACGATAAAGCAATTAAAGAATACGCCTTTAAACTGACAGAGGGAGCTACTCGAGTTCCAGACGTTCAATGTGAAGCGGTTGGTGGGAAGGAAGATTTAACTGCTCTTCCAGTGGGCTGGGCCCTCAAGTCTGCGAAGAAAAAGAAGCGTTTCACATCAAAGCAGACTGCTTTCTTAACTGAGCAGTTTCAAATAGGAGGAGTCAGCGGAAGAAAAGTAGACCCCCAAGAAGTTTCCAAGGCAATGGCTGTAACCCGACGTACCGACGGAGCCCGATTATTTCCCCCAGATGAAGTGCTTACCAAACAGCAAATATCCGGTTTCTTTAGTCGCCTCTCTGCAAAGAAGCGTCTCAATTGCCCAGTTGTAATGGAAAATGACGATGAAGATATATATGCAGCAGAAACTGAAACGCAATTTTCCACCTTGTGTGCCAATGTAATGATGGCGGTGCAGTTAAATCACCCGATTATTTGCTTCGATTTCAATATCTGTGAAATGGTTCAGAAGAACAAGTTATCAAAACTATGTGTAGAGGAGTTGAGGAACGTTTGCATCGAGCTTGGAGAAGATGTTGAAGACCTTTCCCAAAGAAGGAAAAAGCCCTACATTGAACGAATAAACAATATTGTCAAAAACTGTTGTTCATGTACTGCGTAAAGTCTGCATTCTATTCAATCCGCACAATATTGATCAATGCTCGACGGCGTGTAAAAGGTCGGGAGTTCGTGAAGAGTGGATTATGAAGCGGCTTGATCGTACTGAAACAAGACACCAAAAAGGTTTGCATAAAACCACGGATTCAGCTTTTCTCGCACGATTTTCCGCGCCGCATTCTCCTCCGCATATGATCTTGAAGGAACACGACATCTTGTTTGTAAGACGACCAAGTGAAAGTAATCAGGGGGAATTTGAATTTAAATATTCACGAAGGTAATTGGAAATCTACAAGTTATTATTACTGGCATTTTATCAAAAGTCGTATGGTGAAAGTTCTCGGTTAAGTTCCTTCAAACGACACTGAAATAAACTTTTGACTTAACGTTTGAATATAAATTATTTTCATTTAGTATTATAGCACAACCGATGTGCCATTTCAGAACCTTACGATACACCAAAGCATACTTAGTTAACTATCGTAATTATGTCCCGAAAAGTCGAGCCGCGCGCGGATTTCAAACTCCAGTTACGTTTGACTCCCAAAATATTTTAAATAATTAAATATAAAATAGCTAGACATACCAAGGAATCGTTTTAAGGTATGAAGAAGTACTTTTGAGTATTTTTCGGTCTAGAAAAACAATTATTTGACTTCCTCTTTCGCGCATGCAGTTTGTTGTCGATTTCAGTGTGTGGAGTAAGACTCAATATTTGCGAACTTAAAGGGCGCTTATGCTGCCAAAATCAAAAAGAGCCCGGAATTTTTTTTACGTAGCTTAAAGAACTTCCTTTCGAGAATATCTGGTGAAAATATTGAGAGTTTTGATGAAATACCACATACATTATTCTTTGCTCGAATGATAGGTGGTTTACAGGTGAATTTATCACCCTATGCATGTCGTCATTTTAAAAGGCCTCCGTTCTTCTCAAAAATAATTCATATCCGTTGAAATTACTAAATCTTGATTGTACTAGGTCCAATTAACATAGATGCGATCAATCAATAAATTTTCTTTTGTTTTAGCGTTTGTACAGAACACTTATAAAACGCCTAAATACCGAGGTCGCTTGGGTCGGATTGAGCGAAAGTCAGGCTGAAATCGTTTTTGCTCGTAATTTCTCAAAATAATAGATATTTGATCAAATCCCTCCTATTTCCTTTACCTACTCATCCAGTCCTATCAATAGGCAAAATGTAAGCCGAATCGATTTTTTGGCCGTGTCCGCGAATTTTCAAATTTTGTTTGATTTTTACTGACATTCACTCTTATTGAATTAAGCGTTGTTTTTTAATGTTTTAATTGGTTTACACTTCAAATATGTTACCGTAGTGTACACCTTCATTAAATATACGCAATTTAACTGTTTCCCACAAACAGTAATTTCATCATTTTAGGCCCAATTCAAGCGTCGAATTACACATGTACCGAATCTAATGGCAAACAGGTTTTGCTCATAAAATTTGGCACAAAATAAATTGGACGTTTAAGCTGGGTCCTCATGGTTTACTGGAAGGTTATTTTAAATTTGTTTCTCATAATGGCCAGTTACGACAAAATTAATACACTCAAATGACATCTGCGTTCATGATTCCACTTGAGTTTGGATCATGTGCTCACGCCACTTCATGTTAGATAAGAGTACAGACCAGAGAAAAGGACCCTCGATTTGCTAAGTTTCACACAAACATTATTTCAAAAACATCAACGAATCTAATGGAAATAAAATCAAGCTATAGGCTAGATTCCGCACATATAAAATTCGGTTTACATGAGGGTTGTAATCAGTTTTCTTTTCTTATAGTACACTCAACAAAATTACTCGACTCTGATTGGTCGAGAGGAGTACAATTATAGCGTTAATTGTACTCCGTAGGAGTACCGAATTAAGTCGCTATGGCAACACGGCCAAAACAATGTCAAAACAATTATTTTCTATCATTTTGTACTTAAAAAGCATAAATGAAATTTTAAAGCCGTAAGAACTAATCTTTTTTATGCATTTCAGTTGCACGATGGACTGGAAATCGGCCGCCAAATAGACAAAGATGAACGGCGTCGCTTCGCATTTTTTACTGAAATTTTGTTGAGTAAACTATAAACAAAAAATCGCACGATCTTCTCGTACAATTTGGAATTAATAGACACTCGTAATGTTTTGAAAGTTCTTTAATTGTACTCGCCTAAAGGCTCGTGCAATTACAAGAACTTTCAAAACATTACTCGTGTCTATTAATTTCCAAATTGTACGAGAAGATCGTGCGATTTCCTATACTAATAATGGCCAGCATTTAGTATTACTTCTTACAACAAATACGCTCAAATGACTTTCCCACCCATACTAAAAGCGCTTTAAATGTGTGTCGACATGCGGAACGAATATCCGCAAACCTTATCAAATAAATTAGTGGGTTTATACATGGAGTTAAGACATATTACGATAACACCTACTGAATAAAGAACATTTTTTTGGTCTTGACGTAAGATTTTCCCGAAAAGAAAAAAATACAATAAAGGTACGTTGCAAAATAGAAGACAGACTAGTACCACAAGCATAGTCTTTAAAGTTTTCTTGTATCTGACAACATCAAAGTTACCAGCCAACGGGTTTGACTGTTGGGCGTCAACTTGAACTGTGTGAAGATGAAGTGCTCTGAAAGACTTGATGTAGAAAACACATGTCGTTAACAAGAGAACCATGTAACCAAAGTTAATTGTCTGGGTAATAATGTCTTGGTACTTTTCAAAGTTTCTTAAACTTGCTCCCAGAAAAGCCAAAACACAAACGAAAACAATCATGTAGCGAACTCGTTTCTTGGTGACAATAATGGTGTATCGATGTCTTAGAGTAAGAGCCAAGTATCTAGTCTATACTGATACACGTTACAATAAGGAGCGAAAGCGAACCAAGGGCAATGAAAAAGAATGAGAATAAATAGCTACATATGCATAATCCTCGAATATTGCCATGCAAGTACTGCCTATGATCAGTATCGGATGAATCACCAAACCAACCAGGAGATCTGTGAAGGCTAAACTTGTTATCAGTAAGTAGGATGGCGTCTGTAGATTCTGGGATCTCAAGATGGCCACGATAATCATTCCATTCCCGAGTGTTGCAGTGACTGCCAAAATAGCATTCACAAAAATATTAATACTAAACACATCCATCAACTCGGACCTAATACTCATAATATCTTCGATGAATGACTTGTATAAACTTGGGCAGTTTTCAAAGGAAACATTCATGTTTGAGCTTGAATCTAAAGCAAAGCAAGACTGAATGCGAGGATTTCTCCTGAATGTAATTGCGTTAAAACAGGTGCACGAAATCTTCAGTTCAATGTATTTCAGTATTCATGTAAAATGCTTCCGAGGCTGAATAATTGAATTAAAAGGTAACCAGACCTTACCTCCCTAGCTCGCTCAATAGGTTTGTGTCTTTTTTGGTTGTCGATGACAGGAATTGTTGTCAAAAAAAATTAATTTTTGATTTTTAATTAATCTCTGCTATTGTAGTACGGGACAAGATCTCTATTGTGTCTATTTAGCCAGAGAATAAGACGTCGCTGCTTCTAAGAAACTGGGAATCAGTATCAAAAACAGTAAAGTATGATGTCAAATCAATAGAAAAAATCACTTCATAACAAGGCAATGTACTTAGAGGTTGGTTTTACTTTTACCCTCAGGACCCAGTTGTATACGACGGATAAATCCTTATCCAGTGGATAACTCGATGCTGTTATCCAATACATTTATCCACTGGATAAGATTTAGCCGTAGGATAGCGCTATCCAGGTTTCGGTACAACCGGGCTCAGGAAGCCAATTACTAAACTTTTGTAATATTTAGAAACCAAATTTGCTACTAGGTGAAGCCTTGTAGAACCAATTTTCCGTGAGCCCCGCCAAGATTTTTGAAAAAGAAACTAAAAATAAATAAAAAAATAGATATTACTTCAACTAAACTAACTGTGGTTAAAGTAAATATGTTTACATATTATCCTAATAACCTCAGGAAAACACTACACCTTGACGTAGACTGGACTGAACGCGATACTCTAAAAATACAGGTTGTCTTTTGGAGAACTGCTCGTCGAGTTCAGTAAGTAGGACTGCGTTTGTAGGTTCTGTGATCTCAAGATGGCCACGATAATCACTCCATTCCCCAGTGTTGCAGTGACTGTTAAAATAGCATTCAGGATAACATAAATATCAACCAACTCGACCCTAATATAATCTGCGATCAATAACTTGGCATAGCTTTGACAGTTTTCAAACGATCTGTTCATGTTTGAACTTGAATCCAAGGGCAACTGAGCAAAACTGAACCGCGTGAAGATTTCTCCAGATTCTGCTTGTGATAAAACAGATGCACAAAATCTTCAGTTCAGCAAGAAATCATCAGTGCAATCCATTAATTCATTGAATACGGTTCCAGGGTTGAACAATTAAAACAGCAGGTAACTGGGCCTTACCTTCTTAGCTCGATGATTACATTTTTGTTTTTATTGGCTGTCAATGAACGGAATCTTCGTAAAAACGCAGGTGTCGCCGGCTTGGTCCTAGCGTCTCTTCTTGGAGTGCAACCACGTGTCCCAAAAATCCCTCGAGATAGAAATACCAATGAAACAACCGCCATCTTCGTTGATCTAACAAGTAAAGCTTAATGAGGAATGCTTTTTATGGTCAGCCAACATGGCGGTTATGACTTAACGTGCACTGCAAGAATTATGTTTTCAACAACCGGTGGTTTCCCCATCATGTCTAAGTCAACAACTCAAACAAGTTCAATCTCATAGTTTGCAAGCTGACTGCTGAAATGCAATTAGAAGCTGGACTTCGGCAACTGTGAACCGGTACATAGCCCCGCTGCTAAAGACACAACACATGTTCCATTTATAGTAACACCCTTTTCGTGTTCTTTACGGTATTTTCGCTGGTCCCTCAAATGCAGTTTTTTAGCGAAGGAAAAATATTGAGGGAGAAAGGTTCAAATTTACGTACTACTGTGGGATGTCTAAAAGATTGCACGTAAGCGAATACATAAAAAAGTAAACAAATAATATTATTAATAATAACAATTAAAACAATTTAAAACTTCGTTGGAAAGAACGAAGAAAACCGGTCGCATGAAAAGTCAGTCTAGAATGAATTCCTTCCCTTGAAAGCCCACCGTTTACCGTTGACATCATCAAATACCATAGCAACCTTTGCCATATCATGCCTATCACGCTTCTGAACACATCCACAGTATTGATTCTACATGGGGTAAGATGTTGAATAATCCGAAAAAATATTTAAAGTTTGAGCGCGGCTTCTTGAAGTTATGAAGGTTTTACCATGTCATATGCTAATGCTGTGACGTAAGAGAAGGCATTTATGATTATTTGTTGTTCCCCGTAATTCGAAAAACCGCCTACTAAGTGAAAACTAATTGCAATATTTTCTATAAGATCAATGGATAAAACATTAATGTATTTCAAATTCAATCTATCTATGCTTGTAATGTTTTGTATATTGAATGATTACTCCTCATGCGTCACAGTATTAAAATATGGCATGGAAAAACCTTTATAACTTCGAGAAGCCGAAAAAAAGCCAGAGAAAAGGGCCCCCAATTTGCTAAGTTTCGCACAAACATTATTTCAAAAGCATCACCGAATCTAATGGAAATAAAATCAAGCTATAGGTTAGATTCCGCACCTGTAAAATTCGACGTTTAAACTGTCTATGGTTTACATGTGGGTTGTAATCAGTTTTCTTGTCTAATAATGGCCAGCAGTTAATATTACTACTTACAACAAATACGCTCAAATGACTTTCTCACCCATACTAAAAGCGCTTTAAGTGTGTGTCGACATGCTGAACGAATATCCACAAACCTTATCAAATAAATTAGTGGGTTTATACAGGAGTTAAGACATATAAGGATAACTCCTACTAAATAAAGAACATTTCTCTGGTCTTGACGTAAGATTTTCCCGAAAAGGAAAAAATACGATAAAGGTACATTGCAAGATTGAAGACAGACTAGTACCACAAGCATCGTCTTCAAAGTCTTCTTGTATCTGACAACATCAAAGTTACCAGCCAACGGGTTTGGTTGTTGGGCGTGAACTTGAAGTGTGTGAAGACGAAGAGCTCTGAAAGACTTGAAAACACATGTTGTTAACAAGAGAGCCATGTAACAAAAGTTAATTGCCTTGGTAATAATATCGTGGTACGTTTCCAAGATATTTAAACTTGCTCCCAGAAAAGCCAAAACACAAATAAAAACAATCATGTAGCGAACTCGTTTCTTGGTGACAATAATGGTGTATCGATGTCTTAGAGTAAGCGCCAAGAATCTGTCTATACTGATACACGTTACAATAAGGAGTGAAAGCGAACCAAGGAAAATGAAAAAGAATGCGAATAAATAACTACATATGCATAATCCTCGAATATTGCCATGCAAGATGAAAGTACTGCCTATAATCAGTATCGGATGAAATACCATCGAAATACCATATCGGAATGGAATGATTATCGTGGCCATCTTGAGATCCCAGAACCTACAAACGCCATCCTACTTACTGATAACAAGTTTAGGTTTCACAGATCTCCTGGTTGGTTTGGTGATTTATCCGATACTGATTATAGGCAGTACTTTCATCTTGCATGGCAATATTCGAGGATTATGCATATGTAGTTATTTATTCTCTTTCTTTTTCATTTCCCTTGGTTCGCTTTCACTCCTTATTGTAACGTGTATCAGTATAGACAGATACTTGGCGCTTACTCTTACACATCGATACACCATTATTGTCACCAAGAAACGAGTTCGCTACATGATTGTTTTAATTTTTGTTTTGGCTTTTCTGGGAGCAAGTTTAAATATCTTTGAAAATTACCAAAAGATTATTATGCAGGTAATTAACTTTGGTTACATGGCTCTCTTGTTAACAACATGGGTTTTGTACATCAAGTCTTTCAGAGCTCTTCATCTTTACACAGTCCAAGTTCACGCCCAACAATCAAACCACTTGGCTGCTAACTTTGATGTTGTCAGATACAAGAAAACTTTGGCACTAGCCTGTCTTCTACTCTGCTACGTAACTTTATCGTATTTTTTCCTTTTCGGGAAAATCTTAGGTCAAGACTATAAAAATGTTCTTTATCCAGTAGGAGTTATCCTAATATGTTTTAACTCCAGTATGAACCCACTAATTTATTTGATAAGGTTTGTGGATATTCGTTCCGCATGTCGACACACATTTAAAGCGCTTTTAGTATGCGTGGGAAAGTCATTTGAGTGTATTTGTTGTAAGTAGTAATGCTAAATGCTGGCCGTTATTAGACAGGAAAACTGATTACAACCCCCATGTAAACCATGAGGAGACAGTTTAAACGTCGAATTTTACATGTGCGGAATCTAACCTACAGCTTGATTTTATTTCCATAAGATTCGGTGATGCTTTTGAAATAATTCTTATCGTACAGCCGGGCCCAGGAAGCCAATTACTAAACTTTTGTAATATTTAGAAACCAAATCTGCTACTGAGTGAAGCCTCGTAAATTCAATTTAACGTGCCTCCCACCAAGAATTTTTGAAAAAGAAGCTAAAAATAAAGTAAAATTAAATATTACTTTAACTAAACCAACTGTGGTTAAAGTAAATATGTTTACATATTATCCTAATAACCTCAGACACTGCACCTTGACGTAGACTGAACTGAAGGCGAAACTCTAAAAATACAGGTTGTCTTTTGAAGAACTGCTCGACTGACGAGTTCAGGTTTTCACGCACAAACATGGAAGGCATTGAAGAGTGCCCCCGGTCAGTGAGCAGTTTTCTTACAACCCAATTAACTGATACCAAAAATAATGATAATCTATTCATTTTAACAATTGTGATCAACGTCATTTTAATGATAACAGCAACGCTGGGGAATGGATGGATTATCGTTGCCATCTTGAGGACACCGAACCTACGAACGCCATCCTACTTACTGATAACAAGTTTAGCCTTCACAGATCTCTTAGTTGGTTTGATATTTCATCCATCGTTTATAATGTGGAGTTCTAACTCGTTGCAAAATAACTTTGCTCGTATTTGTGTCCTAGCGAACGTTATTTTATTCATTATCTTTTTTCTGACTGGACTTTCATTTGTCATGGTTACATGCATCAGTATAGACAGATACTTGGCGCTTACTCTAAGACATCGATACACCATGATTGTCACCAAGAAACGAGTCCGCTTATTGATCGGTGTGGTGTGGACTTCGTCATTTTTCCTTTCGTTGTTAACAACTTGGGAACGTCTATTTTTTCCTGTTTTCACGTTTGGGTCTGTCGCTGCATTGTTTCTCGTTGCAATAATCTCTTTTTGCTACATCAAGTCTTTCAGAGCTCTTCATCTTTACACAGTCCAAGTTCACGTCCAACAACCAAACCCGTTGGCTGGTAACTTTGATTTCGTCAGATACAAGAAAACTTTGAAGACAATGCTTGTGGTACTAGCCTGTCTTCTTCTGTGCTATCTACCAGCGATATGCCCATTCATAGCAATGAGTTTTGTTAGCTTCTCCAGCGTAAATTCGTCTGTACTTACTATGTCTGTTTGCTTAATGGGTCTTAATTCTAGTATAAACCCTGTCATTTATTTGGTGAGGTTTGCAGCTATTAGCAACGCTTGTCGAGAAATGGTAAGGAATCTTGTTTATTGAAATATAATCAACATTTAACGCCCGGATGGATGGAACTCTGGTGCTATGATAAGGAACAATTAACTCAAAACAGAAAATATTTAAGTCATTTAACTCGATTTTATGTAACAACGAACTTTATTCGGTTATTTATTAACTGTTTTTTTATTTGATTTTATTATTATTTATTATTATGGATTCAGAAATCGAATCAAATTGAAACCTTGATTTATTCACGGTTTCTCTATAAATAATAATTATAACTTGAAGGGGCCGTACAACATTTTAAAATATAAGAATTTTCAAATATCTAATGTAACTAAAGATTATATTAATGTATCATATTTCATGAGACTAGATCTCAAGGAACAGGGTAAGAACTACAGATAAGAAGGTCAATAGATTTGTCATTTGTTTCACTCGCAATTTAAGTCGTTCGGAATGTTTCTCGAAAAAGTCGTTATGGATGGATGCATGCATGCATGCATGCATGCATGCATGGATGAATGAATGGATGCATGGATGGATAGATGCATGGATGCATGAATGGATGGATGCATGCATGGATGGATGGATGGGTGCATGGATGGATAGATGCATGCATGCATGGATAGATGGATGGATGATTGGATGCATGGATGCATGGTCGTATAACGACTAATTATGTACAAAATTAAAAATACAAACTTAACATATGAATAAATATATATTATTTGCAATTCAAGAAAAAGTAATAATAAATACTAGCTGTCGATGCAGAGATCATAGCACTTGATTTTCTTTTTAAAAGCAGATAAGGAACGTTCTTTCTTTAAAGATTCAGGAAGAAAATTCCATAGTTTCGCCCCTGTGTATGCGAAGCCATTTTATATATATCGGTTCTAACCTTGGGTAGTTTTAGGTTGTCACTAGAACAACGTAGATTATATGCCGGCTTGAGAACCAAGATGATTGGTAAAAATTTCTTTTAAGTAGCATGGAGCAAGACCGTTAACTATTTTAAACATCATAATAGCTTTTTGCTGCATTCTGCTTTGATCAAGTGGGACCCACAATAATTCTTGGTAAAGGTGGCTTGTTCTTACACTGAGGTATGGCGCCCCGGTAATTATTCTCGATGCTCGGTTTCGTAGTTTTTGCAGTTTATCGGCTAACACAATGCTGTCCCATACTAAACTACAATAATTAAAATACGGTTCAACTATTGATTTGTAGATGCTGTTGGGATAGTCTTGGCCAAGGACATTTCTAATTTTCTTGAGTATTCCCAAATTCGTAGAAACTTTCTTTGTTATACTTTGAATGTGGGAATGCCAAGTCAGATTTCGTCGATCATGGCACCTAGAAATTTAGTTTCAGAAGTTCAATGCCATTAACAGACAGAGAAATGTCACTTAATGTTAGTTTATTGGTAGAGGGCCACGTTACTACATGCTCTAAGTCATTATAAATTTGATCTTTTAGATAAGATATGGATGCATGGATGGATTGGAATTGGAATTGGAAAACTTTATTATATCATATAGCTACATAAATTACTTGAATAAAAATCTGGTCTACCTATAAGCCGTGCATTACATAAAATAATAGATATCAAATACGAATATACATCGATTTTAAAATACTAATTTTCTGTGTTGTCAATGCTAAATCGATGATTTTTTATTTTCCTTTTAAAAGCATTGAAACAAGGGTCCGCTTTTTAAGGCATCTGGAAGAGCGTTCCAGATGCCTTAAATTCTGTAATAATCTAGAATAATACAAGTTTTTGGCAGCATAAAACACTGAGCGAGTAACACGATTGAAAGTATCAATACAGATAAATTTCAAATATTTTTCCTTTACACTTAAAACCATGATTGCTAAATTTAACGACTTTGGTTTTGTTTACGATCATATCTAATTCAGGCTTTTGGGGGGGAATGGAGGGGGGGGGGGGGCAGTTAAACATTTTTTCATTTTAATAAAGTTTCCTTAAGGTTTCTTTGACTAGGAATTGAAACGGTTAGATTTTCTTTTATTATATATCGATATAAAATAAATAATTCAAAATAATATTTATATATGATTGTAAAAATTAAACTAAAATCTAATGTCCTAAATATTACATAGATGCAAAATGAACAGAAAATTAAGGTTCTTAATAGTTTCTTTCAATTCATTAAATGGTAATTCGTGAGGGGCCACATTCCCGCCATTACCGTTTTCCATGCCATATTTCTTGCAACATGAATCGAACTCTTTTTGATTGTGGCTTCAAGCAAATAGGTTGAATTTAGAAGTGGAGACATATGATTAAAGCAACTCTACGAAAGGTGTCAAAGTTAAAGCTGAAGTATGATTCTGCTACATGCAGTATTAGCTCGTACTAGCAGTCAAACCCTCTTTGGGAAACAATATCTCGATCTGCATATACAATTCAAACATCCATCTGAATGCAGCACGGAAATAAGCAGCCAAGAACTGAACGCACTGATCACACCATGCCTTTGCACTCCAACAAGATCACCTCCGCCTCAAATGATGTGCCAGAAATTTAGGAACTACACGAAGGCTTTGATGACATTTCCGTAACCAAGCACGCTTCAAATGAGGTCAAAAGGCAACATAGTAGCACTAAACGCAAGACATATACCAGACATATACGGTAGAATTTAAGAAGCAAACTCTTGATCTTTGAGCAATGCCATAGCCAGAAATATATAAATGGAAAGTTGCTGAAGCAAATCAGATCAGCAAGTGTCTCGTGGTTAAATGGAATAAGGCTTGTTATAAAATGATGACAGAAGTGTCACGCGGTGTTACGCAACAAACACGATAGAAATGTAGGAGGCGTGAGAGCTAAGACGAGCAAAAGGCAGAAAAATCTCCAAGCTGTGGATCAAATCGAGAATGAAGAAAAAAATCGAAATTCGCTATGGAAAAGAAGAAGCCTACAAATTCAAATCAAGTGACAACTGGTTTCGGCGTTTTAAAAGAAGACATGAGATTTCTTTGAGGCGAAGAACCAATAAGAAGAAGCATTCTGCAGATGATTCTAGAGAGAAAATCCTGCAATTTCCCAGGAGTATAAAGAAATCTGTTCAATCTAAAAGGAGAAGGAGCAATGCTGTTCCAGACAGCAAGTATGGAAGATGGCTGCCGAGACCTAGATATAATGCCAAGTCCCTCTTCCATTCGTCGTTGAGCACGATAAGACATACGATTTTTCAGACCAAACAGTTTTGGGTGTCCCAACCAGGCTCCGGACTGGATAAGAGACAGGCAACACTGCAACTTTGCATAAGAGCGGAAGGCAAGCAGAGTTTCAAGCCTGTTATAGTATTCAGAGGCAAAGGCAATGTTACAACAGAGGAGAGAGATAAGTACAATAAGGAAATTGATGTCTAATTCCAGCCATGTTCATGGATGGATTCAGAGGTTAATATGAAATGGATTCAAACCAAAATGGAGAAGTGGCTCGAGAATGATGACACGACAGCATCCCATCTAAGATGAGATGCATTTTGATGACCAAACGGGCCAGCCAAGCGTGGAGGGAGGTGGATATTGACTAGGGCTTTTTAAAATAACTCTTCAAAAAACTGGGTGTTTGATCACAGCTGATGAAACGGATGATGACAAAATCAACCCCCAGGGACTTCAGCCTTACATTCTAGGACATTTTTACAGAATTTCAGAGGCTGGACATTTTCATGGAGGGAAATCAATTGATTCTGATGTAGAAAGAAACTCTTTCAAAACTGAGTGTTTGATCCCAGCCAATGGAACAGATGACAAAATCAAATCCCATAATCACAGAGCATTGAAATTTCATTTTATTTTATTCATTTATTTTTCTTTTTATTCTTTACATTGGGTTTGAATCTTTATATGTTTTGTTCAGCATCCTGTATTGTTTAGTCAGCAAGCATTCTGGCTGTTATTGTTTAGCCAGGCAAGCATATGTTTGCCTCTTCGGCTTGCTCCTCTCGTAAATTGTATGATAACCGTCTCTTGTCAAAGATTTTACCTATATATGGCGAGGCAAAGAATTGTAACGCCTTGTAAACGTAAGTTATTATTTCAATTATCTACAGTGAAATAGGCTAGATTGATCAATACGGTTGAGTAATTTTTCATAGCTATCTTGATAATTGTTAAAAACTGCAAAGCGTAAACAACGCTGGTCTAGCTTTTCTAGAAATTGGACAAATTGGTTTTGAGAATCTTCGAATGTTGAAATGATTTCTCATCAGGGCCGTAACCAGGGGGGAGCACAGGGTGCACGTGCACCCCCCATAAAAGCTCAAGGTCCGCTCATCCATCTTCATTTTTTTTTTTTTTTTTTTTGGTTCTGCTTTCTTTTGGTTACCTTTTTTTTTCTTTTTGGTTCTGCAAATTATTGCATGTGCACCTCCCTGCAAGATCCCTAGTTACGCCACTGAGTTGGTAATAAAAAAAACGAGCAATGGTCCGATTTTATTCGATGTGCACCCTCTCTGTAAAAGGTCTGGTTACGGCGCCGCTTATTGTCTTTCAATAAATAAATCAAGAAATGGGATTTAGCGGTGGCATTTCTAAAGAGAAGCTCTTCAACTATTCCACTGAAATTCCAATTGGAATTTAAAAGTTGATTTTGGAGAGAGAGAGGAATAACCCGGAGAACAAGCCTCAAAGCAAGCATAAAAGAAAATCAACAAGCATCTTCACTCATACGATACCGATCCCAGCGGGACTAAAATAAAGTAAAAAGAATATAATCATGAAGACGATGATGTTACACGATGGAGATAATCCATGATACTAGTGGTGATGATGTTGGTGGAAGTGGTAATGGATGATGATTATGGTTTTCTTCATATTTGTCTTCTCGGTTCTCTGGTTTTGCTCCCCCTAGTCCATGGGCCAATTTAAGTTTTCCGCTCACTCAGGGTAGTAGAAAAGGTCGCCACTGCTTGTTTTAGAGCCCTTGGTGTGTTGTAATATAAAATTTACATAATAGCAAGGTCAGAATGGCAGCTAAAGATTGTCATGTGACCTTAAAGTTGAACTTACTGCCCATGATAACATGTTAAAGAAAATCATTATTTCATGCAATTTATTCCAACTAATTAAGGTAAACATACACTTCTGTTTTCGAACCAGAAAATTGTATGATTTACCCAACGCTTAAAAGAGTATTATGTAGTTTGGGTCATGTGTTTAATACATTCTATGGTTTTGGAACTACTGGAGCTTGTCCACACATTTCAGTGGAGTGCTTAGGAGTGCTTAATGAAATATTCATCGTTGTCTCATCTGTGGTCCACGAGAATAATAAAGTCTAAAGGTCATAATTCTATCCCAGTTGCTTCATTTCGCTAGACTTTATTTCACTATTTCAGGTTTATAGTACGTGATTGTCGGATTCAAGCGGCGCAAATAGTCATTTCATTGTATCAGGTCTCTTAACATTTGACGACAAGCGCTTCGAATATCTGCGAAACGAACTAAATAAATAATTGGATTGATACTTGAGTTAAGACCCAGAAAACTTACGAGTATCGAAGAGAGAATCACTGATTCTTTACTAATACCAAATGTGAGTCGAACTACGACAATACAAACAGCTGGTACGTAGCAGAGTAGAAGACATGCTAGTACCGCGAGCATTGTCTTCAAAGTTTTCTTGTATCTGACAACATCAAACAACGGGTTTGGTTGTTGGGCGTGAACTTGGACTGTGTAAAGATGAAGAGCTCTGAAAGACTTGATGTAGAAAACACAGGTTGTTGACAAAAGGAAAAACGATATCGAGAAGGCGCTAATGTGAAAGATGACGTATGTATCTTCCAGTCGAGTAGCGAATGAAAAGAGCAAGAAAAAGATCCATAGGCCTACAATCAATAAGCGGACTCGTTTCTTGGTGACAATAATGGTGTATCGATGTCTTAGAGTAAGCGCCAAGTATCTGTCTATACTGATACATGTGACCATCGCAACTGAAAGTGTTCCAAGGAAAGTAGTAACGAAAATAAACACTCTCATGGCATCACATACACTTTGGACGTTGTCCTGCAGGTATAAAACACCAATTGAAATATCCAGAGGATGAAACAATAAACCAACCAGGAGATCAGTGAAGGCTAAACTTGTTATCAGTAAGTAGGATGGCGTTCGTAGATTCTGGGATCTCAAGATGGCAACGATAATCATTCCATTCCCCAGCGTTGCTGTCATCGTTAGGATTGAGTGAATAATAATGTTGAAAATGGAATTTGCTTCAAAATCCTCGCTGTCATATTGATGACCTAAGAACTCGCTTACTTCGGGATGGCAGTTTTCAACATTACCCATTTTTTTCTGCCGTTATTCTTATTTAGTGTTGAATTATAATCTTCCTCCAAATGTTTGCTCGTCTCTCA
This sequence comes from Actinia tenebrosa, assembly GCF_029948245.1. Taxonomy (NCBI): domain Eukaryota; kingdom Metazoa; phylum Cnidaria; class Anthozoa; order Actiniaria; family Actiniidae; genus Actinia; species Actinia tenebrosa. The sequence continues at coordinate 4,470,821 of NW_028292579.1, read as the reverse complement.
TACTGCTGCTTTTTCAATATGGTTGGTTTGTAAATATTTCTGTAAAGATCAGAAATTTGTTCTCCCCTGGTGGTCTAAACACTAAGATAACAGCTCTTTTGAAACCGAAATAATTTTTCCAATTTTCAGTTAAATCAGCTTTTGTCCTACTAATTCATCAGATAACAAACAAAAAATATTCTTAACAGCTGTCGGTTGACTTCACTTTTGCTTCCTTGAAAAATGGCTTTTTACATTTAATGGTTTTGAATCACTGACAGTTATTGGCATAGGATACTAAGATACATGTAATTCTATTTGTACCGAAATTAAAGAGGGAATATAAAAGAAGCTTTTTTTTTTTTCAATTTTCGACTTCCTTTGCAGATGGTATCGTTTAAAGTGCACATGAACCATAGAACAATACTTTATACTAATTCTACATGATGTAAGCTCTTGAATAGTGAAATAGTTCTTGATTTGAGTGATGCGTATTTATAGAATTCACGGTTATGGAGGGTTATACTTAACACTATTCTACTCGTGTGAACCTGTTCAATTTCTTATTTATTCCTTTAACGTTATATTACTAAGCGCTTAGAACAGACTTGTGTAAGCGCTATATCAGCCATATATTATTATTATTATTATTATTATTATTATTATTATATTTCATGAACCCGTAAGAGAAGTGATTAATACATTCGAAATATAAACCATTTTCATGAATATGAATGGCTTATAATCTTAATAAATAAGGTCAAAACTCCAAGAAATTTATCATTTGCATAATAATAATGTAACAGTTTGTACATAGTGAGGCGGATAGGTGCAGAAATTGTTCACTTTCTGGTTAAAATGATGAGACTTTGCAAATTGAAGTGTTTTCATGTTATAAACAAATGCTGATATGGTGCCATCGAAAAAAATTATGCGTTCGGCTATTAAAGGGACTTTTCAAAATGGCTGCCATCTCAAACCGGAAGTAAAATTTTCGGAGACTGAAGATGACAAAATAATTGGTTAAAATGCTTGGACTTTACAAATTGAATTGTTTTCATGTTATAAATGAATGATGATATGGTGCCATCGAAAAATATGATGCGTTCGGCTATTAAAGGGACTTTTCAAAATGGCTGCCATCTCAAACCGGAAGTAAAATTGTCGGAAAATGAAAATTATATTGATCTCGTAATTAAGCAGTTTTTCCTTTAAATACAGTTTCCAGAATCCAATTGGTCAAATACTGCATTAAAATTTGTCAACAGAGACCAGCCGGAAGCAAAGAACTAAACTAAAACACTGAAACAAGGTTTTTAATCTTAACGGCACATTTCAGGTTTGAAATTCAAATTGAAACTAAATGCAACTACCATGTGTTACTTATCAATTGAAATATCTTCAAAACGTATTCAAAACGACAGCGTTTTTTTAATCAGCTGTTGGTGGAAAACATTTCATACTGTACATACACAGGCACATAGGGCTGTACAACTAAGATCTGCTTTGATGCAGGAGCACTTTCCTCTACAACCCTTCTTGCAGCCGCAGCGAACCAATTCTCGGCACGACTTCGTGACTTCAGGCAGGGATGTCCAGTACGGTTGCCATCCATCTGAGGTGTAGGTCCAGCCCCAATCTTGCGGACTTGGAAGTCGTGGTTGTGGTATCAATGCCTGACCCCAACAGTGTCCTGCCTGGTATGATGCACGCCTTGTGTGCTCGACCAAGGCTGCTCTTGTAGGGGAGATTGATTCCAGACCTTTTCCCTTTTGGGAAAAGAGCTGCTTCCTCGCATTGTTAACTTGAAACTTATCACTGGTTCGGTCATAAAGAAGAATGACATATCTTTCCAGAATTTTGAAACACTCTTCTGTGATCTGGCATGGAGGGCTGGCGAGCATCAGGAAAGCACTGGTCACCTCAGGGTATGCTTTCCATGTTTCCATGGCTGTCTTTTTGCCCCTACCAGCAAAGCAGGAAACAGTATCGCAGCCAGTGAAAGCATGAAAAACGGGAAGTGCCCTTGAGTTCTCAGGTCCAAGGCTGTTTGCTAGCTCGTGAACAGCAATGAATCGGAGGTTTTTTCCGGTCCCAAATGCAACACAGAATTCTAACTGGCGCTGAAAGGGAGGCTGATAGAATGTCGCCACGGCTAACACTAAGACATCAGTATCAACTGTGCGTACAAGTATCTTGTCATGGCCATGCTGTACGGCATCTGCAGCATGGAGCATCATCCGGTTGTCAGCTTCCTCATGGCTGCAGGGGGAAAGACTAGAGGTGTCACACGAAGGAGTGCATAGGACTTGTTGTCCATAAGTGGCAATGACCTGTTTACCAATCTCTTCTTGTGATACTGAACTTTCTGCCAAGAACTTGAAAAGCTCCCGCTTGTTGTGGTCTTCGCATAAAAAGGCATTCCACTTACGCGGCAGTTTAACGTTGGCACCGACGCGCATGCGAGTTCCCGACCCTCGGTTACTTCTAGTAGTGGCTTTCAGACTGTCATCTATGTATTCATCAAAGACGATGTCTACACGCTGGGCATGGCGTAGCTGTGCTTTCATGTATGGCAGAAACGAGTTTGTAGCATAACCAGCGAATGTTGTTTCTGTACCAGGCTTTATCATGTTCACAATTACAGCACCGTCAACAATTACAGCTTGAACATTACTAGGCATCTGGCTGTGAAAGCTATTGGGACTGATGGACTGCAAACAGTCAACGAGCTCTGACTTCTTTTTTGGTAGGCGTAGCTTTCCTAAATTAGAAAGTGAAGGTGTACAGCCTTGATTCTCGTGCATAAAAAATTCCTCCAAATCTCCTTCTCTTGTTTGGCAGGATATATAGAGACGAGCAAAGAGGGAGCAATCGCTTTTTAGCGACGCAACTTGCTGAAGTGCTTTAGATGTGTTAGGTGCAGGCGAATAGAAGAAGTTGCGCTTGTTTCTCTTTGTTGGATCGTATAGTGATTTTGTGCCTTTAATCAAGCACTCATTTATAAAGGTATTGCACTGTTCCACACCGGTGTCTTCTATAGCACGCAGCCTGGCTACTGCAGCTGAATCTGCGATCTCCTTAGTATCAAGGACGATCAAATCCCCACTATCTTCCAAAAACGGGTTGCCCAGATCTTCAAATACAGAGACAAGTTCTTTAATATCCCTAGCGATAGAAGCTTGGAAGCTCTTCTGATCTTCGTGGTGCTTTGTGGAAGGTTGGTTTTCCTCTTCTGGTTTCATCCCACTTTCAAATTCATTAACTAGCCTTGCGAGTTCCGGACCTGAGACCATCCATCGGCGAAGTGCACGAACGTTCTCTGTTAGACCAACCGCACCGCCGTCACCTTTAACAATGGCGTTATTCTGCTCGTGCGCTTGGTCTATAGCAATCGATGAAAATCTCCGACTTGACTTGTGGACAACAAAATTGCCGTTGGTGAACTGCTGTGCGACATCAGGCGCTTCTGTCTTGAGAGCACGCATATCGTGAAGATGGACGGAAAGCCAACGGGCATAATTAGTGTGGCTGAAAGAAAAAAACCATGGCATCATCTTGGCTATGGAGTCGACGTAAAGGCTAAAATTAGCTTGACGCAAAGACCTGATAAATACAAGCAACAGGAGCTCAAGTTGCATTGGGGTGTACCAGTAATAAAACTGGGGAGAGGCTGATATCTGGTGATTACACCAGTCATCAAATTGCAGAGTGTCCTCATCTGGATGAAGGCTTTCTTGGTACTTTACATATGCACGAACCATGAGGGTGTAGAGACAGCACACTGTGATTTGATGGGCTTTTCTTGTGCGGGTGACGTTTGATGCCTTCAAAAACGAATCAGCTGTTCCAGATGATGCGACGTTGGCATCTACCAGTGTAGTAGTCCAGCCACTGTCCTCTAACCACTCCCCGATTACTTTCATAAAGCCCATTTCTATATGGAGTCCTCCGAACATTATCACAAATTTGCTTTCTCCATATGAATTCCCCCACGTCCACTGTATCTGCTTTGCGATGGCATAGAGTGGTTGATCCATAGCGAGGACAGGGACTTGATTAGGATTGAGATAATTAACAGCATCTTTAACCATATCCATTGAATGGCGAATCATGGCAACCGACTTAGCTTCGTCTGGAAAAAGAGAAGAAATGGTGCATGTGTCAGTAGTGACGATTTCCTCTGTTAGCGTGATAAGCTGACCAAGAAACATTTTCAATGTTCTCCGTCGTAAAAATGGTATTGTTCGTATTCTCAAGCCAACTTCGATCCTCTACGAGGGCATTAGTAGTGGTATTGACATGTTGTTCTGGCTCTTGACGAGACTTCTCTGGTAGTGCAGCGTTGCTTGGAAGTGTTACTGGCTTGACATTAGTGTACGATTCGGGTAGGTCTACAACTGCTTTGGTGTTTGTCGCTGTCCTGACGATAGTAAAATCATCTCTGTAGGTACCCTGTGACTCAGATGTCACATACTGAAACATGGAAATTCCAGTTCCGTGGAATGAGTCATGTGAAGTGGTAGAACTAGGGTTATGATCTATGTTGTCCACTGCAGCTGTCGTGAACAAGCCAAGGCGGAGGTTGGGAGGGCAGACGACCCCCTCTTCCTGGAAACGACGGACAACTGTATTGCCTAGGTCTGTAGAGATGGAAAGAACCCGATCATATGATACACAAAGTCCCAAGTCATGCATGGTTTCTATGAGATCTCGGCTGCGTGTCTTTGCGTGTATGGATAATCCTACGTAAAGAGGAACTGGAGTTTCACGGGTTTTGTTTCGTCGCTCTCTTTTCACTGCTTTCTCACGGCTTCGCTGGTAGCTGTTATACTGGATTAGTTGTGATATACTAAGGCTAGCTTGGAGATTTGAAGAGTTACTTGCTTGATTCTCGATATTTGGGCCATAAAGAATCATTTGAATTAGCGATAACAGTGACTTTGGGATGGAATCTATCTGGCTGTTTTGGTTAAAAGAACCATCAAAAGAATAACTCATTGAAAACATGTCTTTACGCACAACACTGGCTGCCTTAGCTAAATGTATGGCGTCATCGTCGCATGAATTATGTGCTTTCTGTAACACGTCTCCCACATCTTCCTTGAAGGCTAAATACACATCACGTCCTCCGTTATATGCCTCGAGAGATGGGACCTGGGACAGGATTCGCCCTTTTAAGCGTGACGTGTTGACGCGTGAGAATGTATCCTGGCCGAGCTGTTTCATACGTTCAGCATACATATTAGCTAGTTTTGCGAGTTTGAAGATTCTTTCTGACAGCTCTGCTGTATAGCGAGACTCTTCGATGTAGGAAACTAGCTCAGCAAGAAGAATACCGTCTACTGGTTGATCAGCTATCGCATCCGCTTCATCTTCTTCTTGACTCTTCTTTCCTTTCTTATAGTACCACGCTAAGCAGCTTGCATGGTAACTGGCATCAAGCGCTATAAGATCACCCTCACTCAATTTCGCCATAAGCTTTTCATCTTTTAAACTTCTTGCATGCTCACGCACTCGTGCATCTACCCCAAGGCTGGAAACGATATGAAGTGGATTTATTTTTTGAGTCTAAACCATTGCAAAGAAAACATAGAGCTTCTTTTTCTTCGACTGATGTAGTTGCATTCGATCTGGTGTACTTGGGCTCTACTTTACTTTCGTCATCTTGAGAACGTCATTTCTCTCCTCTTTGTAATTTTGTCGAATTAAAATATGAATAGCAACTTTTATGCCAGCGAGCATTTCGTTTTTAAAATGTTTCATGTATTCCATTACCTTCATTTAATCTCGCTAAATCAATTTCTACAGGCATAACACCGAGTTCGTTGAATTTATTGACGTTGTAGGCTAACGTCTTGTAACCGGCTCCAACATTTGACCTCTTCGATTCTGCAGGACATTGTAGCGGTAGCAGCAGTAAGGGGGACTCGCGATCGATGCCAAAGATATACGGGTTTAACTCGCGGATTTACGAAGACGGGTACAGCAGATTTATCGCAAACGGAGGTTAAAATATTCCTTAGATATACATGGCCACCATCAACGACATTCAAAACAAAACTGTGCGCAGGCTCGGAAATCAGGTGATGGATAACTCAGACGCTGACTTTGTCTTCGCTACGTTTATGGAGGGAAAGACAGACAAAACTATGAATCACAAAATGGCTGAAAAGATAATCAACAGAATGCCGGCCGGTGACTACCGTTTGGAGTTGACATTCGTAAAGTACTTAGACGGTGAGTGGATAATAGAAAAGGGTCGTAATCCTATCAGAGCGTCTGGTAAGCAGAACCTGTTCGTTTTGAATAAGCACACACGACCGGGAGCACTTGAGGGAATAGACATGCTCTTCTACGAGGTCGCTTACCCGGTTACCGTGGTCATCTACGGTGCATACGAAATTAAGAAGCCGGACGTTAAGAAGTTGCGACCAATGCGACATCCTGGTAACTGCGTTGGGAAGCTGGTTAGGGAGTTTTTCGAGGATTCCTCTCGGGGTGGTAAGCTTACGCCAAAAAGAAGAGAAGCCATCAGGAAATGGGAGCATTCTACACGTAAAACTGGAGGCTCCATCGAAAACATCAAAAAGTTAGAAACTGCCTTAGAACGCCGCATACACGTGAAGGACATCACCGACGGTTTCATTTACGGAGGGACGAAAAAGTATGGAGGCCGGGGAGCGCCTATTGTTATCTATCAACACAACGCGCACGCATGGAGAGAACTTAGGTTTCCAAGAAAGAAGGAGACAAAGGTCTACAAGGGGTCACCACTCATAGATTTGATCCACGAGAATTCCATATGGCTAATGGATTCGGAAGGAAATCAATTCATGACGCAAGACGGCACTCTTTACCGGCCCGAGAGCGAACACCAGCGCATCCAAAGCGCCTGCGAAACCCTTGGTGAGGACTTTTCAGATGAGGTCCTTAGCTCCCGCAGTTTGGACTTCCTGGCCGCAAAGAAAAGAAACGGCTGGAAACCCACCCCAAAAGAATTCGGAGACATAGCCAAAGCCTGCGTAGAACACGGCCATGGAGGTCTGTGGAACATGGAGTACGACGAAGATCAATACGTATCCCTGGATATGAAACATTGCTACCCTGCCAGTTTTAAAGGCCTTGGGGATTGTAAGGAGTATTACGATAGATACGGGCATCCCGACTCACAATTCTTTCGTGTCGCGTTAGACTGTAAATACGACGCACCAGCAACAGGATTCGTCAGACTAACCACATGGGAGTTGGCAGAAGACTTACATCCAATAATTTACGCGTGGTACGGGAAACATCTACAGGAGAAAGAATGGATCCCCGTGCCCCTGCTGAAGTTTCTCGAAGAGCGTAAACTCCTCACATACACAGCGCATGAAGCCATACTTTGCCATAGCGCCTTCACACAATGGCTCCCAGAGCACAACCCCACAGCGCGGGTTGTCATAGGAAAGTTCACACAGGGCGCTAAGGAAGGAGAAAAACACATGCAACGGCGTTTGATAACAGACGACGGTGAGTTGAGCTTCTTAATAAAACGCGCGCATGAGCAAGGAACCATGGTGTCCGTAGAGAAGTGGAATTATTTCATAGAAGGCCAAGGGGAACGGCAATGGAATGCGCTGTGTTATTACCAAGATCATCGCCCGCAATATTACCATCTTCGGGCCAGCATGTTAGCATATGCGCACATTAATCTATTGTCAATGCTGCTGCGGTTTGACAAAGAGGATATCCCACGCGTAGCCACGGATTCTTTGTATGTAAAGCCAGAAGTGTTAGAAAAGATGCAGGAATTCTATACAGAGGACGAACTTGCAGAAAGTGGTCAATGGCGTGTCAAAGACGAAGAAATAAAGGCCTGGAGAGAACGTGTGGAATATCATGGTGGACACACAAAAGGCGCCATTACCCCCACAGAAGAGCCATTACCGTTAGTTACGGACCCCATTTCCTACAAACGCTTCTCTTACCTCTACGGAACCGGTGGCAGTGGTAAAACTACGCGTGTCTTGAAACTATTTCCAAAGATAAAGGTGTTAACACCAACGCATCGTCTGGAGCGAGAATTAACGGAGATGGGTTACGATGCGCAGACGTACCACAGCTTCTTCCGCTGGAATGGTCAAAAGTGGGTGCCGGAAGCAATCCACGACATACCCCCGGTGATACTTTGGGATGAGATTTGCACCGTTCCTTTAGAAATCCTGCAGGAGTTCGTAGAATTCCTCCGTGGGAAATGCCAGGTGATATTTGCCGGGGATCCATGCCAACCTCCTCCAATAGCCGGAGAAATGCCCCACGAATGGTTAAAAGAAATGGTAGACCACTCCGAAGAAATTAACACCGACTACCGCAGTAAGGATCAAATAAGAAACCTGAAAGCAGAACTTCGGGGCCTTAGTGACGCGGAACAAAACAAGATACTGCGCAAACGTGTACGAGCGAAGTCCTACGAGGACTTCCTTCACGCGTGGCATCCAAAGGATTTGGTGTTGAGCAGCAAGCGCGCAGCACAATCACGCATACAGAAAGACCTGCTGAATATACACCGCGAGCGATTCCCTACATATCCCGTGCCCGTTTGTTATAAACCCCACGACACCCGCATGCAAAAAAGAGACGTCTGGGTACCTGGTACCGACATCCAACTGCAGAATGCCGTAACTCACGATAAAGCCTGGGTGCCCATAGAAAAAGTAGAAAGAATTACCTCCCATCCAGATTGGCGCTTGGGCTATTGCATGACAGTCCACAGCGCGCAAGGGCTTACCATAAAAGAAACCTTATGGGTCATAGACCAGCGGCTGTGTTGGAGCAACCTTATCTACACCGCCGTAAGCCGTGTGGAGTATGCCAAACAGTTAAAAAGAGCCTGGGGTCCGCAATTGCGTTACGATAAAACGCCAGAAGACGTAGCCAAAGAGAACATTGCTAAGAAACTCCTTCGCTACAAGCGGCACGACGAAGAAAAAAATATGACGTTCGACCTATGCGTGGACGACGTCTATAAGAAAGGGGCGCGGTGTGCCAAGTGTAACATACCTCTACTATGGAGGTTTGACCCAAATGACGATCAGCAGTTCTCCGTGGATCGCATAAATAATAAACGCGGGCATTGCAGAGGTAACGTAAGACTGACATGCCTAGAGTGTAATCGGGCGCGTGGAGCTGCGCTACTCTGAGTCTTTGGGGACTATGAGCAGCTCTTCCTTGACAAATCCACGACTTGGGCCATTTAGGTAATACAACACGGGTTGCCCTTCCTTGGTGACGGACTTCGAAATCTCATACGTTTCCAAAGACCAGTTAGGATCCGTGGCTCTCTTACTGCCACCTTCGAGTTCCCCCGGCTGATAGAGGTATCTGACCACTATGTCGCGGGGTAGCTTTTTTTCCTTCAGTCCGACCGCCCTCGAACTTCTGACGTAGGACTTGTGTTCCACGTGTTTCTTTTTTATAGCATCCTTGGGTTTCATTCTCGTAGCCCTGGCCGCCTCGTTGTTCAAAGCCGCGACGACCTGGGGGAGCCTCTGGGTCCATTCCCTGTTGCGTTTGGAGGGATCTTCCAGCTCTTTCCAATACTGGTACCCAAAGAGACGCTCAGCCAGAGTCTTATTGAATCTTTCGACGATGCTCTGACCCCTGTGGTACTCAGCTTCAGCTCTCCTAATCTTGGTGTCGTGGTCTTTCAGGGTCTTAGTAACCACGCCCATAAACTCTGTCCCCGCATCCACTTGCAGCAGCTTGGGCCATTTCAAGACGCGCTTATAAATCCTACCTAGGGCTTCTGCGACTTCCCCAGAATCCTTGCTGGTTATGGGTTCGGCGTCCTTGTATCTGCTTGCGATATCAACTACGGTCAAAGCGTACCTATAGGTCTTTTTTCTCACCTTGTCATGCGGTAAGAAAAGCAAATCCGCCTGATGAACTTCATTGGGGGCATTTACGGTAAAGCTGGGCCTGGGAATGTACTTGGGCACGGGAAGATAAACCTGCCAGAGGGTTTGTTTTTTTAACCAGTTCTTAGCCGTTTCATCTGATACCCTGGCCGCGGTCGCGAGTTTCTTAATAGCCGACGCTCCTTTCCAATAGCCTTCAGGCCCATAGTAAATCCTTTTGAGTTTGTCCTCTACGCGGCCCATTATATGAATTTGATTCAAGCGAAGGATAGGACAAGATTGATCTTACGTCCGTTGAAATCCACCGTCTTTCCGTCCACCTTAATGGTGATGTTTATGCTTTCTACCAAATTAGACAAGTCATAGCTCAAAGAAATGGGAGTGTATTCTACCAGATCGAATGGATTACCTTTGGGTAGAAACTTGGACATAAGAGAAGACTTTTCTCCATTGTTGTAACTATGGACTAAATCGCAATAGACTTCGTAAGAGGATGCGACTTTCCATTTCACAGGTATGGCTGTGTTGGTAATTGTCTTGCCCGAGGCACATAATAAAGATCCCAATGGGTCAGACTTTCCAAAAGTCATTGAATAATTTGACATATTATGTTTGAGGGTCATTTCGTGCGGCAACCCCGTGGTGAGAGTATAACCGTGTTTTGCTAATTCCTTGGCCAGTGTGATTGGTGTGTAATGTCCATCGGGCAGCAATACGGCTTGATAGTTAGATCCTCCTGTATGCTCAGTGACTATGCCCCTAATCAGGTTATACCAAGAATTGTACAAAGAGCAACTAACCAGCCGGACCTTATGGGCTTTGATGGGAGGATTCAAGTAAGTGGTAAAGTCATTCTTGTCGCTTTCCAAAAAGACGATCATTATATTAGATACGCCAAAGCTACGCCTCCCGCCAGCCCTGCGACTCCTACAAAGACCAATTCATTGTCTTTTTGTTTCTTAGAAGGCTGGTAGTAATTCTTGAACTGAGGCCTTTTCAACCCCGTTAATGCCGCGGGGTGTGCTTGCGCATAAAGTTTGGAGGCGTAGTCTGTGTTTTCGAAGTTCTTATCCGCCTGCATCTTGTCTTGGTAGTTCTTATCCAACCAATCCCTGTAAGCTTGTCTTTTTTCATTCCAAGCTGCCACGTCTCGCTGATATTTCTCCAGCGCTAAGTCGTGTCTCTTCCTTTCGGCGGCCAATTCTCCGCTTTTGTCGCCTCTGACTAATCTATCCAAATACTGACCACCATAATTAGCTCCAGTGAATGCTAAAGCTGCAATAACTCCACCTACGACCACGCCAGCCATATATATTAGAAAATCACACCGTAGGTAGGTACTTTTCCTTCTGTAGGTAATTTCTTAGCATGATAGCCCCGCATACGGCAGCGATCATCTTAGCAAAGTTACTCAGGTTTTTGCTTGGGTCCTCAGTAAGGTCCTCCTTTAGGACTTTCTTACCTACCCAGCCAATACCGGCGATGATGGAGGTTGTGATAGCAGCTTCTTGGACGGCGTCAATTAATTTAGTTGACATTATATTACAAAGCGAGAAGGTTACTCCATTTCAGGGATTTTGCTTCTAGGCTCCTGCACGGGTGCGTGATATGTTGGCGGCTCCCACTTTACTTTTGGCTTCGTAGCCCGCCATTGTAAGTAGAGGCTGCCTGCTGCTATAGCGACTCCTAACGCGCCGATGACGTACCCAGGATTAATAAAGGATTCCTCTTCTTTTCCCTCCACCTTTTCCTCTTTTTTTGCCTTGTTCTTCCTGTTCATCTCCGCGAGCTTCTTCCCCGCGGCAACTCTGCCTGGAGATTTAGCCTTGGTAATCTTGGTATCTTCTACGGGAGCCTTTTCTGGTTGTTCTTCGGTGCCACTCATCTTATATTAAGGGACTTGAAGGACTTGACAAGTAACTTGGTTACGACTTGAGAACGACTTAATAATGACTTGAATAAGTACTTACGAATGAGTTGACTAAGTACTTACGAATGACCTGACTAAGTACTTACGAATGACTTGACTAAGTACTTACGAATGACCTGACTAAGTACTTACGAATGACTTGACTAAGTACTTGAGGCGACTTGATCAGGTTCCTGGAAGACCTTTTCGACTTCTCTATCCTTCTTAAAGTCCTTCCAAGAGGCACCAAAGGTGCCCGCAAGTTCCTTCAAGTCGACGTGCTGAGCTACGTGCAAAGCCGCAGAGGCGACTGCCATTAACTTACCGCACTTCAAAGACAACCAGCCGCAGGTTATCTTAAGTTCTTGGGCGATGACATAGTCCTCGCTTATGTCCTTCCGTAGTTGCTCCACGTCGTCTATGGGCAGCGCAAGTCCAAGCAATTTAGTCGCAAGTCGGATAGCGGAGTCTGCTACGGCGTCTGTGGTCTTACTTGCAAGGGCGGCCTCGTACCTTTTATGGAACTTTTTGACTTCCTCTTCTGACAACTTATTAACCTGCTCATGGGTAAGTTCCTTGCCTATCATTTCTTTGCACTTCCCAGATGACACAAGGATGTTAAGTTGTTCCTTGAGGTTGCTTTCATCTAGCTGCGTGGGGACTTCATCTAAGATCTGCTCAATGTCCATATACATTAGGAATCATAGATTCCAACCGTGTAGGGAAACCTCAAAGAGAAGATCATCTTGGAATGTTGGTGCGTTTTTAAATGCCGCATGTATTCGTGTAACTGTTCCTTGGATATCTCACCGCCGTAGTCACTTAAGATGGTTTCCAGGTCACTCCGACTCGGAGTATAAAATACTACGAGAGAGCCTATGTTTTCCCTGAAGGGCTTAGAGACACTGGTAAGCTGCTGGGAAAGCAACCAAACGCTGATATTGTCGTGTCTACCGCTGAAGGCGAGTTTAACGAGCTCGGAAGTGCGTCTTTTTACGTCGTCCCCACAGGCAATGTCATCCAGTATGAGGAGTGTTTGCGTGTCCTTGGGGAATTGCTTGTGCCAAAACTTAAGATGGCCGGACAACTCGTTAGGGTCTAAGATATCTACAAAGAAGTCGTCATCTTTCACTCCTATGCCCGTCCAGGTGCGGTTATTCACGTAGGTGGGGCATAATAGCACGATGTAGTCGAAACGGTATCTAAAGGGTCCTAATAGCTGCTCCACTACGAATTGGGTCTTTCCGCAGCCGGTGGGTCCTACTATCAGGGCATTGCAGGGAATATGGTTCGGATCCATTTATATTTTAGAAAATCACAGGGATTTTCACTAGATATATAGATGGAGCCAGTGGAAGCAGTGCAAAGAATTGTCGCCGACGCAAAAGATAAAAGAGACACCATAGAAATGCAAAGGGAGGAGATCGATCGGTTAAAAGAGCGCGTGCAGGAATTGTACGATGAAATGTGCGGCCTGAAGCGCGCGGAAAGGTTTGGTGCGCTTTTGACGATGGCCGGTTGGGCGAAAGAAAGCGTGCAGGACTTTATTAAGTATCCCTTATAAGGGTTAATAAATTCTTATTATATAATGAAGTGTAAGGATTGCGACAGGGAGTTCAGTAGCAAACAGGCTTTGCAATATCACCAAAAAAAGAAGGTATGTTTTAAAGAGGTGGATAACGTCACCACCTGTGGCACTTGCAGCCGGCAGTTTAGCAGTAAACAGGCGCTGCGATATCACGTGGAAGGAAGGGTGTGTTTGAAGTCTAAGGAAAGACGCTGTGCTGATTGCAATCGGCTCTTTAGCACGCCCCAAATGTTGCAATACCACCAAGAAAATAGGGTGTGTTTAAAGGATGTGTGTGCGCGCTGCGGGGAGCTCTTAACCGACGCATGGCATCAACATAGATGTCGTGGTAATTATGATTTGGACGTCGTATGCGAGGAGCATGGTGATATCGCTGCGAGATGTTGCCCAGCGGAAACCATAAGGAAGTTAACTCTTCGTAAGAAAGAAATAGACCAACGCTTTACGGAGTTCGACCGCGCCGAAGGTACGCGCTGGGAGAACGCAGAGTATTGGAGTGCGCCCTGTGACGCGTGTGGCGGCTTAAGGAAAGGAGATGATCATATCTGGCAGTGTTTGTGCCCGCAACATCATCCCCGCGGTTTTAAGGAGTACTTGGATCGCTTTGATGATTGGCATGCTCAAAACATGGAGGTAAGGAAAGCCCGTAAGGATTAGTAAAGCAGGGTTTGCGCAAAGAGTCTCAAAACACACTCTTATATTTATTAATATTCTTTGATTGTTTATTAAGAAGAAAAGAAGAAACATTAATAAATATAAGAACCCCTTTTGGAGAAGGTATGCAGAACTCAATAAGAAAAGAAGAAACATTAATAAATATAAGAACCCCTCTTAAAGGTATATGCTAGCCTACGCAGCCGCCTTCTTTGGAGGATTCCTGATCGCCCTTTCAATATATGGACTGTATTACTTGCGAACTACCTGCCGACTGCATACCGATACCCAAACCGCGTAAAAAATACACCTGCCTTCATTGCGACAGGGTATTCTCCGAAGGATCCTTTGTGGGGCATTGGTGCTCCGCGGATCCTAAAGCGCAGCGGACTTTAGCAGACGCGCTTAACTACAAAGAGGAGATGGAGTGACTCTTCTTTCAATGTCAAACTTCCATCGGCCATTTACCTTACCATAGCTGCGTAAGTGGGTGAATTCCTCGCCCTGAATTACGTACCGCACGCAATCCGGCGCCCAAAGGGAATATTCCTTACCTTCTAAGTCTTTGAGGACTAACCGTAAACGGTCGATGTCTTCGAAGACGACGTAATTTTTTATTTCGTATGCTTTACCGTGGACAAGATCACGCCAGTGAGTCAAGCTGAGCTTCATTATACCTATGGAATATCTTTAGGTGCGTTTTCAAAGTGGCGTAGGACTTAAACCGCTTTACACAGCCCTTACAGGGAATACGAATGCCATCCGCGTAATCCATCAGGGCACGGCAGATAATGTCGTAATCGTTGCTAACCATCGTTAGGTAACCATTTACATCAAGCTGCGCAATTTTTTTGGATTGCTTCGCGGATAAGACGCCGTTTCCTTTTGGGGTTTTCAACTCAATACACAACCCGCGGTATTTCTTATGCGCATTTAGGATTAAAAGGTCTGGCTGGCCGGCTTGGTAGCCTTTTCGCCAGCATGTTATTCGCTTGCTGTCTGAATCTTGAAGTTCGCCAAGACCCGGCGCTATGATGAATTCAGGGTAAAACCTACGCATGTAATCGACTACCTTTGCATGCAGGTCAGCTTCATTTTCTATCTTAAAAACTAATTTATTCGGGCTGTCGAAGCGCTTGTTCATCGCATATTTACCCGTCTTTCTCAACGCGGGTAGGACTTCTTCGAGGACCCAATCTTGGAATTCTTCTGCCTTTGCCATCTTCGAGGAGAATATCAACTGATACAATCCGGATTCGTTCACATACAGGGAATGTGGGTGTGAATTGGAAGGGAGGCGATTCACCTCCATTCTAAGTTCGCTAAGCCTTACCTTGTATTTATCGCGAACGTGCACCTTAATTGCATCTTTTGGGCGTTCGTAGCCCAATGCGGCCGCTACTTCCTTTGCTTTGAAGTACAATTTATCGCCTTGCACGACTTGCAGTTTCGTACCGTTGCTTTCAAATACGCGAAGCATTGTATATTCAAGAAATATTTTAACATTGACGACTTCATTCCTCAGCCGTCCTAGTAGGCAACGCTTTTCAATTGGTTCATTTCTACGCTTAACTGCGCGTCAGACACGACGAAGACGTAGCAGTTTATTTTATCACCGTCGCCCGCGGAGGCATTCTTGGTGCGCTTGATCTCCAATGTTATGCCATCCTGCGTATTTACTAGACGGAGGCCTTGACCATGTAGGTCTTCGTCGTTAATGGTGCGCATATCAATCCACAGCGCATATTTGTCCTTAAAGAATTCCTCGGGGCTAATTTGGTCGCCAAACTTGCGCTTTGCCTCCCTGTACACGTCTGCGGGCTTTATTCCCTGGGAGTAGACCTTGTTTGGAACGCCGTTTATGTTGACCCCCACGTTAGTAATGTTGGGGTTGTGAAAGGCCTCGGAGTCGCGCTTACCGGCTTCGTAGGGTTTGGCAAACACCAACATCAGCCCCGTGAGACTTCTTCGCGGGAGGTTAATGCTTTGGTTGATAACCTCATCCGTCTTATCCAGGAAGCTGAACGTCTTATACATCACTACGTGGTCGTATAAGAATGCCTTTCCGGAGCTGTATTCCATGCCAGCGCTACGGGCCAGCTCTTCGCTGTATACCGTTTCGTACTGTAATTCTAGATTAGTGATAGAGTATGGGGTTGTTGTGGTAAGTGCAGTGCTTAGCCCACCAATGATGTTATTAGCATCTGCTAAAGTTACTTCAAACTGCAGTTCGGATAACTGTCTTGGGTAATACACACCGTGATTCGTGATTACTTCAAAGTCCAGCGGTATGACATACTTGCTACCATAGGCGGTCTTTATTCGCTTTGCGTCTGCCACTGCGGTTTCTCCGCTGTCGTCAGTAGGTTGCGTTTTCGTAGGTGTGCGGACCTTACGCAGGATGACACTGCCAATTCCTTGTTCTATCCTTTGCGCGCGGTCAAAGGCTGTCAACCATAGATCCTTATAGGTGGTATACAGATCGTACCTATTTAAGTCCAGCAAGGATTCCCCGGCGAACTTTACGCGCATCTTAGAAACGATGTTGCGGCCCACGTTGTTAACGATAATCCTTTCATCTGTGGGGCTTGACTGTACCGCTAGGTCAAACCTTAGCGCCAGGGTGCCAGGAACCAACACTAGGTTATCCGTTAGGCGGGGCACGCCTACGTACAGCGTCTCCCCTGGCTTTGCGCTACTGGGGGTAAAGGTGACCCGGTGAAAGGTGCGTTCCGCTTTCAGCCCGCCAACCTGCTTAGGTAATACGTTGGGATTTAACTTTGAGCTTATCATATATAATGGAAGTAGAAGGAACAGACCCCGACTTCGATCCCACCACTGAGGAAGGTCAGGCTGACATTAACGACGGTGATGAAGAACCGCTGCTTCCCACCCAACAAGTCGACGATTCCCTAAGGGATAGGATTGCAAAGGCCCTAAGACATCCCAAAGCACGCGAGTACATGTTTCCGCGTGAGCACATAGAGCTTCAAAACATGGGCGAGCCGGAAGCAGCCGCGCGGGAAACCGTAGAGTGGGCAGCGCGGGAGCTAGAGCAGCGCTACGACAACTTTGATGCTGACGACGTAAAGCTCACGGAAAAGGGAAACAAAGTCCTCATAAGCGTCCAAGACTTAAGATTTCCCGACAAAGACCGCTGGACAAAACCGCAAAACCTCTTTGATGAGGAGGGCAACGTTAGGGGTGACGTCTTGAGATTAAAGGGCTTTCAGCGTGCTACTAGAAGCCTGTTAGAAAGGCTGCACAACTTAACCGAAAGGACCAACGCGGAAAAACGTGCCGCGGATCTGCAAAGGGAGTTAAGAGAAAAAGATGTAGAATATGCAAAGCAAGGTCAGCTACTTGCCGATGCTGAAAAGAAGTCCGCCCATCAAGATGAAAGAATAAAAGAAATAGGAAATCAGGTGGATCAGGCCCTGCGCGAATTAGACAAAGCACGGGAGGACTTAGGAGAAGCCCAAAGCTCTGGCGCCTCAACGGAAGCGCTGCGGGAAGCGCTGGAAGAAAGGGAGGAGGAATACATGAAGCAAAACCAGCGGCTTGCCGACGCGCATAGGAGGGAAGTCGAATTTAAAAATCAAGAAATAAGGGAGTTGGTAGACCAAAGAACCCAAATTCGACGTGAAAGAAATCAAACTCAAAGGGCTCTTAACCTCGCCCTGCAGGAGTTGGATCTAATTAAAGACGATACCGATAACCTACAAACCACCATAGCCGGCTCTTTAGTGGAACGGCGACGGTTAATGGCTGAAATCAATACTAAGGAGGAACAAATCCGGCAAAGAGATCAGGCCATCGAAGACCTGGAGGGGCAAATAGAGCGGCAGCAAGAAGTAATCAATGACCAGGCGCGCCCCGAAGAAGAAAGGGAGGCAGCTCAAAAGGAAACAGAAGATCTAGAGGTGCGCCTTGCGGAATTACGGGCGCAAAAGGACAACCTGGAAAAGGAGCTGGGGCTTACCACCAAGGAAAAGGTAAAAAGAGCTCTGGTGAAGTATGGTATTCCGCTGGCATTTGCGGTTGCTATTTCGAGCGTAGTAGGAGTCATCCTATCCACGCTTAAGGCTACGGGCGCGGGCGTAAAGAAATTAGGCAGTGGGCTGACGGACTTGGGAAAAAAGATGTCAGCCGGCCTTCCTGGGCTGCTGGGTTCGGTTGTTTCCTTGGCACTTAGGGCCGGCGGAGAACTGCTAAAGTTTGTGGGTAACAACATTTGGATCTTGGTTGTCGCTATTGGGGTGGTACTCCTGAAGAAGATGAAGGGTTAATCTTATCCTCGTGTATTACTGGTGGCTTATCGTCGTCGGGCGCCCGAGGCGTCCTCGACTGGCGATAAGTAAAGATAGTATTCGCGCCGCCTTGATAATTTGGTATCAGGGGTAGGGCAGTCATAGTAGAAATGGGTTTATGATTCCAAATAGAATCCGTCGGGGGATCTTTTGACGGGGCGGCATTTATCTGAACGCGACCCAGCTCACCGGCATTGATGCCCGACGTGATCCCATCACTAGGGCGAATTTGTAACTTTGCATATTGACAATTAGCTATCATATGAAAAGTTACTGGTGTTAAGTCTTCTGCGCTTGTTCTTTCGGCTTCGAATGAGAAATGAACTGGAGCCCTATTGTTATCTTTTTTTCTATAGGGTAGTAATGGTCGGTTACTCTCATCAATGATCCTAAACCCAACATTACAATGCCACCCCGTTGAAATACTAATAGTACACATGATTAATCCTAAACCTCCAACCTTTACCCACAATTCGGTGTCAAACCATTCATCATTTACGTAGTCCTTCTCCTCCAAGTAATGAAGGAACCAATCTTCCTTTACATGTGGGTTATTCATATATTTAAAGGCTAACCACCGTAAGAGTGCTAATGCTCTTGTGATTATAAACGTAGTCTCTTTGATCCTCTATGCTATTTACCGTAACCTTTCCCGTATCGTCTACTCTTATCTGCAGCTTTACCTTCCCGTGGCAATCGGCAACCATGTGTAAAGTCCAAACCGAGATGTTTTTCAAGGCTATTCGCTGGCGGCTCTACGGAGAAATGCGCAGGCTCCCTGTTGTTTGTCTTATTTCTCATAGGCTGCAGTATACCCTTGTCATCCAGGAACCTAAAGCCCACGTTAGCATGGCTGCTCGTGCCAATGCAAATACTACAAAGGATTAACTTCTTTCCCGAGTAGTTCAAGTCTACAGACATGCCCGTGACATCAACCCAAGAGCTCTGGGTGTATTTTTTCTCGCCTGTGTAAGTCGTATAGACACAATCTACTCCAGCTACGTAGGGGTTGTTCATCGCCATATATAATAGCTCAGACCAATGCTTGCAGCTGCTAAGCCGGCCTTTAGTAAGTTATGGTCATATTCCTCAGGTATCGCAGGCAGGACCTTCTTTGATGGTTTCTTAACTACGGGTAGCTTCGTTTCGTGTGACTTTTTTGGCTTCTCTACGAAGTGAGGAATGTTCCTAAGAGTGTCAGAGTTCACGTCATTCACCCCAAACTTCATATCCTTAGTAGCTCGCTGCAGCTTGTTGTTATAACCCACAACGGAATTGGTGTTAATAACCAAATTACTCGGCATTAACCAACAACCAGGCGACAAAGCGTAATCCAGTCGCACTTTAGACTGCTGCACCGCTAATTGATATCTCTGCACCGATTTAGATATGTCATTTTCTATTATTGCTGACTCAAATAAAGTTAGGAATTCTTGTTGCGTTTCCCGCGAAGCACCTTGGGATCCAACGATGGGGCTGCGGGTATTTACCTGCGCTCCTAAGATGCAGTACACAAATGCTTCAATGCTGCGGTTAATCCTGGCTAGGTTCCTTAAACCTTTTCCTTTCATCAACACGAATGGATCCCAAGTGCCGAGGTAGTTCGATTGGATTCTGGTAATTAATGAATTATTGCTCTTATCACCACCCATATCACCGAACTCTAACTCATTACTTGGGTATTCCTGATGCCCATAATCGGCCGGCTTCTCACCGTTGGCACCCCAAACGTAAACGATGCCAAGGCCATGCGTCTTACCCTCTTTGTAACGAAAGTCTCTTTGCTGTGGTTTGAACTCATTAATTAACCTTTCTAGGGCTGCGGCGTTATATCGATTATTCATTGGATTAAATGCCTTATCTCCCGGTAAAGGTACGTTAAGCTCCTTCAACAACCTCCTTACCGTAAAGGCAACGTGAAACCGCATGATCGGAACGTGAAACATATCCGCGGCAACGCCACAACCTTTAGTGGCGGCCCAGACAGCAAAGTTTAACTGCTGCGGCCAATATCGCATATTGGGTCCTGCTAACCATTCCCTGGCCTCTTTACCCGACGTATGCTTTAACATCGTATCCCCATAGATATTCCTTACTACTACATCAAATGATTGCCTACCCACTGAAATCTTCAGGAACGTTACCATCGTTTCAAAGTCGTTTACACCACCTTCAGCATCGTAAAATGGGTAATCTTCCGTGGTTAACAATAAGTTTCTAGGAAAATTGGGCGCTTTATGCTCGGGTGCCTCCTTCGTTATTGGCAAATGCTGTGCCTTTTTCCTCTCCTCATGCGGCTCCAAGTCCGTATTGCTGTACATTCTTTCGCCGTTATAGTAAATCCCATCGGGTCTTCTTTCGAACTTACTAGGGTCTGCATGCGGAAACATCTTCCTAAAGGCTCTCCAGTTGGCATAATCCCGGTTGTCGTGATGTGGCTGCTCCTCAATATCATCCCCAAAAGCGTCGTACATTAGTATATATAATGGATGTTATACCTTCAGCACCTCAGTTGTACCCAGATGTTCCCTATACTACACCTAACGAACTAAACGCCGAAAACTTTCGTCTGAATAAAGCGAACTTAATCTTGGCTTACTTGGAAGGGCAGGCAAAACACTACGAAAAAGTCCGAAAAAAGTACGTCAGAGCCCGGAGTACGCTACATAAGATTGCGATAACTTCAGGATCCATATCTGTTGTGTTAACGGGCTCTGGCGTTGCTACTTCGCTTACTGGGCCGGGAATAATCGTTGGAGTTCCTTTGGCCGGCGTTGGGGCAGCCTGTGGTATCATTTCGGCTGTTGCTACGGGTATTATGAAACAGTTGTCAAGCAAAATATCAAAACACGACACGACAATAGCTCTATCTAGGGCTAAAGTAAATACTATTACCGATCTTGTCTCAAAGGCTTTGCGTGACAGAAAGATAGACGACGTAGAATTCTCGCTTATTCTGACCGAAGAAGACAAATACGAGAAATTAAAGTCGGACATAAGGAACAAAAAAACAGTCGTAAAAGATCTTTCCGAGGAATCTCGCAAAAAGATCTACCAAGAAGCGAAAGAAGAGCTTCAAAGAAAGCTTGCTCAGTAAATATCGTGACGGGATTCTATTTACATATCGAACGTCAGTCTAGAAATTACGCGTAATATAAATTCAGTGAATTATTACGCGTAATACGAATTATTTGGCGAATTATTACGCGTAATATGAATTATTTGGCGAATTATTACGCGTAATATGAATTATTTGCATAACCTTATTTGGCAAATTATTACGCGTAATATAAAAACACGTAATATGTTATTGTCGCCTCGGAATCCATCCTAATAGGGGGTGGTTGGGGTCAATTTTGTAAAATATTTCGTAAATTACGTCAGGATAATAAGGAATATCCTTATCCAGCCGACAAAACATCCACTCGGCTTTTGTCATATCAGAAACCTCAGGAATAGACTTACCGGTAATTTCAGACAAAATGTAAGAGATGTTTTTGTAATATTTCCCTAGCTTTAATTTTTTCAATGTCTTCCGTAGGCTTTGTGGGGTTGGCTCTTCTAAATGGTCTATGATTTTCTTCTTTACTTCGTCGCTTAAATATATTGGATGTAAACCTTGGATATGACTCATCCAGTCCCTGAAGTATTTTAATCTCTTATATGGCGTTTTCTTACGACCTCCATTGGCGTAATATTGCTCTTTGGTAGCATTTGGTACGGCATTACGAATATTCTTACCACACTCGTAACACTGTGCTGACGTGTCGTCTTCTATTTGCATTTTCTTACCACAACACCAAAAGGGTTCTGGCTTAGGTACGATAACTTTAGGTCTTAGACAAATTATGCAAAAGTCGTTAACGAACTCTTTACATTCGTGCATCGTATATTTATGAGATATTTTTAACCTCCGTTTGCAGTACGCAGTAAGGACACAGCGCGGGAAATCCCGTAAATCTGCTGTACCCGTCTTCGTAAATCCGCGAGTTAAACCCGTATATCTTTGGCGTCGATCGCGGATCCCCCTTACTGCTGCTAGCGGTTCTTTAGTCTTTGTCTGACAAATGACACAAAGAGACCAGTTGGTCTTTTGAGTCTGATCCTCAGACATTTCCTGATTGAAAATGTAAAACATGTTCTTTCAGCGATAGTAAAATTAAAGCATTTCGATGAAAAGCGAAAAGACGGGTACTTACAGCTTAAGTAGAGACGAAAAACTTTTAATATCATCGTTGAAGAAAATATACGTCTGTGAATATGTCTTCTTACTTCTATGATATAGTAGGTCTATATATTTATGTGAATTGCCTAAATTGATTGCGCTCTTCTCGATATTTTTCAGTAACAACAGCAAAGAAAACAAAATGGAGGATAGAATATGCAAATGACAACAAACTTTGGCATTATGGGTAACTTACCAGTCCCCTCCTGGCTTTCCATTGTTTGCCATTTAAATATAGGGCTCATGCAATATAAATTGACCTTTATAGTTTAAGTTCGCGAAAATAAATGCGAATAAGATGAAATAATTTATTTGAATGTGATGAAACTTCGTTGTATTATACATTAACTAAGCCCACTTGTAGTGCAGGTGTTGAGCTAAGTGTTATCATCTTGTTAAAAGGAAGTGTACAAAATCCAACAAATCAAATAAAGTAGGATGACGTTTTTTATATGTTCTGTTATTTCAAGTTGGCAGCGATAATTATTCTATTCAGAGTATATAAATACAATTAAAAAGTAATGATGATTATTGGTGTTGTTTTTAGGAAGTTGAATTCATGTTCAAGTTACGTGAAATCAATGAGGACAGTCGCCGTAGCATCGTTCAGAACCATGTTTGCATTACAAATAGATTTCACTATATATTCAAGTAACCAATTTGTTAAGTCCCTCACTTGCTTGGAGGGTTTTTCTCCAGAAACACCTAACAAGCTAAACTCCAGTTCAATCGTTTGAGTCAGGCAAAGTTTTATTTTTTAATCAATTTTTAGTTTTGAGAAACACCTAAAGTGTAATAAGCTAAGCTCCAGCTCAATTGTTTGAGTCAGGCAAGGTTTTATATCTTAATCAATTTTAAGTTTACTCAAACTTAATTTTAAATTATGGGCACATTTACTTCACATATGGGATTAAAAGTTGGATTTTATATAACGCTTTTTCATTACTTTATTCATTGTACAGCTATCGTGCGCAGATGGCATCCGTAGGAAGCATAGGTGACACTTTTTTTCCATTAAGGGTCGTCTATCAACGAACGTTAGATACATTTTCAAATAAGATACGAAAAAATCTCGAACTGCATCGAAAATCTCAATGAATTATACTTGGGACGTATATTTTTGATATATTGTCTTTTTTATATGATTTATAGTGACTTCATTGTCATCCTGAGTAAATTATCCAAAACGTTAAATGTTTAATAAGTCAACATACCAAAAATAATATTTTTTTGGAAAAATTGAGTATCGTGTAAAGAATAAATTGATCTGAGAACATCTCTATACTCAGAATTAATTTATACAAAATTGTTTCAACCGCGTAAAAATTCCTTCATTTCCATAAAATGCGATCATTTATTCATTCATTCATGCGTTCGTTCGTTCGTTTATTCATTCATTCATTCATACATACATTCATTCATTCATCTGCTCATCCAATCATCATTCATTCATTCATTCATTCATTCATTCATGCATGCATACGTTCATTCATTCATCTGTTCATACAATCATTTATCTATTTATTTATCTACTCATTCAACCATTCATTCTGTTTTTGGGTATGCGCACCAGAATAAGAATAGACAGTACCTGTGGTGTAACCCGAGATGCGATAAGACTCAGAGATGAGCGGATTGCTCAGGCGGAGAAGAAGAAGAAAGAACGGTTGTTGTTCTATTTACCGAATTAGCTATTTACAAGAAACAACTATTAGTAAGAATGAACTATTATGATCTCCCGGATGTCTTTTAGTTGATAATTTATCCACAGAAATGTAACCTGCAAAATTCGTTTGATTCCCCAGCGAAACGGGAACCGTGACTCTTGAATCTTCTGTTGAAACGAATATTAAAAACGAGCTCACGCATCCGATTTGGCCTAAGCCGGACGGTGAACGATGAACACAATTACACATTCATTTATCAATTCATTTGTTCATCAATCCATTCATTCATCCAACATTCATTTATTCATTGATTTATTTCCGTTACACATAAGAGTGGCTTAAGGAAACAGGGTTTGTACAGGGATGTCACACGTAGCAATATTTCCTGTAACATTGTGCAACACATCACAGGTAGGTAAAAGGTTTTGTAGGGAGATGTCACATGTACAAATTTTCCGGTAACATTGCGCACTATATCACAGGTAGGTAACAGGGTTTGTAGAGGGATGTCACACGTAGAAACCCTTGCTGTAACATTGTGCAACACATCACAGGTAGGTAAAAGGGTTTGTAGAGGGATGTCACACGTAGCAACCTTACCTGTAATATTGCGTACCACATCACAGGTAGGTAAAAGATTTTGTAGAGGGATGTCACATGTGGAAACCTTTCCTGTAGCATTGCGCACCACATCACAGGTAGGTAAAAGGTTTTGTAGAGGGATGTCACATGTGGAAACCTTTCCTGTAGCATTGCGCATCACGTCACAGGTAGGTAACAGGGATTATAGAGGGATGACACATGTAGCAACCTTAAATGTAGCATTGCGCATCACGTCACAGGTAGGTAACAGGGTTTATAGAAGGATGACACATGTAGCAACCTTACCTGTAGCATTCCGCATCACGTCACAGGTAGGTAACAGGGTTTATAGAGGGATGTCACACGTAGCAACATTACCTGTAACATTGCGCATCACATCACAGGTAGGTAACAGGGTTTATAGAGGGATGTCACATGTAGCAACATTACCTGTAGCATTGCGCGTCACGTCACAGGTAGGTAACAGGGTTTGTAGAGGGATGTCACACCAAGCAAGCTTCCCAGTAACATTGCGCATCACGTCACAAGTAGGTAACAGGGTTTATAGAGGGATGTCACACGTAGCGGCCTTACCTGTAACATTGCGCATCACATCACAGGTAGGTAACAGGGTTTGTAGAGGGATGTCACATGTAGCAACATTACCTGTGGCATTGCGCGTCACGTCACAGGTAGGTAACAGAGTTTATAGAGGGATGTCACACGTAGCAACCTTACCTGCAACATTGCGCATCACGTCACAGGTAGGTAACAGGGTTTATAGAGGGATGACACATGTAGCAACCTTACCTGTAGCATTGCGCACACGTCACAGGTAGGTAACAGGGTTTATAGAGGGATGTCACATGTAGCAACATTACCTGTAGCATTGCGCGTCACGTCACAGGTAGGTAATAGGGTTTATAGAGGGATGTCACATTTAGCAACCTTTCCAGTAACATTGCGCATCACATCACAGGTAGGTAACAGGGTTTGTAGAGAGATGTCACACGTAGCAACCTTACCTGTAACATTGCGCATCACACCACAGATAGGTAACCGGGTTTGTAGAGTTGCTTTTTTATTTCTTCTTATTTCTATTTTTGATCGCTCTGTTTATGTCCATTGCAGGATAAAAGGAGATAAAAACTAATAAAGAAGAATAAATTGCGAGGCAGTAGGAGAAAAAAAGAGGAGCGGGAAAAACCGATATACGACAAAGTAAAAAAATTTTTTTTTCAAAATGAAATATCAAAATCAGTAAAACGGCTACGTTTGAAGGATGTGTGTTCAAAACTCAAATTATTTTTGAAAAGTGTGAATTTCGTTTGTAAATCTTTGGGGTTGGACAGCTACCAACAAATGATTTTTATTTTTGAAAATTCACATCTTTGAAAGTTTGGAACTTCTTTCAAACTTCACAGTTTTACTAATCAATGTAATCATCGTATCTTACATTTAATATAATGTAATCATGCTAGCTCCTCACTTGCGAGTTTTTGAGACCTTTTAAATCAAATTACATGATAAAGCTCATTTTGTCGACCGGGAAGTTGACCTTCCTCCCTACCCCACTCAACATTAGCATATGGCATGGAAAAACCTTTATAACTTCAAGAAGCCGCACTCAAACTATGAAATATTTTCGGGGTATTCCACATCTTACCCCATGTAGAATCAATACTCAGAATATTGTCAGAAGGGTGATAGGCACTTCAAATATTTTTATACGTTTCAACAGCTTCGTAACTAGTGATAGACTAACCTTCTATATAAATTATGGCACTCTGTGAAAAATTTAAAAGGCAAAAAAATCCATTTAATACTAACAGAGCAACTACAGTAAATGTATGAATTGACAATTAACTTTGAATAAATTGAAATTTTTATTAATTGGAGGAGTTTAAGACATTTGTCATACAAATTTCACAGAAATTTGAATGGACTTTCAGGCAATCATTTTGGGCAAAAAAAATTGTGCTCGAATTTGGATCATTATTCCAGTATTTACAAATTCATTTTACAAAATTCAGTTTACATACATTGCAGATTTTATTGATTGACCAATAAATTCAGCTGTGCAAAATCATGAAATAATACACAAAAAGTGCAAAGAAATAAATCCAAGCCAAATGAAGCAAATGTGAAATAAAAGATGAATGAATAGAGGACAAGGTGAGCCATCAATGAATGGCATCGAAACACCATACCTCACTATCAAGAAACAATTACACTTGAATGAAGTGAAAATATTATTACAAGTAAAACCAAGAGTTGTTTTACTGTGAATTATGATGTCCAAAGCACTTGTATTACTGTATTATATGCACAAGCTGTTGAAAACCAAAGAGTCTCAATTCAAGTTATGACATTATAGTATATCATAATTATACTTTGATTTGGGTGCAGTCAATTTCTATACATGTAGTTGCTCACAATTTAACCCAAAACTGCAGGGTAACACACAACAGGCAGAACGAAGCCTGGGAGTGGATGAACAAACAATGAATGGTGAGATAAAACAAAGAACGCAGCTCACATGTGGAACAATACACATTGTTCACCATAATCCATGCTTTCTTTGTTTTTGTTATTTTGCCCAATCCCAAGCTTCGTTCTACCAGTGGACACCGACCCAAACTGCAAAGAAATACTTCAAATGTATTCTATGATTAAATATGGCCCTTTCACTTCTGCAAAGAAGTTTTTGCTGGTGAAAAAACTCATCTTAGGAAACAAAACATAAAATTTTAAATACTTGACTAAGACTCGGAATAAGACCAAGGCTCTTACAAAGTATTTTCCCTCATCCTTAAACAAAATATAAAGAAATGCATCCATAAGACTTCTAACAACCATCTATAGGTCAGCCCCTTTGAAGTAAAGTTGATAGAGTGGATTTGGTATCAGCTGGGGTAAACTCCAGCATGGTAACTCTCACGTTTTGATGATCTGCTCAATGTGTTGGTCTAAACCATATGTGATTGCACAACTAAATCATACTTCAATCACTTACCAAATCCACTCTAAAGAAAACTAAAGTGTCATACGAACAGCCCCCTGAACAGTCTTTTTCTTCAGTAATTTAAACCTTCAATTTAAAAGGTGTTTACATTTCATGATGACATCACCATTCAATGCCCCATGCAAACTATTTTCCCATTGACTGGAGAAGGATTTTACCAAATTGAAAAAAAAAAACGCAACAGAGCAGTTTATGATAACATCGGACTTTCGCATTGAAAATACTGTAATTCCGTTTTACTCTTGTAAAAAGTAACTTCATGATGTGATGTCATTATGATATAGTAACACAATAAACCCTGTTCCCTAGAGATTGACCAAATAAATTAATAAAAAAATTAGATTCAGTCCCTTAGCAGACTCAATACATTTTTTGATTGAATAAATTATAGGCCCAGTCCCTTAGCAGACTCTGAATAACATTAATAATCAATTTAAAAAATACTATGCCTAGTCCCCTAGCAAACTCTGGACCGAATAAATTATAGGTCCAGTCCCCTAGCAGACTTTGAATACATTATTACTCAATTGAAAAAAGTATATGCCCAGTCCCCTAGCAGACTCTGAATACATTAACAATTAAGTGAATACATTATAGGCCTTAGTCCTCTAGGGAAACATAAATAAAATGTGGTTAAGGTTAAAAGTCTAGGTTAGCTTTTCATATTAAATAACATGGTGGCAGTTTCCTTTTTGGGATAGACCAGCTCATTTTTCACAAGTTAGTAGCCTAGAAACTTCGTTATTTTAGTGTTCACAAACCAGTCTTGATAATCACATACACTTTATGGAAGTCTGAATACCGCCTTGAGTCTATTGATCACATCACTCTAAGATATACATCACTCTAAGATATACATCACTGCTGTGCAGTAAAACCTATGAGTAGTGGGGTATGGTTATTTTATAAGTCTCCTACTTGCACTAATCTTCACAGTATAAAGGCTGGCTTGCCATCAAGGTACTCTCATGAGTATGTAGGGGGTCAGAAGTCTGATATCCCTATTGACATTGGATTTATTTGTTAAAGCGTAAAAGCGAATACAATTGAGTGATTATATTACTTTGGCCAAAAGAGAGTTACATAAAATTTGGCAACAATATTTTGTCATGAATAGTTTGGATATATTGATTGATTAGTGAGGTTCTACTGTGGTTGCCTTTGTCATGAATAGTGTGATAGCACGAAAACAGTGTCAAATCTGTTTGAGGCACACAATGCTTAATATTTTTCAGAACTCAAAGTTTCTTGAAGCATCTATTGAGCAGCGTTAAATATCTGCACCACAGTTGATGGAATGGCATAGACAATCTTTGCACATAGGTCTCGGTTCTTGCAAGTGCATAGCCCCCAGTACATTATGGTTTTATTATGCTGCCATGGAACTTGTTCAAGCAAATGCATGATAACATTTCATCAATCAGAGCAAGAAAAATACATTAATAATTTCTAGCTTTCTTCCCATACAAATTTTATAATTGCAGCATGCCTCAAACAGATTTGACATTTATTTTGTAGTATGAAGAGTATGATTTGTATTGAAACCACCCCGCCCAAGTTTCATTATTTTATTTCTCATTTTTGTTGTGGTGTGGGAGAGGGGTTGGTGAGGACACTTTGCTTTATTTTATAACTATTATTGCATGAATTGCCAGTGACAAATGACAGTGTTAGCGACAACTTGAACAGGAGTGTAATTTTTTTACTTAAAATTAATAATTTTTTTCACTATGGCAACTAAATCACAAGATTTGGGTTACACCTAATGTACTTTAAAAATCCAAGATCTGGAAAAATGGAGCAATAGGTACAAAATATGTGCAACTCCCATTCCAATCAAAATGATATTTATCAAAGTATTATGATCATCCAGGTGGATGTAATCCTGAGAAGGACTGTAATGATGGGACTGACATTTCGACAACCTGAGCGGAAGTCATATTCAGAGTCAAGTGAAATTGATATTAAATGTTGAATGGGAATTTCAGATCTTACCTTGGATTTTAGCACTTCATCTAAGATGCATTAGTTCTAGTATTAGTAATTTACAAGTTTTTCACATCCAAAAAACATTAATTACTAGCTAATATGCTTAGCAAAAATCTCTTACCTTGTGTATCTTTTATTTTGACAGCAAAAATTACTTATAAAAATTGCAATTCAAATGGCAAAAAAAAATTTTTTAACCGTTTTCTCATTTCTTTTAAGTATTCAAGCTTGAGAAAAAAAGAGATACTCTACTGAACAGACAATGAAAATCTTACAACATCACATTATCGTCATGAAGTTTTTCAAAGGTTTGTTATTGTCACAAGTATTTAAGTATGTCTTAGCAATTTTATTATTTATGCATTCAAGGCTGTTTCAAGTCGCCTTCACAAATTAAGAGGGGTAGTCCGTAAATGTCACCTGAGGAGTGCAGAATGCGAAAAATCGAAATCGTTCAAATTTTGTCAGAATAAAGGCCTTAGTGAACTAAAACTGTTGTGTAAGTTTTTCTTCGATCGGTTAAATATTTTAGGAGAACCGCGCCGAAATCCATTTTTCAGGATCACTTCCGGTTTCTGCACGCGATTTCACCCCATTCCAAAAAGCCCTAAAAATCACAAAATTCCTTTGAATTTCTACAACAAACGATATAATTTTGTAATTTTGGGATACTAAACCTCATTTAGGTGGATTTATCAATCACTTTGCATAAAACAAAAATATTTTATCGATTTTTACATTATTTTCAATATTTTGAGCAATTTTTCTTACCCTACATTGCAAGGTCAATATCTCTAATGGTACATCGATTTACACAAATTAACTATTATAGGGGCCACTAGCAATGCTTTATCTTGATTTTTATCAAATAAAATTTTGGGGCACTCGAAACATTCTGATAAATTTTTAAAAGATTTGCTGAGATATTTTCTATCGTTTTAAGACAAGCATGCTCAGTATCATTGTCGTGTGACTCGATACTAAAGGTTCGATCCTATGATTTTCGGTAATTTTCGGCATAGAATGGCTTTATAAAACTTCAATCACAATTTAACAACCTAACTAATAAAGTATGAACACTTTGTACCTTATCATACTTGATTTGTAGAGAATCAACACGTTGAAGACAGCATTACGATCCGAATAATATCTCAACAATCTGAACAGTCAAACTCTTTGCAGGATGACGTGACTACCACAGGCAACCCGTCACGGCTACGGCTAGAATTCGATTTATTTAATCGTTTCATTTCTGATTTTACTTTCCTTTTTATACACTATTCTCGTCATTTTGTTAGGACTGTATTGGTTTTCCACGGTAAGCAGAGGTACTTCACGTCCATTTTTTCCTTGCTCGTAGTGTAATAATAAACAAAAATGTAATAAGTTACCATGTAACAAAGCCTTTTGCAATCATTGTTAGTTTTGTGAATGTTCTAGCTATACGTATGTTGATCGCGCCCAGGGAAGTCTTGACGGAATATTATTTAATCTTTACATAAGTGCAAAGAGGTATTAATCGATGGGCACTTTAAAATCAACCTTTCGACCTAAGGACGAACCTCATGACATAAAAGGTGAGTAAAAACCAGTGGTTCTACTTCAGTTCTTAGTTGCAATCTTATTATAAAGTTACTAATTCATTTTATGTACGCAGTTATGCACTAGAAACGGTTCCATTTGTGCGAGATTATATAAATGGCTGTATGTGGTTACTCCTGCCATGTTAATGGCTCCTGTGGCTCTAGTCTTTGCAACCCTGCGGATCTCGAGTGTGTACCTCTTCAAGACTGTCACAAAAATATCAGAGGACATCTCAGGGCTCTGGATATAAGAGACTCAGCCTTGAAAACTGAGTCAGATCTTCTTTTAGCCCGAGCTGGTAAGATTTCGTTTGACTGAAGTCCTATGAAAAGACATTACTGCGTTAAAGCCGTTATCTACGTTAAAGCCGTAATCTACATCTACATTTATTTAAGACCATTAAAGGGGGTACCCATCACAGATAGTCTGTATCATATGTGTGTGTACTATGTGTTGATGAATAACTAACTGAAATTTCCTTTTTATATCCCCCAGGCTTATTTGATACCGACGAAGGTCAATTGAGGTTAACCGTGTGTCCTAGACATCGTGAAAAGTACGGGACTAGGTGGCGCTGTAACAAGAGGACCTGCTCTATCCCCGCTCATTTGGCATTTCATAAGTCTAGCAATCTCAAAGGAGACAGAGCTATAACGTCCTTACAGTCTAAGATCTTATATGACTTTTCTAACTTTTTGGTACCTGTCGGCTCGCGTGAGTATACCTCTTCTATGCCTCTTTATGGGCAGATCTAGGATTTTAAAGGGAATGGGGGGGGGGGGGGGGACTTACTATACTATCACAGGACAACTCGCGCCAATTCCACAGGAAACCTAAAACAGGCGGGTAAAAGTGAAAAACTATAATGTTTCAAATTGTTTGATTACAGTTGTTTTTACACCAAATAAGAGTTAAAGTATTCTTTCTTTCTTATCAAAGCAATATGTAAACGATGTCGGGAGCACATATCATGTAGGCTGGAATCCTCACGGTCTTCTCATGATCTAGACGATCTACAGACAAATGATGTCACGCCACAAATCTCTGAGCCAGTACAAATATCTACTGATTCCAGAACTTTGGATGAGCACGAGGTTAGCTTAAAAGTCGAATACTTTTTTCCAGCGATAAATCCGATCGCTTAACTAACAAATAGCTGCATTTTTCTATTCAGGATGTAGGTGTAAAAAGTGCTGAGAGCTTGAGCAGCGACTCACTAACAGGGGCCATGGAGCAGCTGACTATTATGGACGACCCCAGTGTCATTCTTTCTGAGAGTGGCAGTACAGGTAGTACTGTTTCATCTAATGGTTACAAAGGTCGTAATCTAGCCTGTTCACGAAAGAAGCTCAACGAGTTTTTGAGTGCTTGTGGGAGATCAGATCAAACAGTTGGTCAACCGAAGAAGGCATGGCATGACATGAGCATGCGTACTAAAAAGAGTCATGTCTCCAAAGCAGCAAGTGCGATTGTGTCAGCGCTTGAGGTAATCACGCCAGGTGATGCTGGGAGCCTTTGGAATGCTGTTCAGTCCTCCCACATAGTAGAGGAGACTCTTGGGGTCCAATCTCCCATCGACATTAAATATCTAGAGGCATTGGCTGAGACTTGCCGAAATGCCGCTGGCTGGGATACAAGAAGGCAGGTACTGGCAATAATGGCAGACTTGGTGCCACTGACTGAAATTCAAAAGTTCATACCAGGACTCACTGAATATCGCTTCAAAGTTGCCCGGCTACACATCTTGAAACATGGGCGTGGCGCTGCTGTTCCAATCAGTAGAACACCTAGAGTTCGAATAGATGATTTGCGACTTGATCATTTCCTTGAATTTATAACCAGCCCACACGTAATACAAGACTTGCCGTTTGGCCAGCGGTATTTGCGCCTATCTAATGGAAGCCTGCTGGAAACACCAAATGTAATAAGGTCAATGATTCCGGCAAGAATCTGTGCACAATATCGTCAGTACTGTGAAGAAAGTGGAATAAAACCATTCAGCAAAACAACTATGAGACGGCTGCTTACAGTATGTACTGCGACAGTACGCAAGTCTTTGCAGGGATTAGATTATATATCTGCTGATGGTGCTAAAGCTTTCGATGATTTGATTGACGTGGTCTCAACGCTAGAAAACAATGGACGCGATCATTCTTGGGTTTGTCATTGTGAGAAGGCCTTGAAAGAGGGAAAGCAATACATCAAGACTGACTACAAGGTAAATAACAGAAGTTGAAAGTCATCGTAACAGTCCTGACTATTCCGCAGCCCCTAAAGCCAAAAATGAACATAAAGGGATGTTTAGCCAGTGAAACAAAATTATAACATTTATTTGTACATTTGTATGCATTCTTTTGCAGGTTCACGTTATCGAGACTAGTAGCATAGCAGACCACTGTCTGTCACATGCTCTAAGTGATCCTAAGGATACTCAGCTTGGCACCACGTGCAAACATCAACATGACCATCAGTGTTCATCTTGTGAAGAACTCAACTCAGTTCTTGACGAGATTGAGACAGCAATAACTGACTCTGCTAACAGCCTAACACCTGAGCAGTATGATGACATCACCTACACTTTCAGACAAGCAGTTGCAGCTATCAAATCTTGGAAAGCGCATCAACTTCGCTCCATCCAGCAAGATAAAGCGCGGATTGAGTTGTTGAGTAAACTGGAGCCAGATGAAGTCTTTATCACACAAGACTGGGCCATGAAATTCCTCCCGCAGAAATACCGAGAAACCCAAGCAGACTGGTTTGGGAAGCGGGGAATTTCATGGCACATCTCTGTGATAATGCATAGGTCATCAGCAGGCGCGCTGCTACACCAGACACTAGTGCACGTTATGGAAAAGTGCTCACAAGATAGTGATGCAGTGATTCCCATCATGGAGCATACCCTACGATGTCTTAAGTCAGAAAACAATGAGCTAACAAAAGCGTATTATCGACAGGATAATGCAGGCTGCTATCATAGCGCTGCAATGTTGTCTGCTTGTCATCTGATGAAAAAGGCAACTGGGTTTTCAGTACGATGTGTTTTATTGTAACTGTTGTGTGTCCCCTCTTTAAATAAAGTTTTTTTTTTATTATTATTATAATAAAGGTATCATGATATATGAGTAATGTAAGGGATGGTTAAAGAACCCCAAATTCATTAAAAAATAGATACTCGCTGACAAATATATATAATATACAATATATAATATAAATATATCTTGATCTAAAATGTTACTACTTATATCTTTTTCTCGTACTTACACCATTTTATCTTTATTTTCTATAAGGTGGAACGTGTTGACTTTAGCGACCCTCAGGGCGGCAAAGGCCCATGCGACCGCAAAGCCGCGACCATCAAGGCTCATATACGGCGTTACATTAATGAAGGCCATGACGTGCAAACTGCGACTGACCTATGCAATGCTATCTTGTCTCGTGGTGGAGTCCGAGGTGTTCGTGTAGCTCTTATTGATAGCAATTTTTTGCCAATACCAGCAGCTAAAATAGTTGGAATAAGCACCCTCAACAATTTCCATTTCAAGGCAAAA
The DNA here is from genome assembly GCF_029948245.1 of Actinia tenebrosa. Classification (NCBI taxonomy): domain Eukaryota; kingdom Metazoa; phylum Cnidaria; class Anthozoa; order Actiniaria; family Actiniidae; genus Actinia; species Actinia tenebrosa. Next base: position 4,435,862 of record NW_028292579.1, on the reverse strand, counting down.
GGACTAACCTGCTGGAAGGCTTACAAAATAGGAGAAGGAAAGATGATTACCTGGTCAAACTTGCAAGGTCAGTAGTGGGATCATATTCAACCGTGTATAAATATCTAAAAAAAATTGGGACTAGTATTCTGTCAACCGTTAATTTTAGTTTACAGATCTTACATGAATCGATAATGAATGAATGTCTGTCTGTCTGTCTGTCTGTCTGTCAGTCAGTCAGTCAGTCAGTCAGTCAGTCAGTCAGTCAGTCAGTCAGTCAGTCAGTCAGTAAGTAAGTCAGCCAATCAGTCGCTCCAGTCATTAAACCAGTCAGTCGATGAGTCAGTCAATCAATATCAATTAGTCAATCACCCAGCCGATCCGAATCAACCAAATATGATTAAACGATCAACCTCTTATCAATTAATTCACACATCCGTATTTATGTATGTGTATTTGTATTTTTTCTCTATATTAAGTTCCAAAGACCCTGAAAATAGAGACCTTTGACATTTCATTTAGTGAGGGTGCATTCATCGAGATCAACTCAAAACAAAAAACCAAGAAGTCGTGCAAAGTGGCAGAAAAAGAAGATGAAGAAAGCGAAGACGATTGTACAGAAAACAAGCTGTTCACCTGTCCAATCGAGGGGTGCATAAAAGTGTTTCAACGGTACTCGTCGCTTGACAACCATTTACAATACGGTAAATGTGAGCTAAAAGAAGAGAAGGCCAGCTTATTTGATAAGGCTAAAATCATGTATCATGATAAGCTTCTTCATGGCCAAGGTCCTCAACCAGAATTGAGACCAAATACAAGTGATGTCATGCCCACCGAAAAAGAAATGCATAAACGAGGCTGGGCACTGAAAACGTCCAAGAATTCCGCACGTTTCACAAAGAAACAACGACAGTATCTAGATGAAATGTTTTTTAGAGGCCAAGAAACTGGGCACAAAATGAATCCCTCAACTGTCGCGCGAGATATACGATACGCTAAGAATTTTGATGGTTCGCGTCAATTTAAAGTGGACGAATTCCTCTCACCAAGCCAAGTGCAGTCCTATTTTTCTCGCAAAGCTGCCAAGCTTAAAAAAGCAACAGTTGAAGAGCGGGTGGCCATGGAGAATGATGATAAGGTTGAGGAAGAAGAGGGGAACAGTGATGGCGATGAAGAGGATACGGCAGCTGCTGAAGATGAAGCTGCATACTCACGAGCTCGCAGTACGATACTGGAAGAATGCAACCTACAGCACCCTATTTTGTTTGAATCAATGAACCTTTGTCAGTTATTTGCAAGTAGCAAAATGTCTAAGTTGTCCATCTCCTTACTTCAGCTGATCTGCGAAGAACTGGAGTTAGACACTTCAGAAATATCAGCACGACGCAAGGCACCCTACATAAAGATCATCAGTGATGTTTTAAAAAAATGCAGCTGTGTTTCGTAGTAATATCGTTGCAGACGTAAGCCATGTTCACATGTTTTTGTGTTGACTGCGACCTCCCTTTTAGCTTTGGATACATTAAAAAACGTTTTATCTGAAATAGCCCAAGAATGTGGGCAATATAATTAAACGAAATCATATTTTATCATATCATCGTATCGCAAAACGTCCTTCTTTCGTTTTGCCATAGTCAGCGAGAGATTCGTATAACGCCAAAATGTCACGCTCCCACCTCAACTCCCCCCACCCCACTCCCTCCCTCTTGGATCCACCTCATTGTGGGAGACCAGAAAAAGCAACTTAGTAGTGCCATTATTAACAAATAAATGTGTTTTGTTTAAATTTGCTACGCTCCATGTTAAAAATAGTTCAGTTCGCTTCTGTCATTTATACCTGTATATCATATTTTTAGAGCAGTCAAAATGTTACCTTTGCGGAATAAATTCAAATTCGAATAAAATTTGAAAAATCCCTTCAAAACACAAGATGAATACTTTACTCCTAAAACGTTGTATAGAATCCATTGTAAAAAGAAAACCATCCAAATTATCGTCCAGCCCATTGGTACGAGTTTATATCTCACTAAGTAATGACGGGTTGCCTGTGGTAGTCACGCCATCCTGCAAAGAGTTTGACTGTTCAGATTGTTGAGATATTATTCGGATCGTAATGCTGTCTTCAACGTGTTGATTCTCTACAAATCAAGTATGATAAGGTACAAAGTGTTCATACTTTATTAGTTAGGTTGTTAAATTGTGATTGAAGTTTTATAAAGCCATTCTATGCCGAAAATTACCGAAAATCATAGGATCGAACCTTTAGTATCGAGTCACACGACAATGATACTGAGCATGCTTGTCTTAAAACGATAGAAAATATCTCAGCAAATCTTTTAAAAATTTATCAGAATGTCAATAAAGGTTGTATCTTTTACTCCATTGAGTTTTTTTGTGTATTAATAAGCGGTTTAATGGACCAATTAATTTTCCTTCGGCATAAAGCGTGACCGCTAGCGAGTTAAGTTTGTCATTATTTTATGCGTAAATAGGGGTTACGTTTCGTCTTGCCATAATTCGAATTTTCGAGTGCCCCAAAATTTTATTTGATAAAAATCAAGATAAAGCATTGCTAGTGGCCCCTATAATAGTTAATTTGTGTAAATCGATGTACCATTAGAGATATTGACCTTGCAATGTAGGGTAAGAAAAATTGCTCAAAATATTGAAAATAATGTAAAAATCGATAAAATATTTTTGTTTTATGCAAAGTGATTGATAAATCCACCTAAATGAGGTTTAGTATCCCAAAATTACAAAATTATATCGTTTGTTGTAGAAATTCAAAGGAATTTTGTGATTTTTAGGGCTTTTTGGAATGGGGTGAAATCGCGTGCAGAAACCGGAAGTGATCCTGAAAAATGGATTTCGGCGCGGTTCTCCTAAAATATTTAACCGATCGAAGAAAAACTTACACAACAGTTTTAGTTCACTAAGACCTATATTCTGACAAAATTTGAACGATTTCGATTTTTCGCATTCTGCACTCCTCAGGTGACATTTACGGACTACCCCTCTTAAGATACACAAGCACTACACTGGGAAAATTAGTATATAAAACAGCTCTTTGTTTTTGAGATAAATTGAAGCAGTTATGCATCAATGGGAAGAAACTAATACTCAATCATCAAGTCAATCAATATCATGTTAATTTGTCTTCTTCTTGCTAATCAGCTACATTCCCTTGTATTTTCTTTACATTTGTATTAAATTGTTCCTTTGTTCTAATTCACTTAAGTGGTACAATATTGTTTTATATTGAAGCTGACGATGACAGACATTCTGTCGAAACATTCAAAAGTGTAATGTTTTTCATAAAACTTCTAGTTCTTTGTAAAGAAAACATTTTTTGGCATTTACTAGTTCATGAATGCTTACTAGAATTAAATACCAATTAAATGCATTAAATTCCTGTTAAACTACTGATCTGAAATAACATGTTTGATATCATTTAGTAGAAAGTGTATATCAAGGAAATTTTTTATTTTCAAAATCACTTATATGTGAATAGTGTAGTAGTATGGTTGCAGCATTTTTGTATGTCAAATTTTCTTTTCAGAGATATAAACATTTGAAATATCAATATGTAAAATGAGATGACTTAAATTAAAGACAAATTTATTATACAAAAATGCTGTGGTGGAAAATACTGCTGTTTTTTCATTTGCAAATCATATATTTCAATATATGGCTTTGTATACTTTTGGGTTATTTCACTTCAGAACACTAAATCACACTGCAAAATGTAAGAAATTCTGGAATTTATATATTGATATTTCAAATATTTATATCTTTGAAAAGAGAAGACCACATACGAAAATACTGCAACCACACTACTACACTGTTCACATATAAGTGATTTTGAAAATAATTTTTTTCCTTGATATTCACTCTAACTATACACAATTTCTTTTTCTTTTTCTGTGTTTCAAAAAAAATGCCAATCAGGGCCAATATTCAGTTCCAGAATACTTCTATCTTGTTTTATAGCCTAAATAACAGTCTAACTGCCGAATGACAATAGAGTACAAACACTATAAGTGTGAAACATAAATACTACTAAATACTGCTAAATTATGATAATCCTATTGTTTTCTATTGTTTAATTAGCACTATTTACTACTAAATAGTGCAAAGTGTTGCACACTTTTAGTGTTTGTATTCTAATTATTTATCTGGGAATCAAACAATTAAAGTTCAAGACAAGCCTAGTTTTAATATCTTTGTAATGTATCTTGCTCATTTTTGGGGTGGCCGTGTGTGTTCATCTAATATTCTCTCATACATTTTTAGAAAGAAGTGAGCCAATAAGTGTGCATGCTTTGCCATCTCAAACATTATATATAAAAAACTGCACACAGCAGCAACAATTGGGTGTGATTATGAAATATCTGTGTGGCATAGGGGTAAGAGTGCTCATTGCTACCCACGTTTAATTCCTTGATGCAGAGCATATATGTGAGCATATATCTCTCCTGTGCTTCAAAGGTTTTTCTCCTGGTTCTCTTCCTGGTTTTACTTCCTTAACAAAAAATAACTTCTAAATTCAAATTTGATCATGCACAGTAGTGAGAACCACAGGTTCGTAATCTACTGAACCTAATTTCTACCCTCTCAAAAAAGGAGTATTATATCATTTTTTCATTTCAACAAGCCATTTTGAAGCCCATACAGCTTGGACATGTTAAGCATATTTAGGAGTACAATACCAATTTTTCATTTTAAGAATGAAAAGCTTGATTAAAAAACAATTCTATATCATTTGACATGCATTCCCAAGGCTATGATTTCTACAGTTTTGTATAAAATTTATAAAGTTACTGAATAGTAGGGGAAATAACTTCAACTTTCAATTTTTCCATGATCAATGGAAATTGACAGGCTTTTCCAAGGCTGTTATTTCTACCATGTTTTTCTAAAATATATATATAATTTACAATGGTATGGAAGAGTTAGGCAAAATAACTGGCAAAGTGAAAACAAACAGTGGTTTAGCTTTTTCAATCTTAAGGTGGATATTGACTCCATCGATAGAAATACATACTATATAGAAAAGAACATAATGCATTTATAGTAGTTATATAGTAACATCTTTTATATATTTCGAAGAAAAAAGTGAAAGTTGTGAAATTAAAAACTAAAATGAAACAAAAGGATCAAGATGAGGGCATTGATGACCGCTTACTAAGGAATTTCTCAAACTGTTTAAATCCAGTTTCATTATGAAGGAATGATCAAATCCCTTACAAGTATGAATAAACAACTTCAGGCAACATTTCAATTAAAAGTGGAAAAGATGAGCAAGCATTTATATCTCAAATTGTTCTGCAAATTATTTTAGCTCAGGTTTTATCATATTATTAGAACCTGTACACATTGAATCAGAAAAAATAAAAAAAAGAAAGAAAAAGGACCAAAACTACACTAAATATGGTACATCATGACATCAGCAATTTTCTTGTCTTTAGCGTATGGTGTTAATTTTTTTCTCTTTTTTATTATAGACAAAAGAGGCTGTTCAGTTTTCAAAATCAAGACCTTCCCTTCATGTTTAATTTTTTACTACTGATTTTACTTATTTTACCTTTTCTTTCAAACTATTCTGGTAAGCAATTCACAATGACATGTATGAAATTTCTGTACATCCTAAAAAATCCATAGAAATCAATGTAATGACTACCCCCACCCCCACCCATACACAAACACCCACACTCGCGAAGTTCAAATAAGTATTAACTAGTATACCCTTCACCCCAAGGGAATTCTTATCAAGATGTAAATTAAATTAAACTAAATTAAATTAAATGTGTAGACTTGCCTTGCACCATCACATGCCCATGCCAGCATAAAACAGCTTGGGCTGCCTTTGGTTAAATGTCAGAACAATAAAATATTTTCCCTCTTGGGATTGAATTCTTTCTGATGTAAAACGATTGTATTATTCTTGACATCTAACATGGCTGTCATCACGTGATGGTGCAAAACCTCTATAGCAACAAAAAAGGACATTAAAAACAATGCAGGACCTATCCCCCGTACAAGTGGATAGCAAATGTTAATTATTTGAAGCCAAACACAAGTTCATATAAGCTAGGAGTGATGCAACATCCAATAAAACTTACAAGTACGTGTATGCTTTTCTAACAACTACATTTTAAAAACGTCTGAAAACTGAATCCATGCTTTTTGTGTTATGAGATGAAAACCAAGATTTTAGATAGAGCAGTGTCTAAAACTGATCCGAGGTCTATAGAAGTGAGTCCAATACAAAGTTTAGAGTTTACATATACAGAGAAAATAAAACTATATGTCCTAACAATGACATAAAGATAATAATTAATTAATATTAATTATTATATAAAATAATACATTTTTAGTTTACTTAGTTTAACATTTGACAAATTAAATTTTAGGTTGGTTGGTTATAGCCTTTATCCCAGTAGATTCATCTAAAAGTAAAGCTCTTCAACCATATCAACAGTGCATTTTTTCAAAGAACCCTTGAATTTGCATTTTCAGTAATAACTACTGATTTAGCAAAAGATTCTTATTACAAATTGGGTTCCTTGTGTTTTGGCATGCAGTGCATGCTAGTTAGTTGGAAAATAAACTTCTTTCATCTGCTAAAGTCTTCTTGGCACTGATGGTTATTTGGCAATGAGGATTTCTAGAACCCCATACACTCCACACTGGTAATATGACAAGAAAGACACAATGGCAGTTTAAAGGAATTAGAGCAGAAGAGTTTGACTCTTAACGATATGGTTGGATTTACTATTCAGAACAACTTTCCAATATAACTCTCTCTTGCTGCCCTCTCTTTAACCAGAATTCAAAGAATTCAACACAACTAGACTTGTATTGTAAAGAAACCTATAGGAAACATCCTAAACAATCAATTGATGCATAATGAGGTACTTCAAATACAATAGTCCTTTCAACTTGTTCATTGCAAATCTAATACTCCCTAGTTTTGTTTTGAAAGTTTTTCAGTGTCTGGAGATACTTCTTTATTCTGCAAGTGACAACGAAACATTTTATTGCTTTACGGCTGGTCTAACGTTTTCAACAAATATTGAATCCAATATTTCTGCCCCTTATAAATGCAAAAATGAAAGTAGAGTTGAAAGTAAAAGAGAAAGAGCTGACCGAAACCCTTGGTCAGAAGATGAATCTCTGGTTGTTTATGAATCTTTAAAGACCAAAATGGCACAACATATTTCTGATACTGGAAGTTGGAACAGCACTAGATTTGTTATTGTTGCTATTCCCGGTAGAGCTCTTCAAGAAATTGGTCTATAAAACCAATCTGTAAGCTCAGCAAGCATCCAGAACAAACCAGACCAACATTGCAATGAGACAAGTAGAGGGAAGAAATATGAACTTTTGTTGCTCTCAACATCTTGAATAAAATGTCTTGAGATAACATTGCTATCAGAATTGAAGAGCTACTGCTCCTTTGATACTCTGATTGGGGCTCCAGAGAAAGTATTAATAGTATAAAACTAAATGACACAGAAAAGATGCAGTAATGTGAACCTGAATATGACAAGCTCTATAAGATTCATCCCCTGATCAAAAAGCTGTCACTGACATTTTTAGAAGAATACAATACTTTTCGTAGTGCCAGTGTTGATGAAGCGATGATTAAATACAAGGGCAGGCATGGCTTAAAGCAATTATGCCTCAAAAGCCAATTAAATGAGGGATCAAAGTGTGGGTGACACTTCAAATGTCTTCAAGTTTCAAGTATATACTGGGAAGAACAATGACAGCATTGAAGACTGACTTGGTAAGCTTGTTCTTCATGACCTTACAGGGAAACTTATTGAGAATTACGCTTTGGATTTGCAATAAGAAAAGCATCTCCTGCCTTTACATTCTTAGTGGCTTATCATTATATTCCAAATACAAAATATAACAGTCTCTCTGCACACTAGGCTTATTGATATTCTGAACTGTAAAACTCAGGATGAAATAGCCTGTTCTGAATGTTCTTGATATTCTGAACTGTAAAAATCAGGATGAAATAGCCTGTTCTGAATGTTCTTTTTTATGGACTATAAAAGGAAAAATCTAATGCATTTACCCTCCTGGGTGGAAGGCATAATGCCTAACAGGCTTTGCAGCCCAATCGATAAATTGAATTAAAAATTGGAAAATTGATTATTGGAGGAAATAATGGAGGTACATTTTTTTGTACACAAAACTCTATGCTAATCATAGTGATAAGTGGACTAATATTGATCAGCTGAAAAATTTGTTAACACAGAGATAAGGTTAAATAAGCAAGTTAAAACGATAATACTTTCTCTCTCTGTACTTGTACAGACTACAAATGCATCGTAAGGTGGTTCCAATGACTCGCAAACCAGCCAACCCGGATACACAGACACATTTTCAAAGGAATAACAGTTATTATGTGATTCTACAAAACGGCAAATGTCAAGAACATTTCCCAGTAAGACACAACCTCAAGACCAACAATTCTATCAAATTGCAATTGCAAGAAAATATAGATTTGAATGTTGACTCTAAGTTATCAAACTATTGACTTTGTCCACTTATAACATTAGAATAAAAATCGGATGATATAGAAAAAATGATTTTTTAAAAACTATTTATAATGGTAGAATTAAATGTGGTAAAGGGGCTAGAATGACCATACTTCATTGCGTACTTATGAATGTTTTTTTTTTTACTCCATTCATCGCATTTCAGAGTCATTTGATTTCACTGAATTGGAGTGTCTGTTGAATTGCAATTGTTTCTTGCATTCAAAATGATCAAATTCACATTGTGGTATCTTGTAATGCATATTCAGAGCATAACGTCTGACAATTACTTGATCTTAATCGTAGTATTTCAAGAGTCATTTTCTTTTATTCTTATCATTTCTGTTTTTGTTGATAATGTTGTTGATCATCTAATGCCCAATGAAGAAACAATTTTCCCAAACGCTTTTCCAGGTTTCTTTCAGGCTTGAAGATTAAAAGTTTAAATAACTCATCAGGATCATATTTTGCAAAGTGTGGCAAACTCTAATGTTTGTGTGATTTCATTCTAATACATTTTAAAGTCTTGATCTTTTTCTTCTCACAGTGGTGCTTCCAACATATTCTTTTTTCCCAAAATGTACTGGCTTTTTGACTTGTAGAATTTCCATGATGTAGTTAATGCTTGGTAATGTTTCATTTATTCAAGAGTTGATTGCTTGCTTTATGTCTAACATTTTTTTTTTCCAAAATGTGCTAGCAACTGTTTATTTCTTCAAGAGTAAAATTCAAGTTTTATGCCCAACGTTTTATATTTTCCCAAAATTTAACAGCCTTTTCACCTGTAGAATTTCCATAATGTAGTTGATTGCTTGCTTTGTGCCCAACTTTTTCTATTTTCCCAAAATGTACTATCCAAAATGTAGGAAACAGGTGTAGATTTCCTTGACTTTACATCATCGTTTTCTGTTTCCTTCACTGGTAGTTAAGAAGTGCATTCAAATGCTAATGTGTCCTTAAACTTGGTTTGTTATGAATCTCTTCTTATGTCTCCTCTCCATGTCTCCAAGGTTTAGCTTCATTGGTAACTGACAAAAATATGGTGCTGGCAATCAAAGTCTTTCATTCAACTTTTCGGTTTGATGGAAAAAGGATTTACTGAATGCCTCTTCACTTAACTGCAATAAAATTCTTTTGGTAAGAACACCACTTGGTAAATTATTTTCATGACCTTTTGACATGGTAACTAATAGTAACAGTAGCAAACCTTTAACTGGTTAATTGGGCACTCCCCAGGGGTTGGCTACTCTAGCTCGCGTTCATCCCTAAAAACCAAAGGTTGTTACTGGCACTACCACTACCAGCTAGTATCATGATTTATGGCAGAATAATTATTATCTTTTTCTTGACTTTAAACTTTAATGAAAAATTGTAGTCTAATTGCAGAGAATCTCTCTGATTTTTGAAGAAAACATGTAACTCTGTGTGATGAGCTCTGGCCACCACAGACGAAGTAATGAAGTGATGTCATCTGGCTCTATCCATTATGCAATGTGACCACTATAGTTGTCCCAAGACCCATGTAATTATTCTGTGTTGTTTTACTTCACAACTTACTCATCTTTAGCCATCCATCTCAATCTTCCTTGTGGCATCCAATTGAAGATGGACTGTTGATTGAGGTCCTCTTCTTCCCATTCTTAACAATAATTCTTATTTCTTCTGGTTGATTAATCTGTCTCATAATGCATGAAATACCTGTTTCCGTAAGGTTTAAACAACACTGGTCCGAAGGAAGCTGTTTACTTCAAGTGATACTAGAGAAAGTTCATGTTGAATGAGTTTACTTCTTGCACTAACAAAGCCACATTTTTGACTGGTTGAGTTTTAATTTCCATATAATTCTCTCAGCTGATGTGAGTTGTAGAGATCATGTTAGTATACTACACACTCTTGAATGTTCAACAGTATTTGATGACAGTCTATTTTTCTTTAATCAATATGTAGTTGAAACCATTATCATAGTTCCATAATTTTCCAAGTTCCATTTACTTGTACTGTCTCTCATAGCATTTAGATCTTATCTTCTCTGATTTTCCCAACAAAAAACAGCCGAATGCATTCTCTGTTATTCTTCTGATGGCTGAGTCATTTTCTTACACAGTGTCTATCTACAGTAGCATTGATCTGACTATAGTCCATATCTTCATGTTCATTTTTATATTTTTCATTGTTGGAAATTCATCATTCCCCATATAATACAATGTTCTTACTCTAGTAAATCTTCTTTGGGACTCATAAGATGGCAATACTCCAAATGATGTTTCATAGTAATCTGCTTGAAGTATATTACTGTACAACTCTAGTAAATCTTCTTTGGGACTCATAAGATGGCAATACTCCAAATGATGTTTCATAGTAATCTGCTTGAAGTATATTACTGTACAACTCTAGTAAATCTTCTTTGGGACTCATAAGATGGTAATACTCCAATTGATGCGTTATAGTAATCTGCTTGAAGTATCTTACTGAACAGTTCATTCATATGACAAATCTTTTTTCTTGTTTCAGATCTGTTCTGCAGTTCAGTCCATCATCACATGTCTTAATAGAAATATTCTATAGTACACAAGTATGGTCATCTAGAGAAATATTGATGGTGGGATTTTAAAGATCATATTAAGCAAATATTTTTTTGAAATGCAACTACATGTTTATTTTCATTGAACTAAATAATTTCAAATGTTTTTGTTCAATTGAATTCATAAGTGTTATATTTTGTTAATTGTTTTTTATTGTCTTTTTTTATAAAGATATATTTCTTGAAGGCTATCAAGTAATTTCATGGTAACTATCATCAACAGTTAGGACTGCAGCATATTTAATTTATTATTAATCCTAGCATCCAAAACAAATATCAAATTCAGGAATTAAAAATCCAAACTGCTTTGAGATATAAATTTTAGAAGACAAATTATAGAGTGATGGCAACTAACCCACAAAATAGATATTAGTCTAATTGTCAATAAGTCCTTGAGCCTGAATGGGCTATTGACTCATCGAGAGGACTAAATGTTTTAGTCAAATCCAACCAGTTGCTTAAATATATAGATGACAACCAGTTTTGAATTAAAGTTAAATTTTATGTTTTGGTTTTCAAAGCCGGCACTTTTCACTACTAGTAGGATATAACTCATAGCCTATTAGTAGCTCATCCAATCAGAACATCATATTTATGATAGACCATTAGTTGGATTTGACTAATACACTTTAGTAGTATCTGATTCCACTGTTTTCTTGCATTTTTTGTATCAATTATTAGACATTCCAGGAATCAGATTTCATTGCACAGGTTAAATGCTATCACTCCACTAAAATATAGTAATATTGGAATATTAATTCCTGATTTTAGGGGTTCACTTTGCAGCAGGTCAATCTTTATATGTAGATTTAGTTTTTCAAGTTCGGGTCATCCTTCACGACTTTGCAAGATGTGATCCTATTGGAGGGCACACATGTGTAGAACAATAGAAAACAATGACCTTTCCACAAGCCTGCCCCTACACCTAACCAATCACAGAGGACGTTGCAAATTCATGAAGCCTAACCCTCAAGTTCATAAGTTATAATTACTTTGAGTTTAAAATTATCACTTTTCTTTAATTTTTTGTAAACTTTATATTTTAATTTCCACCAAACAAAAGGGAGAATTTCTTCTTTTACATGGAAAAACCCCTTACAAGTCTGATGTGCCCTAAAAGAATTTAGATTTGTTTAATTGTAAGAGTCTTAAATAATAAAAATATCTTATTAATAGTATGTGAAATCCTAAAGGTCTCTTAAATATTATTCATTGATGCTACAGTAACCCATTCCTGAATCGATTATTGCATATCAATTGTTACTCAGCTATTTTAGACTTTATTAATTGCAATTCTTATAATAATAATTCTGTAAGTTGCAACATTGCAATGTCATAATAGGTCCAGTGACCCCTATATATTTATCTACTTCCATGTACTTAATTATATCTGAGAATGTGATTGAAAATGTAATCAAGTGCCTCAGATCTTGGGGGATTTGACATCCCTGTCCTAAAGATTGGATGTTTTCAATTGATTTCTAACAAGAAAGCCACACAAAGCCATTAGAAAATCGTTGTAGCACTGAACTTCTCTTTAAGAATTCTTGAGCTACAGGTATAAGATCGCTTCACAGAAAGCATGCATTCAGTTTCCAAAAGATATTCCAATTCAAAGTCATTTAGCTAATGTCAAACAAATTCCACAATTATTTTTTCTACCTTTGTACCTAGTTGATTGACCTATTCCATTAGTTACAGCTTTTTATTTCAAAGGTGAAATGGATGCAAGGCTTAAAATAAAGGCTGGACATTGGACAATGTTTGCCCAGAATTGGAAACTTGTAGTGTCAAATCTTTGCCTTGCCGGTCATTTTGACCAGTAATGTTACACTAGAAACGAGGTATGGCCAAGCTAAAACAAATTTGGCCTGTCAGCAATAACAACTTACACACCATTATTTTAAGCCCTGCAGTGAAATGCAAATAGCGATAGGCAATTCAAAACCAAAACGAACTTTGGGCATTTAGCTTAACACAAATAATCAAGGTGTTTTAAATGGTTTCGTGGACTACAAACAACACTTTATATCTCAACAATAACCTGTGTTATTGACCAGAAAAATAATAACAAACACCAGTCATTCCAGCAATTATTGGATCTTCGAATGAACTATCTTATATCACTTAATTGCCTATTACTTATTACCTATCACCATTCGTACCTTCAACATTTTTTGTAATAGCTGTACATAGTATAACCCTTAAAAACTCTAAGAGTTATCAAGCACTTCTAACTTGATCTAAGAGTCATCAAGCATTATTAACTTGAAATAATCATATAAAAAATAGATTGCTCACACACTGTAAGCACATTTGACTTGCAAATGAGTATAGTATTGACACCTTATTAATTATCGACAGTGCTTTAAATACAGATTCTTGATTATCTTACCTATCTTGTACAGGACATTACTCTTACTTAACTCCTTCATGGCTTGAAACTCTTTTAATTGTTGTCTAAACACATGCCAATGCAACTTGCTTACAAAGACAATTTGAAGAAAAAGCTGGATCAAAATGGATTAAAATTTCACCCAAAATTTATTCATTCATGACTGGAAAGGTCTTGATTGAACATAAAATACAGTAAATAACAAAAAATCTTAAATTTCTAAAAAGCCAAACAAAAACAAAAAAATAAATAAATAAAAAGGAGATTCTACAACTAAGACCCTATAAAAATAGCATAAATCATAGCTACAGGTATACAGCTTTGTCACTGCGATGTCATCCATTATTCTCTTTCATTTTTGCATCAATTAGGAAGAACAGTTCACCCTAAGTTTTCCAGGATGAAACATTGAGCAAAAACATATCTGCAACTGTTTTTCCTTGGATCTCATGGGAAAACAATTGGTATTCTGTCTTTAAAAAAGTCATTTTTTATAAATCACTATGAAATTTCCAAACTTATTATTAAGACAAATATCCAGATTTCAAGATTTTAAAACTAATGATGTCACATAATACTTTCAAAAAGTTTTTGGGAAAAGAAAATCATAAGCTGGTCATCATAATCTTGTCATCACTAATCACCACTTCAAGTACGGCAAAGTGCATCTAAGCGAAATTTCAAAGAACTGCTGATTTTATATTTAGCCATGCCTACAATGCATTTTATCTTTTTTTCCCCCCTCGTAAGCATCAAAAATCAAATAATGTCATGGATTATTTTCTTTAATTTAAAAGCAATGTGATTATTAAAGCATTATAGCTTCTTTAAAGTGATGAGACAATAATGGTGGAAGAAGTGGATCTGAATTCAAATGACAAATTACTGTAAAAGTTAAACATACTTCAAAGTGTGTGTTACCTTGGAGAATGTGGGCCAATCATTTTATATATTTCTTTTTATGTCAAAAATATTTTTCAGACAACTGTACATGTTGTCCATTTGCATTTCTAAGCTTTTACAGCTACCGTATTGCTACATGAACACCATTGTTAAATTGAATAAACACAATTAAATATTTTCTTTTGATGTTAATAAGTCCCCCTGGAAATAAGTCGCCTGGTCATAAGCCAATTGAAAAAAGCCTTATGAAAAGCCAAGTGCTTTTAAATGGGATTCTATGACTATCCAATCTGTATAAATTCCAATAGCTCATCTGTGACTCATGGCTTACTTCACATTGAAAATATATACATACATAAAATCTCTTACAAGCAATGGGAATTTGTTTCTTCTCTTCATTGATGTTTAACTCATAATTATTTAAACTGTATGATGAATTAGCTGTGTCCTAACTTTGATTAGCACCGATGCTATGCCAGAGTATCAATAATATTTGAAGATTTATTTTCATATTCTATAAATATAATTGCTTCATTTATCTTCTATGCATTTATATTTGTGTTACTAAATCTAACATTTTCCGCTCAAAAACCGATTACTCCTGTATGTAACTTTTTATTGCCCTTCATAATCCTTTAAAAATTCAAAACAAAATCAAGTCTTAACATCATTAATCTGCTTGTCAGTTAGTTTGATTCCCAGGTTGATTTTAGACAGTTACTGTGTGAATTCGATCTAAGGTTTAAAACATTACTAAATTTTGCTTCTTTTTACATTGTCAATTGTGAAAAGATATATTTAAATAATCTAAAATAAAAATTATAAAATATATTTAAACTGGTAAATACCTATAATTTACCAGAAGCTTTTAGAATTGGCTTGTGCTCTTAAATTACAAGAAAAAGTCTCACTTTCTTTGAATCTAATTCTGCTGAAAAACTATGGCTTCGATAAAAAGATTAGTTTGCTACATATTGTCCACAAGAATTTGACTACAGCTGTATAGCTTCTAATGTTATAATATTAGGCTACATGTATAAATGATTTTATTAACCTCCATTGCTCTGTCTAATAGATACGTAAGTTATGGAACCTTGTTTTCCCCACTTTTTCAAGGCCTCTACACTAAACTCTGGCCATGAGGCAGTAGGAAAAACTTGGTCCATAACTTACGACATGGACATTGCAGTTGGTTAATAAGAGCTACATGTACATTTACTTCTCAAAAAATCCATGCTTATGAAATAACCATATTTTCCTACAGTACTTTCAATGCCATTTCCTTCATTTTTTTTCAAATAAATTGGATATTATCAGCCATCGATTTTATCAAAACACCTATAGAAGTTGTAAATGATAAATCATAACTTTTCTGTTTTTCCTATGACATTCCTTATACCATCCAGGGCTAACTACTAGTCATTAATCTTTTAAATTTTGAAAATGTGAAAAATAATCAGATCTTAGTAACTTCTACATGGTACTTCGAAATCACTTAAACTACAGTACTATGTGAGAAAGTAGAATAGGATAAGATGATTAGGAAACTTAATGTATCCTAACAAAAAACATGTCACTTATATCAATGTAAAACAAATCAAAAAATCAAAAATTAAGGTTCTAGCTAGACTTCTCATTATTCTGGTAGGTTTTTCTTCGATATTACAATGTAGATACAAGTCTGACACCTAACCTTACAGTATCTTGAATACAGTATTAGTCATCAACCTTGTCTGGACTTACC
This sequence comes from Actinia tenebrosa, assembly GCF_029948245.1. Classification (NCBI taxonomy): domain Eukaryota; kingdom Metazoa; phylum Cnidaria; class Anthozoa; order Actiniaria; family Actiniidae; genus Actinia; species Actinia tenebrosa. Next base: position 4,419,705 of record NW_028292579.1, on the reverse strand, counting down.
TTTGAAGGACCATCACAGTGACAATTTCTTTCCCTAAATATTTAACTATTCATAAATGTTCAAACCAACCAGGTAATTTGGAATCGAGGCACACAGCACATTGTTTGTGACAGCAAAAATTTCATGTATTTTTTTATATATCTCTTGACAAAGTGAAACATTTTCTACCAACAATGAAAATTTCATTTCATTTTTGTTCTGGCTGAGAGAAGCAAATCACCTGCCAACATCTTTAGCTACATGTATCCCAAACAATAATTAGTGTTAAGGAATCTTTGATTTATTCCCTAGAAATTGAGGAGTATGATTTTTTCTCCACATTTTAAAAAGCTGAGAACTGACATAAAATTTAGTTGTAGATCCATGAAATTCAATGAAAATTGGGATAACTTACAGTTTTGGAGCAATTTTGCTCAAATTGAAAATGTGATTTAGAGGCCATTTTTGATCATTTATCTATTCCAAATACTGTTCACTCCTGTTCAAGATATCTGGATTCTCAATTTTCTTAGTTACATTTTAATACCACTACCATGATAATCTCCTTCACACAAGATAATCTAGTTAATTTGGCTAAATAAGGGAATTTAATCATGCAAAGGATTCTAGCGGTAGTGGTATCAAGATATGTAATGAAGGAAAAGAGAAATCATAAAACATATAAACTGCATCAGACAAAACAACAGTAACAAACCTTGATGTCAAATAATCAGATGTTACGAAGGCTACTGACAAGTACAGTATTGCAATTGAATTTAGGAGATCAGCAAAATTACAAATTATTCCATTTTCAATCAAATGAAGGATTAAATAGCACGGTTAAAGTGCATATGACACGAAAAAAATTTAATGTTAAAAATGTGTATTTTATTGTCATTAATAAGAATAACACAGTTAAATTTGTTTCAAAAACGTATTTCTCTAGAAATTCAAGAAAATTTAGCACAAGTTGTGACGTCATTTTGTTTACAAGTCTCCAGATTTAGTTGCAAATACACGAAATTTGTTTGAATGTGGAATCTTAATTTCAGGTAGTGCACTTTTCAGTTTCCCAACATTTGAAGAGTACTACGTGAACTATCAAATGAAATCGAATAAAATATGCCCTTTGTTGTTATTTTATACGAATTGCAATTTATATTTTGTGCACTACTACTGAATCTAGAGTATGTGTCAACAAAATGAAGTCACAAATTGATATTAATTTTCTCACATATCTCAAGAAATAAGCTTTTGAAACAAATTTCATTACGATATATTTATTATTACTAACAAACTATACATTTTAAACGATGAAATGTTTTCGTGTCATATACACTTTAAGAGCCACTGCAGTCTTTTCCGAGCTGTTTGATAAAACTAAGAACAATTCCTGTTTTTGTCTGATGCAGCCCATAATCAAATGCATGTTTTGTTTTCCTTATTTCTCCAAGTAGTCAGTACTAGTTTTCTGTAACTAGATGAAAATGTCATAATTGACTCACTGATTTTTCATAGTTTTTGATGAGTTCTCATCAATTCTTCAGCTGTACATTCCATAATTGTTGGGTCTGTACGATATCTGTGGCATCACCACTGGCTCATTGATGCATTAGCTGTTCTAAAGAGAAAAAACGTATATGTCTAGAAAAATAATACATAGATGTTTATGCAATGTTTTTATCAATGAAAATAGAGAGCTGTCATTGACAAGACTACTATCAGCCCTGTCACTTTCAAAATAAAAGAAAGAAAAAAGGAAAAGGGCTGAAAACAAACGAGAACATGATATGGTAAACGTTATTATACTCCTTAGTCGCTGTTGAGCGTCTTGGACGAAGTTTAGAAAAACTTTAATCTGGCACGTGAAAAGGCACATGAAGCCATGAAGCCTCGTCAAGAGTAGGACAGACAAAATGCTTCTTTTTCAACGAAAATTGGAAAATACTTAAAAATAACCCCATAGTAAGCAAGATAAAACATTTGTGATAGCATTCCTATAGGTATTTATGTGTTTTAGAGTGTCTTACCGTGTCTACAGCCACTTTTTGTCCACATTTTCAAGCCTTTACTTGTCCGCCATGTTCTTCTTCTCATCTGAAGACCGAAGAGCATCTTGGGTGCACGTGATCTGGAAAAACCGGAATAGCGAAGACGGGAAGGAATGTAGTCTTGAAATATGTAACTGGAATCAAAAACATTATGGGATTTCCTGTCCAAAATAAAGGCAAAAGCTTCATACATTGATGGTAAAAAATTACTGTTTTTTATTTCAGTCACAGCTTAAAAAGAAATGCAAAACCTCACTCGAAACGTATGAATAAATTATCTCTTTGATTGACGTTGAAGCCAGTAAAAAGCAGCAAAACTCTCTTCACAGATAAATAATTTTTTTTGCCCATCAAATTCTTCATTTCATACTCAAATCTAGAAGGCATAGTGTTTATTGTACTTACGACTAATTTTCTGAAGTATTTTGAGATACTTTAACGATAACGGAAGTCATTTTTTTAGACTTTTGTGTCTGAACTCATTAGCTTAGTTCAAACTTCATGTAAGATGAATAAATTATCTCTTTGATTGACGTTGAAGCCACTAAAATGTTGCAAAACTCGTTCGACTCTCCTCAGATAAATACATTTTTTTACCCATCAAATTCGTCATTTCATACTTAAAAATCTGAAAGTCATGGTGTTTATATTACTTAAGACTAATTTTTCAAAGCATCTTGGAATTACTTTAACGATAACTGAAGTAGTTTTTGATGCTTTCCTGTTGGAGCTCATAAACGGCCATTTGCTTTAATTTCGTTTGCAGGAAAATTAGCCATTCAGAGGTTGATGAAAAAACTGGAACGAGTTGGCATCGCATAGCATTGTGGGGCTGTGCTTGGCTTGGGTTTTGTAGAGGGAGAAAAACCGTATAACTTAGCTAGAGACCTAACAAATTCTACTTAGACGTAATACCGAGTCTGGGAATCAAAGTCTAGACCTCAAAGGTGAACAACACACCTTGCCACACTCACCCAATCCGTCTTTAAATTGCAGAGGATGAAGCGCTTCACGCTTTCTTGAAATATTAGACTCAATCGAACAACCGAAACTGGGGGCGTGTGAACCAAGAATCGGTTGTTGCTTAAAAATGATACCACTTTTGCCTGCCTGAATTTTGTTTCAATTACGGATCACTGAAAACAAGTGTAAATCCTATTCCATGGTAATCATTAAAGAGAATTTCGTATTACTCGTTGGAAACATGAGTGCCACGCAGACAGGGCGTTAGCGAGGTCTCGATTATTATATAAGGGAGGGCAATGTAACATTTTAACGCCAAATCCCCACGAATCCCACATTAATCAATTAAATTTTGGTGCGGAAAGCAAAAGTTTTTGGAGGGGTGCGTTCCCCCTACCCCCCCACCCCCGTGCCCTTCACCCCCACCCCGTTCGGCTTCCCTACAATAGTGCATGCAGGACAATTAATTGGCTTGAGACTGTAAAACATTTTGATTGGACGGTGCGTGTGTTCTCGTTCATTGATTGAATAATGGTGTTAATATTCCCTCCTATTCGTGAGCTTTTCAAAGCCATCCATCATTGAGCATTGACCTAAGCTACATCAGGTTATTTTCGTCAATTGAAAAGAAACATCGACTTAACGAGGGAATCAGTGCTAAATCAAGAATAGTGTTTTTTAATATCATTATTGAAAATCGGAAACTATATTTATAATCCCTTTGAGCCTTTTTTACTTCTTAATTAGCACCTGGTTGCCTCGCTTGTTAAACAGGGCTGTAATGTTATATGCATGAACTATAGAGGTACTTCATGTATCATATCAAGGAAACATGAAGAACAGTCTGTCTCGAATTCATAGTTTTCTTGACGTCATATCAGTACATTATCAGTACCTCATTGATAGTTGGGAATCTTCTTAGTGTGAAATATATCATCTGATTTGTTTTTTCATTATTTCGTTACTCATTTTGCATTGCTCTGAATCCGTTTTCCATTTCTAAAACATATCTCAAAAAATGATACAAAATGACACTTTCTTTTATTATCTTATTTTTTCTTTGTAATATTTTATCTCTTTGTAGTTCTAGATCTTGACTGTTTTTCTTTTTTTTCTTTTTTTCTTTCTTTCTCATTTTTTCTATCACTTTTCTTTCTTCTTTCTTTTCTTTTTCTATGCAAAAGATCAAAGATAAGTACTATGACAACTACTATAGGCTAGATCAGTACTATGACAGATGCCGAGTAACATTCAATGGTAATCAACTTGAACTTGAACCATTAACTATGCTTGAACTGATCTTTTGTATGGTATGGTTGGGTATGTGAATAACAATATAGGTCGTGAACACTTAAAATATTTCACAAAAATACTAATATAATCTGATAGGCACGTTCGTTCGATTTACTTAACGGCAATTAACTTGAAATAAGTGAAACATACTTGGAGGAGATGATCAGTTCCAAGATACTTGATATTCATTCATAACCAAGCAGGTGAGCAAGGGCGATTGAATTGGAAACAGATATATCAAGTATGACACTACTAATGTTTCCATCAAACTCGACTCGCGATCATAGAACAGAGTTCATATTTGTATTAAAGTTAGACGGGCTCGAAGAGGGTTATATGTATGACAGAAAACTTCGTGACGTCAATGAGTTGAGCCAAAAAGAAAATCTATTCATCTATTTACCCATCCATCCATCCTTCCTTCCATCCATCCATCCATCCATCCATCCATCCATCCATCCATCCATCCATCCATCCATCCATCCATCCATCCATCCATCCTTCCATCCATCCTTCCTTCCTTCCTTCCATCCATCCATCCATCCATCCATCCATCCATCCATCCATCCATCCATCCATCCAATCCATCCATCCATCCTTCCATCCTTCCATCCATCCATCCATCCAATCCATCCATCCATCCATCCATCCATCCATCCATCCATTCAATCAATCCAATAATCATTTTCATTTATCACTGTAAGCATTAATATTAATCAAAAAAAATTTGATGATATTCTTTTAATATTTCTGTTAAAATTTCTGTTTTTCTTTCCTCGTTTGACTATAGACTCTACATTATCAAAGTTTCGCGATTCAAATTAACATCTTTCGGATTTAAGTATCTTCTTTTAGTCAAATCTTACTTTATTTTAGTATTAACTAATCAAAGATTCTTTGCCTTCCTTAAATCTCTTAATTTTTCTGTTTTTCTTTCTTTGTTAACTATAGACTCTTCATCATCAAAGGTTTCAAATGAACACTCTTGAGATTACGGTATCTTTTCTTTTAGTTAAATCTTACTTTATTTTAGTATTAACTAATCAAAGATTCTTTGCCTTCCTTAAATCTCTTAATTTTTCTGTTTTTCCTTCTTTGTTAACTATAGACTCTTCATCATCAAAGGTTTCAAATGAACACTCTTGAGATTACGGTATCTTTTCTTTTAGTTAAATCTTACTTTATTTTAGTATTAACTAATCAAAGATTCTTTGCCTTCCTTAAATCTCTTAATTTTTCTGTTTTTCCTTCTTTGTTAACTATAGACTCTTCATCATCAAAGGTTTCAAATTAACACTCTTGAGATTACGGTATCTTTTCAGTTTAGTTAAATCTTACTTTATTTTAGTATCATCGATTTATTTGTCAGTTAAAATTTTTAGCACTATAAATTAATCCCAGGCTGCTGTTCTCACTACACAAAGTTGGTTTCATATTGGTTGTATTATTTACATTCGATTGTTTGTTTAGGCGTATTTCAAAGAGCCAACAACCTATTGGTTAGTGAATTAACCAGTGTTACCTCTATTCTTTGGTTTGAAAAAATTAAGTTTTTGGATTAAGAAATAGCTACTTAATCACAGTATTAATTAGTAGTTGACCGCTTGCTTGCTATTGAAGAAAAGCTCACTGATAAATCATCTGACCAAAAACGAAAAATTCAGTTTCATCATTTTCTTTTTATTTAGAATTAGTTTTGAAATTCTGTTGTAGATGCTATGAAGAAGCGCGGTTATTTGAAAAGTTAAGAATCTTCTTCTGAGAACTTTTCGCCGATAGTAAGAAAACTCAGTTTGATCAGTGCCCGTCTATTTTTGAGATCAAAGCTAGTTTTGAAATTTTGTTGTTATGACGAAGAGTATTATTTTAAAAGCTATAAATCTCTTTCTGAAGTTTTCTCGCATTTCAAAGTCAAAAAAACTCAGTTTGTATCAGTTGTTGTTCTTTAATTCAAAGCCACTTAGTTTTAAAGTTGCCTTTATTTACTACTTCCATCAAACTAGAACTAATGTTAAGCTTGTGTATTAAAGTCGAAAGGTTTCGAGCAAGAAAAATGATGAAAAATATATGTTGAAACAAGCTGAAGGTGTTGATGATCCAAGAAAAAAATTCAAGTTTTCACAAAATGTGTACATAAAAAATAATGAAATAATACCAATAAGCTAGCGTGGAAAAATGATATTTTTGTTCCTAATTTGTTCTCTATTCGTTTTGGCCCTAAATTATTTTATTAGTAAGCCTTTTGTAACTTAGGTTTATAAGTGCGAAGTATCAAAAATAAAGCAAGAAAATGTTCATTCACGCTAACTTCAAAAACTCAAGTGCCAACCGACTCGCTAACTATTTAGATCTTATTTTCATCCAAAACTTAAATTAAAGCTTTTCTTTCACTCAGAAAATTTCCGTTCTCTAATCCGATGTATTGGTTTGCGCTGCGAAAACAATTAAATAAAAACAAAAAAGATTGGAGTTATCCGTTGTTCTCCTAGTCTTTCTTGCAACTAGATAATCCACACGCCTTTCCGTAGAGATCTTAGTTCCTTCTAAGTATTGACATTTCTCAAGGTTTTACCAGTCTCAATTACGCTTTGATCGCTTTTCATCGCACGTCATAGGAAGCGCTTTCTTTTTAACTAATTGAATTGGTTAACTTGTGTTACAGAGTTATAACGGGAGATATAGTGACTGGCGTATTTATAAATACTCTGGACTTACAATCTTCCACTACTGGATCTGTACACCACTCGCAAGCTAGCTGAACAACGACCGCTTTAGGTAAGACGAGGTTTATACATGAATGAGTGTGTTAAAGCGAGTAAATCCATATGTCCTGTTATCAAGGAAAGTGGCAGCTAGATGGTAGTACGAAAACAAAAACAGTAACAGCAAAAACAAAATGACACTCTATAAAAATATGAACTTCAAAGTTTTGGTAGGCAAAATCTTAAGTTAACAGGTGTTTAAATTATATAGCAACTGATTCGATTTTCTGTAGTGAGTAACATTTGTTAAAAATTTCATAATTTTCAAACAAAATATGACTAATTAACAGAGATTTGCTTTTTGAAAAGCTCTTATGTATTGCGAACTATTTGCTTTGTTCTTTACACTTTGTGGAAGTAACGTCGATATTAAGTACACGTCAAGAAAACAAATCACTCCGTAGCTGCTTTCCTTGTCTAGTTGTTCGGCGTTAAAAATTGCATGATAGCTGAATTTCAATTAATTGTTACTCTAAAGTTTTACAACAAACTTAGTTTGTCTTGGTGAACTTTTTGTTACTACTTTTTCCAAATATTGTGATAAGGTGAGATTCAATTTCAAGCTCCTAATTTGAATGAAAACCATTTTGAGCTTCAAAAAACGTTTGATAGTCACAGAACCCGTTTGAGTGTCAAAAAAACCGTCGTGAGTCAAAAAACGCATTTAGACTGGTCAAAGGACCTATTTGAGTGACAAAGAAGCCCTTTGAAGACCAAGAAGACATTTGAATGTCGAGAACCCTGTTGAGAGTCAAAAGGAAACGAAAGCAGTCGAAAGTAAAGGAAGCCATTGAAGAGTCCAAAAAAGCCAATCGAGATTATGACTTTCTTTGAGTGCTTGAAGTCTATTGCAGGATTTTCGCAGGCTCATTTAAAGTATCTTCAATTATACTATATGGAAGCGGGTTATTTATCTTTAACGATACATATTTTTATACCATTATACTTCAGTACCTTTATTAGTAAACCAAGATGAAGAGACTCTCTACATTAGCTCTGTGCTTGATACTCTTGATTGGGATCTTCCAGGCAAGCGCGTCTTCAGGTATGTGACCGCAAACTACCGGCTGTAGTAATTCTTGGCAATACCAGTCCGAAAACTGGGCAATCTGATAATGCATGAGCGGCAACCTTTTATTGATATTCTGAAACATCCTCTGGGCTGATCAAAGTCAGGGCACAGCTAACTTACAGATAAAACTGAATTCAACTTGTTAGTTTTAGCGGATAAAAACCATCAAGCACAGACTTAAGACTCCATTCACATGGGATACGAGAACCGTTTCCAGCAATAATATACGTTTTGACCTATTTGTAGGTAAATTGATCTCGATTTGAAAAAATCTTTCAGAAATATGAGAAAAAGTAAATAACTGAAAATGAAGTAAAGTAGTAAAGCAAAGTAAAAAAAATTATAGCATAAATTTATTTTTTTTAAACAACAGAAACTATAATTCTTAAGATTAAAAAGTTTTTCGGCTTTAAATTTTTAATCTTTTCACTCTAATTCCTTTCTTTTTTTCCTTCTCTTTCCTGTCTTTTGTTTCTTATTTGAAAAAAATTAAAATGGAACTAATATTAATTGTAACCATGGTAATACTAATAGCAACAACTATTTACAATGATTAACAATTATATATAAATCAATAATTCATTTACATCAGTCACTGGGGTCCAGCTAGATCTCTGTCTCTTTGTACAGTAGTGTCCAATTGTGTTTATGAACCGTTGTTCATGCCTATTCCCTACTAATTGAAGATTCACGTCGTTTCTATTGTGAACTATTGAAAACTAGCAACGGCATTTTTCTCTTTGCTTGCCTCAATTTATTTTGGAAGCTTTCACTCTAAACCTCGCCTCAATCATTCCATTCTGAATTACACGATCATTTCATTAGCTTTTGCTTTTATAACGAGTGCAGATCTTCCCAACTGGCAAGACCCGAGCCAGATAGACGATGATGAAAGAACGCCATCTGAATCAACGAGAGTAAATCCAAGAATGATGAAACTAGGAGTCAAGAGAGGTGGAGGACCCCCTCACAATCGATGGGGTGGCATTCTTGGAAAGCGAAACTATTAGGACAAAAAATAACACTGAACAAAAACCATTGATGCTCAGTGTTCTAATTACTTACTAAATGAAACCGAAAGAAACAAATAATAATGGCATAAGTTAAAACTGCACGAGACCTTTCTAGGAGACTACCAACACTGTAATGTTTCGCTATGCCACAAAATGACATTCTGAAACTCTTTCTCTGTTACCAATGCTTTTCTTTTCCTTTTCTAGTACTGATTGCTAACTCAGCTTGTAAGTGCAACACAGCAAAAACAAAACAAAAAACACTTTGACACTTTGACGTATTTTCTCCATCTTTAGTTAAAACGCTAAACTAAACTTCACAGTAGAATACATATAACGAGTACCAATGGTCAAAATGTGAATAACGGTCGTAGATTATATATATTGAAAGTGATGAACAATAACCCTACTTAAACTCCATGCAATCACAGAGCATGATTAAACTGATTCAACTAAAGCAAGGTTACATTGCTATGGCAACAGTAGTCCTGTATTTTAGATAACTGACTAATCATTACCTTGCTAATCAGAGAAATGAAGTTGAATAGTCAAATGTTAATAAAATTAATGCATGATTAAAATAATGGTGTTTATTTTATGACTAATGGATAACAAATGGGGAATATTGCATGATGGGGAGTTTAACGTTTAACCCGTTTCTTAACCATGGATAATGATCAAAGACACTTCACACCAAAATATATGCAGTTTTGAAGATTTTATGAGTATGAAATAGAGTTTCACGAAAAAAGTTCAAAAGCAAAAAATATAAGAAAAATAATTATGAAACAGGATAGGCCAAGGTCGATTTATTTTAAACAAAAAGTTGTTGCTTACTACCCTTTGCTTATTAGAGAAATTTAACACTACTTTCCCCATGATTTCCTGTAGTCGAAGAGTTTTTTTTCTCCATCTTATATCATTTCAATTTTGACTCTTGGGTATTGACCGAGCCAAGACGCAGAAATAGATAATCGAAGAGGCACAGAATATAACAGGATAAACCGGATTATCTATCCATGGTGTGGGATCCTAATATCAAGTTCCTGTTTATCAATACATCATCCTCTTTACAGGTTCCATTGTCATGAGGATATCTTGTGGATTAACTGGGTTAACGTACACTAATCAGGTTGTAGAAACTCGATAATGATGATGAGGATGTTGATAATGATGATGATGAGATAATGAATGATGATGCTGATGTTAATACTGATGATGATGATCATACTGATTAGAATGATGGTGGTGACAAGGGCATGCGGAGGGGAGGGTTCCAGGGGTTTCGTAACCCCCCTTCATGGTAAACAAAGGCTTTGAGACATGAACCTTTATTTGCCAAGTTAGTGATAGTCCATCAGCTTGTTCAGCTTATCAGCCTGAAACAAAAACTCCTGTATAATTTTGCAGTCGATAATGTTGATCACCTAGTTTTGAATTCAAGAGCCAATCGCCATAAGAAATCTGACATTCCCCCCCTCCCCTCCCCTCAAGAGACGTCTGTACACGCCCCTGGGTGATAATAGTGGTGGCGATAAGGATGATACGATGATAATGATGGTAAAAGGTCCTTGCCTTACCAGGAAAACAGTGGATGGGTAGGAATGGCATCAACTGTTATGGAAGGCACCCACTGTTATCTAGTATGGTAAAAGGTCGTTGCCTTACCAAGATAACAGTGGATGGATAGGAATGACATCAACTATTATGGATGGCATACACTGTTATCTAGTATGGTAAAAAGGTCGTTGCCTTACCAAGATAACAGTGGATGGATAGGAATGACATCAACTGTTATGGATGACATCCACTGTTATCTGGTATGGTAAAAGGTCGTTGTCTTACCAAGATAACAGTGGATGGGTAGGAATGGCATGAACTGTTATGGATGGCATCCACTGTTATCTGGTATGGTAAGAGGTCGTTGCCTTACCAAGATAACAGTGGATGGGTAGAATTGCATCAACTGTTATCTGGTTTGGTAAAAGGTCGTTGTCTTACCAAGATAACAGTGGTCGTAGTCCTACCAAGATAAGAGTGGATGGGAAAGAATAGCATCAACTGTTTTTCATGGCATCCACTGTTACCAGTAAATTGAAATGATTAATTAATGAGCAATAATAATTAAGTAATTTTATCGAAGTTTATCAAGTGCTAAATTTTATTACAATTTGGTTAAAGAAAAACAAGATGCATCCAAAAGGAATCCTGGGCCGCCACTTTCAAAATTTGGTGCATTCAGAGACACAATCCAAGATGACACCAGAAGGCCACCATCAAGATTTGGAGCATTCAGAGACACAATCCAAGATGACACCAGAAGGCCACCATCAAGATTTGGAGCATTAGGAAGAGACACTACCCAAGATGACACCAGAAGGCCACCATCAAGATTTGGAGCATTCAGAGACACAATCCAAGATGACACCAGAAGGCCACCATCAAGATTTGGTGCATTCAGAGACACAATCCAAGATGACACCAGAAGGCCACCATCAAGATTTGGAGCATTAGGAAGAGACACTACCCAAGATGACACCAGAAGGCCACCATCAAGATTTGGAGCATTAGGAAGAGACACAACCCAAGATGACACCAAAAGGCCACCATCAAGATTTGGAGCATTAGGAAGAGACACTACCCAAGATGACACCAGAAGGCCACCATCAAGATTTGGTGCATTCAGAGACGCAGCCCAAGATGACATCAGAAGGCCACCATCATGATTTGGTGCATTCAGAGACTCAAAGGATTAATTAAAAATATTATAAAATAGACAAAGATTTACCAAAGCAGGACAAAAATGATTAAATTGATAACAATAAATTTAGCAGTTTGAATAGGTCAGCAATGAATGAATAAAACTGTTGCAAGTGTTGAGTTTGTTAAAATTACTTCGCACGTTAGTAGATGAATAATAAATAATAATTAACGAAAATGACGGAACAATTGTACGTTAGGCAAAAATCATAGTAATGCTGTACAAGATTGTATAACGCGCTAAGTTAAGGCGGTCTCTATGAATTTATTATTCCTCTAGTAAAATGATGAAAAATGATATCTTTGAATTTTGGGACAGATTCAGCATGCTCCAGACAACTAGGGAGTTTATTCCACAATTTATCAGACCTGGGGGAAAAAGAACTTGTAAAGTATAGCTGACGGTGAGAATAAACGAGGCGGAAATTTGTAGGATCTTAACTGCGCGTGCCATAATTTGAAGTTGAAAATTTCATCGGCTTCAGTCTTACTTGGGTTTTTAATATTTAATATTTTATTTTTTCCTTTTGAAATTTGCCTAATTTGCCTTTGTCTCATACCTATTATGTCTTCAGTGGCAGTAACAACCAATTTCACAACAAGTCATTGAAATTCAAGAGTTTCAGAATATCGAGAATCGCAGTAATGAACTTATTAATAAGTTTCATAATAGAGTTAAGTATGTTGTGGCGTGAGAGCATATTGCTCAAGAGGCATAACTAGTTGCATTCCGAAGAGAAAATAATGTCTATCTCTAGTTCCTTTTTATAATTTTACTTAAGGAGACACAACCAAATTACTGAAAATATTAAACACAAATTATTAAGAAAGTAAATACTCTAAAAGCATTACATTCATGATCTTATCAAAATGTTTAAAATTGATATGGATATAACTCCAATGCTTAAATTGGAAAGATCGTGATCTTCAGTTATCAAATGTCCGTAGGAGTGTTTTAATTTGGCTGTGGTTTTTCTCACAGTTTATAAATGGGAAACCCACGACAATAGAATACAACAAATGGACTTGTTTTATCAGGAGGCACTTTAAGCTATCAATTGAACATGTTTTCCATATGCTATTCTACAAGTTTTTCTTTGTTTAAACAAAAGAAAAAAAAGGCAAAAAACAGTGTTAAAGCAGAAATTTAAACGCTAGGAAAAACAGATAGGAACGATACAAAAAAAAGGCCAGTTGATCTTGTACGAAAGAGTTCAGCAAGAAAACCAGACTTAGATAGATCTTACTACCCTCTCAAGGAAACAACTGTCACAAAACTACTAGTATATTAGTATTACAAAAACGTGCTAATTTTTGCCAGAGGGCATTTTTATCAAGATATTAATCATTTCAATTATCTAGTTTCTACTACTTACAATTTCCGCAAATCCATTTTCAATCGACAACAACTAAGTCTGTCTTCCTCGATAATTTAGTTTATTCAGCGAGACTTACAAATTGGGGTTTAAAAGGAAGGCATTTTAATACTCGTCATATCTATACGCATTCGATATTGTTAGCACTCGGAGAACGCTTCCCTAAAGGTAAGACAAAGTTTCACGACTTACAGGTTTTAGTTAACTGTACTGTTAAAAAACTGCGTGTTTTAAAAAAATCAGAGTAAAACGTCTTTAACAATTATTTTAAAATTAGGTTGTTTGTTGAAAGATGAAGAGGATTTTCATTATTTTTAAAAATCTTTATATCAATTTTGTAATACTTGAAAACAAAAGAACCAAATAGACTACAATTATCGCTACAACTTGAGACCGTTGCAGCTCCTTTTAAAAACAAATAGTGTTATTTTTTATTTTTTATTTTTTTTATTTCTACAATATATGTTTTTTTATTACAATATTTTTTGAAATCACTATATAACTGTGTATATATTTTTTACAATATTTTTTAAAAATTACAAGTGTGATAGCATTATATTTTTGTATCTTTATTAGTCAAGCAAGATGAATAGACTGTCTACATTAGCTTTATACTTGGTACTCTTGATGGGGGTTTTCCAGGCAAGCACGTCTTTAGGTAAGGCATTCCTTTCAGCAATAAGCCAGTAAAACATCACTTTTATCGATATACCTTGAAACAACCTGTTGGCTGATCAAAGTCAGGGCACAGATAAGACGAAGTTCAAATTGAAGTTTAGCTTATGAAGGTTTGTGAAGGGAAGAAAAGAGAGCTAACAAACTCTACTCACGTGTGATGCCGAGTTTGGGAATCAAACTCAACAGGTGAGAGACGAGGGCTACTGGCGCTACACGCCACCCTCGGTACCCACTTTCCCCTCTCCCCCCTTTCCGTCGACATCTTAGCTATTTCAATAATTCTTTACTTTCAACGCAACTTTGGTTGGTACAAAATCCTCCTTAGATTTCTTTACGGAAATAATGCTTTATCAACATGGGATGTCTAGAGGCTATCTACCTCTACTAAAATATACTGAGCCGCGTCATTGACGCTATTTTCTTCTCGAAACCAAAATTTTGGAGTTATATTTGATAAAAATTTAAAAAATTATATTTTGTGGGTGAACGAATTTAATGTGAATATTGGTTTACTATAACGTGGGGTTTCACGTTCAAGGCATTCTATGCGTACGACTCTCGACACACGTGATTTTTACGGAGGGAGGAAAACCAGAGAACCTAGAGAAGACCCTTGTGGCAAGGAAAAGACCAGTACATTGAATAACCTGTATACACTATAGTAAGCTTAAGTTGTGCATCGCCTGTGTTTGCTCTAAATAGTACATAGTGAAAGACAGCGCCATATTTAAGCACGACATCAAGCTTTGATCCTTTTTGCTTCGGCAGGTGCTCTTAGAAAACGCTCTTCATCCCGCAAGGTCCAATTAGATTTAGCAACAGTCAACAGTAATGAATGATATTCTCATCAGCTAATTTTTCATTCTTCAAACACACGAAATGCAGATCTTCCAAACTTTGAAGAACAGAGTCAAGACGCCGCATGCGAAGGCTTTGAGGCAAGAAAAGTCAATCGAGAAATGAAAGACGCCTTCCTCAAAAGAGAAGGTCCACCGCCAAGACACAATCGATGGGGTGGTGGACTAGGGAAGAGATATTAGTTGGACTTTCAAAATTTAAAGGCAAATATAGTTTCGATTCTTATTTTGAGTAATGTAAACTTAAAACTACGAGAAAACTTAAGTCGAAAAAATAAAAAATGAACAAGCAAATAAATAAATAGAGGAAGGAAGGAAATATTGGATGGCGAGAATGCAAACAAAGGAAGAAAAAAAATAAATAGGAAGCTAGTAATATGAGGAAAAGGAATCGATTACTGCATACCGCGTTAAATAAAGGATTTTATATTCTTATTATCCGCAATTGCTTTAATATTTATCGCCGAAAGAAAATGAAAAAAACCCCAAACATATTTTTAGGGCTGAAGGCATAGCCGCCATGGTTAGATTGAACTGTTCATTTTCAAGAAAAAAATTTTGTCATGTCAATCAACATGGCAGGTGCTTTATTACTTAGTTTCTCTTGGGGTAGCTTTTTCAAAACACCTGCACGCTGCTCTCAAAACTGTTTTTTTTTTTTTGTAGCATGTTTTGAAATACTTATTTGAAAATCACAATCACAATCATCCCTTTTCCTCTCTCCCATCACACACTAGTACATGTTACAAATAAACTGTAATCCCGCCCATCAACGCGTACAATCACAGAATTTTCATGACAAGGTCCACTCCCCATTACTTCAACAACACAATCCCCCCCTACCCCCCCAAAAAGATATGCGCTTTACAAATAAACTGCCTGCGCCTAATAAAGGGGCATCATGCATAGAATATTCTCCTCCTATCAACTATGAACTCAATTGCGGAGTTTCACGCGATGTGGTCAGTGTTTGGTTACCATTTGGAGCAGATAATGAGGTTAAAAGACTTTTATCAGCTGACTGAGACCTGAATCCTTTTAACCTTTCTTTATACGACAATTGATGACAATATAACATTTATTCATCCATTAATATTGACATAATCATCAGTTTTTCAGTCTTTATTTTACATCGTTTTATATCGAATTTACAAACGTGAAGACCTCAAATACAATATATACGTTCAAAACTGTACAAGGTTTCTTTGATTTCATAGAATGAATAGTCCTCCTGCTACAAAGCTATTAAAAATGTGAAAGCAGCTCAAAGGTCGCAAAATTACGGCCAGCGGTAATCGGAAAAGTCACATTTCATTGGCTGAGAATATTACGCCATTGTCAGCATCGTTGCAAATTGTTTTCAAGTGATGAAACGTACTGCGCGTGACATTGCAGAAGTATATATTGATTATACAGTTAAGCGTAGCTGATGGCAACATTGCGCGTTGTTGCATCGTTGTTGCATCAATGCCTTTCAGTTTCCAAATCGTCATCACCAAAGCCTACATTTGCTTTTGGTTTTCATAGGATTTTCAAGGAAAGCTATGTGCGTCAACAGCTAGAGCAAATATCAATTTCGTAGGGGAGTGATACGATAAACATACGAAAGATAAGTCATGAGACATTGACTCATGTGGGTTAATGATTTATCAACGAAAAACCTTATTGCAATGTATAGAGAAAAGACAATCTAGTATATATTGAGAGAGTACTTGGTGCTATTCAGTACAAGCAGTTGATCTCTCTTCACTCACACGCCCAGCTCGTGCAGAGGCTGATGTTGTCATAAAGTCAATTAATTACTTGATTGGTATCAATTTTTTGAAGTCGTCTCCGATCTTTCTTGAAACGCCATGGTGACGCGACTAGACGTTTCCTTGTCACTGTAGGCTCACAGAGCTTCCTTCCAGTTTGACACAAGGTCTTGAGTGCATTTGTTTTAAATTTACTTGCTTGGTTTGCTAAAGTGAACTGGTTGAGGCCCATTGACGTCAGGCCTTGTTTCTGATGTTGGAGTTTTGTAGTTGGGTTTGTTAAGTCGCTGCAGTGTAGTCTTGTGAATACGCACATATCTTCTAGAGCGGGTTGAATATCCTCTAAGTACTATTGAAAAAATAAACAAATATGTTATCAATGGCTTGCCATTACAGTTTTTTTTTTACAGTTACAGTTGTTTTTTCCGCCAAGACAATCATCGAATTCAAATCGATACAACTTTTGACCAAGAATGGAGCAAGCAAAATACAGAGTACCCAGAGGAAATAATATATTATTAAGAAAATCAAGAATAAGTATAACTTGATTTGAATTCTTGAAAATCGAACTGGCTTACGGGAATTATCGAGAAATCAAATTGCTGCATTATCACAAAAACAAAAGTTTTTTTGCATGAACTAAAGATATCGTACAGGATTTACAAACAAGTTGATGCATAACAAATTGAAAACTGTAAGGATATACTCTAAGAAGTATTTAGGACTGAAGCACTAGCGTAGCGAAAAATAGTTAACAAATCTGCAAGACACCCATAGGAATGTTGGTTTAAAATATCAACAAAACGTGAATCATATTGGAATTATTTTGCTATGATCTTACCTGAGTCATTCTTCGACCTCTTCTCTTACAACTGCATTTCTTAGAAACTTTCCCAACTTGAAGATGAAACATTTCAGCACAAACAGCAAATAATAACAGTACGATTAACGCGTTCCTTAGTACCCCCATAGTGTAGGAAAGACTTAAAGCAGAAGGCTATACAGATGTTTAGTCAGGTCTTTGAGTGAGCGAGCTCTTGCAAATGACGTTTATATGGAACTCACCAACGTTGGAGTATATACTAGAATCTTGGAAGCCTTTCTTGAACTAAATTTTCTACGCTGGAATCCCTCTTTTAAAGCCTATCAGAACAAGACCAAGCCCCTCAAAACCGTCAACGCCACTCTTAACATTTTAAGAGGATTATATCGTGTATTGACCACCCACGCTTTCTCTTTATTGCACCATCCGCTAAGAGCTCCCGGATGTAGTGTTGTTATTGAGTTTTATCGATGAAGTAAGCCGAGTTAGTAGCGACAAATTTTGTTATCGCTAAAGACTCTGCGTACAAAGTTCTAGCTTGTTCGTTGACCGCGGGCTTTGACTGGATCGTACTTTTCGGTGATTCGTAGTAAAAATAAGCCTGATTATCTAGCGGTGGTGAAGGAAGTGTGTCGCATAATCTATGTTTATAATGTCTTTGTCTTTTATTATCAGTCTTTTAATAGACACATACCTCGTGATAATCTTAATTTGAGGCTGAGGCTTCCAAAAAGGGCGAGCGCGCGCGCGTTTTTGGCGCGAAAGTTCCCGCCAATTCCACAGGAACTTCATCAGGATAATCCATGGCTAAAAATTTGGTCGTAAAGCCTTTTTTCTTTTAGCAACATAAAACGATATATAATTTTCTAAATTTGTTTGTAATTTGGATGAGTTGTTCGACCCCCTCTTTCTAGGCCAGTATAGTCAGTATGGGCCATAAGGGTAGACATGACATAGCTCATGGATTCTCATAAAAGACGAACAGTCTGGATGGACTGCGCGGGACTGCGCAGGCTGGAGATGATGCGTTTGTATTCTCACCTTACTTCTTTCAAAAAGAGCCAACGATAGCAAAACATACCTAATGGTGGAAGGTTTTGCGCATCCCTGTTATAGTTTTTTATATGTTTTGGAGCTATTTCCGACTCCTTTATTTAGGGCATAATATTTCTCCGTCGTCAAAAGTGTATTTCAAGCACTAGGAAATAATAATAAATTAAAGCAAATAAAGACAATATACTACTTCTTCTAAAAACGGCACATCTAAGATAAAAAGGAAAACGGAATAAACTAGGTATGGTTAGAAAAGCTAGGCTGTTATAAACTGTTTCTTCGATTGAATTCTACAGAAAGTGATTCCAAATAGAATAAAGTCAATGCCAGCAGATTTTGAAATATTTACATAGGAACCACTCCACTTGAAAGCATTCATTTTCTATTATTAATATCCTGTATTCATGAAGGAATTGCTACTTGTTGCTAGTGTCTTCTTTTCCGCTTTAGGTATTTTTCTTTGTTTATTCACACTCAATCGATTTGGGTCTAATCTCTTGTAATAACACATTTTTTAATTAATGAAACTATGGGAAGTGTTAATTCATATGTTGAAGAGGCATTAAAAGCTCAAGTAGGTTTAATTCAGTGTCATGGCTCTTTTCAAAGGTCTTAAGAACTTTCCGCCCAATTACAAAACAACATTTGAGATTCAAAATACAAACAAACTTGAACCAGTATCTACTTACATTAATGATTCCTGAATCGAAAAAAGCTATGTTCGAATCGCTAAAGAAATAACTATGAAATAAATAGAGGATATTACATGAGCGCACGGAGATACGAAATTTATCTTCGAGAAGATAAACAACACGAGAAGATAACTTTCGTATCTCCAAGCGTGCATGTAATATTCTGTTTATTATATAATTATCCATAAAATCAACTTAATAAGCTTTTTATTATTATAAAATAATTTATTTATAAACCAATAGCATGGTAACGATATTTTCACATGTGAAAATATCAGTTTTTCGAAAAGGAAAAATATAGATATTTAATGGATAATTATATGATGAAAGCTTATATTAATAAAAACAGAGCATTCTAGCCCCTTTTATACGACTTATTACTCAGTCGTTAAATAAAAGGTCATTTTTAAAAGCTGACATTAATGTTGACACGGAGCTAGTGAAGACAGATGCCAGGGCTTAAATCCAAAAGACATTTAATACTGCAACTCTGAATACATCTGATGCACATATTTCAACAATTAAATAAGTTCATTCAATTTACAGGCCGTTCAACAGTGCTGGGGCCTTTCTTTTCATCAGGCAAGGTAAAAGCAACGTTAAACTGCTTAATGAACTTGCAGCTCAGTTTGTATTTATCGTAAAAACACAAAACACAAGATGACTATAAACGACAGCAAAGATGGGGCCCGGGAGGGGAAAGGGTAGTATTTTGACTGGTCCAAAGTCGATGACTCATCAACATGCATAAATGCCTTCCTTCGGTTTTTGAACTTCAAAAGAGGCTGGCATTTCCGGCTTCATGTACCCTTCCCCTGGACACGCCTATGTTGTTTTAGATTACTCTTCAGTTAGGATGTGATATTATGTCACACTACAAAAATCTAGAAAATACTAAACTGCGATTCTAGAAAGGGACTCATGAAGTTTAAGGAGGCTAGTCACGTATGGCTATAAGATCGATCTTAGGACATTAGATGAAAAAGCGGTGTTACTATTCAGTTAAGGTGCGATATGAAAGTAAGGTAACTGTGCTCCAGAAACAAGAAAGAAAAATTAATTTCTTAAGGAGGCTAGTTAGCTATATTATCCCTTTTTGGGACATAACAGGGGGAAAAGGTTTAGTTCTCTTCAGTAAAAGTGCAATAGCTCGTACAAAAAGCCTGTAAGTAAGGTAACTTTTCCAGCGATCCTAGAAGGGAGACTAGTTACGTAACCTAGTGCAAGATTCTTTTTGGAGGATTAGATGTGTTGAACTATGCATGGAATTTTCTTCACTCATGGACCATTTTCTGGCTTTGTCTTTTTTTTTCTTTTTCCTCGCGAAAATCGAAAGTCACCAGATTAGACACTTTCTCCTCTTCTCTATTAACGATAGGCATCATCACTAAATGTCCTCTATACACAAATCTTGTAAGACGACATCGATAATAAACATACGATACTACGAATGCTCTCGCCCGGGTCAGACACTCTCTTTCATCTTGATTAGCAAAAATCACCGCATATATATCAAAACAAGATTTTATCATTTTCAAAGGGCGGATCTCCTGGAGTTTCATATATATCTAGTCGATTCGTTCTCAAGGGAACGATTTACTTTTAATTACTTAGGTCAGCGGGACGCAAGTATTGCGTGGGTTAATGTAATCAATATCTTTCGGAAGAGTTTTTACATTTGGCATTAAGTTTCGAAAAAATACTTTTAAAATCTCGTGCATTCCACAACACATTAATTGAGAAGAAATTTGAACAGAAAAATCTTTTTTCTTTATCATATTTTCGAGGAATAGGAAGAAAAGGTTTATTGAGAAAAACATCGCACCAAAAACATCGCATACAAGATTGTGTTAAAACGTTTCTATGATTTTCATTATTGTTATCTTGATGTAATGTAAAATGCGTGATGATGGAGAAGTACTCCCTCGTAATGATTGTGGCCAAATTTCTAGTTTGTTTTTCTAGAGGTTGAAACTCGAAACTCTTATTTTTTTTGGCACTGGAAAAAATATTAAAAACTTTTATATTAACTTGTTATGGCAAAATAAGAATTGAAAAGCTTAGTTTAAAGGATATAAGAAGAAATTAAGAGAATGTGACGAAGAAAATACATCTAATTTTTTTTTCGATACTCTTAAACAACTTCAGTTTAAATTGAGCTCATCAAAGTGAGGGCACAGGTTCATTAACAGATTGAATTGAAATTTAGCTTGTTAGAGTTTTTGAGGAAAAACCGAAGAAGCTGGAGTAAAGAACTTGGATCAAAGGAGAGACCTCGCAGTTACACTACGTAGAAAGAACAGTACGTTAAGTATACCTTGGCTCCTTTCTGAATACAATGTAAACAGGAACCGACACCGGAAGCCAGTTCAAAACGATACACCGGAAGCCAATTCAAAACGATAATCCTTGCATATCACTTTAATATAATTAGGCCCCGTTTACACGAAGCCGGATATTTTTTTATGCGGGTAAAAAAAATGTGCGTTTACATGCGGCTTCGTGTAAACGCTCATCATTTTCACATCGTTTTCGACCGTTTGCACGAAACGCCCCATCCACTCGAAAACGCTCATAGGAGCTAAATGGGCGTGCACATACTTCCTGAGCCTGCGATCTCCTTTGTTTAGTGACGTCAGCGTTTACATTGCCGACTTTCAATCCTTTCGAATCAATGCGGCTTGTCTCAAAGTAAGGTTAATTTTCCAGGTTGGAATTTGCAAGACTATAGTGACGTGACAGTGCACACGAGTCTTTGAACAAGACCTTCAGAGACGATGATACATGCTATACATCGTGTCCTTGAATGCGTGCACTAAGGCGCGTGTTCCATCATATAACTGTTATTGACCTATCGATTGTTATCTATTCATCATAGGTGTATTTGATATTGCTATCAGTGTCTGATACCAGTTCACAAAGTATGAGAGTTTTAAGCTATAACGTATTTCCGGACTAGATGTACATCAAAACCGTTGAAATTAAGTCAAAACTGAAAATCATCCAAATCTTATCCTTCACCTGTATCAGTGATTCGACAGCATATCCTACTATAACAAAATGGGATTTTTCTTTTTCGATGTTTACATAAGTGCTTGTTGTACGATGCTGTATCCGGGAGTCGCTTCTCTTAAAATGACTTCACATTGAAAATTTAGTTTAACGCATCTTGGAGCAGTTCTACTGCGCATATTGCGCGCGCTGTATTTCTTGATTACAGACTCATTTACACAGGCTTAGCCTCAATTTTGTGAAGAATATTCACGTGTTCCAGTCAAGATCCAGTCGAGTTTCAAAGTGTTCGTATTGTTGAAGTTGTGCATTCTTTACTTTACCGTTGGTATTTTGTGAATATTTAGACACTGATTCCAGGCTAATCCTGAGTAAATGAGTCTGTATTCAAGGAACACAGCGGTAATTTGGAACTCGAAAAGGGTCTATTGAGCTGCATTCCGATGTACTTCTCTCAAATTCTAATGTCCATGCTATCTGTTCATTAGAATATTTGAGCATACCCAATACATTAAAAAATGCATACACCTACTTGCAAGAATGCTGTCATACTAAAAAAGAACATTAGTGATATTAGGGATAGGAATTATATTAAATAGCAAAAGAAGATCACTGAAGCTGAACTTTTTCTTTTGTCTTTTAATGTATTCCTTTCTCACTAAATTACTAATGTTCTATTTTCGTATGACAACGTTCTTGCAACTAGGTGTATATATGAGCTATATGATAATTTTGATTTCCCAAAACAAAAGCCTAAAGAAGCCTAAAGAAGCCTAAAGAAGCTACTGGAAAAGACTATTGGCCTACTGACCCTGGCCGATTGACCAGCATAAATCACTAACCCAGGTAGTTTGATTAAGTGGTAGCTTCTTGCTAGTAATCATCCCTGAATTCCATACTTGGTATTTCTGGAACCCCCTTACAACTAGCCGAATTTGGATTGTAGTAAAATAAAAATATATTAACCAAAATCTTCAGTTTTGTAGTTTCTGGCCTGTTAGGGAAGCATAAAGTAGGCTCCACACTAACAAGTAACGAGATACGAAACTGTAAAACAGAATTGTAATATATATATTTCAATTTTCAACAAGCTGGACGACTTTGGTTGACACCATAGGAACCCCAAGCACGGTTTTAATTTCAGTATGTTACGCTGATGTGGTTAACGAAAAAATATCAAACTTTCTAAAAATCTTATATACGAAAAAGCATTTTAAAAATTAACCACATTTATTTATAACGTTATTTACTGGCACAAAAAACCGAGATTGGGCTCCCTGTGTTGAAACATTATCACGTTCCTTGTTCGATCCAGGAACTGCGGCCACGCCCACCCCAACTACTATCACGTTATGACGACACACATATAGTTCATCAAAAGATACAAATAATTCTTCTATTCTTGTTTTGGTACGCTGCGATTGGTGGACTTCCCTTGACGTCATTTCCTGTCCCGTGCGGAATGTTCATCAGCTGGATCACAAGTTGTCGATAGCATTCTTTCATGGTCAGTGTTTGACAACCACTTGGATCAGATAATGAGATTCAAAGACTTTTATCAGCTGATTGAAATCCAGCAATACCTAGAAATGCAAAAAGAAAAAACCGAGAATAATATAGGTGGTTTGCAATCAGAGAGAATGAAATGTCAAAAGTTGACGTAACTATAGAAACAAGAAGAACAATCGATTGCTCAATTCTACCAAGATGGCGGCTATGGCGTCCAGAGAAAGCTAAATATTTACTTTCGAATAATAAATTAGGACCATTAATTAGGGAAAGTTATCTGATATTTTTCTCGGAAATATATGTAGAAATATATTTTATTTAAAGTTTTTGTAAGAAATTTACAAAATAATCAAGTGCTGCTATTAAGTTTTGGTTTTACTTGACGCTTTAGGAAATCATTATCAAAATTTTCAGACGCTCAAAGTTGCAGAAAAATTGGAATTCAATGTTTGTATTTCACTATTAAAGTACAATAAAGATGTACATTATAGGAATGCAAAGTTAAAAGGGCATAAGAACGCAGTTATTCTAGGTCTGACCTCAATTCTAAACTGCGCGATTTTAAATCAATATTATTGAACCATCGAGTTGCAGTAAGACTAAAACTAACTAACTATTAAAGGTTAAATGAATATTCTATTTCATTTCTGAAATGTCAGAGCTTTTATATGAATGAATTAAAAGAAAAGTTTGAAAGAACCCTATTTTATGTGGAGTTTATCGTTACATACCTTTACTGGTTGCTAGACCGCTTCGACTGAACGTTTACTTGTCAACAGAAAACCTAATAGCGATGAACGTGGGAATTCACGTGAATCAAACAATAGTAAGCCAATCAAAAAACGCCACGTAGGGAAGCTGCGCATGTGCATATGAGTACCCGTAAACATGTCTTTCTACTTTGAAAATTTGTCAAATTTAAGAATGGAAATTTTGTTTTTGTTTTTCATGATCTTGTTTCCAAGAAAGAAGAGTAGCCACCTTAGCCAAGTTGGGGTTAGAAACCCTAGCCCATATCTAGCCAAGTTGGGGTTAGAAACCCTAGCCCATATCTAGCCAAGTTGGGGTTAGAAACCCTAGTCCATATCTAGCCAAGTTGGGGTTAGAAACCCTAGCCCATATCTAGCCAAGTTGGGGTTAGAAACCCTAGCTCATATCTAGCCAAGTTGGGGTTAGAAACCCTAGCCCATATCTAGCCAAGTTGGGGTTAGAAACCCTAGTCCTAATTTGGCCTACAAATAGACTAGGGTTTCTAACCCTAGATTGCCTAGATATGGGCTAGAGTTTCTAAATCCAACTTAGTTAGATATGTATTAAAAACCCTAGCCCATTTTTAGGCCAAGTTGGGGTTAAAAACACGTCTTAATCAGATAGTCGATACTCCTTTTATTCTCTCGCATCTCATTCTCCCAAATGTACGGGGTTCTTCATCCATTATGGATAAAGTAAAAATGAAGACAAACTATCAAACAGCAGATATTTCAATTTTTTATTCATATCAAACTGATAAAACAGTTATGTAATCGTTATCAGGTACGGTACAATCTGAAATGAATATTTACTAAACATGATAATAGATTTATCTTCGCAATGGGCGTAATGTTTTCTCATTTCAGATCACGTGTTATTCTCTTGGGAATAAGTTTCTATGTTTGAGTTGTATCCATCCTCTCATGTACAACCCAGAGGGTATTTCAGGGCGTGTTGATACGATTTGAAGCTAAGCGCTACGTCCCCAGGGAATAACCCACTCGCACACTTGTAATTAACCCTTCTCAAAATTGTCTTGAATGCGAGGCCAACATATAAATACAAAAGAAATGCCGAAAATTCCATCGAGAAAAAGTTTGAATTCTTTTGTATTTTTATGTCAACCTTGCATCCAAGTTATTTTCGAGAAGGGTCCATATAGATGCGTACCAACGGGTCCCATTGGGTCATAGGGTGTCTGTGGTCTCCCTTCCTATCGGAGGTTTATTTGGTTGGAGGATTGATTTGCTAACTGGGGACTGATCCTTCTCGTTGGAAATGCTTGAAAGGGAAAGGGACCTCTCATTAACATATAGAGGATACTGGTGTGTGGCTCGAGATGCTTCACTTTTCCTGATGGCGGAGGCTCCAACACGCAGAGGAATGGGAATAATCCACCATAAGGTTTTAGAGGTTCAAAGCCAGTTTTTGTTGTTTGAGGCCCGATGTGGACACTTGACGTTGTCTTTTTTGAATAGGTAAACGCCGTTTACCGTTTTCTCAAGGTTGCGTGCGCATCCAAATATAAGGAACTTGACTGGCCACGATAAAAAACACGAGCTTCATGATGAGTATTATCATGCATTGCTATGAATTTTTTTTCGATAAGAATTCATAAAATCGATTATTCTCCTCTTTAAATATAAACTGGCTTCTCAATTTGACTGAATTTGCGTTTTTTAGTTTTGTGGCCCGTCAAGTTGGATGCGCACGTAACCTTGAGAAAACGATCTATTAAGTCTCTCTTAAGCCCCGTTTACCTGCACTAGCGTCAGAATCGTAAACAACACACGCAGACTCAGAAGTTTACTGGTCATTAACAGTGCTTGTCTTTTTTCACACGTTAGTGTGAACCAGACTTTAGTCCCAGGCCCCCTCAGCGCTACTCTCTAGCCATTAACGAGTTAGCGACTATCTCGCGGTGGGCTAGCTAGTGCGACTTGGATCAAGTTCAAGGTGGAAGGTATATTGCTCTCTCTAATGAGCTATTATGTCAGAGAGGCATTTCATTCGGCCTTTATTAAAACCATCAGGGCCACCATGCTCTTCTTTCAAGTGGTAGAAAACCTTCTTAAACATGTAGAGCGGTTTTTGTATGAGCGGGAAACATACTGACTTCCACGCTTGCGACATGCTATAACATCGAAATAGGAAAAAAAACGACTAAAAATGCTCGAATTCCTTCGCAATACAACTCTTTCCTCTTTTAGTTGTTGCACTATTTCATACCACAAGTCATTACCTTGAGAATAAGACGTCTTGTTTGTCCCCCACCACCCTCCCCACCGATAGTCAATAGCATTTAATTTTCAGTCCACTTCCTTAAGGAAATATTCCTTTCCGTAGTGACTTTCCTAAGACCGTGCAATAGTTAGCAGACTAACAGAGTAGATCTTATTTCCATTGTTGTTGTTTTCTTTAGTGCCTATTATACACAGACTACTAGAAACTGTTTCACGGTCTGAAGAAAATCCCTCTAACTGGTAGCATAACGTCCATCTTGGCCATCTACTTGGATGAGAAGGACGGCTGAAATACAAAGTATTCAAAAGATTAGAGATAAGTGCATCAAGTGATCACGATATTGTTTCCACCACCCCTCCCTCTCCCTGTGGCCGATGACTCATAACGTCCGCAACTGGTACATGTATGGATATATGCTCTCCCATGTCAGCCGTGTCTATCTTTTTCGATATAAGAGATGAGGCTTCTGATCTATTCAAAAGATTACGAGATAAGAGACATTCCACCACCACCCCTCCCCACTGCAGCCGACGTTTCAAAATGTCTAATGTTCAGTTCACTAGCTCAATACTGATATCCTAATCTATAATATAAAGTATAATATATTGTCAAAAGCGAAGTCATGCTCTAAATTGAACAAGATTATTTCAGTTCGTAGGGCGATTCGTAGTCTTGTGGTTCTGGTTATGAATATCAATTTTTTGCAAGAAAAAAAGTCTGTTTCGTTAGAGTTCACCCAGAGCAGAAAAGCTGTTGCTTAAAACTGCAGGAGCAGAATTATTTTGCCACAATTGGTGAAAGACAGTTTGTTAAATACACTATGTTTAATTGGTATGCGCATGCGCAAGCCGAGCAATTGACTCAAATAAAATGTTCCACGCGTGCGCACGTTTTAACAGCATTCAGTGATTGGAATTTCACACGCCAAATTCACCAAGACTATCAGAAAAGAAACCTTCAATTGATGATCGAATCCTTCAAGGACACGACGACCACGCTGTCAACAGGTTGTGAGATGGGCGTCAAATTCACCTGTTGTTGAGCTCTAATTTGTCGTGGAAGTCAAACACTATTAAGCTTAAGTACCGCATATCCTCGTGAAAAGCATTAAAATCTAGGAAGATTAGGAGCCCTTTTATATGTCTTTGTTTATAAGTTAATGTAATTATCTTATCGAGTTAGAGATGTGATCCGGGTTAATGATAACCCAATACAGTAAAACATCTGGGATCAGTTCACGTGTTCACTTTATCAAAAAAAGATTTTAGATCCGGATAAAAGTCAGACATATTGACTACTCTTTCATATAGGAGATTCAATAATAAAGGATACTTACAAATTAAGAGTTTAGAAATGAGCTTAATAACCATTAGCCGGCAATAGAATAGTTTTGTAGTGTACAGAGTAGAATCAGAGCTATAAGTGCAGCGAATACTCATCAAAAAATAGATTTTAGTGGCATTCAAATTTACATTAGTTCCGAGCAGAATCTGCTAAGCTCATATTCAAAACATTTGTTGTAGATAACCTAGATCTAACTCTCTTTATTCCCCTCTTTTTGACAATCGGTTTAGTGTTGGCGATACAAGGTTGTAAATATTTGTCTATAACAATTAAAGTTTTCTTTCTAAACAATGATTAACTTTAATATTTCTTGTCAAATAAACAAATATCCGCTAAAAACGAGAAAATAGATGGGAATTTTAAGATACCGACTATTTGTAAGTTTAGTGTTTGGTTTAGCTTTTTTGACAGCGACAATCGGCGTCTCGAATTTATATAAACAGGGAAAAAAAACGAAACTAGCAAAGGATAGAAAGATAGAAGGATAGAAAGAAAAGAAAAAAGAAAGGGAAACAACCAAAAGAATGAACGAACAAACGACGAAGAAAAGAAAGGAGGAAAAAGAAAAAAAAGAAAGAGAAAAATGGTAATGAGCGGAAAAATCAAGAAAAAGCTACGCAGCGGCCAACTAAAAGTCTCGAACGAACTCATTCAGGTGTCTGCTTCAAGGTACCTACTAGTATTTTTTTGAGTGGACACACAGATAGACCACCATATGCCCCACTATGAACTATCTATCATTGAAGTTGTAATATCCGACGATAAAGAATTAAACAGCTGTGAAGGGAATCTAGCGTTTAAACCATGTTTTTCAATTTGATGGCTGGATGATTATGTTGTCGAGATGTGTTTTGTACCTATAAATGAAAAGAGAAGAGAAAAAAGATAGAAAGAAGAATATTAATTTTCAATGGGCAAAAGATCATTTTAGAGGTTTACTGAGAACCTCGTCAATGAAAGACAGAAAGAAAATTCTGTAATTAACTACTCAATTTACAGTCGTAGAAAATGAAGGTACTAATAAAAATTGTTTCATTCCAAATCGCCTAATGGTTGATAGATTTGTAGTTACGGGGGATAAGAAAACGTCAAACACTCTGTGTGGCATAGGAGGATATGAAGTGAATTCCCATCACCACAGGGTGCCCGAAAACAGGTTCCGTATTTGAGTTAGACTGACATAAAAATTGTTTTAAGAAATAAATTGGATGAAGCTGGTAAATTTATTCCTCCAACGAACTAACTAGAAACACTTAGCATGCTATGGAGTTAACATTAGTTTACTAATAATAGTGGCTTTCCATTCTCTTCATTCACTCATTCACCTATTTTTCTTTTTGTTCATTTTCTTTCATTTTTCTTTTCACTTAATTCCCTATGAATATTACCGGACCCTCAAATGCCACTTTTCAAGCCGGAATTACCCTCAGTTCTCCAATAGAATGTTATATATCAAGTAGTCGAAAACACCGAAATCCAATTTTTTTTTGTAGAATCAAATGATGTTCTTAGAAGAGTAATTATTTTCCATCACCTTTGAAGAGTAAGCCAATTACGATGTCTGAAGTAAACTCAACGGAAATGGCAACAAGTGTTAATTGTACAAATTCCCGTCGATCCGACAGAAGCCACTTTCAATGAATGTAGGTGAAAACTGAAGAAAAATGAGACCCGTGGCTTTATGAACTACAACCTCAATCGATCAAATACGAAATGACAAGGAAAACAGATGTTAAGTGGGATCTAATTGAAGACATAACCAGAAACTTGTCGCGCGTTTTTGAAAAACAAAACAAAAAGACATTGAAAATATATTGTGATCTGGAAGTTGCTTTCCGAAAGAAAATTAAGATAGGATAAAACGTATTAGGATATAATAAAAGAAACGGCGCAGATGATATCAAAGAATACTTAGGAATAAGTATTGAGATGGTTATTAGAATAGAATTTAGGGAAAAAGAGAGTTTCGAAAATGAAAATGAAAAACGAGAAGAACGAAACAAGAGAGAAAAAGAAGCGAAATTAAAGAAAATAAAAGATATAGAAATATGATATAGAAAGAGAAAGAAGGAATGAAGGATGGAAAGAAAGAAAAAACACAGAGAAATAAAGTAAAAAAAGGAGTAATTAAGAAAAAATATAGAGTGGAGTAGTCTTTTACGCAAAAAATATAACGTTCAAATAGAAAGAAATTCAATGATTGTGAAAACGCAGTAGTTACAGTCTCGTATCGAACACAATTATTTGTTTATTTGAACTTGTTTATGTAGGCGTAACTCTTGTGCCAACAGGCTATTTTTTTAGCATTTGTGGAGTTCATAATGTCGCGGGGCGACCTCTAGAAGCTAGCATATTGAAGCGGGCGTGAATTTGACATTTCATGAATTTCATTCATAGTAGTCATTTATCTTTATCGTTACTAGACTTTGGCAAGTCTGTCAAGTAGATTGCTTGTATCCCCCTCGAGTAGAGAAGTGGAGGTTGGGATCAGCGGAGTAAGAATAAAGAACTCTCAAAACAATGTCAGTCACGATTAATAAACTTAGAATTGATGGTGACTATTTGACGTGTTTGAAGCATATACAAGTATAGTGAAAATAGAATAGGGGGACATTTGATTCTCAACGTAAAAATGAGCAATGATTTATTAATGGAAAATTTTCATGGTGATGATGAGATAAAAAGATTGAAAGTGGATGAAGAAAGGAAATACGGGGTATCCTATTTTTTTAAGAAGATTTTTAAAAATTCTTCTTAAAAAAATAACTGTAAAAATAAAAAATAATTCTTTGGAAAAAAAAAAAAAAAAAAAAAGCGTAAAACTATGAATCTTAAAGTGGAAAAGGAAACTGAGAAAATAAAACCAAGTTAAAATGCGCAAAATTGATATAGCCACAAATTATAAGTCGTATAAATTAGTACTATGCCATAAAGTGTCCAAACATACAATTCATATATCCTCATCATTTATCATGCTTATTATGACACTATAATTATCACAGCAATTGATAAAGACTACTTTTACGGATGAACTCTAACATCAAAAGGTTTTTCAACGTACCATGAATTAACTAGAGTAACTATTTTTGGAATTGGAATCTTAAAATAAGTAATTTTTAGTCTTTTGCCGAGGTTACTACGCACGTAGTTACGTAATTGAAGGTAGAGTATGCGTGGACATAGTATGGAGTGAGGATTTAGCTTACTATAGCTAGAACTTTTCTATTCTAAGAGTAGAATTTTGTTGATACTATCTACTAATACCTTTTATTTTATTAGCTAGAAAAGATTTACAGAAGCAACTCAGTGTGAACATAATTGTTCTATTTTTGTCATTTTTTTCGTTGATTTCGTTTTCT
Source organism: Actinia tenebrosa (assembly GCF_029948245.1). Lineage (NCBI taxonomy): Eukaryota > Metazoa > Cnidaria > Anthozoa > Actiniaria > Actiniidae > Actinia > Actinia tenebrosa. Next base: position 4,388,361 of record NW_028292579.1, on the reverse strand, counting down.
CATTTTTACATCGGCGATAACGATAATTAATACCAAATGAAAAGAAATTCTTCTCGCATTAATAGAGTAATGAGAATAAATGAATCGACTCAATAGCGTCTAGAATTTGTCTTTCATTTCTTGCCGAACGGATATGTACATTTTATTAAATTGCTTGATGCTTTGCTTTCCTTTAACATATATTTGAATAGATCGATGAATTCCTCTTTGATATAGTATTACTATGATCAAGTACTTAGGCAAATACACAATCAGCCACGAGGGAATCAAAGGCATTAAAACGTCGTCGATATCAGTGACAAACGGCACGCGTGAATTTAAGTAAGTCGGCAGTTGTAAAGAGAAACAACCAAAACAAGAAGGGAAAAAAGCAATGAAAAGTCGGCGAAAGCACAATCACAGTGGTGAATAGGCGATATTTGTTTTGGACACGGAGAAAAAAAAAAAACGCGCAAAATCAATAAGCGAGGTAACTATAATTTTATAAAACGCGGTAAAAACAAAGTATATGCAGAACGCAATAAGAAATAAAACAAAACAAAAATAATGGTAGTCTTGAGGCTTTCGTGTTCCATATAGATTATACATGAGGTTTTTTTCGGTTTGAAGCACGACGTGTTGAAAACATTTTTGACGTTTCGTCTACGCTGTGGTAGTCTTCTTCAGAATGAGGTATGACAATAAAGTGCAGAGTTTTTATAGTTGTTTTAAAAAGGCTAAGCTGGCTATCATAACAAAAATAAGTTTATAAAACATGGTCAAACAAGAAGAAAAATACATACATAATGGTTGTTTATCCAATAATCTTATCTGTAATTGCCCATCAGTTTCGTAATGATATCTCACTCAACTGAACTTATTTATAACCCTACTATCTTGTCTTATCTTATCTTATTCACCGTTTCGCGTTTCTGTAGGATTGGATTATAACTTTACCGTTTTTTTGTCAGAAAAATTGGCTATTTGTATTCAGCATTTTTATGAAAGAAAAAAAAAATTTAGCATTTTATAATATATACTCACAAACCCATAAGTTGAGTTATTTTTCATCAAACAAGTGTACTGTCTTGAAAAGCTCTAAAGACCATGTAAACCACGACAAAAAATATATATAAATGTAAGCTTACATTTATTCGTTCGAAATTCGTATTTAAAAAAACAAATATTGTTTTGTTGTAGTAATATAATTTATCAAGTCAATATGACTTCTAGAGGACTCTCTTCTCGCCGGCGAAGACAGAAAGCAACGAAAAAAGAACAACTCTTAGAAAACGACCCAAGATGGCAAATCCCTAAGGATCTTAAAGAATTCTTTGGTGATTTTTCAGACATGAGGATTTTTCCACATTTAATTTTACTAGGTGTGAACATGAAGGGGTTATTAGTTATATGCGCAAATTACTATCTGTACATGGATGTCCAACAGTGCAACACCAGTGGAGTATAGCGTTAAGTCTTTGTAAATAAAGAAACGGTGATCTGGCGCTAAAAACGTTATACTAAAACCTCCTTAGCTTTAAAGACCATTTAAAATTAGACCGATAGCAATGGATTTCGACATAATTCGCCTTTTTTATTCTATTGGGTATAAGTGTAGCCTGCTAAATTCAAGAGGATAAATAAATTTAGAACTGTGGATGTGGAATTATAATTAGCGATTCTTTATTAACAGCAATAATATTTTTTTAAGAACTGAAATTCATTTTACGATTTTGTCCGTAAAGTGCTATTTAAAGTACCAATAGAGAGTTAAAAACTTTGACTTCAGTTCAATATGTATATTGAGATTGATGAGTTGTTCGCGTTCAATATATTTGTATTGCAATATATTAATATACATGTGCGCGTGGTTAAAGTCATATATATTGCTTGGCGGCTTTCTAGGTTTTTGGACAACATCCTTTAAATCGCATGGGTTTTTAAGAGGGAAGAAAGTATCAATAACCTGGGAATGGGATGGCGTTCTTTTCAGTAGGGCAAATGTGTGTACTCCTAATTGCCGTAAAAGCTTATAAATAACATGCTATCAGTGTTTTATTGATCATAATCAAATTGCGCGAACGAAAAACTGAAGTGCACTCTAAAAATGGAGTGGTGAATTGAAGCCGAAAGCATGGTAGAACCCTAAACGACTTTCCTTAGAAACGTTTTCCATTGTTCGCCTTTTTTAAGGGTTTAATTTCCTGTACAACATTGTGCCTTTATCGTCAGATAGGAAGCAGCAATTCTTGAGCTTTCAAATGGGCCAACCTGTTGGGCAGGATGTCAATGGAATTAGCTCTCATGCCTGTGGGCGTTTTTACAGCCCTCATAAAGACCCCAAAGAAAAGCGCAACGATTGGCGAAACGCATTCGTAAATAATTTTCCCTTTTCTTAGCTTCATCCCATTCCGCCTCACTCTTGAATAACTGTTATTTGTTTTCAGAGAAGAATGTCAATTAGATAATCGGGAGTTACAGTCAATTATATCAAGCCAATTGACTTGGTTTACGGCGGGATATCGCGTCCCCCGGTTCTTAAGAAAAGCGCAGTGGATTTTTCTTGACCCGCTTTCAATAACAAACAACCCACTTGAAGTCACTTTAAGCGTTGCACAAAGAGATTTGACTCTAATAAAGGTGATTTATCGAGTGGTAAGATCACTTCCTGGTTTGCTGAAAAAAAGTATATAAAGGGGAAGGAGTGCGACTGCACCATCAGAGCAGTCTTCAGCTTGTAACACAAGGAGAAGCAAAATCCCAAACTCTCAAAGACTGAACACCGTTTAAGTAGAAGCTGATACGAAGATGAAACTTGAGGGACGTCAAATCTTGTTCTCTGTCTTCGTAGTACTGTTAGTCAACTGTTGGATGACCAGTGCGTTTCACGTTGGAGTTGGGAAAGTTGGCAAGAAGAAGAATGGCAAACGAACAGAAGAGGTACGATTTGAAGTTTATTTTTATTTCAGAGATTGAGATGCAATAAAAAATAACCCGTTGTTTTAATGACATATTAGGTAGATTAAGATTCCCGTTTTTCCTTCGCGCAAACGGCAAACGTGACCACGTTTTCATCGTTTCTCTACATTTCACTTTACCTTTTTCAAACCTTCTCGACAAAGACAAGTATTCTTTTGTTTATCCTATTACTTGGATATTTTTGCGATTCCTTTTCACTAATTTTAAAGAATTTTTTAATGGTCAACTGACGTTTCACGTTTGCCGTAAACGAGAATCTTAAACTACCTATTGTTATAGAATTTGTACTAGCTTTTTTTTCACATTTTAAACTCATTTATATAAAGCGCATGCGTTCACTTCGACATGTAGCATGCACTATATAAGCTTTTAAATTATTATTATTATTATTATTATTATTATTATTATTATTATTATGCAAGCTATTTATTTTGGTGTACGACTCAAACACACAGCAAGAAACCGATTATTCTAGACAGTTATAACGCTTGCTCCACACGACGTTAAGAAATTAAGATCCATCTATCTCAGTGAAAATGAATGACTTTCAATAATTCAACAAATGTTGAGAGGGAGGGGTTAAAATTGACGTTGATGGCTAATCACTCAAAGGAGAATTTATTGTAGCTGAAGGCTGAAATTAAGTTGCAGAGGATTGTCGCAATACGCAGATCGCTCAGTCATACATAAAAAATATCATACCAACCGACTTCTATATTCATTTGTTTGAATGAAAGTAACGTCGAAGCCTCTAAGAAAGTAGAAAACTCGGAATTTATGAAACGAAAGCTTCAGATGATAAATACATTAAGACGCCTATTTCAGTTATTTGGACTCTGTCTTAGCGAAACATTACAGCAGTTATAAGACTTACTAGCTATAATGGCTTTTAGATTGTTAGTGTTTGTATAAGTAAGGGTATATTGGCTGGATTCGAGTAACTGTTAATTAACACATATTGGCTTATTGAGGGCTAGCTCTTAAACCTGTATATCAAGAAAATTTTAGTGCGCATGTCTGAACTTTAAGATAAAGTTTTATGACGAATGAAGTATAATAATAATAATAATAATAATAATAATAATAATAAATACTTTATTTTACGATTTTGGCACGTAATAGTATATAATAGTATAACAATACTAACAAACCTGTGGCCCTCAAAAACTATGCATTAATTACAATATATATAAATCGATAAAATCCCTTACGTAGAAAATTAATCAAAACATCAAAATAATAAAAATAGTAAAAATATGATACAAAAGCCATCGCTACAATAAATAAAGTATGACTATACGAAAAAATAATATTGAAAAATTATATACCAAAAGAAAAAGATATAACACTAAAGATATAAGAATAAATATAGATATTAAAATATCATACGGAAAGTATCATACGGAAAGAGAACTATATATTTTTGCCGAAAAAATCTTTATAGAGGTTTTCGAGTGACGTCACAGCGGCCATGTTGGGATACCAAACAATACATTTTCTATCCAGGAAATGAACTCTATTTTTTTTGCAAAAACTGTGCAGAAAGTTTCTATTGTTTGGTACCCCAATATGGCTGCCTTGTCACGTGAGTGAAAACGTTCTATATTATTTCATATCAAATCATTTTTTAATGAATTTGTTTCTTCAATTGTCAGACTGTTCGAACGAGGACTCACTTCCAAGACCTATGCCAGAGAGCGCAAGAACAGTGCGAAAATTTCAACTCTGACGTCATCGAAGGAACGAACGAGAAGCGATTCAAAGTTGAAGAAAACCCATCCGAAGTGAAAAAGTCTTCACTCGATGCAATAATTACTGTAAAGACATTATGTAATATACTAGAACAACAGTGTGAGAGCACGCTGGACACAGACAGCCCCGTAAAGCGCATGTCATTGAGATCTCTATGGCGACGAGATTGATGAAGGCGCTCTTTGTTCGTGACACATCGAACAAAATTGTCTAGTTAAAATCAATTTAGACAATTAAAATAAAATGAAATAATATGCAATTAAAATAGAACAAAAAACGCTTTGGAAAATTTATAGCGTCCTTGACGGAAGGAAGAGTTAAGAGATCCTAATGTAAGTTGGAGGAGTACAGAGTGTTTTTAAGAGTAAATTTTAAATTGATCAATAAGATATATTGCCATACTATAATGCAATATAATTGTACAACGCGGGTAAGACTATTTTGTAGCTCGCAAGCCTTAATAAACTGGAAAGTTAAAGCTGTCACGCTCTTGAAAGTTTCTTGATTATATAAGATCTATTTTCTAAGGTGTTAGTGCTAGAGTTTGAGAGGCCGCTTCAAATTTCCTAGCTGGAAATGTGTAAACTTCAAATTGTTTATCAATACTCTGAATCAGCCTCTGGGCAAATCAAAGTCAGGGCATGGCTAACTTACAGATAGATACCCTGAAACAACCTCTAGGCTGATCTAAGTCAGGGCACGGCTCACAGATCAAATCGGAATTTAGCATGTTAGGTTTTGCGAAGCCGAACAAAAACCGGAAAAACCGGATATAAATCCTCGAATCAGATACTTTAAAACATCTAGACGAGCATAACATTTTGGGAGGGAGGGGTGGGAGGTGTAGAATTAATATTTCAGTCAATAATTCTAAGGACGAAATAAAGGCAGAGAAAGGGCTCGAGGGGAGGGGAGGCCAGAGAAAACTCGTGGCAATAAGTGAATTTATAATATTTCCTTTTCAGGAAAGGTAAATTTATGTTTTTCAATTTATGTGTGTAGTCTAGGATTGTGGTATCTTGCTTTCTTCTTTGTTGAGAGGAAGAGAATTAGAGTCTTGATTTGATGTTAAGGGAACTTTATCGGAGGGTGCGAGCTACGAGAATACATGCAATCTTCCTTTCTTTAAGGAGGATTTGTTAAGGTGTTCAGTAAATTTTCAAGTTTGCATTATTCTTTATTATTTATTTATTAAGAACAAATTACGGTAATTTACTTTAAAAGCTGTAAAACTAATAAAGACAGTGTGCAAGTAAAGGATCTTAACAAACGTTATGAGGATAACTATTATGAATTTCGCGTTCTGAATGGATGGAAGCGCGGCGTGGTTTATGAGAGCACACAGCACGCGCACTGCCTGTTTTGTCATTCGTATCCAAAATAACATTTACTCTAATAAAAAACCTGCTTGCTATGCTGTGTGTAGTTATAAAGCAATCAGGGTTTAGCAGAACACTAGAGAAGTTTTGAGAAGGACTCCACTACGCGTCTTGCTTCTCTTAACACTTATGTCTCCTGCCTGCCGACCCCCGCGTGCTTCGTAACTACACACAGCACGCGCGCGCGATTTCTATTTCTTCAATATAAGGAAATCGAAAATACTCCTTTCCTTTTCGTGATGTTTTTGGAACACGAAAGATTCCCCAAGCCTTTAGCATTCTGCAGCCATTTCTAGTGTAGTAGATGGTCCAGATTCGGACAAACTAGGCGACAAGTTATGCGTATTTCGATTTCGTTCATCTAAAACTGAGTTGTACGACAGCCTCATTTCCCCTGCCATTCTTATGATATTGAACAACTTCCCGAGGACGATGTAAATCAAGTGAACATCTAAAGATCAGTTTTGCCATCGCTTCTCTAAAATCTCTCATTCTAGTAACATAGACTATTGGGTTGATTAGTGAGTTCGTCAGCTGTATTATGAGAATCACTCTATACTCGATAAAAGATATCTCTTTTGTGCAACACAATACGATAGTAACTGTGACAATCCATGGCAGCCATGTTATTACAAATAACAGTGTTACGATTACTAGGGTCACTGCAAGATGCTGTTCACAATTCGGTCTTCTTGTTATGGATGTTTTATGTTGACTTGTATTTAGTCGCTTGGACTGGAGTTTGATATTGTGAAGTATGGCTTTGTACGAGGTACACATAACAATGAGACAGATAAACGATATTGTTATTGAAATAGTTATAAAGATAGAGCCATAGTTTGGTAAAGTCTTAGTTTTTATGAAAGGACCGATGATCAATGCTGAAAGCAACCATGCTGAAGTGCACAACATAATATAACTCTTCAAGCGTAGTGTTCGATATTTGAATGGGGAAAAAGTTGCATACGTACGTTCTAGAGAAATAAGAACCAAAGAAAATAGACACATAGCAAAAGTCAAGTCATGTATAGCAAGTACAATATTAAGTGAAAAAACAGAGCAAAATAGCTTTGATCCAAAGTAAAAGTCATAGACACATGATTCAAATGCCATTCTCAACACACCATGCATCATGTCAACCACTGCCAAGTGTATCAGGCAGTACACACTACGACGACGAAGATGTCTGTTGACGAGAAATGTCAGAATGGTAGCGAGGTTTGAGGCGACAACAAGGAAACTGACGACTATGCTGACAGAAAACATGATTATAGCACTCTTCCTTGATACGTTCCTGTAAGAGATCGGCGAATTGCTGTTATTCATTCCTAAAGTTCTCCCTCGTTTTTTTCTGATTTAATTTTCGATAATTCAACTAGAACTTGGCCTCACTTTGGGTTCTGACTGTCGTAAGAAATGGAAAAAACTGTACAATCAAACGTGTTCAGTGTCAACCATGAAATAGAAATTGAAAAGTGAAGGTAAGAGTTAAATGATGAAAATGTCTTACAGTCTTCAAAACAGAAGATAAGGAATGACGAAAGTCTATCCTTTTTCAAAATACTGGCCGCTTTACTGAGATAACTCACTCCAAATGGACTCAGTAGCAACCTGTCTGTAGCTCAGTGTAAACATTTCAAATATTAGAAGATTAGAAGATGGTTATTTTTTCCTAACTTCACAAGTAGGAATGTCATCAACTGCTATGGATGATATCAAAAATTATGATTTTACATCATTTGCTATCAAGGTCCTTTTGCTATTTAAGAAATATTTGATAAACAAGCGTGGTTTTTCCGCTAGTCTATAGTCTCACCTTGAGATCATACAGGTTGATAAGAATGACTGATTCTTCAGAATGTTGAATTTAAAAGATTCAGTCAGTTTGTGTTTCAGGAGGTCTTATCGTGTTTTAGCAGGACTTATCGTGCAGTAAGAAAAGTCGTAATTTCCCGTTAGACGCACTTAATAAACCAAATATTTGAAGTGAACAAAAACCTTTCAGAAGCCACTCCTATTTCACTTGGACAATGCTATAGACCCCTTGGCATGTGACGTCAAGAAGCTCAATTTGGAGGACAAAACAAAAAGATTTCAATCGCTTGAGAATTGGGAACCTAATGCTGTATCCTCCAAATTGAACTGTATTCCGACGTACTGCAAGGGGTCTATACACCCTTCTCATAATGGCTGATGAACGCACGGAAACGAGGTCACCCAGTTATCTTGCAAGGTTGAGCCAAGCTGCTCATTCAAAATAAAGGCTGTTAGCGCTAATTCAGATCAAAACAAAGGTTATATTTTTTAATACTTTTCTTCTTTAAAGTCATTTCATGTAATTTTATCGTGAAATAATGACTGGGTGACCTCGTTTTCGTGCACTTGTCAGCCATTATGAGAAGTTTGTATTGAACTAAAGTCTAGATAAAGACGGAGTAAAATGCCATATATCAATTCAATCTGTGAGTGAAAACAATAACTGTTGCGGTGGTTGTTGCTGCGTTGTTTTTGCTCTTGTTGTTGTTGCTGTTGTTACAGGCTATTGGTTGCTGCTGTTGTTACAGACTGTTGGTTGGTTGTTGTTACAGACTGTTGGTTGTTTGCTGCTACAGACTGTTGGTTGGTTGTTGTTACAGACTGTTGGTTGGTTGTTGCTACAGACTGTTGGTTGGTTGTTGTTACAGACTGTTGGTTGGTTGTTGCTACAGACTGTTGGTTGGTTGTTGTTACAGACTGTTGGTTGGTTGTTGCTACAGACTGTTGGTTGGTTGTTGTTACAGACTGTTGGTTGGTTGTTGTTACAGACTGTTGGTTGGTTGTTGTTACAGACTGTTGGTTGGTTGTTGTTACAGACTGTTGGTTGTTGTTACAGACTGTTGGTTGGTTGTTGTTACAGACTGTTGGTTGGTTGTTGCTACAGACTGTTGGTTGGTTGTTGTTACAGAGTGTTGGTTGTTGTTACAGACTGTTGGTTACTGCTGTTTTTACAGACTATTAATGTTGTGGGTGTAGATGAGTCAGTGCTATTGTTGTTGCTGTTGTTTTTTTAATTTATACTGTCATCTTATTAGCTCTTGGTATATTGTAATAACAAGTATAATGGTTTCAAGAAATTATTCTTTAATAAGTGGATGGTTTGCCAGATATAGAAATCGTATAATTAAGATGTTCGAGTTGTTTTAGACTGCATTTGAAAAGCAACATAAAGGCAATAAAAATATATACAAGTTATTTTTAGTGGGTCATGAATAATTTCGAAACTTTAATTAAAAACAAAAACAAAAACAAAACACCTGATTGACAAGTGTACGAGTTGTGAATACTAATGAGTATAGAATAGCGCAGCGCACAGATTCTAAAAATAGCTTAAAGATTCGGACAAACATTGCATTCTGTTTAACCGCTACGAGGATTATACGAACCGATTTTATTATTTTTACTTAAAGTTACAATAACAACCCATGTAAACTAAGATCAACTGCGATCGGCTGTGAAAATTATCTGCTGGAAGTAAACTTGTAAGTTTGTTTGTCCAAATTTCGCCTTTGTCTCCGTTTTTATGACGTCACGGTTGCGCTGCGCTATTGCATTCAGATGTGTCCAAATCTCCAATGGCGGCTATAGAAACCGGCAATGGTACTATTATCCATATCGGTGCATTTAGTCTTCCTCGAACACTGAGTTATCCTTCGGACCTTTTAGGGGACATTCAGCTCGCTTTCTGTGCGTTCTTCCATTTCAGCAGGGTGATTTTTATATTGCTTTTCCTTCCTCGATTCTATAAAGTGAAATGCCATACCGTGCTGATGTCTATAGAATTCTCTTCAACCAAGACCTAAGTCTATTAAATACTTATTTTTTCGATATTTATCATATTGAATGACTGGATGAGGACGCCTGCAAAGTCTCGTGAATCATCTAAATAACATTTGCAGCATCGACCTTCTGAAATCTCTCATTCTACTAACATAGACTATTGGATTGATTAGTGAGTTATGAGGTGTATAAGTAAATCATTTTGAAGCCCAAAAACGATATTTTCAGTTTCTGTCGTAGTTTGAAGAAAGCTGTGGTAATAATGGCAGCCATGCGATAAGTAATAATATTGTCACAATAAACAGGGTCATCCCAAGATGTTGTTCTCGCTTTCGGGCTCTACGTAGTGCTGCTGGGAGTTGGCTTGACTGTAGTCGTTTTGCTTGTATCTTCACTTTCATGAACATGGCGGCATATGATATACATATTGTGACGAGACAGACGAGATACAGGACGAGAAGTCCAGTTACCAGCCTAACGCCAAAGGATGATGTAACTTGTTCTTGTACGTAGGGCCCTAACACAGACACCGGGATAAGCCAAGTTACAGCAAACGCCCCGAAGTAAGTCCTGACTCGAGTTGTTCGATGCTGAAATGGAAAGTAAGTGGCGTAGACTCGTTCAAGTGAAACAAGGACCAAAGAAAGCAAACAGATCGTGACATCTATATCTAATATATTTCCTACAACATTTTTTACGACTACAGAAGTGAACCACTGTGATCCAAAGTAAAAATCATATGCACATAAATCAGCTGCTACTCTCAACACACCATACATCATGTCAACCACTGCCAAGTGGATCAGGCAGTACACACTACGACGACGAAGATGTCTGTTGACGAGAAATGTCAGAATGGTTAGCAAGGTTTGAGGCGACAACAAGGAAACTGACGACTATGCCGACAGAAAACATGATTATAGCACTCTTCCTTGATATACTCTCAAGGGAAATAAAGGAATTGCTGTTATTCATGGCGCTGGCTTTCTCAGTAGTTATGCAGAGGTTAGTTATGCAGATGTGGGTTTGTGCGTCTTTAAAGAAATACTCAACTTGGTCCCTGTTGGGTTGCTCTTTAGGGGCCTGTCGTAAATGCCAAAGTCAAGAGGCAGACATACTAGATCTATACTACGTATCTCAGTACGGTTCCTTTTCAAATTCTACACCCAAATTTAATCAATGAAGATCAAACTAAGGCTTTGTTCAACGTCAGTGATAACCGATCTTAAGAGGTATCTTCAATTTAATCGGGCTTTATTTGCTTTCAGCAATTAAGTTTTCCGTTATAGGAGCAACTTATAGACCGCCAAATGTGTACCATAAATGGATGACTTTCGGAAGTTCAGTCCCACTTGAACCAAGTAGGTCAAATAGTCTTTTCTTGAATTCATTACAGGGTTTGCCTACTTTCGAACGTTCGATTTGAGCCCACGATGCATGTGCGCGCGCTCAAAAACCTGCTGAAAAATCTACAAGATTATATTGAAGAATCATACGCGTTTTGAGCTTCAACAGGGCAAAACCCTCATATTTTGCACGGGACCCTCTATTTTTTAATAACTTATTTGAATAAACTCCTAAAAATTTAGGTTATATTAACATTTTAGAAAAAGTTAATTTTTCTAACGCATGAAAAAATAGATTTTTGTAGGGATTTTTGTTCGACTTTATCAGTGAGATTTTTTAAGAGCACCGAAACTTCAAAATATGACAAATCAACGTATCTCTTTGTCTTTTTGACGAAAATATCCACGTATTATTGTAAAATGATTGACTAGCCGTCATTCGTGCAATCATATAGTCTGCAAATAATTATTATCTTATGAATCTTAATTTTTTTCTAATCACATCCGGTGCCGCAATTTCTGCTTCAAATGCTCGCGCGTAGGCTTCCATTAAATGATGATATCTCGAAAACAAGCTCGGGACACCCAATTTTTCTTTCCAGATTTGGAATCAGCATTAAATTCCAATTCCAATTCGGAAAATCGAAGTTTTAAAAAAGGTTTAAATTTTTTCCCAAAAGTAGGCCTTAAGTCACCTTAAGTCATCCTGATGATGTCCTGATATTCACCTTATGGTCCATCGTCAACCTCATTTGTATTCGGGCGGTCATAATGGTTTTAGTATTGACCATATCTGATATGTATGTTTACACCAAATTTATAAGTCGTTGTCGAGTTCAAAAAAGTTCAATCATAGAAGCTAAGAGCGAAGGGTGTTCTGGGTAAACAATTAAGAGCAGGCCTCTGTAAAAATCAAACAAAGTTGAAAATAATTTTTTAAACCCCCGTTAAATAAAGTTCTTATGAAGCGTATTTTCACATTGTCTCAATGCGCTTTACATTGCAGTGGAGGACTTTACGGGCTGCATATTAACTTGCTTTGATGAGCAGGACGCCCGGGGGTGCCACGAAAACTCCCCCTTTTTAGGGTCCACAAATGTATTGTTGCCATGAAAACGGCAGACTTAAAATGTTTTGCTTTATTTCCACTTACTACACAAAAAGTGTTTTAAAAACAGTAAGGCGTTTAGTTAAAAAAATCATTCACATGTAATCCAATTAGATATAGTCACAATATTTATGCCATTATGAAGTCACTGTAAAAATAGGGCGTCGATGTTTCTTTTCTTGTAGCCATAGTAACGTATCTGACCGTTTTGATCTTTGTACAGAAGGCTCGCACACGCTATTTGAGGCATTACAAACGATCTTCAGTGTTTTTTGAACGTTTTTTTCAGATTTTCCTTTTCTTGCATGCATTAAGAGGACAGCAAGGGCTTGTGGTTCATCACGTTTACTGTCGACGTCATTACAGTGCTTATTGGTGAACAGGCACAAATCTTGTAAGGCATCCTGAAGATTGTCAGACAGCTAAATAAGTAGATAATGTATCATTAAAAAAACATTGGTTGTTGACGAGAAAATTACTGTACCAGAAAATATGACTATCTCTACGTTGGTTAGGAAAAATCATAGTTCTAGTGAACGTAGAAATGTGAGATCCAAGCTTTCGGAATAATAAGTCCATCTTAAATAAATATAATAAATCTTAAATTAAATCCAAATTACTAGCTTCCCTTCTGTTCCCTTGGTTAATATTAGAGACTCCCTCTCGCTGCAAGAGTCTTGGCACTGATTTTCAAAAATTGCTTATTTTTTCGTGATGAAGAAGACTGAAGAAGACGAAGGAGATAAGTAAAGTATAGTAGTAGAGGAAGAAGAAGAAGAAGAAGAGGAAGAAGAACAAGAACAATAAGAATAAGAAGAAGAAGTAGAAGATGAAGAAGAAGAAGAAGAACAAGAAGAACAAGAAGAAGTAGAAGATGAAGAAGAAGAAGAAGAACAAGTAGAAGAAGAAGAAGAAGTAGAAGAAGATATGATGAAGAAGAAGAAGAATGATGATGAAGAAGAAGACAGAAGAATGATGAAGAAGAAGAATAAGAAGAAGAAGAGAAGAAGAATAAGAAGAAGAGAAGAAGAAGAAGAAGAGAAGAAGAAGAAGAAGAAGAAGAAGAAGAAGAAGAAGAAGAAGTAGAAGACGAAGAAGAAGAAGAAGAAGAAGAAGAAGAAGACGAAGAAGAAGAAGAACAAGAACAAGAAGAAGAAGAAGAAGAAAGGAGAAGAAGAAGACTGATGATCGATGATGAAGATAAAGATGAAAAAGAAAACGGCGTTGATGAAAATCTAAGCGTTGGTTCAACCAAACGCAGAGCAAATGAAAATACAATGGAAAACGAATAACAACAGAGGAAAAAAATAATAAAAAAGAAACTAGCCTAGTATTTTACAATTAATTTGCGGATGATCGTGAGGTAAAAGATGTAGCCGATGATATTCAAACATCTAAACATACCATCTTAATCGAAATAACAGGAAAAGACTATCATCCATAAAATGTTCATTGTAAATGAGATGTTTCTTACCTTGACTGTTCTCTTCCTTCTTCGACCAACCTTACCAACGCCTATATGGAAAGCATCAGCACAAACCATGGATAAAATGAAAATGAATGCAGCAAGATGAATGAGTTTTGTCATGTTGAATCAGTCTCCAAAAAGAGGTCTCCTTAGTAATTAATGTCTTAGTATCTTCGAGGTTCTGATGGTGTTCTTTTCTTACACTATTTCTTGCTGTTCAAAGGAGAGCTCGTTCTTTGATGTCTCACCATCTGATCCACTTCCTTTTATTTACTTCAAACACAAAAACCCAAAATAGAGTCCACGTAAGGGAAGCCTATTGCCATGGATCTATTTGGATAAAGACAAAATAAAGCCATGCCCTTCTGTGTCGACATCTGTACTGCTAGTTCTTTTCTGCGATAAATTTAGCCAATGGGAGGATATTCTTTTAATGACGTATTCCTTTATCTTTAATAGCACCTAGGGACGAGCCCTCATTCTTGTCCACTCGGCATAGCAAAGTGCAACCTTAAATAGACTTGTGAATGGGTAACACTCTGTGTTGTCATGGTGAGCCATTGTTTTGACCTCTAGTGGGTTAAGTATCGTATGTTGTATAAGATGATTAGCTCGTAATCAGGTTGGTATGTGTCAAGGAGTACTTGTTATCCATATTAAATGTTACAGATTTCAAAAGCAGTGACTAAAGGCTAGATAATATTTCAACACTTGAACTTCGATATGAGTTCAAAAATATATAGTCAATTATTAAAACGAAAAAAAAATATGCTAATTTAAAATCTGTTTTTGAAAACTAACGTCAGCTAAAACTGACTTCAGAAAACTTTCCGCTCAAAAATTCCCATTTGTGGCAGCAGGTTCAATATTTCTACAAATAGAAACCAGGAACTATGTACTCGAGATGAATGACGGAAAGAAGTAAAATATATAGATCTTATTGAGTTAAAATAGATTACTATATTAAACTATCAATGAAGTCTGACATCAATAGGCCCTTTGCAGTTAACGGTCACGTGTCTGTACTCGAGAGCAAAATTTTTGTTTTTATTTTAAACTGGTGATTCTTTTTTAGCTGATGTAGCTGATTAACTGTAACCAGTGTGACACGAAATGCAGTTTTATTACGATCTCTCGAAACCGGTTGTAGAAAGCGTGTTTGCTCAGCAGTAAATTTCACCAATGGGAATCAAAATGTTTTGACGTTTTGAAGTTTGAAAACTGTAATTTTGAAAATTCCATACGGAATTAAAGGTAATAAAGGAATAAGAGAGGGAACAAATTGCCAAATTATAAACATAGTCATGATGACAAAGATGAGCTGAGTGGAAGGTGGAACTTTTGTGCGTACTTGAGGACAGTGATGCAATATAAACAAGTATAGCAAAGAAATCGGATCTTATGATAAATATCTATGAACATCTGGAGTGTAAAATAAATAAAAAAATCTGTGTTTAAAGAGAGAGAAAGAAGATTGGAAAACAGCGAAGCCAAATGAAAGTTCGAGCTTTTTAAAAAGCCATCTCGTACTCAAACAATATTCTTTTTTTTTTCTTTCTTGCCTAATGATTTCATTTTCAAGTACTGTTCCTCATAGATGGCCATATGTACAAAAATAGAGTTCATTTTATTTCCTTTGTCCAAGCGGAACATACTCAATGGAGGCACCCAATATCACTGTCTTTTTAGGTCTTTTCACATGCCTTGATGCACCAACCAATCAGGATGCGTGTACTTATAAGATGTTAAGAAACAATATCAATATCTTCCTAATAGCTATTATAGCAAATGACTCATGATATATATATATATATATATTTATGTAGCCTATTAAATTATAAAGGAAGAAAATTCCAAAACTTCTTTAATTCTTTCCTTTTCCAAATTTGCACTGTTCCCGGCGAGGAAGTGATGTAGCTGTTTTGTTTTGAGACGTATCTATTACAGGTGTAAAAACATCTGACCTCAGTCGAATGGTACGCGTGTAGTCGTAGTATGGGGTTAATATCCAACCTTAGTAGATATCTTACATTAAAATTCGGTGTTGGCAAAGCTTACAGGACGTAGTACTAGAGGAAAGCTTTAGAGGAAAGTATGATGCAAAATAATACTCTTTGTACTTGAAGCAAAAATAGATGAATTGAAAAGTAAACTGACAGGGATAAACACCGATAAGAAATCAGATTAAAAACCGATATATAGATTATTTTTTACGTCAGCCATGATGTAGGGCAAGAAATAATGAAATGTTTTTGAAGGACAAGATATTTTATTAGTGTGAGTGTTCCTAGAAAAAAATAAAGACAGTTTTCGGGTTCGATCAGTTTAGAGTTGGTTACAATTTTTTAAAATTCTTAATTCTTTATATGTTTTACAAAGGTAAAAAGCTGATGAAATTGTCTTATCAGGGGCGGCGGAACCGGGGAGGGGGGGGGGGGGGGGGTGGGGGCACAAAATATTGGTTTTCAGTCATAGTTTTACGGCGCATGCGTCTGCAATCAAACAAAACAGCGGTCATTATCACAGCGTTAAAATTTAATATTTCCCGTCAGTCCCCCCAAAAGATTTTCAGCTTCCGCCGCCCCTGTCTATAGTTATTTTCTTACAGGTATTCGTTATGTTTACTAGGTAAAGGGCCTGCCACTCCTACAATGAATTCACGGTGCTACGGCTACGGAAATACATCAATTCCACTCCCTATCTCACCCTAGATATAATTACTACGAAGACAAGGGTGGAGACGATATAGAGATGTAGGTTTCCTTGACAACACAAGGTCACCCTGTGGGGCTTGCTTAGTGTTGTCCTTGCTCCAATGTATTGAAATTCTGCTTTTACTTCTAGAAAGAAGATAGTGATACTGATACAAGCTTTAACTCATGGCACGCTTTCTGGATTTTAGTCAGTCCTTGATTTGGTATAGAAGTAACCGGTCTCCAATATGATCGCAAAATTGTTTTGAAGTTTTACAAACTGTCTTCGAGGTAATGATTCCGTCAAAGATAACTGCCCGGCGGTAATGGTTATCGAACTATTATGACTAGGTTATTGCCAGCGTTCTTTTATCAACTATACCATACGATCAAATCGAAATACTGTCGGTTCCCAAAAAATTAAGAATATTTTTGAGGCATGTCTTTTTTCAACTTTTTGCAGATGTTCAGTATTGTATTTGAACAAACGTTGGCTGAACAGATATGTCATAGGCAAACATTGGATGAAGCCTTACAAACTTTTTTCAAGGCTTTCTGCACTCTTCTTGCTTGTCGTCTTCTTGCATGCATCAAAACATCCACAAGAGATTGTCTTTCAGCTGTATCTGCTAAGTTAAGACAGTGTTTTCTGGTGAAAAGACACAGTTCTTCTAGGCTTTCTTTCACATCTGAAATCTGCAAATGAAGAAACCAATTTATTTTCTTTTTTTACCAATTATTTTTAAAATTTTTTGTTTTGCAATTTCATGTTTTAACGTATACAGGAAGATGATTTCTTTGCTAGACTTCCGGTCAGTGTACCGAGGATATGGAACTAATGAAAAATATGATTAAAGGAAGTCACTTCTTCTCCCATGCAGTATGCAACATCCAAATATTTAATGGATTGTAACAACAAATAGAGCACGAAAATGGAAGCCTTATGCATTTACTAGTGTCGAATGGTAAAATGTTGGGATTTAACTTTAAAATACTTACCAGTAGAGTTCGTTGCGGACGTTTGCGGCGAAGGTATATTTTCCCCACTCAAATGTGAAAGAGCATTAAGGCATAGAGCCATTCCAAGAAATATGGCCTAAACAGCAAATCGGCTGAGCATTGCATGCACAATATCAATTCCACGAGTTGCCTGCAATATCTTTCAGTTTGTTATTTGTACTTTCTTCTTGGAGTTACTAACTATACCTGTCACCAAAGGAGTTAACGGATCTTGTATGTCTGTAATACGCTTTTTGTTTGTTTGCAAAGTGTATCAGATCTGTGTCTCCTAAGAGGTTATTAGTTTTGATTGCTTGAATTCAAATAGCAACATTTTAAAAGCCGGCTCGTTTATTTTAAGTAACCTGTCAATGCATTGTCCTTGATCGCATCAGGCATGACGAAAAGTGAAGGTACGTGAAGATGAATTTGACGAAGAAATATTAATTTATTCATCCGAATTCCTAGTTTGTAACCACTTTTTGCGAAGCTATGAGCGAAGCTATTCGTGTTTAGTGGTTGGAACAATGAAAGAAAAATCTATGTGAAGGCTTAGCCCTTGAGTATTATTGTTCTGTTACCCAAAATAGCCGGGAAAGTACACATTATGCATGTTTAACCATCTCGAACTTTTATTGTGTCACTACTTAACATTTTACGCGAGAGAAGAAATTATTTGATACCTATTGCAACCTAATTGTTCGTTAATTACCGGAAACACTTATATGATGATACTAAGTGAGAAACCCTGAGCACTGATAGCATAAGAATTCAAGCCTCCCCTCCCCTCGGCTTTTTTTTGGTCAAGCATTGCAAATGAATCGAATGACCCTATCCCCTGGCTACCCCCCACACTATTTCTATTACACTTAGAAAAATTCAAAAGATTAGTTTCATCTACAGCTTTCTATCTGTAAAAAAGGCTCTTGCAATTTCACCTACATGTGGATGCGAGTGCATTAAATCTAATATAAACATCGCCATTTATCCAGCAGATTCAAACATTTAATCTCAATATTTAGGCAAATTTACCTTTTTTCCTCGTCACTGTGTCACTGCTGCTGAATATTCAATACCAGACTGAGTGCTTGGTGCAGTAAAACCTTAAATATTCGAAGATAATTGCCTCAGTATCTGATGGTCACTTCGCATTGGAAAGAATATTTTCAAACGATGCAGAATATGAAAATTATGTTTATTGACGCGTGACTCAATGAATGAATACGCTGACCAACGAAACAGCAATAACTGGACAGATTATAAAAGGATTGTCTGCCATAAGGATAAACATAAATTTCAATGCCTTGAAACAACCTTTGGGCTGATAAAAAACTTCAGAGCATGGCCAGCAAACTTACAGATCACATTGGAATTTAGTATACTGGATATTTCCACAAATAAATTGTCTTAGACGTGCGCGTTAACCCTACTTTCCTCGACCCTGGTGTTGAAGGGTTGAACACTCACATTATCCCATCCCATCTCATCCCCTACCCTACCCGCCCTCAGAATGCATAGCACATAAACTCATCACTATCACTACTATAAACCATTTATTTACTACGTTTTCATCGGCCTAGGTGATATTTATTAACATACTTACAATACATAGGTTTTATTTACGACTAGATTAAGTACGTAGGTAAGACTTTTCTATGTGTCAAATAGCTGTTGGGTCAAATAGGTTTTTTTAACAAGCAAAGATTTAACACATTACAGTTAACTTTAAGCCAAGTCGATCAGCGAAACTAATTTTTTAAGTTTACAATTTTTTTTCTGGTGAGAGAACCAGAGTCGCCATTGTACATGCCATCTCTATCCCTAAGCATCCGATAAAGTTCTCTTGTGGGTATCATCTACCGGTGCTGAACACAGTTCACTTGCTGTTCGGCAAAAAGACGACAACGATCGTCGATCGATCTAGAAAGAATACAACCTATGTCATGCTACTATTTGGTACTATAAGATTTTATGGTACAAGTATAAAGTGAACGGATATGATAGTGAAGGGTGTGGTACAGCAATTGTGATCACGTGATTACGCTAATTCGTAAATCAAATACACTCGTAAGTCTGGTTTGGATATTGATTTTTGGCTAGCTCTCTTTCAAACAAACCTTTCGATTAGAATTCTAACTAAGTTACATAAATACTTTGCTAAGATACTTGTCCACTTATTCTACTCATTCTACCACCCATTGCCTTTTGTATATAATTTGAAAGTCTAGGACTACAAATACTCCTGCAAATATATTTGTAATTAGATAAAAATACTTTTGGCAGTGTTTAAATGCTAATAGAATCGTTTATCTATGTATCAAAAAATACTGAAACTTGGTCAATAAGCTTGTTTTATGTGATAAGTTTTTTCCCCTGAAACTAGAATTTATTTTTTTAGCCTCGTTCACTGTCCCTTGCTCGATACATATCATAGTCTATCGAGGAATACCTACATTTTCAGCTTGGAATCGCTTGATGACGTTCCCTGCTCCAGCTGTAAAGCAGTGACCTTGTTGAGCAAGCAGTACAGAACCCATAACCACTAGAAAAACTGTTAATACTTTGATGTCCATTTTAAAACAACGAAAGCTACGATTTGGCTCTGTTTACACTGACTTCTATTAAAACAGTTCAAAGCTGGGGAATAGCTAGTCGTAATAGAACTCACTTTTATACACCTTTTGGTAATAAAATGTCCAAGCAACAATATTTATAATTCCATTAAATTGCGCTTGTAATGTCTGATATCGTGAAGAAAAGGCTCAAGCAAAGATTCCTAAATATTTAGAGTACAATTTTGCTGAACTTTTTTTTACAAGATCATTAAATAATTCCACTAAATTACAAAAGTTATTGTACTAATATTGCAAGAGAAAGATTTTTTGTTGGCTAATAAATATGGTTCATATCTTGTAATTCCCTCAAATTACCCTCATCTAGGGACGGATACAGGGGGTGTCCTGCGGTGCACCTGACACCCCCCTAACACCGTTATTACTCTTACGCGTCTTTGAAGCGATGCATAATATTTCTATATCCATTTTTTCATTTGGGACACCCCTAATAAATTCCTGGATCCTAACAAATTCCTGGAAGAAAGAAATCCCACTCTGTAGATCGGAGTCTGAGGTTTGAGAGAGGGTTTGGCCATTAAATTTGAAAACACAGCTGAGTTTTTGATCAGATTTGGGGTTATGCTTTATTATCCTACGGAAAGAAATTCTGCAGTACTTAAAAAATGAAGGCGCCAGGGTTTAGTTGTTCAGACCCTGATAAGTACTAATCCAGTTTTGATAACCAAGACAAACTAATCTTCTTACAAGATTCGGGCCAAAGTTAGCAAATTTAAACCGTTAGCTCAGGCAGATGATAAGTAGAATTATAAAATTGAGCAAACACTCATTTCAACCAATCAGGCTGAGTCAATAGTTGTAGGAACGTTAACGAGTGCCCTGTATTGAGGGTAAGGCACGCGCGTTTTGACGTCAGTTTTCCCGCCAAATCCAAGGAAAAGTCCACCAGTATAATGCATGGAGAGTGTCATTGCATTTAGTCGCAAAGTTCTTTTCTGAATCTACAATTTCTAAAACAAATCGATTTTTCTTGTTAAAAATATTAAGAGAAATGAGTATCCGAAAATTACTAGATGTAGCTGTAACAATAATAGCATCCCCTATAGATCAATGTAGCAAAAGGGGAACCACAGAAAATCTTTCATTCAAACAAATGGCGGCTTTGACAACAAGAGATACAACTTCAACGTTTCTAGCGAGTTGTTTGCTATAAAAATCTTTTTTTTCCTTTGCCCGAATGAAAAGTAATCCCCAATGGCGGATGTTGAAACATTACTCCCCGGTAAATCGATTGTGAGCCATGGTCAGTATGGTTTTTTGAAATCTGGGCTAAACCTAGGGTAGCCGTCATACAATATCAATAAAAGTCATCATTCTTCCTAACTCTAACACAAATAAATTGATTTTCTCCTGGAGTCATTATTTTAAAAAAAATTTGAAAAATAAATAGGTGAAGATAAACACGCTAATAAACACAACAACCCTAGAAAAACCTTTGAAAAAATCTTAAACATCAAATGTAAGTCTTGATTACTTGAGAAATTTCATTTTGATTGCTCTAATGAAAAACTGCATTTATGATTTTGAAAACTAATTATGAATTAGACGAGTGTTCTATCAGAGGTCAAAATCCTTGATCAAGGTGCATGGTTTTGGCTTTCCTTAGGCCGCTTATGATCGTAAAGAGTTAATCAGATTACTCAAATTGTGTAGGAAATCCCCAGTCAAAATTGGTTTATTTACATCTTCCAAAGGATTTACTCTAAGCAATCAATACTATTAGAAGCTCAAATAAATCGTATTTAAAAACTCACAGCTTTTTAGAAAAAGAAAAACTTCGCCTTGTTAAGATCAAGAAAATGGAACTAAGAACTCGATTTGTAGTCTTCCTTCTTGTAGCTTCGTTAATATTTGTTAATGTGGAAGGACTGACTGTAGGTCTTGGTGATTTGGAAGGAAAAAGAGTTCTCTCCTCTCGTAATTATCAGGTAATCAATTAGTACAAAGCTTGATTAATTGTTGCTTTCGTATGAGTTATGCAGAGAGAATGCCGACAAGACTCTGAATTGCCTTTGTGAAATAGGGTGTCTTACCTCTTGTGAGAAGTCATCAGAATGTAATCTTTTTATACTAGTTTTATTGCTTTATAATCACAATACTAAGCAATTTAACGATATATTTAGTTGAAGTTTTTTTATCCGTGGTAGTTACAAAAGTAATCTTATTTTAATGGGGAAAATCTTGTTATTATAACTTTAATGGTTTTACGCAGAAAAAAGAAAAGATATGGGAAGAAACTGTAACACGATCGAAATAGCTTCCTTTACGGAGCAGGTTACCCAGTACATACAAAGGGAACGAATGAATGGATATATCTGAGGGGAAACTTTTGTTCGGTGTCCGTTTACAATCGATAGTGGTTGGTGAAAAGGAGAAGGTGGTGTTTTATGAGTCAGTAAGTAAATGGACGAATGAGTGGAAGAAAGATAATGGAATAAAGAGGGGAAATAAAAAGAGAAAGAAAAAGCTGGCAAATACTTGTAATCAATAATCATATTAATCACTTTGGAAAAAGAATGAAATAATTGAGAAGAAAAAGAAATGCCTAAAGTAAATGAATAAATGCACTGAAAATATGAAATAATAAAATGGTACAAAGTACAAAAAACTGACTAGCCACTTTAACCTTTAACGGCAATATCACAAAGTCAAGCCTAATTTTTGAATTAAATAGGAATCGAATGGGAGCAATTACAAGACCTTTGGTCACGGGCGCAGAAACGAATGCTCTGCAGTCTCGAAGGTCGGTTAAAGTTAAATAAAGGAGAGAAGGGAACCATTTTTCTAAACATTTTTTTCCTGTGAATTTAACATGACGTCTTAATAAATGACAGCATGAATCAACTGATAAAAGTTTTATCAGTGTTAGAAAATGGCGAAACGAAAGAAAATGACTTAAACCATTAAAAAAGCAACGTGTTTGTCTTGCTTGTTATTTTATCCCAAAACGTTTAAAAAAGGAAAAAGAATAGAATCATAGAAGCAAAGGTAAAATCGTTTTAGTGAGGTGAAAACTACTGTGCAATATCGTATGTATTAATGTACATATGTGTAAGGAATAGTAGTCTAAATAAACACTCAACATTAATATTAGCGGGAAAGTAAAATCTAAACCCTTGATATCTAAGGCATTAAAAGAGAAAATTACAAACAAATCTGTAACTTTCTACTTTAATGAGACATTTGCCTGTTGTTATAGTAAATCAAATTGAGACCGTCTTGTGGGATTTTAATCAACTATAAAGAAAACTACATCCGTTATAATATCCTGATCAAATATGAAATATATTAGTAGTTTTTAATTGTCAGAAAGGTTTACGTTGTAAGGCGTCTTTTTTCTTTGGACAAAATAAATATTGATTGCGATCCAGCCTGTCGTAGCTGTAAAAAAATATCTGTAGGCTGTAAAGACATGTGGTGCACAGAGCAAAAAAGGTTATAAAATAAATGTAATAACAATAATGAGACGGATAAATCGGTGAGGATTTTTTCATTGGGTTCTTGTTTTGGTGTTCATTGACCTATTTTGAAAAAAAAGATTTTCTCAAAAAGAAGGAAAGAAGGAAAGAAGAAAGAAAACAACGAAAGAAAGAAAGAAGAAAGAGAGAAAGAAAGAAAGAAAAATGAAGAAACGTTCGAAGGAACGAAAGAAAGAAAGAAAGAAAAGGAAGAAAGGGAAAATGAAAGAAAGAAAGAAAGAAAGAGAGAGAGAGAGAGAGAGAGAGAGATGTCTTTTATTTAATCTCGGGAAATTTCATCAATGTACAAATTGGTTTTCATGAAAACCGAGTTCATAGGTAATATATATAAAAAATTAATAATAACGTTAAGAATATATAGACAGATTTATGAAATAAATTCTCATCTACCCCCCAAAAATATTATAGTAATTAAAGTGTTAAGGACCAACAGACGAAAGATTCCTCTTAAAAGATTTTAAATTATTGGACAGTCTGACACTTTGGGGTAACGAGTTCCACACTTTTGCACCGTCATAAGAGAGAGCTCTTTTTAAAAACTCAGTGCTGGGTTTCGGTAACTTTAAGCACTTCTCTCTACCACGAAAATCGTAGGTATTTTCTTGAAAATAAAAGAGTTCCCTTACAGATTTTGGTGCAAGTGCATTTAAAGTCTTAAACATCATTATTGCTTTATGCTCCTTTCTTCTTCTTTGTAAGCTTTTCCAGCCTAAAGAAGTTAAAATATCACTAGATCTGACATCGTAGCTGCTTTTTGTTATTATTCTTGCAGCTCTATTTTGCATTTTTTGCAATCTTTCAGCAGACGTTACTGGTAAATTATCCCATACCACGTCACAATAGTCAAACCAAGGTAAAACGAGAGCCTCATATATGGTAATAGCTGTCTCCAAGGGGATGTAATCGCGGACTCGTCTTATGCCACTCAATCCAGAAGATATTTTTTTACAAATGTAATCAATATGAGCAGCCCAAGACACCCGTTCGTCAATCACAACACCCAGAGTTTTTGCTGTAGAGACTCTAGTAATTGGTTTGCTATTTAAATATATGTGTGGTTCGGGGGTAATTTTTTCAATTTATCGTCAGAAGCAATAAACATGTGCTCTGTTTTAGCTGAATTTAAGCTAAGTTTGTTAGCTTTCAACCAGTTATGAATATTGGAAATATCAGCGTTCACCTCGTCAAATAGAGTCTTTTGTGATGTGCCACAAGTGGTGAGACTTGTGTCATCAGCATACATTCTAGCATTTGAAAATTTGACACTATTTGGCAGATCGTTTATGTAAATAATAAATAATAATGGCCCAAGGATTGAGCCTTGAGGGATGCCGCAATCGAGTGTTCTAGAGCTAGATAAGGTATGGTTTATGTAGCATCTCTGACTACGATCTGTGAGGTAAGATTTGAACCACTTTATCGACTCTTCTGCAATCCCATAATAGTATAATTTGTGGAGAAGTATAGAGTGATTTACTGTGTCAAAAGCTTTTTTAAAATCTAGGAAAGTGACACAGTTCAATTTACCTTCATCCATATTGGTAAGCCACTCCGTTGTGGCTTCTAGGAGTGCAGTAGTAGTCGAATGAAGCGGTCTAAATCCCGACTTGCTTTTGAGAAAGTAAATTATTTGAGTTTAGATACTCATATAACTGGTTAAAAACTATTCTCTCGAAAATCTTAGCAATAGTAGGTAAGACCGAAATGGGACGGTAATTATTCAAATCATCTTTGTCATTAGCTTTATGAATTGGCGTAACTTTCGCAAGTTTCAAGCCGTTAGGAAAAATCCCTTTATCAACTGATTGGTTGAATAGCTTCACTAGTGATTGACTTATTACTGGTGAAGCAATCTTGATGAAATGAGATGGTATACCGTCAAGACCTGTCGCTTTTTTAACGTCAATAGAATTAATGATTTTCATAAGTTCATCAACTGATGTGTGTCGTAAGGTGAATGTTGAGCCAATTCTAATTAGACAATCATTATAAGCAGTCGGTCCATCGGGAATTAAACAAGCTAATTTAGTCCCAATTTCAGAAAAATGACAATTGAATACCTCAGCTATTTCCTTCGAGTCACACATCGATGTATCACCTGTTTTGATAGATGTTACATAAGAGCCAGATTTAGTCCTTCGTGAGAGGACTTCATTAATAGCTTTCCAGACCTCCTTTGAGTTTTTTGAATTTTGTGCAAAATGATTTTCATAATATGACTTCTTGGCTCTTTTTATCTCGTTGTTGACGCGATTTCTAATAGACTTATAATCACTCCAGTCGTCCCTCCAATTCGTTTGAGTAGCTTTTTGTTTCATTTTATCTCTATCGTACATAGCTTTCCTCAAATCAGTTGTCATCCAGGGAGACTTCTTGTTTCTTATTCGTTTTGTTTTGATCGGAGCGTGCGAGTCAAGAACAGAGAGAAATAACTCTTTCCATCTGTCCCACATGTCATCCGGGCTTTCCTTATTATCCAAACAATCCCAAGGGAGTGTTGCTAAATCCATAAGAAACTTGTCGGAGTCAAAGTTTTTAGCCGATCTAAATGAGATCTTACAGTGATTGTTGTTTGTCGGAATTGCTATTTTCCGTATTGTATAAACCAGACTATGGTCACTGATACCAATGTGAACCACTCCACTTCGGACTACCCTATCTGGGCTATTCGTTAAGATCACATCAATGAGGGTTTTACTTTTTTCAGTGACTCTAGTCGGTTCTGTGATTAACTGCGTAAGTTGAAACAATTCAGCAGTCGTATTCAAATAGCGGGTTTGCTGATTAATATTAGTAGATAATAAATCACAGTTTAAATCCCCTAGGATATAAATTTCCTTAAACTCAGAATCTATTTTTGTTAACACATTTTCAAATATATTGAAAAATGAGCGTGTATCATAGTTAGGAGGCCTATAACAGGCTAAAACGGCAAAAGACTTGCTATTTGGCTTCATGATTTCAAAACACAGGGACTCTACTTTATCATCAGTTAAGTCACTACGGTTTTTCCCATTTACGGCCCTTTTTCAAGTATAAACAAACTCCCCCTCCATTGCGGTTTCTATCAGACCTATGGATGTCATAGCCTTCGATGCTCACCATTGAACTTGGGATTGATGGATCGAGCCTTGACTCATTTATGCAAAGAAGATCAAAATTTTGCTGAATGACCCATGATCTCAGTTCATCTATATGAGCTACAAGACTAGTTATATTTAAAGAGGCCATTTTAAAACCTCTAACATTAGGAATAGAATGAGGTCTATTATCACCGTCAGACTTATCAATATTAGTATTTGAGACAATACTAGAGGGATGAATAGAGGAATCTGTTTCGTCTAGTGGTTCCTTACCTTTTAATCATGCTTTAGATTTAAGATATTTATTGAAATCTTGCGCAAGGATTCCTATTCCTGCACGATTTAAATGCAGTCCTTTGGTGTTAAGTCCTTTCTCTGTTACATTATGAGAAATATAGTCCCATTCCCGTTCGTTGCAGAAGGCTCTAAGCGATTTGTTCACATCCTTTCTTGCTGTTTCAAGGAGACTCGAGTCTTGGCGAATGATTAATTCAGATATCGCTATTTCACAAGACGGCAGCTGTTTTTCCACAGATTCGCAGATTCCAACTATCCTCTCTGCAATGGCCTTAGATTCATCAGACTTAAGATTATTTGTACCAATATGTACAATAAGATTATTAGGTTTCCTTCTGATTATTGGCTTTATATAGTCCTCCATATCCTCCACTGTGGCCCCTGGGAAGGGTTTTATATTAACTCTGTTTGTCTTGCTTGACATTTTCCAACCTTCGAGCTTCGATATTATAGAATCTCCAATTATAACTGTACTAGTTTTGTTTCTGTCCTGAAGCGAATGGTCCTGGTTATTAGTAGGTAGCTTGTTCTCAGCTTTGTTCTTTGGTGTTGTCTTTTGTTGCTTGGCCTTTTTTTGTTTCCTTTGTACCTTTTTCCAGTTACAATGAGATTCATTCATTGTGTCACTCATACTACTCTCCGGGGTCGTAAGATCAACTACAGTAGCTTGTTTAGTTTCCGTATGATCATTGTTCTTGCATTGATCATTGTTCTTACATTGATCGTTTTCTTTCGTAACTAGCCTCAACGCTGTTAGTAAGCTGGCTTTTTCGTCTTGTAATTTGCATACTTGCTGTTTTTGAATTTTAATTTCCTCCTGAAGATTACAGATAATTTTACGAGAATCATCGTTTTCCTTCTTCATTTGTTGGATATCAAAGTTCTCTCCGTTTTGGAAAGTGTCTTTCAATAAACTTATTTCTTTACGCAAGTCAGTCAGTAAACCGAATAATAATGAGGCAATTTCAGAATCAGTCGGTTGTGAAGGCTCAACTCCTTTTTCTGCAGGACCATCATTCTTGCTTGGAAGAAGTTCATGAAACTTATTCCTAAGGCATTCTTGATTTGGCCCAAAGATTTTCAGTCTAAGTGATGATGTGTAGAATCTTACGGAGCATTCCTTGTCATCGGTACTCACTTTATACGTTATTGCGTTGTGAGCTTTGTCTTCTTTAAAGACGCCATTACTGCCTTCTTGGACATCGAACATAAAATCCACCAAAGATTTAAGTTCTTGTTGCGTACCACGCCAAGTGAAATCGTTATCCTTTTCATCATAACTTAAATACTCAATAAGATTTGCCATTTGGAGACAAAGATTCGATAAAAGCTTTATAAAATGTTGAAGATTACGGAGCGGTTTACGAACACGTCTAGCAGAGACTGAACAGACAGAGCAGACAGAAAAGAAAAGAAAAGAAAGAAGATAAGAAAGAAAGAAAGAAAGAAAGAAAAAAGAAAGAAAAAAAGAAAGAAAAAAGAAAGAAAAAGAAAGAAAAAAGAAAAAAAAAAAAAACAAAAAGAAATAAAACCAAAGCACAACCACGCAGCAACAGCCCGCCAACTAACGCCCGCCCGCCCGGCCCTCCGCCCTCCCGCCTCCAGATGGTGTGTTGCAGGGTGAACACCTTTATTTCAAAAGAATTGAAATAAGGAAAATCCTTTCATAAAATATACTTCTGCTATCAACAGCAACTGAGAAAGTTCGAAGAATTTGAAAGAGACAAAAAACTAAGAGACAAAAAACTAAGAGACAAAAAACTAAGAGACAAAAAACTAAGAGACAAAAAACTAAGAGACAAAAAACTAAGAGACAAAAAACTAAGAGACAAAAAACTAAGGCAATGCCAAGCAAAGAAAACCAGGAAAAAGAAAAAGAGTAAAGACGCCAAAAAATATTATCCATTTCAAACTAAACTTATCGAATTTTAAACAATGGATATTTGCTCCCTCTGAACATGGTAAGAACAATTTAAACTACCTCGCTGTTGTTAAGTGAATGATAGCAAAGAAAACCAGGAAAAAGAAAAAGAGTAAAGACGCCAAAAAATATTATCCATTTCAAACTAAACTTATCAAATTTTAACGATGGATATTTGCTTCCTCTAAACATGGTAAGAACAATTTAAACTACTTCGCTATTGTTAAAATTATATTGGATAGTTAGTCGTTTACATTTATTCCTTTATTTAATCACATATAAGACTAGGAATCTACACACACATCTATATTGACACCAATATCATAATAGGATGAATATCCAGTACTTATCCGTGGGTCAAAAAAGATTTGCTGGATTAGAATTAACGTCAAGGAAGGAAACTTAGAACTCTCTATCTCTTTATTATAAGAATCTTAACTTTTTTTTCAATATCTTAGCATGGCTAATAATGACACCTTATTAGGGCACAGGTATAATACTATTACATCACATCGAGGGAATCAGGTTTGGGTGAGCAGAATCGTATAAAATGAGATGAATTTTGCTTTCTTTCGACAAATGATCTCAGCTAATCAAGATATACAACGTCGAAAAAGCTCGTATGCCAAGGTCTTGTTTTTTTTTGTAATGATTAAATCGTACAAAGAAGAATACTCTTTGATTATTCAAAAATATCAATTCTTTTACTAAGGGCCTTTGGTTCTTTGCACTTTCGTAAAATGGTGAACCGAGATTGAACAGAGAAGAGATTCACCAAACCAACATTATAATGATTTCTCTTAAATTGTAAGGGTAATGCTTTATCGACTCCAAAGGTCTTCTGTTGTATCCAAGGAAGCAAACTAGTCGTAAAATGCAATGTAAATGTATATGTACACTACTAAAAACACTACATAGTATTCTATAAGCAACACACAAATGACAAAGGGAAGTGAACTGCTTGTTCTGTGTTTTGTCTTTTATTATAAATGGCACTACAAATTCTTTCTTTTCTTTTCATTTCATTTTTTCTTTTATTTTCTTTTCTCTTTTTACTTACTTACTTTCTTTTTTGTCAAGTCCTTATTTCCTCTTCTTGTTCTTTCTTTCTTCCTATTTTTCCTTTTTCTTTCTTCCTTCTTGCTTTCTATCTAAATTGTCTCTCAATACAGTGATCTAATTTCAAGATAGCCAATTAGAAGTGCAGTTCGTTCGCTGTTTCCGTGTGTAAATTAATAGTTACTGAACAGTTTACGCAATACAAAGATTTAATTTAAGCAACTATAACGATTAAAAAAAGGATGTAATACATAAAAGGTCGCATGTTCTGTATATCAGATATATTCTAACCTTCAGTTTCGGTTATTGAATATCACACATGATTGCTATAGATTTATGTGAATATTCTAACACTTACAGTATTATTAACTATTTCACTAATAACGTATTTCTTAGAATGAAAAATATTTTTCATAGTGGAATTGAAATAAATGATATTTATTTGTTTAAAACTTGTTAAATATTTCTAAATTGCAGAACTAAAATAATTTGACTTAATCTTTATTTTTATGTTTTTTGTGCTTGTTTGGGGGGTGTTTTTTGGAGAAAAGTTTCGGCTTGCCTATTCCGGGTGAACGGGGTTCGCGTTGAGGAAGGAAGAAGGAAGCTTTTCGAAGGAAGCAGCCGGGGGGGGAGAAAGGAAGAGAGGAGGGAGGGAGGGAGGGAAGGGAGGGCCGAGGGAGAGGAAGATTAGCAGTACGGGGAGTTACCTCCTTGCGGGACTTCCTGTCTTTCTCTTTCCTTCTCTTTTTCGGTCTCTTTTCTTCTTCTTCTCTTCTTTCTTTCTTTCTTTCTTTCTTTCTTTCTTTCTTTCTTTCTTTCTTTCTTTCCTCTTGTCTTTCAAGTGCCAACCACGACATTAATCTGAATAACACATAGCTCTTTCAATATTTCTCACTACCTTGTTTATCTTGTAGGATCGTCCACACAGCCTGCGTAGGCTTTGTCAAGTCGTTCAAAACTATTGTACTGAAACAAGTCGATACTTAGCAGAAAATGGCAACGACCGGCTGACTGGTACTACTATCAATATGGGATTCTACCACCGACTTTGTAATAACTTTAACTTCAACACCCTGACATTCTATGGGCAGCTTGCTAACAATTATTTAGTTGTGCTGAAATGCGTTTCTCGGGTGTTCGGGCAAGTTTATGAAACCATTTCGCAGCCTTATAGAGCTAGGGAAAGCAAGAATAGAAAATACCACGAGAGTAATAGACATAAACATTAAAATGAAATAATTTAAAAAAAAAGAGCTTTTGTATAGCGATTGTCTTACATGCACAGGTGGCAGGAAAGAGGAAGCCATCTAACTCAGTCCCATATTTTTATTTGAATTGTAAAGTAAAGACACCATCTTTTCTTTTGTTTATACTGAATTAATTGAGCTTAAAAGAATCTAATATAAAATCTAAAACAACCAGCAGTCATATAAAAGGTTAATTAATATTAATATTTTAGTTTACACTTGCTTAGTATAAACTAAAAGAGGCCGAATTACTTTAATTCGCTTTTAACTTGATATCACTCCCTCTAGCTGCGAATATTGAACTTCGTATTAAGGCAGGTCTCAAAAGCAACGCTATATAAATAATATTAAATCAATAGAATTAACAGGCAATTAAAAAGGTTAATAAAACGTAAACTGAAAAAGGCCGAATTCATTTTTAGTTGCAAGAACGAATATTAGACATAAAAGGAAATAAATGAATAACGAAAGTGTTATTACTCAAAAGAAATGTGATTCCATCTGGAACTAAGATTTTATAGATAATTTTAATTGATTTTAGCTTGATACCCTCTAGAAAAAAAAGTGGGAAAATTCAACTTCGTATGAAGAGCCGCTCACAAGCAAACACATGAAATATATTATGAGGGGTTAAATAGATTGTAAACATGGTGAACGGGTATGTGTTAAGTGTGAGAGTAGGTGAAGGTATGTAAATATGGGGAAAAGTGGCGGTTAGTATCATGAGGTTAATTGGTATTCAAGTCGAGAATCTTTTAACTGAGAGATTGCTTAAGAAGCCCTTGAATTTGAAGATAAAGCTATACAAAATTTGAAAAGGCAACTTTAAGTTGAAAAGAGATAGCACTTCTGTTGTTATTGCAAAGACAATTGGTGACGTTACTCGCGTTTTGCGCAACATAAGAGAAAGGAGAAAAGACCTGCAAGATTGGAAATCGTGAAAAAAGAAGATAACATAAAGAAATAAATTAAAAGAGAAAACAAGAGAAATAGAACGGGACAAATAAATTTCTGAAAAGAAAGACGAAAGATATTACAGAAAAAAGTTGTTTTAGAGGGGGGATTAGGAGGAGAAAAATAAGGAATAGAATAAGGAAATGTATGTTAAAGAAAAAATAAGAAAATTAAAACAAAAAAGAATTAAAGGGGCACACAAAATGGTAAAAAAAAGAGCAGTGAAAGAATGAAAGAGAGACGAAATAAAGCGCTAAAAAGGAGTGGAATAGAAAGGAGAAGAAAGGAGGAGAGAAAGAAGAAAAGAAGTATATTTTAAATAAAGAAAAAAGCTAAAATGAACGAGAAAAATATAATGAAAAGATAAAAAATAATGAGGAGAGACGAAAGAAAGTGCGAAAAATCTTTTAAAAAATGAGACAGAAATAGCCATAAAAACAATACCATCAAAAGGAAAAGAGAAAAAGAGAAATATAAAGAAATAAACGAAATAGAAAAGAAAGAATATGGGAGTAAAAAAAACCATTTTGACGCAGGTGACTGATCATCAAGCCTATATTTTGACAAGCTTAAATGTCCTGCTTTTATCTATTGCACTGAGTCAACAGAATTAACAGCATCCGATGCGCCAACAAACAGTCCATCGATCTATACTATTTTATATAGCGCAATTAAAGAGATGCTTAAGGCGATACGCTTCGCATATATCGTCTGACGCAGTGCTTTGTATGGTGTTTCTAATGAATTTAATATCCTATTATTTACATAAACGAAAATGTTTTCTGGTGTTAAACATGCAATAGCACACCTTTTTTGTTGAATTTCCCTCTGCTTTATATGGTGATGCCTAATGTGCCACCTTGCACGAAGTAGATAGGTGAAGGAAAGTGAAGAGATACGGCTTTAGCATTGGACAAGTGAGAGCCTCTTAAATGGACTCGCCATTAAATGAAGACTTTTCCTTGAGAAAAAACCCTGGAAATACAGAAGGGAACCAACAAACAACGATCTAACACAAAGGTTTCAAGTAAAATAAGCATTAATTTCAAAATTTTACGTAACTGTTTAAATAAAAAACATATAAACACATTAATGAGATAAAGATATGAATGAGGAAGTGAAAGATGGGAAGAGATGATTATAAAGACAGGAGAAGAAAAGTTGCGCAATGTTGTTAACGCCGAATCAATAATTGTACATGTATATGTCCACCTCACTAACCAAGTATCAAGTATCCTATACTAATGCAAGGCATTCAATGAAAGGAATCATGAAATGAAAGAAATGAGGAGATGAATGGGGGAGTGAAGGATGGGAAAAGATGGTTATAAAGACAGGAGAAGAAAAGTTGCGCAATGTTGTTAACGCCGGATTAATGATTGTACATGTACATGTCCACCTCACTGATCGATCATCGAATATCCTATACAAATGCAATACTACTGAATGTAAGGCGTTTATCGAAAGGAATGAATGAGATGAATTGAGATGAAAACATGAATGGGTAAGTGAAAGATGGGAAGCGGTAGATATAGAGACAGAAGAGGAAAAGTCGCGTAAGGTTGTAGACGCCGCATCAATATCGAACTCGCTAACCAAGTATCAAATATCCTATACTAATGCAATGAGTTTAATGGAAGGAAGCCATAGATAGCTTCCTTATTACTAAAGCTACATTAACCTACCATTAGTTTTTCAATTAAACTTACTTAAACTATCAATGAACGAAAAAGTTAAAAACAAAGGATTAACGATTGTCAGACCTGCTAATAACATTGAATTGAGGGGGGAAATGGTATTTAGTAAATCATGTCCTCTTCTAAGTACATAATCATATAGTTAGATTCCAAATCGATCTGTGAGCTATCGGTGCCCTGACTTTGATCAGCCCAGACTGGATGTTTCAGAGTATCCACGATAAAAATTAATGTAAGGCCGCGATTATCCTAGGATATTAAACCCTTATACTCTTTCGTAGCTTACGCCGAAAACGTCCATGTGGAAAAACGAGTCGAGAAACGAGAGATCCCCTTAGAAGTTCAAAGCAGGTCATCACGAAACTCGTTGACCAGTGGCTTATGGTAGCTTTCATGGCCGCCATCTTGGCTGAATTGAATAAAAATACTTTTCATTTTTGCATTTTGTTATATCAACGAACATTATCACTGTTGGAAAAGTTTACACATGTTATAAGTAACGTTGTGATGATTCGCATTTTTAGCATCAGATCTTAAGATAGAATCTCCTATCATTCTGTAATGTTACGAAATCGGTTTTCATCGTTTTCTTTCTTTTTTTTCCGTTGAAGTAAACTTCTATTCTTAATACAGCTATTTTTTTTTTTTGTATGAAGTATTTAAATAAACTAAACGTTGGAATTGACTTATTTTTCCTACAGTTCCAAAATATATTTTTCTCCAGAATTAAGGAGTACTGAAACATTTTTAACTTTTGAACTCCTAAATTGCTCATCGCGCAATGCCAATGGACGGTTATGGCCGCGTACCAGAAATTTTCTTCTTCTCATTAGAAATCCTCTCAGATTTATAAGAGAAAAATTTTATTATAATCGAGGAAAAAAATCGCCTGCGAATTCAGTCTCAGATATATTCTATATGAACGACATCATAATGACTGGCTGGAAAAGACTACGTGTTTGTGCCACCATTCTTTACACACTACTCTGTGTTCCACAACATTCGACGGAGAGGAAACATTCAAGATCCGAGAGGGAAACGTGGTTGGAATTTCGACATGTTTGACAGATGTCATAGTTGAAATTCACGTAAACACTCAACCATCTCAAAATAAAGCTATTCTAAACACACGTATTTGGTAAATCGATCGTACAGTATTTGCTAGAAATAGCTACAATTAAGAAGGTTTGATGATATTATGACATTATTTAGAATACTGATCATAAGAGATTCAACCATTTAAACTATCAATAATAAGGTTCTTTATTATATAATTATTCCAAGCTATTTCTCTTAGTAGTTTAATTCAGAATTTTGTTGTTGAAGCGTTTTGAAAGGATATTTTTTGGATGAAATGAGGGATGCGCGCGGCTTAAATAAAATATAGAAACGATTAGCAGCTTTTGCGATTGAAAGCATGAAGAAGAGGAAGAGGAATAGTAAGAAGAAAGAGACAAAGAAGCGGAAGATGAAGACGAAGAATTAGAAGAAGAAGAGAAGAAAAGATAAAAGAAGAAGAAAGAAGAATAAGAAATGAAGTAAAAAGAAGGAAGAGAATAAGAGAGAAGAAGATAAGACATTAAGCAGCAAGAGAAGAACAAGATAAACGCACTATGAACGAAAAAAGCAGAGATAAGCTACATGAAGATCTGCATAAGAGTAGAAAGAAGAAGAAGAAGAAGAAGAAGAAGAACAAGAAGAGCAAGAAGAACAAGAAGAACAAGAAGAAGTAATTAACTGTTGGTAATAGGTCTTCTTTTGGATAAAAGAGAAGAAGAAAGTAAAGGAGAAGGAGTGCTTTCTGTAACTTTCTTATATATTCATATTTCTCGTTAATACATTCCAGAGTGCACATAAAGTTGAAGTTAAAGTTGAAGACTGAAGTACTAATCATGAAAGCCTGGAAAGTAGACATAGAACGCAATACTGACGCAATAATACTGACCAACAAAATGCCTTGCTTACCCTTTGGCTATATACCTACATATATTATTAACTAGCCTACCTAAACTAATATCCCTAATCAATAAAAAAATTCTAATCTCGACTATAGTTGCTTGCAGTAGAAAGAAAGAATACTGAGTTAATAAGTTTAACTTGACCTTTCTGGACGCAAACTGGCGCTCTTAAAGTTGGTTACGAAAAACAAATCTTAAGTCAATAGCGGTAATTCTTGCTTGCGGGCAGTATTTTAATATGGCTTAATATCAAGTAATCATTCAATAATCTGATGGTATCTTTTACAAATTAAGCTAAAAGCATAAGTACATAAAGAAGGAGGAAAGCAAAAACGCCTGATTAGGACAAAAACCTTTTTCCTTTCGAGTAAAAATAAATTTAAAAGTCAAAGAGAACAGATAAAAGAATGGAGAGGTCGTGAAAACCTATCGATATGGTGTTGAGGTGTATGCGATTTCTTTGCTTACCAAAAGCGATGAGTTCCGCATTTGTTTCCAAATCATTAAACAATTCATTATTACTAAAGTATCCCCCCCCCCCCCCCCACAACGGGGGCAACAAAAAAAAAAAAGGCTCCATTTCCGGTTCTTGACAAGCTATCTCTACTTAAATCTTGTTCCTCATGGTGTCCTACGTCAAGCTACAAATCCAGTGTTCATTCTTTGTTCCCCTAACCCTTTAATGGCTTTTCTGGGCCCTGTCTAGGAGGTTAACGCTGAACACTTCCTATCAAACTTTTTGAAATAATCTTTTCTTACAGGAAAAAAATCGAAGTTGGAGAGGTCGTTTCAGAATATAATCGCCTAAAGCTTGTTGAGAAAAAAACAACAAAAAAACGAGGTGGCACGCATGCGCAAGAAAGGCAGGTAGAAGGGTCGATGCAATTATAGGATGAAGATAGGGTATACTAGGTAGAAAATGTTGGACAATCATTCATCAGTCGCTTTGGATAAAAGGCAATCAACGCCAAAATAACAAACGTTTAGATATTTCACACAATATTTTAAAGTGATATTGCTGAATGGAAATATTAACAATTTATTAAATTTACCCTAACGGAACCGGCTTGTGACTATGTATAATATTCTATGAATGAGTATATATAAATATACGTAGAGATAACTAGCTAAGAACTAGTGTGAGCTGCGTCTGTGTTTCTAATGAAACTGAGTAATGATAATAAGGTACATTATACACCGTGAAAAGATGAAAAACCTTACTGACGTTTCGTAGGCTTTTACTCCGACGAAAGACTTTTCACGGTGTATAATTTACCTTTTTATCATTACTGTATAAATATACGTATATATTTTCAAATTTAAATTTACAAACGGAATCGGCTTGTGAATATGTACTGATATTCGATGACCATATGTATATATTTTCAGGTATACTATACTACCTTTAAAAACAAACTCTGGTGTAATCAAATTAGTTCAGTGCACGAATAACTCGCAGATCGAATTGAAACTGAAATTTTTATGTTTTGCTGAGGGAGGAAAACCAGGAGAAGCTAATGCACAATTTTCAGCGTTTTCGCCATGAATTTGAGAAGAATTAATATCTTTAAGCTGTCATTTGAAAATAAAGAGGCTGTTTAATTACTAAAATTGAAAAAAAAAAAACGTGAACAAAGCTGAAAGAATAGACAAATTAATATTATTATTGCAATTTAAGAGCGTTCTAAAACCTACTTACGATGCCTTAGAGTCTCTTTTTTTTATTTATCCGGCATTATATTTACATAATAATTCGTCAAATTGTTAAGATATTATTAGCAGCTCGTGGAGCAAGCACTTCTAAAGGAACCAGCTGGATACAAAAAACAACATTGAGTATTATCAATAGACTACTATTTTGAAATCAATGGATTGTTGTGGAGTTAAGTGCATATATAGGTAAACAGTGTTTATTGGTTGGCTCAGCTCTTGACTGATGGTATGAATGTTTTAGGAAAGGAAAGAAAACATTTTGGAAATTATTACTAATTAAAAACGTGCGTTCGTACCAGACCTGTTCACGCATTCAACGATTCATCAGCAACAAATAAGCTTATATGAAAAACTTTCCTATTGAGAATCTCGACGTCTTAAAGGAACTTCAAAACCGCTAATTTTGACGGCGTGACTAAGAGTATTCCGAGGAATGTAATAACGAGAATTTCATTTCTCTTTCGTACGGACTAGCGGTAGCATCATATTTCATTCCTCCTTTTTTCCTTTAGTTTCGAAAGTGGAGCGGACTGAGTGGCTTCCGGTTAACGAACAAAATTTTTAATTTGGTATGATCTAAAACTTTCTTGTTCATGCTAATAAACGGATGTAATATTGGCTTCAATATTTTATTCATTAATTAATATAAATCGTTTATTTTTAAAAGTAGTACGTAATATAAAAAAAACATTGCATTTGTTGAAGATTACTCCGATCCTGTGTGCTCAAGAAGCAGATAACGATGTCCCTTCTCCCTACCCCACCCTGGACAGGAAAGATTCTCTAGGTCCCCCATTTGTCTTATAGCACTTCCGTGTTCAGTGTTTCAGCAATTTCGGCAATCATGGAAATCTTTTTTGTAAACAGAAATTAAAGTATTGGTAAACCGCCAATCAAAATACCTCATGACGTCAGCAGCTAGTGGACGCTTTGCGGCTATATAAAGGTTTGGTCTAACCACCACTTACCACCACAGACAAGAAGGACAGAACGAAGGAGGCCTGAGGACAGACACCTTAACGGAAGAACAAAAGCTTAAGAGAAAATGAAGAGTGAAGTAGCATTTTTGTTAGTTGTCTGTCTAGTTCTTGTCAACTTTTCTTTGTCAGAAGCATTTTCATGCAATAACCACAACTGTCCCATGAAACTCCATGATCAAGGCTATAAAAAGGTAAACTACACACTGATATTCATAATTTAGCAAGCTATGAGTCGGTAAGCGTTTATGACGTTTTTCAAATATATTATCTTAGTAGACAGTATTGCACTAACAAGATAGTAGAAGTAGGCTGAAACTTTGTATTCCAATAGACTTCTTAAACTTAATAATTTACGTTGGAAACTGATTTAAACGTATAACTGAAAGAGCAAGTGCTTAATAACGAATTAACAATTCATACATTTGAGGATATTTGTGTAACCGACCGTTAATTCAGTTTTTCTGCGAAGTTTACATTTACATATTACAGGGCAGATAGGATCGCGAATGTAAAATAAAGAAATTTATGGAACGAAGGAAAGACAGAGAATGGGAAAAGAATGAAATATGTAATAGAGAACGAGCGAAAGATATACTATGTATAAGCTGAAGGTTGGACTAACAATAAATTTATGCAACACTATCATCAATACGCACTTTTGTGTCATTCAAATAGGTTTTTTTATAGTTAAGAATGAAAACCCTGACTAGGAAAAAAGATAATAAAACGAAAAGAAAGAAAGAAAGCTAGAAAGAAAAAAAGTTAGTATTCGGAAAAAGAAAGAAAGAAAGAAAGAAAGAAAGAAAGAAAGAAAGAAAGAAAGAAAGAAAGAAAGAAAGAAAGAAAGAAAGAAAGAAAGAAGAAAGAAAAAAGAAAGAAAGAAAGAAAGAAGAAGAAAAAAGCCAATGAATGAAAGAAAGAAAACTAAAAGTTTGCGCACAGATTATAAACTCAAACATAGCGTTGGCCTACATTCAATCAAGATTATTTATTAATACCCGCCTGTAATACTACACCCGGTGCTCTTGCATATTGTTTATACATCTCTTTTTGATTACCGGATACCAAGGGAATGAGTGAACAGAATATTCATTGGTATTATAGTAATCAAGGAACACTAAGGAAGGCCTATTGTTTCGTTCCTTTTCTTATCTCAACCTCGAGTGGTTGTTGCTGATTTAAGGTTCGTCCACTTTCTAGAACATAAAACGAACTTGTCCTGTTAAGATTAACGTGGCTAATTTTCATAATTAGTTAAGGCGTCGACGCCGTTAAAGAATGGTGGAAAATGTCTGTTCAATTTTAATTTTACCGAATCGGAGTATTATGACCGCGGGCTACAACGTTTGTGGTTTTGATTTGGCTTTCTCACAGTATGTTCAGTGAAAAAAAAAATTAAGGTAGTTTTTTCAAAAGAATTTTGTTCGAAGAAAGACTCATTCAAAAATATTAGAAGAAGCTTTTTATTCCTTTGTTTGTGGAACTTAAAATAAGCTTGAATTTAGATTTTGGGCTCATTCTGTAAATATTACGAAGCAGATTCTTTTGTGAGCTAAGTATAGAATGATTGTCGTTAACTTTATGCAATATTTGGTTTTTGTGCAGTATAAAGACTAACGGTACTCAGATATTCCTTTTACGCGAGTCAGTATGTAAGCTATAGAAAAGTCTGCATGTCATCAGTGTCAAGGGAGTCCGTTTTAAAAGCAGACGGTCAATCAAAGTACAGTCAACCCGGTGATTATATTATGACATGTAGTTCTTAATTATGTCCATTCATTTTATGAGAGATTCAAGTTCATTTCAGTAATTGCCATTAAATTACCTTTACGCTTTCCTTCTTACGGCAGACGCGCAGCTCAGGATGAGTTGATCATAGATGTTGAGACCGCAGTCTTGTTCGCAGCCATCGTACTAGTAAAATAAGAAAAAAAGATCAGTGTTAGTCTTTAAATATGTTATCGAACAGTACGTTATTGAAATGGACCTCCCTTGACACTATACTGCCACGATAAGCTACTAAAATCATTTTAGTACAAATCTATTAAGAATATGTACTAATCTTCGATAGCAAAGCGTTTTCAGTGAGCAGACAGGAGTTTAAGCCGCTTTAAACTTTGTTAAGCTTTCTGCCGGATGTGTCTTTTGGAAACCTCTCGGAATAGAGCTCTTTTTGAATTTCTTATTAATCCCCATAAAATAATCATTTGGGATCTATTTTATGAGATTACAGTTTGTTTTAAAATGCGTATTCTTAAACTATGGTGATCGCGTAGTATATACTATACAATATAATATAAAACGTTTCTTACTTTCTTTGTAAACCGATATATGAAAAGTAGTTAATGAACAGCAAAAAGATTTAAAATAAAGAATCCAGGCTATGAAATCTTCGAATGTAAAAAAAAAAAAAATCATGACTACTAAGTTAGTGGTTTGTGTTTCCGTCCGCACTAACAAAGGAAACCGAACAATAGTTTAAATTTTATAAAAAACACCAAGAGGATTTCCTTCGGGATTTCAGGTACATATTCTAAATATTATCATAATGCTTGGACGTCGGTAATGAGTGACACTGTCGAGAGATTTGCCGTCAACTATAATGTTGTTTTACTTCAAAAAATACTTGAAATAAAATCTATAAATGATATTATCAAGTTTATTGTATTAAGAATTATATGACTTCATTCTAAAAATTAATTGATTTTGTACAAAAATGTATGACAACTTAAGTTGGCTACTACTCAATGATTACTGTTCAATATTTTTCTCAAAAAAAGATCTTTAAGAAATCTAATGTAGCTTGTTTTATTGGCAATTCAATTTTTTAACTTAGAAAATAGCTTTAAAATTATTGAAAAATTATGTTTTTGAAACATAATATACATTCAGTGTATTAGGAATTGCCTCATTAATCCTATATTTCGTGCGAAAAATGGAAAGAAATTAAGTTCTGTACTTAATTATATACATCTCTGAAGTTCTCTTATTCTCTTCTACAAAAAGAATAAAAGACAAAAGAAATAATTGAAGAAAAAACAAGAGAATTAAAGAAAGAAGAAAAAAGAAAAGCAAAAGAAAAAAAAAAGAAAAGAAGAAAAAAAAAAAAAACAACTAAAATTGAAACGAATACATTATGAGCCTTCCATTAAATTAAGGTAACAAATTAATATGAGATGGATTTTGGAAGGCAATCGAAAATTTTTTTTTCCTAATTCACAAATTTCTCATGAAATTGTGTTTAGAAATATTTAAGATGGATTGCACTTTAATGATTCTCATTAAGCTTCCAAATATTTTAACAATTCCTTGTTTGTTACGGATCTAAAGTGGGTTTCAAGCGGCACAAACACATGTGCATGAAGGATAATTCATGTTTTGAGTTCAGTACAATTTACAGCACGTGGCTCTATCACAATGTTATCTTCCCTATCTATGCATTAAAAATCTCAATTTACTCGTGGCTGTCAAGACGCGAGCGGAAGAGCATCTCATTGGAATATAAGCACAAGAACGTAAAACTCATTTAACCTTAAAAAGACGTTGTTTATTTAGTCATAGTTGTGTTTTACTAGCCTCAGGAATAAGGACCAGGTACTTGTTACTCTTGAAAACGTCGCTCCAAGTTCATTATCCTTGAATCTATGTGTATACAGCTGGAGCATGTCGTTTAATAGAAACTAAAAAATCTAAGGAAGTGATCAAACTACAAGTTTAGAATAAAGATAAATTAACTTAGCCGTCATCGCCAAATGAGGCAATACCTTAAATGGTTTTATTGAGCTATTTTTAGTGTTTCTTTTGCTATAGAAAAATATCGAGCTATTTGTAGTGTTTCCTTTGCTAGTCGAAAAATATCAAGCATGGCACAGAATCGCACAGTGTCTGCTCGGGACTTTAATTTGAGAGTTCATTTTGATTCAGTGATTCTGGATTTTTTTTTTTTTCAATTAAAATGTTTCACGTTTATTAAATTTGTGATGAATCAGACAAGTGCCTTGTACGGTTTCATCGGTTTATTCATTTATTTAGTTTTCATAAGGCCAATATTGCAATATATAGATCCTTCATTCATATCCATTCATTCTACCATTGTCTGCGTTGAAAGTATACATCCTTCATTCATACAGTTCACTATCTTCGGTAAACATCGACGCGCCAAAAATAAAGCACCTGGATTTCAGACTGCATTCGTGTAGGTTTGTCAAACCTCAGTTCAACACAATGCCTTCTTTGTCGTTGTTTTTAAGGTTTAATTGACTTTAAAACGGTTTGTTGGGCTAGGATTCCCTGGTTGTGTTATTGCTTCAACCACCTTCCTTCTTTTGTCTCCTTGATGAGCACAGCGGTAGAAATGAAATTCGGTCAGACACCGACAACTAACCCGCCCAGGCATTACAATCAAAGGTTATTGTAATTTCTATTGAATTTAAAGAATGAAATAATGCAGTCAAATGAAGGAGTGGTTTGTGTTAATAAATTTATAGGGATTTTTTTGGTCGTCACTTATACGCGACCATCCGACATGAAGGTTTTACTTGATGTACGCGCAACGTTCCTCAAATCAACAGTATATTTGGCATGTTATATTTTTACTACGATCCATTTGTTTCGAATTCATGTACGTAGTTAGTTGTATTTGTTACTCTAATCGGAAAGACGAAATTACAGTAAGATTGTGCGCAATTAGTTTACAATTTGTTCCACGTCGATTAGTCTAACGCTGCTGCCGGGATCTTGTTAGAGTCATAGCTCTCCCGGTTGCTTAAAATCAAGAAACTTAGGAATAAAATAAAAAAAATAAAAAAATAAAAAAAACCAGTAGCAAATGTGTGTTCGTTTTAAGAAAACTGAATGCGTGTAATGGTTAGTGCACTGGGAGTGTTTTTTTATCACGAATAAATGCCACTGGAGCAGGTTCGAGCAAGTAAATACAATCACTCTCCACTGACCATCAGTTCGAATTCGTCCGGTAATCTGATTATTTTCCTGAGCTGGGCAGCTAGCGATACCGATAGGTGTTGGAGCTGATCGATTGATTGGCTTCTAACTTTAGCTTTTTAATTTGTAGATTCTGTATTCAAGGTATTAGGAGCGGA
Organism: Actinia tenebrosa; assembly: GCF_029948245.1. NCBI lineage: Eukaryota > Metazoa > Cnidaria > Anthozoa > Actiniaria > Actiniidae > Actinia > Actinia tenebrosa. The sequence continues at coordinate 4,344,719 of NW_028292579.1, read as the reverse complement.
TTTGGTTCCCTATAATTAGACACTATAATAATTTTTTAAATTGAAAACTACGTTTATTCAAGTGAAAATGTATACTATTATGTATAACAAAAATATCGTAAAACACAAACTAGGAAAAAATATTTATGTGGTAGCTAAAGCATTCTCAAAAAAAACAAAAATAAATTAGAATCATACAATACAAGACACTCTTTGAACACCAAAATATGACGCACTGTTTTGAACTGTAACAAGGAAATAGCGTATGCGTCGTACTACGAGTAAGCAAAACAGAAAAAAAAAAACAATAGTGGAAAAAACAAAATTTGTATGATAGATAAAATATTTGAATGATTAAGGAAATTAATTTAAAAACATTTATTAGTGAATAAAAACACGTTGTATGATATCAATAGTATTTTTAATTTTGAATAGGGATTACAGGGAATTACTAAGAAAAGAGACATGTATGATTACGAAAACATTATCAAGCAGATTACAAAAAAATTCGGAGAAAACGTGAGATATTAGGAGAGTTTTCTAACGCGATGTGGAGAAAACACACAAGCTAAAAACAAGTCAGAAGGATAAATATACTTTAACATATTGCGCCAAAACAAGGATAAAAATACACCAAACATGTAATATATGTACTATAACTATAACAAGGAAAACATATTGACGAAGACCAAGACTAATATATATACCAGCGTACAAAAACAAAAACTTTTAAGCTTAACGAAAAATGTCAAATAAGTTAACGAACATAATAAGAACAAATAGTATCTACTATAAAATCTATTGTAGAGTCACCCCCCTGAAGTCATTCTCGATCCGCCACTGTTTCCAAATTCCTAAACAAATTTAAGTGGAATTGAAGTTCTGCCTAAACTATTGAGGAAACTTCTTGAAAATCACTTAAGCAAATGGGTTCTAGATAGGCCCTCGATCTAATTGACATCGACTTAGCAAACCGTAAGTCATAAATCAACAGACAGGTATAAGGTAGCTATTTGACTAATGACTGTTATTTCGCCGCCATTTTGGATGGCCAACGTAAGATCGTATGATCACGAAATTCAACTTTCTTTCTGATAGCGGATATCAAATAAGGGCCATTGAAATAGACCTCTTTAGTTTGGCTATAATGTTTTCCCATTTCAGCCCACGAGTCATTCTCTAGAAAATACGATTTTTCGTTTGATTTGTATCTATATTTATGTGTCTCTTGAGAATGACAAGTGGTCTGCAATGGGAAAACATTACGCTCAAGCTAAAGAGGTCTTTTGGGGCAGTTAATGCGTTCTCAACCCGACCACTTAACTTTTTGGACCACCGATTTGTTTTCTTTTTCGCTTTGCTCGTCAACTTGATAACTATTTTCAAATTGTGACTCCGAGTTTTCCAATCTGTGAGTTAGCCATGTCCCTACATTGATAAGCCCAGAGTTTGTTTCAGGATATCGATATGTGAGTTAGCCATGCCCTGACTTTGATTAGCCCAAAGGTTGCTTCAGGATTCAAACTGTAAGCTAGCTATGCCCTGACTTAGATCAGCCCTAGAGGTGGTTTAAAGGTACTCGATAAATTTGTAGCTTAGTCAAACATGCAATCACCATCTTTGCGGAGCTTCCGCATCATAACACTCCGCAAAAATTTTATTAAATAGAGTGGCAACTGATTATAAAAAAATTCGCGATAACAAATATTTGTATAAGATATCGGCAAGACCATGGAACCATTATCTCTACACACCATGCTATTAAATTACATACCTAGCAATGTCGTATGCCGCATGTAGATGTACACGTCTATCTCGTCAGTAATAGAGTACAAATTTGTTATATTCGTTTAGTCTCTCTTTGTGTTAATTCATAAAGTTAGGTTGTTTCATATTCTTGGTATTCCCTAATTCCTAAATCAGATGTGAATGGCAAAGAAAAAAGGAAGGGAAAAAATGAAGGAAAGAAAGACGAGAGGGACAAAACGAAGAAGAATGGATAAGGTCGCCATATTTTCTTTGAGGCTGGCTCATGTATCATTTTAAGCGAAACGCACGTTAACTTTATCTTTATCATTATTAATACAGCGAAGAGGAAACGAGGGAAAGAGGACATTCGATCGCCTAGTTCCATGCAACGATGGTAAGGGCCTTTGCTTTGAGAGTGGCCCGTATGATGGCGCAGCGAAGGAAGACCAGAGGGCTAACAACATTATACGCAGAATTAACGCTATCAGGAATTCACGTCAACGTAGCCTAGCAACCGACCTTAACATGAGTAGTGACTAGTTTTAATGAAAAGAAGTTTTAATCAGATATAAAGAGATTTTTGTAAAAGTCACAAAATATTAGTTTTTATAAAAAGTAAATGAAATAAAGGCTACTTTACCATAATGTAAATATACCCGAAGCGTCTGTAACGATAAGACTGCAAGCATGTTGTAACCATAAGCCTTTACAAGTTGTATTATTTTTGAATCTTAACCCACTAAAAAATTGCTATTAAAATTGCTATTTAAGTTCGTCTTCAAAATGTCTCTGGTCTTTTATAGTTTCTAAATGGCTGTAAATGGAGGAACTGGTTTGGGCCGAGGGAAGATAATTTTGAAGGTCATATTTTTTGGAAAATATTAAGTGATGAATGAGTAAATGGTATTTGATGGATAAAGAGGAGCTTTGCGATGTTAAACGAAATCAATTGAAAAAGAGATAAGAGAGAAGGAAAAAATAGTGTACCACTCACGTACATTAATGACTCATCCAAAATTTCAAATTTGTTCATTGTTAATAAAAAACTGAGAAGAAGAAGAAGCATTGGAAGAGGGGGAGAGAAAAGGAAGAGGAGGAAGAGGAGGAGGAGGAGGAGGAGGAGGAGGAAGAGGAGAAGGAAAAGAAGGAGGAGGAGGAGGAAGAGAAGAAGGTAAATAAAAATGATCATATTAAAAATTCTTTAATCTTCAATCATGTTAATCTATATACCGATTGTAGAGAAATATTGACCTCCTTTGCAATATCTACTACTTTTTGTTTTGAAAAAAGTAGATGGCCAACGCTTTCCATCTCAAACTAATAACTTTGCAAAATACCATTTTTCGGACTTCTATCGATATCCACTTTGTGGGACGTCATTCATTACAATTAATTGATTAAGAAGTGACAATTTCTAGAATTTCTTAGTCTATTACTTATACTTGATGCATAAAATCCTTTGAAATTGTTTCCCATTTCTGTTTATTAGAGAGAAAAAACATTTACAGACAATCATGGTCATGAATGTTGAGAAACTTTTAGCTTTAATTATATTTTCATGTAAAACATGAAAAATTCCCTTTAAAATGACCCCCTCCCCCTTAAACAATGTTGTTTCGAGGGAGACAGGGCTGCTTTACCTACTGGGACCAACATTGTTCTGGGGGAGAGGGGGTACGGACAATAAAATTTTTTAATAAGGGAAACTCTACTATTTCATAAAAAGATATAACTAGCTAAAAACTAGTGTGAGCTGCGTCGGTGTTTCTAATGAAACAGTAATGATGAAAAGGTAAATTATACACCGTGAAAAGATGAAAAAACTTACTGACGTTTCGGACGCTAGTCCTTCGTCGGATTTTTCATCATGATTGGATGAAAAATTCTCAACTATATTTTTGTCCAAGATTGTCTTAGATCTGTCTATGGTAGAAATCATCAATTCTTGCCATGAATCGCGAAATACATATTCAATAACTCATTTTTCTTGTTTTACACATCCCTTTCGTATGATAATAAGGAAAAATAATTGCAATAGAAAACCTTCACAATGCAATATATAAGTTGTTAAATTTTGTTATCCCGACTGCTGTATATTTCATGTAGATTCAGTTGAAGTCACAAAGGATGTCATTTTTCTTTTAAATGGCGGCGGCTGATCGTTAACCATATACTTAAGACTGTTTAATTAAATGTGAAGATTTTCAAGAAGCACGAATCCAAAGAATAATCACTCTCAGAACCATCCGATGAAGAAAGCAATGAATTTACCGAGGACCCAATGAGGTCCATACTGATCAAATAACATGCAGCCAACCTAACTAGCAGATGTTTCCATCAAGGCCAGAATGTATATGATACTGTAATTTCTAAATATATTTTTATAAAATATATATAATATTTATAATATTTACGATTTTCTTGGTTAGTATGTTGTTTTTGTCAGTAATTATAACAAAAATTCGGATTTCTCTTTCGTATAATGATTTAAATTCACATTGAGTTGTCTTTCCATCCGTTGTGTATATTTTCTGGGTCTGACAGGCTTTTTGTCTTTTCTTTACTTTTTAGAGCCTTTATACTGAAAGTTATTTATCTATATACCGATTCTAGACAAAAATATTGACGCCCTTTGCAATATCTACTAATTTGTTGGCTTTTTTTGAAAAAAGCAGATGGCGAACGCTTTCCATCTCCAACTAATAACTTTGCAAAATACAATTTTTCGGACTTCTATCGATATCCACTTCGTGGGACGTCATTCATTACAATTAATTGATTAAGAAGTGACAATTTCTAGAATTTCTTAGTCTATTACTTCTACTTGATGCATAAATTCCTTTGAAATCGTTTCCCATTTCTGTTAATTACAAAAAACGTTTACAAACAATCATGGTCAAAAATGTTGAGAAACTTTTAGCATTAATGATATTTTCATGTAAAACATGAAAAATTCCCCTTAAAACGACCCCTCACTCCCTAAACAATGTTGTTTCGAGGGATACAGGGCTGCTTTACCTACTGGGACCAACATTGTTCTGGGGGAGAGGGGGTACGGATAATAAAAATTTTCAATAAGGGAAATTCTACTACTTCATGATTGGATGAAAACTTCTCAACTATTTTTGCCCAAGATTGTTGATCAACTAAAATTACTAAAAGCAATTCATACATCAGTACCATTATTGAGTACTTATATGTAAGGATTTCAATCGAGGATGTGAAAAAGCCTTTCCAAGGTTTAAAATCAATATATGGTAATTATTTTAATAACTTCTTTATAAACAGCCAAATAACTATATTGGAATGATCTAGAGGTTCTTTGGCGTTTATTTGCGCAAAATGCAATTAGTTTTGCGCAAATTCGCGCTTTGAACCATCTTTTGCCGGCTTACATCTGAATAAAGCACTTTAGTTGACTTTTCCTCCAACAGTCCAAGAATTAATTTAATGTTCCTGTCAATCGCCGAATTCTCTCATTTTTGGCACCACCCCGTGATATCTTTCAATAATATGATCAATATAATATGAAATCTTAAAGAATTAGTTATTGAGACCATATCAGCAATATAAGTGCTTGGTCGTTATGTATTGTCGCCACCAGTCATAAGAGGCTTGTCTTGAATGCTCATTACAAGGAACTTCTCGTGGTTCTTTGACATAAAGTAAAACAATCAGGTAAGGAAAAAGACCAATCTATTCATGGTATATAGATGTACCCTCATAAATTATTATTGGAATAAAGAGCCACTAGATGGCAAGATTTATTAACACTACTAATCTACTGCCGAGCTATACTTATCATATAAAAATTCCTTTTTTTTCTTTTTGCGCATTGTTGCTTGTTCAAGGTAAGCAAAACGAAAAGAGATAACGGTATTTTTAAAAATCCACTTTGTCCGAAAGTCTTTATGCCAGTTTCATGTTTTTTACTTCCTCTACGGAGCAGGATACTTAAACTCAAATTTATCTCGAATCCTCCTTTTATGCGGTGATTGAACATTTACTTAGTCCAACAACATTCTTATGTCTTAATCTACTCATGCTACACGATCTAGAGCCGCAGGTCCTTGTGCACTCGCCTCTCATCTCTGGGATCTAGACTTTTCTCCTTCCTCTGAAACTCAACGGAAAAATTCCAATTCGATCTCACGGTGCCCTGACTTAGATCAGGCCAAAAGGTTGTTTCAGGGTTCCATCTGTGAGTTAGCCGTGCCCTGACTTAGATCAGCTCACAGGTTGTTTCAAGGTTCGATCTGTGAGTTAGCCGTGCCATGACTTTCATTAGCCCAAAGGTTTTTTCAGGGTTTGATAAAATTGAAGGCTTTTTTCTTCTAAATATGTGTTAAGCTCCAAGATGAATTTGCTAGTCCTTCTTCAGTTTTCTTACTTAAGATGAAGAAAAGTCAAGATAAAACTAGGTATTTACTAGCGTATACACTTATTTCAACAAAGTTAGTCACCTGAAAAGCTACAAAACTGAGACCGACAAGGATTATGGATAGATACATTTTACATGTTTCAACCGCTTGATAACTGTTGATGGACTTGAGATCTTCTACAAGTTACAAGTTAACCTTCTCTGAGCATCCTCAACTGCTGCAGTTTGTGTCAAAAGCTTTATGACTTGTTAGATATAAAACATTTCCCCATGATTCTCAGCGATTACAGCTTTCTAGGTTTTTGGTGACTAACTTTATTGAAATAAGCATATTCTAATCGGAAAAAAAAAAGAAAGAGACCCTGGCGATTGATTTAAGTGCCCCATGGGGAAAGTTTTAACCTGAATTATTTTATTGACGTCTTACGATCGAGATTTCATCAAAAGAATTCTGAAAGTGTACGACGATATTGACCCTTGTTCTTTTTGTGAAAATAAAAAGATAAATAAAAAGAAGAAGAAGAAGAAGAAAAAAATTGGTAGAGTATTCAGTTTGTTACACATCTCGGAACAAAACAATGATTGATATGTAATTAAATATAAGTATGCAGTTCACCTAAGAGAGTATGGCAGACAAAGGTGATCTTTAATATAAAAAGTTTTTTAATCTTTAAGGTCGATGGTTAATGTTTCTTGGGATTCGAAATTGAAAGAACAAAGAATTACTCTTTTTTATGCACAAAAGCCATCATCGGCCTAATAATGTGATAAAAGCCAATCATTAGGAGATCATTGATCAGGTAGGATCTGGAGATACTGAGTCAAGAGGAGTCAAGTAGATTGTATTGATGATACGTTGTCATGTCATGGCATCTTAAGTAAGTCCCATGAAGTGAAAGAGATAATCAAGAGACGAAAATATTTATTCAATCATAGGCCATTAGAAAAAGAGATGAAACGATTTGTCATAAGAACTGGCAGTTGAAAGATGCATTCGAAATTTCGAAAAGCACCTGCCACGAAGCTGACAGACGACACGGCGGCGAAGGTACTCGTGTACTCCCATTGGCTTGAATAAGTACTCCTGTATCTCACTACTGCGCGCTGCTTCGTCGAATACTGTTGCGACATTATTAAAAGATTCATTTGCAAATAAAATTTTATTTTACTCTAGGATAAATCTTGCCATCGAAGCTATTCTACACATGCGCAAACGTTTTCGGCTATTTTCGATTCTCCCTCAATCTCGTACCCAGAGCCTGCGTTTCTTCTGGCCTGCGGCGAAAAACGAGGGCTCTGGCATAATCCATTTTTTGAGACCAGGATTTCTTGGACTTATGGACGGTATAAGAGCGCATACGTTAAAAGACTTGTCAAAAATAAAAAAGTATGTTCCCGATTTCTAATTTCTATTTTGATCGGAAGTAAGCACAGAACTCTGTTTGAAAGCATGATTTTCCTCGATTATATTTTTAGATATAATAAAACTTCTGGAAAATTGCGCATGCGCCAAAAATGGATTATGCTAGAGCCCTCGTTCTTCGCCGCAAGACAGAAGAAACGCAGGCTCTGGGTACGAGATTGATTCTCCCTATGAAGTTTAATTTACCCAAGGTGTTGATGATTAATCAGAACAACATTTTCTCTAGGTTGTTTGTGTTCAAATAAGTCAATGAGACTTACCATTATGAAATACCGGTCATGTGGTCGTTCGTACAACTCGCGTTAAAAAAACATTTAATGGGACTTATAATTAGCATTCACCCTCGGGGTCTGACCACAAGATAAAAAAAAACTAAATGGGACTTGGACAAACGGCCGGTAAATAGAGGATGGTCGGATGATAAGCGACCGTTTAATAGAGGTTCTACTTAGATCTCTCACACAAACTCCTATTTTTAGATAACACTTTCAGTATCTCATCTTCAATGCAGTCTAAAGAGAGAATGTATTTTTCGTCAAATCATTATTAGGAAAGTTTTAAGGTAATGAGGGTGGGCAGGATCTCTTAACCAAGCAACATATCCTCAAGTATCATTTTATAGATTATCTTCTTACCGAGTTTGACATTTTGAAATTTGATCCAGATGAAAAAAGGAAGCGTGCATGTTGACGAATATCAGTCTTGGTTTTATTCATTTCCTATAGATGAATTTATGACTGCGGCTCTTGTCTAGTACAAGACGTTCCTTCATACTGACAGGCACTGCATGGCGTCACAAAAATCCTAACGACGCTCTCTGTCGGAAACAATTTAATACATGACATCCTTGGCTTCCTGTAAAAAGTCAATCATTGTACATATCCTCTTTTTGTTATACCAGATTCCAAGCTGCAGTATGTATATTAATGCTTCCAACTGATCTTTTTATCTCGGCCGAGATACTAAGAGTTTTGCGAAAGGGAAAACAAAATGGCGGGCGATGAAAAACACATTTCCAGTTGGTCCTATCACTTGCTATCTGATAATAGAACTAGAATTGTCAGTCGGCCAGTTTGTACTTTTAATTGGTGTGGGATCGGCTGGTTTTTGACGACAAAACAAAAGTATTTCGATTGTCGGTAAAAATAGGTGTACAGTTTGTCTGAGATGACTATTCAGGAGGTCTTGTCAGATTTTTATTGCTGCACTATAATCAAAAATCCATTACCTTTGTAAACCCGACTAGAACTCATGTCATCCGCCAAGCCTATTTGACTTTGCATAAGAAGGCTTTAAATTTTCCAGAATTTTGATATTGAACGAAAACTCTTCATTGTATAGTAAAATGTAAGATTCCACCCCTACCCCCCTAGAAAGCTCGCTTTATGACAGTTATCCGATAGCGGCGTTCATGAGGAAAATATTGATAAATGTGCAAGAGGAAGACTCATTGACCGCAATCAAATAAATAAATAAATATAAAACCTTAGGGGAAAAATAAGAAAATAATGAGGTCTTTATGATGGTCACTGAATTGAAGAAGATGTGCGTAATATGTACAAAAACAAAGCAAAAAAAAAATCAAAAAAACAAACAAACAAACAAAACAAAAACAAACAAAAAAAAAAACAAAACAAAAAAATCAATGCTATTGGGACATCAGTGATCTATCTGGAATTGTTCTTTAATGATTTGCAATGGACACAAAAATGAGTCTTTCGGGCTTCATAATTTGGTCGAGTAAACTATGCCTAAGTAATGTGCAAATTATGCGTTCTAAAAAACATAAAATTTATTTTGCTTGCATTGCTGTGTGACAATGTGGGTGAATTACTTAAGAGCAAGGCACCAGAATGATAGCCCCCATAAATAAAATTGGAATTTTGACGTCCGATTTTGAAATCGTACAGATCCACGCTCTTTGCTGCTATGGCCTACGACTGGCAAATATATTAACTTTAAAATTGGCCGGCTATGTCATCCTTTGTCTTATAAGAAATCCGATTGCCAGTTTAATAAGACACAAAATTATCATAAGCAAAATTGCCAAGATTAATAATCTTACTTGTAGTTGTTAAGGATAAAAGATTCATCGAGACTCAGCTGTTTCAACAACATCGTGATCATCTCGCCAACGTTTGCAGCAATCCATATTCGCGTTTGCTTACTGATAACACAGAGACCCTTTGGTCACTATTAATGGCTTTAGAGTATTATAGCGTAGATAATTTAGTTTAACGGTATTTAGGGTAATATAGGAACCTATATCTATTTAATTCCTTTAAGAACCTCAAGTCAGAATCAGTTCCGTATATAACGTCCATAAAAACGGGCACCGTGCATGAGTCATGCATGCTATACTACTCACATAGTATATACAAATAGATTCGTAAATATCTGAAAAGCTCTCAGTCAAAGACAAAATATACGGAAGAAAAAAATAAGAAAGATTACAGAGAAGAGAGTACTAAGATTATATTTAATAGTCTTACTCAATTCTTCGTACGTTCGTTCGTTCGGTTTATTCTTTCTTTTTTTCATTATAACTTACAGTCGATCCCAAAAACGTTGTCCAAGTGAAAAGAGGTTTATAGGACAATAAATGTCACGTGTCTCATTAAATATTCAGTTTTACGCGCGTGGATTTTTTAAATTAGCATACTGATGCAAAAGTAAATTACAGTATTGAAAACTGAATCTGAAAGATGCCGCGGGCTTTCTCGGATGATTTAAGGTGGAGAATGGTATACCAACATTTGTTTTATGCAAAAACATACCAGGAGATAGCCGCTAATCTGTTTGTAAGTCCTGAAACGGTCAAACGGACGTATGGTAAGAAGGTATGGTACGTGCAGATTGGTTTGCTCATTACTCATTCTTGCAGAACGTCCTCTAAGTCTGGTAAGGCTTTCACTAGCTCAGAACTTAGCTCTGAAACGGTCTCTAACACTGGAAAATTGGGTAAACTTCTTACAACGTAGCTAGACTTCTTCTTGGAGTCCAAAACCCGAACTTCTAAAGTCGAAAGAACTTGTTTTGAATTACCCGCCGTCGACATTTTCTGCCACACATGTGATGCAGCACGTTCAGATTCCTATTTCCACACGCGCGTAAAACTGAATATTTAATGAGACACGTGACATTTATTGTCCTATAAACCTCTTTTCACTTGGACAACGTTTTTGGGATCGACTGTATAAATTGTTTTCAAATCAACTATTTAATAAATATTTTAGCTAATGATTTGAGTTAACAGCTAGAAAACTAGTGGCCCTCCGATCTCGTTCCTCTCAAACTATATGAATATGGCCAATATATTTACGTCAGATTAAGGGTATTTAACTATTAAGACAATACCAAGGTACAAGCAAATATACAGTTATACAGAAAAAACGAGAAGATCAACAATTGAACCATTCAAACAAAAAAAGGCCGGTCTTGGCTGCTCTTCCTGTGAATATTCTTAGCAGGAAGTCTTCAGAGACATAACTGGGTAATCCGATTTGACTGTTTGTTATCGGTGCCTTTGGTCAGAGCTTACTTTTATTAAACATGGACACTTCGTTAAAATGAATCGGATAGGCGAGGGTCGTTTGAAAATACATTAAAGAGGAATTAAAGAGAAAAAAGGCTACAAGATAATGATAATTTTTTGATTTTTATTGCCGCCATGTTGGCTGAATGTAAAGCTGCGGATACGCGCTGCAATTTTTTCTCGCGCTGGCAATGCAATCTCAATTTTTCCGTTGCATTGCCAGCGCGAGACACAATTTCAGCGTAAATCATGCCCCGCGACTTTGAAGGCAACGATGTCTCGCAAAAATTGTTGCAGAAAATAAAAAAGTTTCTTCTCTTGGACAGCATAAGTTAAAGCCTTTTCTGTATGGTGACTCTCACACGTTTAAAGGCTAGAAAACTTGATATCTTTAAACACTTAAAGACTTTTCGTTAGGTGAATTTCATATTGCATTAAAAAAAAAAGAAAGAAAGAAAATAGAAAATACCGTAAGAGATTATACTATTATCTAACCTTTAAAACGAGGTTGTTCCTGCTTCTTTCCTGATTTATTAAACAGTGGCATGGTTTATTAAACATGTTTTTTTGCTAAAAGAATGATTTCAGTAATCAAGGACGTTTCAAATAAAAATTTGAAGGGTGAAAATCTGCCAAAATTTCAAATTTAAAAAAATCACTGGCAAAAATGTACAGCATGAAATTAAGCAAGTATTGAAATTGTAAAAAAAAATTATTTCAAAGGTATATCCTTGAGTTATCTATTCATAAATGATGCAGATGCAGAAACATACGATAGAATTAATGGTTCCTATCCTATGTTTTAATGCTTAGACGTTAAGAATCAAGTTAACAAAGTTGCGCCTGCCAACTGCGTGTTTGTAGATGACATCCACAGCCCCCACTTGTCAAAGGCTTAAAGAATTACGTATTACATAATCAGTTTCATCCGATGCTAATGCCTAATAGATATATCGATTAATATGCAACATTTTATTGAGATATAAAGGGGGGAATATTTTTCTTACGACTCACTGCGTCAACGAAGTCGAGTGGAAGAGGGGAAGCCAGAAACTTCGAAACGTGGAGAAACGTAAGTTTTGTTAATATTCTTCAGCCTAGATTTTTATGGTGAGATGGTTTTACAAGAAAGGGACAGGACTAGTGTGTTGAAAGTAAGCTAAGTCATGTGGATAATGCAGGTTTAACTTAAGAGATGATAAAGACAGATAGATTGGAAAAAGATGAGAAAAAGAACGTTGAAAAAAAAAAAAAAAAAAAAAAAAAAACGAAACAAAACAAAACAAAAAAATGACGGAACTTACCGAATAGATAGCCCGAGAGTGAATCAACGAAAGCCGTGATTAAAAAAGAATCATCTGGAAAGGATGAATGAATGAATGAATGCATACAAGAATGAAACGAATAGAAGGGCAAGTTGGTTTGAAGCCTTTAATCAACATTTAGTAAGGGAGGGTAAAATTTGTTTTTAGTTGACCAGCTAAAAGAAGTAGAAATCCACCGACAAATTGGTGAGCAGATTTAGACTCGTGTTAAAGTTCTGTCAATTAAAAACTTCATTTTGACATTGGCCAATAATAATATCAGTTATTAAATATTTACAGAGTGTCATAAAATCTTGCCATTTTAAGACTAGTATCTGCTTCTAGTGAAGTAGAATGAATAGTTCAGTTAAGAGACAAATATACAGTAAGAACGGGATAAAATCTAATCGAAGATAATCTCTCCGAACCTTTATAATATGGACGTTTAAGTTTTTTATTAGGTTTTAAAGCATATGCGCCAATACAGTGTGGCTTTCAAAGGGTACATTTTAGGCTATATAGTGAAGTTGGAGAAAGGTATTCAAAAATTAGACTTATATGGAGTCCAGTGATGATACTGAGAATCAAATATAAGGTTTTTCAAAGGGTAAATTTTAGGCAATATAGTGAAATTGGAGAAAGATATTCAAAAATTAGACTTATAGTGAGTCCAGTGATGATGCCGAGAATCAAATATAAGGTTTTGGACCAGCGAGCATCGATCATTGTTGAAACATTTATCAAATTTGGTCCTTTTTTCATTTGAATTGTCGGCAATAAAAATAAAGGTTAAAGAGCGTCGAGGATTGATTATTGCTGAAATAAGCGCCAAAAAACAAAGACTTTTTGTTACGTATTGCAAGAAATACAAATAGCTATAATAAACAACATTCTTTGGCGCTAGTTTTTAATGGTAGAATAATTCTTGTATATTTGTTTTGAGAGTTTACGCAATTAATAATGGGAATCAAGGGTTGCATGGCGGTAGTTTACTCGCCTCTCATCTATGAGGTCTCGAATTCTTACGATTTACAGACTAAGTATCACATGTGAGTAGAGTTTGTTGTTAGCCTCTCCCTTGATTCGAGGATTTTTGTCCGTGTTCTTCGGTTTTCTTCCCTCTACAAAACCTAATTTCTATTTCGATCTATGAGTAAGCCCTTGCCTGACTTTGTTAAGCCCAGAGGTTGTTCCAGCCTGAGGGAATCGATAATAATTTCAAAAAGATTTCATATATTTAACTTGTTTTGTGAGTTTCTCTAGGTTCTCTAGGTTCTATCAAAGAAATCAAAGAAAATAAAATGTTCAGAGAATAAATAGAATAACTAACTGCAATGTAAATGCCATAAAAAATTAAGAATAAGTGAAACTAAAAGGTGTAAATGGAAAACATATTAAACATTTCTGTAAGCATATGGTTATGAAAGAGTAATTTCAGATAACATGGAAAAAATTGACATTCATCTCAGATCGATAAGATTCGTGTTTCATTTTATCGATAAAAGGGAATGCATGACGAAATTTCAAAAGGATTGATTGAGTTTTCAGATTATTTGTTCATCAATCGGGGATCGTTTCATTTCTGGCTCAGTTATAACCAAATCAAGTCTGTCTAATCATTTTTAAGTTGGTTCTTTATCCTTAAGCTATAACATACCATATGAGACATCGCCAGTTTTGGCAAGGAAAGAAATTATTCTCAAGGGAATGATACGTGGTCTGACATGGGAATACATCACGGTCAAATAAAACAGTCTATTGCATCTAGAAGATGCACCAAGGAAGCTTAATCTTAATCAGTTAAGATTTTAAGTCGGTAAAACATATTAAGCAGTTGTATCACTTAAAACTCTATTTCGTCATGTATCCTTATGCGACCCCCTAGGCTCACGCAGATATAAGACTATTGTGGCTTTCCGTAGAGCAAATTTGTACAATTTAAAACAACTTTCTTCGAGCGCAAATCTTGGCTGACCTCTGAAAAAATCTGCAAACTCCTATTCAAGCCAATCACGACGCTTGACTCCCGCATGATTCTGAGTCTAAAAAAATGTCTTGTTTCTCAACAAAAATTTGAAAACATAGACAAATGTCTGGTAAACTATCTAAGACGCGTACCGCTTGGTAAAACTAGCCCAAGGATACGATAAGTCAAACGGAAAATCCTAGAAATATGATTTCCCAGCAAATAGTTAATATTAATGGTGTCAAAGTGCAAACACGGAGCTTAGAGAAAAATACCCAAGATTTGTTTAGGTGCGGGGGTCTCAAATGTTTTTATTCATACTTATTTTGAATGAATCAATATGTTCTTAATGAATAACTGATTAGCTATTGAGTTGGATGAGAAATAAATAGAATAAACAAGGTTGTAGGCTTTTTCAGCGAGTTTTAGATGAAGGTAATTGAATAAATACATCAATTTTAAAATCAAACACGTTTTCCTTTCCTTTCTTTCCTCTCTCCTCAACCAGTTTTGGGTATTCAAATAGTTACGTAAAACTACTTAGTAGCCTATGTGTTGTATGTGTCGAATATCCAAGTAAATAACAAGCTAAGGAACAAGCGGGATTGAAACTGAAACACTGGGTAAAAAGGTTTCGTCAGAACTGTACTGACGTTAAGAACATTAGTCCTTCAACCGAGTCAATAGCGCCTATAGCAAAAGGGACTCATTATCTATTTCGTTCTTATGTCGCCCCCTCATCTTTCGTACCCTCGCTACACTGTTTTCACCGACTTTTCTCTATCCATATCTATTGTAGTAGCGGTATTATTAGCTAGACTACTGATAGCACGTCTCGGTATATATCCATATTCATTCAGTTAGGAAGCTTTTTAGACCTTGTGCCACGTTAACAACTGAATAGACATTATAACTGATATGAACATTGTCGATGGGCCTTAGTACTTTCTTGTAGACTGTAACAATTACATCCCCGAGTCCCTGAGTAATAGCGGTTATTGAACGAAATGTCAAGAGAGAGGGAGAGAGAGAGAGAGAGAGAGAGAGAGAGAGAGAGAGAGAGAGAGAGAGAGAGAATGAATGAATGAATGAATGCACCTTTATTTGAGGACGATAGTTTCATAAGTGTCATACACTTCTTTACATGAAAGTCGTACTTCATAAGAAAGAGATTTACATATAATATGTGATATATTTAAAAATGAATTAAATAATATGAACTATATATATAGCTATTAAGATGCATATAAATGATAAATATAAAGTGACTAGGTACTATCCAACTGCGAATTAGACAAATTCTTATTAAAAACTAACCTAGAGGATGAAGTTCGGATATGTGAAGGAATAGAATTCCATAATTTAGCTCCTCTGTAAGAGAAACTTTTTTTAAGGAATTCAGTCCTTGGAATGGTTTGAATTTCTAATTTATCTTCGATATTTCTCAATTTAGATTTATAAGCATTTGAATCCTTACTTTTTGAGAAAAGATCCTGTAAATAAGATGGAGTATTTTCATGCAAAATATCATACATCATGAGAGAAAGGCGCTTTTCGCGTCTTATAGCCAAGCGGTCCCAATTCAATTGTTGCAAGATGTCTGCTGACCTTATGTCATAGCCCTGAAAGGTTATGATTCGGGCAGCTCTGTTCTGCAACTTTTGAAGTCGGTCTGCTTGGCCTTTGTTTAAATTACTCCAAACAAGATCACAGTAATCAAATAACGGTTGAATAAGAGCCTTATACATAAGTATTAAGGTATCAAGAGGGACAAAATCTCTGGCTTGTTTTAAACCATTAATGGAAGAGCCAGTTTTCTTACATAAGTTTTCAATATGAACATCCCAAGTTAGGTTTTGATCTAAATACACACCAAGGTGTTTTGAAGAGGTTACCCTCTTTACCTCTTGATCCTTAATCATGATATGCGAAGAAATTCCCAAATTTGAAAGCTGAAAATTTGATCCAATTAACATATATTCAGATTTTACTACATTCAAACTCAGCTTATTAGCCAATAGCCAGTCACTGACACACAGTAAATCTAAATTCACTTTATCATAGAGTTCAGTAGTTGACTTTGATGCGTAACTAATTAGGGTGTCATCAGCATAAAGACGAGGCTGACTAATTTCGAGACAATGAGGCAAGTCATTAATATAAATTATAAACAGTAACGGACCTAAAATCGAGCCCTGTGGAACACCGCTCGTTACAGTTACTGGATTTGAGGTATAGGTTTCAATGGTACAGCATTGACTTCTATCAGTTAAGTAAGAACGAAAGAAATCTAATGCTACTCCACCAACCCCATAGTGCTTAAGTTTAGAAATTAGGATGTCATGTGAAACAGTATCAAAGGCTTTCGCTAAATCTAAGGAAACTACAAGGTTAGTTAAGCCACTATCCATGTTAGTATATACCAATCATTTGTAGCCTCTAATAAAGCAGTAACAGTAGAATGTAAGGGTCGAAAGCCAGATTGATACTTAGTTAAGAGATTGAATTTATTAAAATAGGCATATAATTGGTCATAAGCTGCCCTCTCACAAATTTTAGATAAAATAGGGAGAATAGATATTGGCCTATAATTATTTGGATCATTACGATCCTTGGCCTTATGTAGAGGGATCACTTTAGCTCTTTTCCAAAGTGAAGGGAAAATTCCCTGAGCAAATGACGTATTTATGATATTAGCTATGATAGGAGCAATTATGGGAGCAGCTTCTTTTAAAAGCCGACAAGATATGTTGTCCAGTCCTGTGGCTTTATCTGTTGGCATATTGCTTAAAAACTTCAGAACTAAGTCACTAGAGATCTCCACAAAATTGAAATTAAATTCAACTGGTCTGAGGAAATCATGGAAATCAATGATACCTCTCTCCATCTCTGCAACCAGTGTATTGCCAATTCTGGAAAAATGATTATTCATTAAGTCGGCAATTTCTGCTGAGAGAGAGAGAGAGAGAGAGAGAGAGAGAGAGAGAGAGAGAGAGAGAGAGAGAGAGAGAGAGAGAGAGAGAGAGAGAGAGAGAGGTAGACCATTGAGCGAAAAGCGTGGTTTCTGAAATGTCCTTCATAGTATAAGGTATTATCAGTTAGGATGATTTGGTAAAAGTAGTTTTGGTAAGCAGCAGTGAACTGCCTTATTTCATTCTATATATTAAATTTATCATTTTGCTCCCTTCATGTAAAAATTGTGGGAGGGAGGGGAGAGCAAATACGCACTGTAGACCGTTACTAGATTTTTTTTGAGCTTCATAATCGGTTTCTTGTGATTATATATTTCTTCAAGTCCATATATTCAGTTATTGAGCATGCTCATCATTAATGATTATCCCATAATTGCCATTACTATTCAATATGCATCCGTAAGAAAACTCGCCGAACGTGAAAGCACATAGATAACGTTATAGCCGTGTCACTATTATCTATCTGTTTATCTCGGCTTCGTTATCAAAAATTAATGCCCACGAAACAAGCTACGATCGTATAATACTCCTAAGCCAAGATTTCCTTTGAATTACAAGATTAAGATAAATATTTTTACATAAAAAATCTCAGAACTGCAGTGTATAGAATATCAGTGAATAGACTATTGGGTAAGGTGCTATGGAATTCAGGAGGACTACGAGTGTAGTTATCTAAAAAGTGCCTATGGCACTTTCATTTTTCTTTTTTACTTCCAATTATAAATGTCTTTCTAAAAAATATAATGAAACAAAGTTTCAATTCAGAGGATTTTCACCATATTTTTCGAAAGGTTAAACATGGAAAACTCGACCTTTTTTCGACTTCCGGCTGAGAGAAGAGATGAAGTCCCCCATACTTATGATGACAATACTGATAAAATGATAAGTAGCTGCGAAACCACTTTGTTTAGATTCAATCATATTCAATGTTATCAGATCAACCATGAACCGCTACTGACTGATGAATATATTTGATATTATGATATTTAAAGCTTGCCGCAATCAGTTTTAATATAGTATTAGAGAGAAGAAAATGCGTTTACACTCAATATATCACATGGGTTTATCAGTATATACAGGATTGATTTTGTTATCAGAACGTCAAATGTAACTCGCTATCAATACTGCTATTGTAATTGTGCCGCTTTCAAACCTGGTATCGTAAAATGACACTGGCTTACATCGACATCATTACATTCTTTATAGTTTTTACTTGTGCTTGTCCTTTTTCTTTTTCTTTTTTTTTTTTTTTCTACTAGTTTTCTTTCCTTTCCTTTTTTCACGTCAAATTATTTTCTACCCATTCATTCTTCAACCTGTTATACTTATTTCTGCCAGTTACATATATTTGAATATTTTATATTCTTCTGGTATTCCCATCTATAACTAGAGTTTCTTCCATTTTTTCTACTAGTTTTCTTTTCTTTCCTCTCTCACCTCACATTATTTCTACGCATTCATTGGCTTCAATCTGTTATCCTTATTTATATCAGTTTTATATATTTGAATAATATTTTGTGTTCTTCTTTTCTTCTAGTGCCAATATTTCCCTTCATCCCCTTGTTCACTATCTCTCTCCTATCCCCTCTTTCTTTTATCTCTAGTATATCAATCATTCATCACTACTGGTATGGCAATTCATTTTGCCTTTGGCAGACGTTTAGCTCAGGAAGTAGCTTTTTAACCTCATTAGGTGTTTTCTTATGTACCACGCTATTTCTGTTTACTTCTTTTATGTCATATAGTGATAAAATCTTCAACTTGTTTACGCCGCTCTTATATAATTTACACCCCCAAACATGCGTAAATCATCACTTGTACTTGCGCAACACTACATTTGCTCCTCTAAACCTATAAACATGCGTCACTGTCAATGAATAAAGATGAGAAATCAACAGCTTGTACGTGCGCAACACTAAATTTGCACCTCTAAACCTATGAACATGCGTCACCGTCAACAAATAGAAATGAGGAAACTCCGCGCGTACTCTAACCATTCAGCTAATCAATTCAATCATTCATTCACTTACGTTTTTATCCTTATCTTTGTTTTGTAAAAGCCGATCTTTACTGCCATTCGTTAAGTGGCCCTTTGTTCTGACTGAGGTTTCCTCTTGTCATCAATATGCAAACAGCGCATGCGCTGTTTGGAGTCGGAATCGTTCGGCGACCTCTTGCATTTAGGCTCTTTCTGCTAAATGGACAAAAGCTACATTAGGGTTCCTGTTGTATAAGAAATGTTGTTACACGACTGTTTAGTTTACTCATATCCTAGGAAAAGAAAAGCCAAAGGAACTGCTAAGTCAGAGGATTTGTTTAATTAAAAATAAGACGTGGAGTCTCCCCGGATGTTTTGTTTCTGATCAAACGATCATTTGTAACCATTATTTGAATTGTACTCTGTTTTTCTCGCGATTAGGCAGAAATAAATAAAGTGATAATGACTAGCAGTAACTAGTTAGGACTGCGTTGGTGTGATGAATAAGAAGAAAAAATTGAAAGCCGAAACCAAAAATACAAATAGAGAAATAAAGAGAGAAATGAATGAAACACTTTTTTTCAGTGAACCGCTTTTTAATTTCTCATGTTGAGGAAATACAAACCAGATAAAGATAAGAAGTAAAATATCAAAAGAAAACAAAAACACTGATAAAAAATTAAGGAGTTTTAATAATAAATTATTGAAAATCGTGCGCACCTTCATATGGCATTACTTAAGCGAACTACGTGAAACCGATAATGCAAGACTCAGTCTCCAAACAAAAGCACACAAAAAACAAAAACCAGACGTTGTTGCTTTAAGCTTTTCTTTGTTTTCACTACTCTTTGTTTATTTGTTTTTGTTTTTTTTGTTGTTTTGCTTGGAGACTGTTGTTTTTGCTTTTTGTTTTCTTTTTCAGTGTTGTTTTGTATAGTTTTAAATTTGTTGCTAACAAGTATTATACTCAGACATTAGTAAACAAAATGTTAGACCACTCTATGAGAAAAACCTAAGTAACTACAAACAGACAATAAAATGAAAAATCATTTTTTCCTGTTTAATTCAACGTATTTTTCATAATATTTAAAGTTATTATAGCACTTTTTGTCTGTGTAGGAGGAGAACCGAACGAGTTTTGACTTTTAAATGGCTTCCGCTATAAACAAATCAAGAAAAACAAAACGCACACTTTTGGACTATTCACAATGTTATTGAACATGGAGAGCACTTGAGAGGTTTTCCCACGCAAACGAAATCTTCACTAGTGACTTGAAGAAGAAAAAAAAAGGAAAAAAAAGGAAAGGAAAGGAATGGAAAGGAAAGGAAGGAAAGGAAAGGAATGGAAAGGAAAGGAAAGGAAAGAAAAGAAAAGAAAAGAAAGAAAAGAAAAGAAAAGAAAAGAAAAGAAAAGAAAAGGAGGACTTTTATTTATACCTATATGCCTTACTTAGTCAAATACTCAGATAAATTTATTTCAGATGTGGGTATCCCTCCACCTCGTATAAGAAAAATATTTGCATAGTTTTGCTAACTACGAGAGCTATGGTAGAATTTCAAATTGTCGAAAGTGAATTATTAAGCTAGTGCGGCTTGCTTGTATCACGTAACCAGCTTTACTGTGTATTACTTGAAAATTAACAAGTTATTACTAGATAATGCTGAGCTAGAAATAAATACATATAATAAGTGGCCTATCTTTTACACTTGCGTATGCGTTACATCAAGAAAAATTAGCACGTAAGCTCGTGTAATCAAGATGGCGTTGATGACGTAGAACCTAATTATGCTACAAATCAAAGCCAACACCATTTTTTTAAACTAAACGAAAAAAAGGCAAGGTTAGCTCACAGTTTAAATAGGAATTTAGGGTGTTGCGTTTTGCGTATGGAGGAAAATCAGAGAACAAGAAACTGAACTCTTAAATCAAGGGGATAACTCTACTCTTAAAGTTACCAGCATAAGGTGGTAGATTTTTTAGCTCGTGACGTAGAGCAGGGACTTCGTAACTGATTATCCCTTGATTATTTCAGTACCTCCAGTATCGCTTGTATTTTTGTACGTCTTTACAATGAGTAGAATGAAACTAACTAAGGTCTCTGCTTAACTAGATAGGAAAGTGTTAAAGTCCCGATATGAAACCTGGTTTCACACCATGTAATTTTGTAGTAGAATAATCAAAGTATCCTGATCGGGCACAATAACGAACAGCAGGAAGCACCTTTGTTTTAGTGGATCCATCCCAAACACAGGTGATAAGTTTGTCAATAAGTATTCCTTCCTAACGCGCATTTTCCTTTATTAGAACTAATAAACATGAGGTTTCTCGACATAGTTTTCCTGTCTAACGTGTTACGAAAATCAAAATCGTTTTCTTGCTCAACGAATAATACATGAATGAAACAAATTAGAGATAAGTCTTTTCCCCCATTTTTCAACATTGTTTTTGTTCTTAACGTGTTACGAAAATCAAAATCGTATTCTTGAAAGAAATGAACGAATAATAATTGAAGCAAATAAGAGAAAAATCCACATACTTTTTCTTGCTTGGTACTGGATGAAATGTTTAAGGTTTCTCGACATTTTTTTTCCCTTCTTAACGTACTACGAAAATCAGAAACGTTTTCTTGAAAGAAAAGGAACAAACAATGGTCAAGCAAAAACGGAAAAATCCACATAATTGCTTAGAACTGAAACGTTTAGGAAACCTTCTCTCGAATAAAAGAAACAAACAAAATAATGAAAAAAGGAAAAAAAGAACAAATCACTTTCCTTGCTTAGGACTGATCCCAATCAGTTGGTTCCAGACATTTGAACAGGTGTGCAGTGAATGCTGATTTTAACTATTGTAACGTTCTGTCAGCACTCAACCTGACTATAACTCGTTATTATTCTTGAAAAATCAACCTAGACTTTACTTTACCTTTTCACTTATTTATACAAACTAATATTCTCAGCAAACCCTTATTAGAAACTACTTAATAGAAAATTAATGACACTTTTGCTTCCTTGTTCAAGAATATCACACATGATTAAAATAAGAACTGCGCAAATATACACAAATTTTTTCGGTAAAATTTCCAACAAAAAACCTCTTTGCTGCCAATTAATAAAAGTTCTACTTATCAGTAGTACTGACCAAGTGGGAGAGCTGAATCAATATGTATAGCAGTCCTAAGTGTGCAATATTGCTGTTCATAATCATGACGCACAATTAACGAAGTGATTTCATGTTTTTCCGATTTGTTATCTCTTTACTTATTTCCGTGTCTTTGAAAAAAGCGGTAGAAACGAATTAAGACTACGCGTGAAAAAAGTCCTTTGTATTGTCTCGGGTTTTTGTAATTTATAGAAGAGATAGCTGCGCTATTGTAGAAACAAATAGAAAACATCGTGTTAGTCTTTGGTGGTAGTACTGTTCATAGCTGCTGAGTTCAACGGGAAAACAGAGGGATTTTTACATTTAGAGGTAGGAGCAACTAAAATCTAGTTCGTTTTACTCAGTTTTGTGGTACTAGGTTTACTGGAACAATTCTTTGACGTAAGAAGATCAGAAATATTGTTTTGAGTTTTGGCCTTTGGGTTGTGCGTAGATCGCTTCTGGAATTATTGAGCAAAGAAACGCCTATAAAACCAAAAATCTAAGCTGAATCTGAAAACTAGGATGACTATTTCGCAGCAGTGCATCAAAAGTATTTTAAATCGACGCATGAAAACCGAAATACGCTTTCTTTTACTTTCCTAAGGCTTGTAACTTCTTTAACAATAAAAATAGTCATATTTTTACGTTGACGTCAAGAAAAAGTATTTGTATATGATAAAGGCACAGATGAGTAATCCTATAGAAGACTAACAATTCAGCTTTAGTAGTGTCTGTCATTAAGAAGCTTTAGAAATCCCTTACTAAAATGAAAATCTGTGGTGAAAAAGACCACGTATTTGGGCAAGTGAAATTTCGAAGAGGCGCGCGCACAAACATCATGGACTTATGATTTGTTTGATATATTGGTTTTATCGAAACTTAGGAATTTTCTTTTCGTATTATTAGTGATTACTAAGTAATTTTTCATTTCTAATTTCTGATTTGTACTTTTTTTCTTCATTGGAAAAAATTGCCCATACATTTGAAATATTTGCTCTTTTCGGTCTTTTTCCTCTCTTTCCAGAGGGCAAAAGGTTGTTCTTAAAAGTAAAGTTATATAGCACAAGTAAACTGCTTGACAAAACATCCTAAATGACCCGTAAATCTTCTGTCCTTTCGCTAACTAGTTGTAAGCGTGTTTTCGAGGCTACGAAACCTAAGAAACCATAAGTTGCGAATGTATAGGCCAACAGATAGTATGAGCTTATAAAATCAGCAAAAATACGGTTCTAAATTTTAACAAGTTCCAATGAATTATATACCAAAATGTTCAGGAAAGCCCGGGGTTTTCAAATCCACTTCTGTTTTTTTTTTGACAGGTTCTGTTTTATATGAAGGAGAGACGATTTTTTAGCTCGACTCCGGTTATGTCATTTATTTTCTCTTGTAAAATACGTCCAATAGCGTACATTCAACTCAAAAAGTACAGTGGTTTTTTTCAATAGAATTCAATCTAAAACATATAATACAGTCCCTGAATAGTTGAATTAACTCAATCCACTTCTGTTTTTGCCTAGATAGTCATTATTTTGAGAAAAGATCCGAAAAACCGTGTTTTTGAGACATAATTTGTATGGGCTCACATGAGGGGGCGTGAGCTTGAAATCGTAGCTGACCAAATGTTAACATATTTTTTCTGATGTGCACAGCTTCAGTGTAAATAAGTGGTTAACTTTCTGAATTCTGTGTGAAATAAAGTTATAAAAAAAGAAACTCCTTCAGGAGTTTATATTCACGGTAAATCTTATAATAATTACACCGATAACTAAAATACCTCAGTATTTTTATATTAAGCCTCTCTTGATGACTTGATCTTCACTAAAATGTTATATCAGGCAACTTCTATCTTCAGCACACGTATTCTAAAACAATTATATTTAAATGAATTACTGGATCATAACGGCTAAGCTGGCTTGAGCGAAATCGATTAACAAGCAAGATCAGTGAGGATTTAATCTAAGCCTTTAACCTGACATTCTCTTGTAAATCTTATAGCGCAACGACAAGAAACGGTCATTAGAGAGTTTTAGATTGACTTTTTTTTCTCCCCGCAAACGGCAAACGTGACCACGTTTTCATAGTTTTCCTGCATTTTACTTTACCTTTTACAAACCTTCTCACCAAGCGCAAATACTCTTTTGTTTTTCTACTACATGGACTTTTTTTGCGATTCTTTTTCAGTAATTTACAAAGAATTTTTTACTGGTCAACTGACGTTTCACGTTTGCCGTGAACGTAAATCTAAAACTCTCTATTAACAAAACTAGGATTCAAATATTTTTTCGTCCCTAGAGTATCTTTTACAGTAAATATGATAGAGTATAACGACCCTGGATCAACGAAATGAGGGTGTGTATAGTTTTTCTTCTTACTAATGATTTCGGTCGTACATCTGGCAAAGTAACGACGACCAACAACAAGTAACGAAATGAGAATTTGTACAGTATTTCGCTCTCTGAAATCACTCGTCAGTATATTTTACATAGAGCAACAACTCAAAAACTGTAGCCCTTAAAGACGGATTGATAAACGAATGAAAATTTAGTGAGTTAAAAACAGTTAGTGCATTTTAGCTGTTACAAAATAGAAAGAAAGTGATTATTTCATTGACTTTCCCAATCAGGTCACACTAAACGAAGAAATACAGTCAACCGACATAAGAAAAGGGAATTGGACAAATCCTAATTATTGAATAAACGTTTGGACAAAAATAATGAATTCCCCATTAGATTTTCTTATCACTGAAATTCTTTTGCAAAGGTAATATAGAAAGACTTATTAGTTACTGCAAGAGAAGAAAAATAACTGAAGAGTTTTAAGATTAGTTACTTGCTCTATCATTTCAATCTATTTTATTATTCTATTCTATGTTATTACTTTGCTCAAGTGTTTCATATTTTTTAAGTGTCATTAATTAACATCTGTTTGACAGTCAATATTGTCGTATTGTGGTTTAGTACTGTACTCTCAATGTATCAACACATTGAAGAGGAATGAGGCAGTGATAAAAGTTTCCTATTTCTTTCTTGTACTTTTATGGGCAATTTTTCTTTCTGTATGTCGTCGTTTTTTTTGTCTTATCTCTTTGAAGCACCGCTCATGGAATTGTTATGGTTTTATTGACAAATTTCAGTTGAAGTTTATATTTAGATTATTTCTCTTGTTTTGTTTTCATGCTATTGTCAGTAAGATAAGAAGCATGGGTCAGAGATGTACAGTGCTAATGCGATGTCTCTCATCCCCGTAGTCATGCTTGCGATCCTTAAACTCGCATTCACATGTGATTAGAATTCAGAAAGGTTGTTTTCTGGTTCTCTTCTGTGCTCGGAGGGTTTTTCTCTGGGTTTCATTCCCTTTCGAAAATTCAGTACTGAACTTTTAATGAAAGAGCGCCATATCTTTGTACGCCGTTGTGTTATCCTAGTTTAAGGACTAGAGTACAAACACTAAAAGTGTGCAACACTTTGCACTATTCAGTAGTAAATAGTGCTAATTAACGGGGATCACGGCAGCCATATTGTAGAACACCCGAGTAACATGAAAATTCACTCGTTTCTAAAAGTGGAAAAGTGGCTACTGTCTAATGACATAGCGGCTGTGGACCTCTCTATACAATAATAGCTGTAATGGAACCCAGCTCCTAATATATTATTAAGAATATTTTTCCTAAGGACACCCGAGTGACATGAAAATTCACTCGTTTCTAAAAGTGGAAAATGGCTACTGCCTAATGACATAGCGGTTGTGAACCTCTCTATACAATAATAGCTGTAATGGAACCCAGCTCCTAATATATTATTAAGAATATTTTTCCTAAGGACACCCGAGTGACATGAAAATTCACTCGTTTCTAAAAGTGGAAAATGGCTACTGCCTAATGACATAGCGGTTGTGAACCTCTCTATACAATAATAGCTGTAATGGAACCCAGCTCCTAATATATTATTAAGAATATTTTTTCTGCGGTTTGAGATATTCAAATCATTGGCGTCTTGTAATTGAGTCTTAAAATTGAAAGAAGGGATGGAAATACAATGATAATCAGTATAATAATGGAATATAAGTTCATCAATGTTCTGCTTTTGCTTCCGCCTCCGTTTTTTGATTTTCACAGGAACATAAGACGTCTTACACTTCTGCTTCTGCTTCCGTTTATGCTTCCGTCGTTAGTGAAAACCAGGCTTTCCTTTTTCTTATGCTTCTGCTTCCGTCCTTACGTCGCTAGTGAAAACCAGATTCTTATGCTTCCGTCGCTAACATACAGAAGTACAAGGTAGTAAGCCAATCAAATTCAATCAAATCAAACTCAGTCCCCTGTACACATCGGATTCTTGCATAAACAATAGCTGCCTAATGTTCTTCTTATGCTTCCGTCACATTCATTTCACTAGAACATAACGATATGTTATGCTTATGCTTCCGTCGCTAGTGAAAACCAGCCTTTAAATAAAATCACGCGGGTTTTTTTAACGAATTGTGTTAATTCATTGTAAGTGATTTTGACAAGTTACATTTTCCCTCTATAATGGTTTGGCAAAGGATGTTTTATCTTTTGTAACTCTCAACTACTTATTAACTTTTCCCTTAGGGACTTTTTTTTACTTTTATCCTTGAGGTTTAATCAAATGTTTCGCTGACATATTAATGTTTTATTGGATATCTGAATTGGCGCATTAGCGGCATCTTGATGTCGTCACATGTCTAAATTAGGACCCACCGTAACATTATTGTCTATATAATTTAATATACGTGTACATCTTGGCATTGTTGCGTATAGTTGCACATATCTACTCAAGTCTCTACTGTCCTAAACCTTCAAATATTTATTTGTTAAAACTACAGAAAGATAGGAATATCTAAAGATCATACAGGTACGTCCAAAACGTTCTAGAAAAACTACGAAAAACATACCTATTACCTAAATATTTTGTCACCTTTTCAGACTGAGTAACGCGGATCAGAATTATTTCGTTCAAGAATAGCAGTGCAGTAGTATAGTTCAATTATTTTAGGACAATCTTCATCTATTTGAATTACTTTATTCTGAATTTTTTTTGAGTATCTCCAATTTATCTGAATTATAAGGAAACATGAAATCTTTAAAAAGATAGATTTTGGCTGTAGCCTACGCTCGTTTTTTAAAGGACACGCGTCAGGACCGCCTCTTTAATCCTAACGACATTTCTTAATCCAACTTAAGCTTCTTAATCCGAAGAAACACGTAAAAACAATGGCAAAGAGGCTTTATATATTCGTAGTTTCGTATTATTTGTATTGATTGGAAAAGCGAACGGTCGATGATGCTACCGTCTTGGTCAGATGCCTTTTGTCATGGTTTATTAACCACATTGACAGTGGGATGCTTTTCTGGCTTGACAGAAAATATGAACTTCAATACTTAGTAGTTTCGTATTATTTGTATTGATCAGAAAAGCGAACGGTTGATGATGTTACCGTCTTGGTCAGCTGCCTTTTGTCATAGTTTATAAACCACATTGACAATGGGATGCTTTTCTGGCTTGACAGAAAATATGAACGTCAATACTAAGTCTTTTGGAGATTCTTTCAAACTTGCCGAATAGGCCCCTTTGGCCTAGACGAATGGTCTAGGTAAGGAATAGTATTTCACATAAACTTAAATTCAATAAGAATAAAATTAATTGGATGAGCATGCTGGTAGCCTTATCTGAGACAATCATTTTTATAAGATAGCTAAATTCTTTCTTTTCGTTCGTATATTCATTCAACTAGTTTTTATATATATATTGTGTAAGTTTCTATTCATGGTTAGAGGGCAAACACTATCTGTAAAACAGTACAATTTCTAATTAGTACTAAATGATACAAAATAATGCCTTGTCTATTGTTTTTTTATGAACTCATCATTTGTAATAGAGATTAGTGTCAGTTATATAGTAATGTTTTACCGATTGTGCATTCTAAAAATGTAGTAGTTGCTTGGAAAAGTAGTTTCAATCAGTGATAAATTTTTTTCGTCGGGTTTTAATCCAAAAATAATTCAAAATTACGATTTAAAATCCCTAATAATAAATCAACATCCAAATTATTGATTGAGCAAAAACATTATTGAAATTATTTCTCTTATAGTAGCCTACTATACAAAATTGAAGCTACTGAGCAAGCTACTAGGCAACTACGCCATGAACAATGCAATTTGAGCCCACGATATGTGCGCGCTTAAATACCGTTGAATAGCCTTTAAAGTTTTATAAGACACCATACACGTTTTGATATTCAACTACTTTTGTGGATTTCTGCAAAAGTACAAAACTTTTAACAAAATTTGCCGCTCAACAACAACAACAAAAAAACCTGAGTTTCATGTAGAAAAAGCCCAGTGTTGAACTTTGGTACTCGTTTCGAAAAAAACTGTCCAGCGCAAAATGAGTAAAAAATTAATTTAACCACATATCTTAATATACTTCAACATCTCTTGAATTTGTTTTCGTAAAACAATATATGATTTAGGTATCCCGAAATAAATAACTTTATGAATTTAACGTTAAGAATTTTTTCGTGAGTTAGTTTTCGTTTATTTTTCTTTTAAAAAGTGGTAGATGTTTCTATGCCGACTTGAAATCAGCATTAAATTTGGATCTATTAAAACTTTTCATGGATTTTTTACTCAGAGTAGGCAGCCACCTTAACCATAAGCAGCACTTAAAACGAATTATTATGAAAACTTTGTTATTGCGGATGGCGTAGGCAAGCTGGAACAGATGATGCATTAAACTACCCCCTCATGGTTAACCACGAGTGAAACATGCCATGATTTAAAATGCAAATTATTTCAGTTATCGAAACGTAAGGCTTATTCTTTCACATTGCCTTTTCGTCTTTTCTCCTGAACTCTTGGAAAGTATGGTGAAACGCACGCATGCGCAAACGTTTTTCTCTTGTGTTACTAGTGATATCTGTTGATTTCTGTCTGATGACCAAATATATTAATATATCAAGGTTATCAAAAATATTAAAGAAAATAAATGTTAGTTTGGATATCAAGGAAAAACTACGAAAAAGACTATATGCTATATGAAACGCGTGATACTGCATCATCTATTCTATTTATTCTCTTGCTCATTCATGGACCGCAGATAGGGAAGGGCTGGGGGGCTATGCCTCATACAATTTTTGCTAATATCGTTCATATCCCCCCCTCTATAAGTTATATGGATACTAGTCTGTTAAATTTTACAATCTAAGCCCCAACTTTTTAGGGGGCAGCGTTGTCCTTGTCATCGTGTTGCCTGCATGGTTGATGTAGCCTCGATACTAAAAATGTTAATATTTGTTTGCTTGTTATTTCTTATTCTAGGCTATCAAGATGAAAACTCTAATAATCTGGCTTAGTATTCTATCAGTTGTACGCTCATCGGCACCCAATGACATCAGTAAAGAAAAAGAAGCAAAAAAGGAACTTCCACCAATCGCCAACCGATTTGGAGAGTTTATGGGCACTGGAAAGAGGGAACTTCCACCAATCGCCAACCGATTTGGAGAGTTTATGAATACTGGCAAGAGGGAACTTCCACCAATCACCAACCGATTTGGAGAATTTATGGACACTGGAAAGAGGGAACTTCCACCAATCGCCAACCGATTTGGAGAGTTTATGAATACTGGCAAGAGGGAACTTCCACCAATCGCCAACCGATTTGGAGAATTTATGGGCACTGGAAAGAGGGGACTTCCACCAATCGCCAACCGATTTGGAGAGTTTATGAATACTGGCAAGAGGGAACTGCCACCAATGGCCAACCGATTTGGAGAATTTATGGGCACTGGAAAGAGGGAACTTCCACCAATCGCCAACCGATTTGGAGATTTTATGAATACTGGCAAGAGGGAACTCCCACCAATTGCCAACCGATTTGGAGAATTTATGGGCACTGGAAAGAGGGAACTCCCACCAATCGCCAACCGATTTGGAGAGTTTATGAAAACTGGCAAGAGGGAACTTCCACCAATTGCCAACCGATTTGGAGAGTTTATGAATACTGGCAAGAGGGAACTTCCACCAATCGCCAACCGATTTGGAGAATTTATGGGCACTGGCAAGAGGGAACTTCCACCAATCGCCAACCGATTTGGTGAATTTATGGGCACTGGCAAGAGGGAACTTCCACCAATCGCCAACCGATTTGGAGAGTTCATGAATACTGGCAAGAGGGAACTTCCACCAATCGCCAACCGATTTGGAGAATTTATGGGCACTGGCAAGAGGGAGATTTCTAAAATAGCCAGTCGGTCAGAAAAAACATCCGAAGACAAAACAAAAAAATAACATTGCGGATAAAGTAGAAATTTGAAACTCAAGAAAATACATAATATATATAGTACATCCGAAAGCTAGCCTACTCAAGCTCTTTAACTTATGTAAATGAGCTTCGTGACTTCATTCTCTTCGTGATACTCTCAGGTCTAAATATAATTATGAGAGAGTACAACTAAAATTAATTGAAGGAAAATATACTACAATAAAGGTCTCATAGTAACTTAACTTATAACTGTGATTTGTTGTTGTCGTTGTCGTTGTTGCTGTTGCTGTTGTGGAGTAAATGCTTGTTGCCAAGAAGCACCGATAAAGCATGTGCGCTGAAATTGAACCGACTCTCAACACTGCAGTGCTAGCAGATTTCGATTCTTAGACCCACTATTGCATGTGAGTAAACGGCTATGATTGGTCAAAAAACTCATGCTCCGGAATATTGATATATGCGAATTAGGAGTTTTTATACCATATTTGGAATTTTAAGCTTATTTCAAGATGGGCGCTTTTGGACTTATTTTACTTTTCTCTGAATTTCCTGACTTTTAGAAGAAAAATTTACTGAATCTCTCAGGGAAAATATTTTCATCAACAAATTATTTGGATATTCCGGAGCATAGCACTAAAGAAATGTATGGCTGTAACACGTTTCGACCCCCTTATGAGTTTTTGGATTGACACAAATTTATCTATTTATTTACATTCATATTTTAACAGGAAGCTTCTTCACTTATAAATGTGATTTTCAAGAAGGTCCTGATAAGTAAGATGTTACAAAATAATATGCAAAAAGGAATTGGAGGTTGAATATCGAAATCAGCTCGTCACTGAAAAGTCAACATCATTATTACTAGTATGTAAAATTGTAAAAGATGAAAAGTTCAGATTATTTAGGTTTACAGGTTTAAAAGAAATTCGATTTAAAATGGTTAATATTAGAACACTGTTTAAGAGTGTCACTCAGATTGTTCCATTCTTTCATTCTTTTATGTGGCGTTTGTACTAAGAGATCACTTGACCCTACTCCCTTAAAACGAGTTGTGTCAAAATTAATACCAGAATGTTCTATTGCTTTAGTATTGGGTGATTTTGTTTCACTCAGCCCGAACGAATTAGCTAATCAGCCAGCATTTCTTTTGTAGCCCAATATATTGGAACCTCTAAAATACGGACACCGAAGGGCCAGAAAAAATTGTCCTCAATATTCCAAAATTACCTCTGATGTACGCTATTTAGGATTGTGCAAGCGCTTTTCTTGGCATAATTTGTCTGAATCAGCTAATTCTTTCCAGTTTTGAGCAAAATTTCACTGCTAGAATTACTTCAGCATATTTCCTTTAGTTTAAGAGAACATTTTTGCCAAAAAGCAAAACTTTACAACTATCTTGATCTCTCTTATATCGCGAAAAGAAGTCCCTGACCTTGACAGACCAAACCATAGACCTGTTCTGAGATAGCTAACATGGTGCATTGGCGGTCTAGCTTCGGTACGAACATCTTTTGTTCATCATGCCTTATATGTTTCTATCTAACCCCTCCCATTTCCCTGCTCCCTAACCCCTTCAGCAATCACCACACAGATGACAAGCTACGCAATCTATAAAGATATTATGACCTCATAGCATTCCTAATGATGACATATTAGACGTAAAGAATCTCACTGGGAGGCACAGCAATCCATCTGAATAATCAGTGAATTTATATATAGCAGGTTAGGTAAACACGCTAATAAACATAATAACCCTAGAAAAAAACTAGAAGTCCAACGAAAAATACAAAAAGCTGTTATGGTCTATAAATCACTGCATAATCTCACACCAGCATATCTGAGTTCTATTTTTATCGATCGTAGCAGCATAACAAATTATTCTTTGATAAACACCGAAGGCAAACTAGCTATTCCTAGGCCACGCACCAATTATCTAAATAATAGTTTTAGCTATGATGGTGCAGTGCTATGGAATAGCCTTCCATGTGAGTTGCGGCAAGCAAGCACTCTGATTCAATTTCGAATAGGCTGCAGCAACTTCTTCAATTGAATTTTATACACTTAGTAAACACGGCACTCTTGGAAAGCAAGGTACTGTTTTTATTATGTAATTATATTGTATTACTATTAGTCTTTAGTTAATTAACTTGTAGTTAGCTTAGTATACGTTGTAAATAGAATTAAGTAATTTTAGCATTATAGAAATTGTAAATCCTGAAGAGTCTACCGTGTCTAAATAAAGTATTTATCTATCTATCTATCATTCTTTACTTTACGGTTGGTATTTGTGAATATTTAGACACTGATTCGAGGCTAAGCCTGAGTAAATGAGTCTGTAATCAAGGAACACAGCGGTAATTTGGAACTCGAAAAGGGCTTATTGAAGAATCGTAAATGAGTCTGTAATCAAGGAACACAGCGGTAATTTGGAACTCGAAAAGGGCGTATTGAAGAATCGTTTTTCGTGTTCAGAAACATAGAACATAGAAGCTGAGACCGAAATGGCACATGGGAAGTACGTTAATTAGATGCATGCTGTGACCGGCGACCCGTGGCATCATCCACTGTTTTTGATAAGCTTGAAGCGAGATGACGTTTTACCCCCGACTCTATACCCTAATAGTTTTTTAAATCCTTTCATATTACTAGTCGCTACATATTAATGTAAGTGAAGTGCTGCGGATATATGAAAGACCACATTTTACCAACAGCCGGCACCAAGATACTTGAAAACATTCATCAACAAAACCAATATATCAATTAATCAGAATAAAAAAGATCGATTCAGTTTTTTTATTACTTAAGTTTATAGTTTGCCCTACAGTGTAGTAGCAACGATGTAAACACAATATGCAGACGCATCGATCGTTTAATCGGCTTATATATTTCAATGCCTTCGGGAGCAAAGTCCTCTCACTTGTGAAGACTTTATCATTTTTAATTCGTCTCTTGAAATCCTGGTTCACGTCTGTTACTTTTGCAATCTCACTCAGCCAGTTTTCTCGCCATGTTTTGTGTTGCTCGTCTTTTGCAGCACGTAGCTTGAATATTCCAATGCCTTTCGTTCTTCTACAGCTGCCACAGCCGAATATTATCACCACGCATTACGTTCCCAAAGACGTAAGCAAGATACGAGTTGAATATACAGTATTTACATAATGAAATAACTAATCTTACGACACGACTCTATAGTTTAGTTCTGTTTTGTTTTAGTTACCGAGCATTCTCCGAAGACACGTTACGATACGACTGATGCCCGAACATATTTCGAGCATCGTCCGGCTGGAACGACGCCGTGATCCAAAATCGAGATTTTTCTCGCATACAATCCACAGGGTTCCCAAATGCAATAACTGTTGTGTCAAGTCAAAAAAGAATTCTCTCTTAAACTATTATCGAAATTGCCGGCGAAACTTTGCTCCTGTTGACGCAGGCTATTCACTTGAACGTGGCAATTTGTGAGAAAATATTATGTACATCCATATGCAAAATCACGTGGTATGTGACCCCACCCACTGTGTTTGACGAAACACTCAAGCAATGCTGCTCAGAGTTGGTTGTTGATTGAATACTTTGTTTGACTCTCCGGAATACTTGGTTATAACATTTATGGTTGGAGGGTTATTACATTTATGGTGGGTTTTGATTATTACATTTATGGTTGAATTTTATCGCATTAATGGTGAGGTCGATTGTTACATTTATGGTTGACTGTTATTACATTTATGGTTGATTTTTATTACATTTATGGTGGGTACTACATTTATGGGTGTTATTAAATTTAAGAGACAATACACTAGTGACTTCCAGAAACAAGTCTAGCAGCCGAGTTTTGGACATGCTGTAATTTTTGAAAGAATTACAAAAGTCAAGTCTAGAAATGATCAAAGCATGTACAAGAGTGTGACAAGATTCAAAAGAAATATGTTTTCGAGTTTTCCATGTGTTTCTAATATGAAGAAAGCATGCTTTACAGGTAGAAGTTATCTGGTTCTCTAAAGACACTTTCTCATCAAAGATAACTCCAATATTACGAAAATTGAGTCGTTTAAAATAAAGACTCCGATATATTTGCAACCAAAACGGCTCTTAAATCCTTTATCATTAATGACCCGGTTTATTTGTGTCGAAGCCATCACTGTCGACTTCCGCAAAATTAGCAACATAAAAATATCATCAATTAAATAACCTTTCAAAACCATATGAGACGTTCGCAGGATAGATAGCCCTAGCAGCTTATATTTATTTATAGTATATTCCAGTTTTGTTCTCGTGACTCTCGTGACCTGTGTCAGATATATACAAGATTTTCAGCTAATAATCATTTCTATAAAAAACGAGTAAGAAAAAATTATGGCAAATTTACATTTAACTTTAGTATTTCTAAAATCTGGGAAACAATACCCAAATCAATCAAAAGTCTTCCTTATTTGTCCTTAAAACAGATGTATTAGGAATTCTTACTCAATAGTCAATAACAGTTATATCATATATATATATATAAATATATAGATAGATATATATACACGTACACACTTAACCAAAACATTCTGCAACTTTACATATATATCATATATGTCTTTTGTTTCTCTATTGTTTCGTCTCTCGAGAACAAAAGACATATATATATATATGTGAAGTTACAGAATTGTTTTGGTTAGATGTGTATATACATATAATAATATATGTATATATATATTTATTTATTTCATTTATCTCTTTTTTTTTTCTTTTTCTTTTTTCGCTATAGTTGAGATTTATACTGTTGAATTTAATATTATAGTATTATTATAATATTATAGCCTTGTACTTATATATTCTTTCTTTTTCTCCTTTTTTCTTCTTTGACCCTAAATGAAAATTACGACAGCCAACTAGAAAGCTTTAGCTCCTTTGGCTGTCGTACTCTTACACCTATAATATGTTAATTATAATAAAAATTGTAAATATTATTCAAGCTATATATATTCTTGTAATTCTATTATCTATAATTGAAAACAACAGTGTAAATAAATTGAAATTGAATTGAATTGAATATGATGGTCCATTCTTGAAAAAGAAAATCGGATTCTATTTTTATTTAGTGCGGTATTAACCCGTGAAAGCTAAAACAAACCGAGCGTTCACATATCGAATTGATTTGATAAGACACAACCCTTCTTCAGTTGCTTATTGGGTTACAATAGGTTGCAAAGTTTAGTAAAATTTTAAGAGTAAAAATAATGAAAATAAATGGAATAAAAAAAGATCATATGGTGGACGGTTACTTCAAGATCGGCTGAATAGCCTTATTTATTTAGTTTTAGAAATAATCCTACATTACATTGCCCTGAATAAGGCTCAGGACTAATGTAAGTCTTCAGGGCATGACCATAACACATATGACGAATTGGAATTTGGCATAATTAGTTTTTTCAAGAAGGAGGAAGAGAAAGTCCTGAGAGGGAGGAAAACTGGAAGACCTGGACTGAGAAATCTTCCAACTAAGCAATACCCAATAAACTCTACTTGAATATGGTGCTGCGTCGGCCTAGAGATAAGAGGGGAGTGCACTGCCAATTGATTTCCTTTTTCTTTTACAAGTACATAAAAGTGCTCTGTGACTGAATTTAAAACACAGGTGAACTCAGTGAAGGCTTCATAACAGCTTGGTTGTATTTTCTATTTTTTATGAGCAAATGCTGCTTGTTTTGTTCTTCCGGCGGTCACTTAACGGTGTCATTAAGTTAGGGTTAATTACCGAGAACGGAGGCAATAAGCCATATACATCCCGAGGGCTGCAGGCCCGAGGGATGTATAGGCTTATTACCGACGTTCGAGATAATTAAGTATTTTATTTATCAATTGAGAAGGTTTTCTATCAAATGTTGCTCATTATAAATGCGAACGGTCTATATATAGTTATTAACCGGGTTAATAACTATATATTGACCTCACATTTATAATGAGGGTTATAACAAAAATAAAGCCTTGTGAATAACAAAGAAAACCGTGTCAAGTGAGAAATAATAAATCACAAATGTCTCCTTAGCCTCCATAATGATCATAACCGCGGGACACTCAATATGATATAGTAGCTTTAAGTATTTTTAAAATGATTTGTTGCGCCATCAATGTCGTAAGCCAGTAGTAGGTATAAAAGCTTCACACCATTATCCTGTCTTACACAACCGCTAAAGACACCTGAACAACACTGTTTCAAAGATTTTATTCAAGATTTTATTCCCTCTGACACCATGAAGCGAAGCATCATTATCATTAGTGCCTTGTTTTTACTCGTCACTTTGTCTACTTTCCAACAATCTCTGTCTATGTCTTCGGGAATGGGAAATTGGGCGACACGAGAATACAAAGAGGTTAGTTATACTGTCCTTTATATCTTCATTCTCCCTCCCCCCCCCCCCCCCCCTTCTATTTATTTGATACTCAACTACAGTCCCCTTTTATTCATTAGATACTATTGGTCTTGATCTTTGATCAATAGAAACAGTCACAGTTTAAGACAATTAATGCAATAGGATAAAATAAGAAGAAAAGGAGGCATTACTACTCATTTTACGTTTTGATTGATATACGACTTTCATAACTGGCTGCTGATAATTTGCATAAACATTAAAAATCAATGTTTTTGGAGTGAAAACCCTTTTAAAACATTGTTCTTGTTGATTTAGATAAGGCGTGTAGAGTTTCTACTTAAATTAATAAATCCTTTACAAGATTTGAGCATTTGAAGTTTTGAAAATGCACCAAAACGAGGTCACCAAAGCTTCCAGTGATAAATACATACAAAACTCTCTATTTTCGTTCTTTCATAACTTCTTTGGTATGCAGTCAAATTCTACACAATTTTCTGGAAATAGTTATCGTGAAGTATTTTCTCAGATAGCACTAATAGTTTCTGGTAAAAAGGCTTCATTTTCTCCATCTGAAAAAACTGAGTTATGAAAGTCGTCTATTCTAGGTAGCTATCGCATTTGATGTCTTTATACACTTACTATATACAAATTAAAACTAGTATTAGAATTAAAAATTGAAACTGACTGAAATTGGACTTGGATTTGGAATCCATGAATTAGTTTTATCATTTTTCATCATTCCTGATTTATTTTTCAAATCATCAACTTACTAACAACTTATTTTTAGGCCAAGAGAGCGAAAGAAAGCTTCTGTATGGCAGCGAGAGAACACTGCAAGAGGGAGATGCCGGCACCTAAACGTCATTTTGGAAAGTGAACATAATGATTTTATGAGTTTAAAAATATGCTTGATAATGTTAGCCGAAGATCCGAAAGTATAAGTAATGAATATATACGAAGTAGATATATATCATGAAGATTTATGTTATAAATAATATCTGCATGACTGATCATGTAAATCTCTTGTAAGTGTAATTTCTCTCATTTTTGATATGTAATGAGAGTTACTTATCAAGATTAATAATTTAGCACAATGTAAAAGATTTCGGATTCCATATATGCAGTATAAGAATAAATACTAGCTATGCAACAGAATTTCAGAACTTCAACTGTTAATTTTAGATAGAAGAACAGTGAGCTGTCGAGGGTGCCGGAGCTGTTATCGTGGGTGGAGGTGGGGAAGAGGAGGAGGTAGTGTGATCCGGAGGGGAAGGAGTGACATTAAACCGAATAGTACATCACATTTTTTCACTTCTCATAAAACAACAAATGAAGAAAACATTCTACACAACAATAAACTGATAAATCTTAGGTAAAAGGAGAGACATCTCTGACATATACGGAAATGGGGTTGACCACTGAAACTGCATGGCCACAGGGAAGACAAGCAACAATATTGATGTTATTCAAGAAAATGTTGCGAAAATGGATATTTCGGATGTAATTATTTGTGTACGTATATACATACTTGATATCAGTGGGACATGTATGAAGCTTCAGCAGAAATTATACCATTTTTTACCAGAATTGCGCATGTTATTCCCCATCTTGACTATAAAGTACTTTTGTTTACCTGTAACTTTTGAGGTGCAGTTAGAAGTTGGCTCACAACTCTCAAGGAAATAACACGGGGTCTGAAATGGAAAGACAGAGATTTGGCATTTGCATCTACATTATGAACATTTTTTGGGTATTATGGTGGCGTACGCTGCTATAACGTCATCTTTCACCATTGCGGTTCCAACGGAGGTTCGGGTCTGCATTGGTTCGAGCCCTGCGGACACCATATGTGAATTGAGTTTGCTTGTTGTGTGGCTCTCTTCTATACTAAGAGGGGTTTTCTACGGCTTCCTTCCTTTCGGAAAAATTAGCATGTGAGTTGATATTTAGCGCGAAAGCGCTAAAACAACTAGATATTTTCAAAAGATTTTTTTTTTCAATTATTAGTTCTGAATTATAATTGTTGGTTGTTTGCTTGTAAAAGAAATGCCCTAAATTTGTGGAATTGTGAAGTCCGGTTACATCATAAAAGTGTTTCGTACTGATTGGTTAGAAAAGAGAACATGTGACTTGAACAACACTCGACAAACTAAACCAAACCACAAAAAGACGATCAACGTCTTCTGTTTTCCTCGCTTTCCTATGTGCCATCACTCAGCCAGATTTCGAATCCTGGCTATTCCATTAGCGAAAAATCCTTCCTTGTTATCATTGCTAATACTATACATGCATATAGATCGATTAATTTTAATCAAAGTAAAGTAACATTCAAAAAAATGCAGCTTTGTATCAAATCGTATAAATGTGCAAGTAGTTAAGTCAGTGGCGGATCCAAGGATTTTAGGACTGTTAAAACGTTTTACCACTGCGGAATGCGAGAAAAAGGGAGGCAGCTTACTAAGGATAATACTAAGAAATTTGAGCAAATGGGGGGATGGCTAGACACCTTCTTCATTACCCCTGCGTGGTCCGGCCCTCACCGGAATTGAGTGGATAGGTGGCCACATTTCTAAAAAATACTTGCAATTCTCACCAACTATCAATTTTCTCGGCTGATATCTCATGTTAAGAAGTCCCAAGATGAAGGCACTGTTCAACTCAACGATTTCTCGCGCAACTTGTCTTACTAAAAAATTTTGAAAAAGGTTGTACGAGATTAGGTTAGACGCGGAAATCTCCTTGCAACTTGCAAGGAGGCAAAAAGTAGAAGATAGTTTTACTTTACCTACAAAACTAAATATACTGGAAAGTACAAGTTGCGCAGCGTATGATACACAAACGATCCCCTGCAATCTGCAACAATGAACTCATTGGTTGAGCTTTTGGCAATAAAATACAAGGTGGTCATAGTTGAAGAATTTAGGATCAAAACATTTCTTGCTAAACTGCTGGTTTTCATAGGCGCTATGCTTTCTGTATTCAAGATTTTCTTTGAAAACCAATATAGAAACTACGGGAAATTGATTAATGAGTTTAATTTATGAAAATAAAAGGACAAGGTGGCTATAAGCGAAGAAATTTTGAACCAAAATTTATTACTAAACTGCTGGTTTTTAAGTGATAGAATTTTTTTTGTATTCATGATTTTAATTTCTTTGGTTTCTATCTTCTGTTATCACAGCCAAGATAGCGGCCAAATTGTTTGTTATCTCACTATTTCGTAATGTGTATGATTGCAAACTACTCTAACTAATACTTTATCAAAAATTGATCTTTTAACATGAACTTTACTTTGTTTTGTTTTTCTTGAGCCAAATCTTTTTATGGACTTCTTTGTAAATATTAGCTTAAGGAATTGAAAAAAATCACTCCAAAATAAACAAAACCAGAAAGAGAAGATTAAAAACACGATAGAGAAATAAAGAAAAAGAAAAAGTACAAGAAGAACAAAAAGAACAAAAAGAATAAGCGGAGGAGGAGAAGAAAACAAAAAGGTGAAAGAAAAAACTGAAGAAGATGACAATGAAAAAGTTGACAAATATCAGTAATGAGGTATATGATGCTGTAGGATGTATGCGTTGTTTTTGCGGTCATTTTTCGGACGTGTCACTAGGTTTTGTTGAAAGAAGAGGATCAAAACGTTAATAGAAGGGAATTAACATTCGCGGTGGCAATCAAAAGTTGCCTCAGGAAGAACATAATGCGTCATAATAGACATCATACAAAGCTCACCATGCGCTTTTATAACCGGCGTCTATGAACTTGTTAAAGCAAAGATTTCTATTCATTGACAGTGTGTTGGT
Organism: Actinia tenebrosa; assembly: GCF_029948245.1. Classification (NCBI taxonomy): domain Eukaryota; kingdom Metazoa; phylum Cnidaria; class Anthozoa; order Actiniaria; family Actiniidae; genus Actinia; species Actinia tenebrosa. The sequence goes on along the minus strand of NW_028292579.1, from coordinate 4,303,852 downwards.
TTCCAAACGTTCCCTCGCGGTTGACTGTCACCATTTCTACCATACCTGTCCTACCAAAACGAATGTGCGGTATGGACTGAAAGCTCATGAGGAGCTTTTCAAGCACTTTGATGGTGTTTTACTGAGTCAACAGACAAAAAGGAGGCGTAAAGACTTGAGATTAATTTCACACGTATTAAGGAGATTAAAAGGTCCTCTTCTTCTTATCTTAATAGTCTGTTGTTTAACCATTTATAGGATTCAAAGTCATGTTAAAGATTTTATCCTTTTTCTTTGAGAGTTAGATTTAATGGTTTGAGGGATTAAAGCAAGTGGGTCTTACACGCAATGTAATTTCAGCAAAATATTTATCAAGTACAGAGCAAACAACAGACGGACCACTTTTTCTTTCATTGTTAGTTTTGAGAGTTAAATTTAATGGTTAGAGGGATTAAAGCAAGTCAGTATTACGCCGCAATGTGATTTCTGCAACAAATTTATCTAGTATGGAGCAAATAACAAACTGATCTCTCTCTTTTTTTCATTGTTAGTTTTCGCTTTGTTACTTAACGGTAGTATTAATGACTTAAGGTGTCTCCTTAACCTCTAAAATAATCACGACTGCTGTGAACTTAAGTAAATAAAAAAAATGCGCCATCAGTATTGGCGTAAGCCAGTGGTAGGTATAAAAGCTTCACACCATTATACCGTCTTACACAACCGCTAAAGAAACCTGAACAGCACTGCCTCAAAGATCTTATTCCCTCTGACACCATGAAGCAAAGCATCTTTGCCATTAGTGCCTTGTTTTTACTCGTCACTTTGTCTACTTTCCAACAATCTCTGTCTATGTCTTCGGGTGCGGGAAATTGGGCGACACGAGAATACAAAGAGGTTAGTTATACTGTACTTTATTTCTTCATTCTCCCCCCCCTTATATTCATTAGAAACTCAACTCCAGCCTTTTATCATAATAATATAATTTTCTCAAAAAATCTCATAATTAACGACGAATTGAAATTACGGATGAATAGAAGTGAGTCGCCACTGAAACTGGAATGACAGAAATTATTAATGGGGGAAAAACATACATACACATGCAGAGCCATACTTTTCCAAGCAACAAAGAAAACTCAATATTCCTCAAAATATAAATCACTTCTCTTAAAAAGTCCTTTCGTTATTTCATTATCTTTTAATGGTTGCAACTATGTTCGGCTTTACGAAAGACTCCGGTTAATACTTTTTCAAAAATTAATCTTTAGTATGATCATCATTTTCAGCTTTTTAGCCCGATCTCTTTATTAGACTTTTTATTCAATATTAGTTTAAGGAACCGAGGGAAAAATCACTCACAATATAAACAAAAGCAGGGAGGATATAAAGTAAAACTAAATAATAAGAGAAAATGAAGAAAATGAAGAATAAGAAGAGGGGAAGGAAGAGAAAAAAGAAAAAAAGGAGAAAGAAATTGACAAAGATGATAATAAGAAAGTTGACAAATATGATGATGTATATATTACTGTAGGAAGTATTTGTTTTATTGAAAGAAGAGAATGAACAAAACGTTATTAGAAAGAAATAGACCTTCGCTTGGCGATCAAAAATTGCCTCAGGAAGAACATAATGCATCATAATAGACATCATACAAAGCTCATCATGCGCTTTCATAACCGGCGTCTATAAACTTGTTAAATCAAAGATTTCTATTCATTGACAGTGTGTTGGTTCCCAAAGGTTCCCCCGAGGTTGACTGTTATCTGTCCTACCAAAAAGTAAATTTCGGTAAAGAATACTGAAAGCTTATGAGCCTCTCAAACACTTTGATGGTAGTTTTACTGAGTCAACAGACGAATGGAGGTGTTAAGATTTAAGATTAATTTTACATTAATGACACTGAATGATCCTCTTCTTCGTATCTTAAACCATTTAGGTTCATTAAAAAAATTTAAAGTCAAGTCAAAGATTTTATGGCTTTATCTTTAAGAGTTAGAATTAATGGTTTGAGAGATTAATTCAAGCGAGTGTCAAACCACAAGTGATTTCTGCACTGATAATACACTCAACAACATTTCTCGATTCTGATTGGACAAGAGGAGTACAATTGAATCCCAAATTGTACACTGTAGAGTCAATCTTCTCGTGCAATTAGGAATTTCTAGATACTCGTGATGTTTTTGAAAGTTCTCAAACAGGAATCACCTAAAGGCTCGTCCAATTTTGAAAACTTTCAAATCATCACTGGTACCTATAAATTCCGAATGGAGATCGTGCGATTTTCTATACTAATTATCTAGCATAGAGCAAGTAGCAAACGGTTTCTCTTTATTTTTCATTGTTAATTTTCCAATATGTTTACTATACTTTTGAAGAGTGAATCAATAGGTTGCGAATTAATTAAAGAATAAAAGAAATATGGATGAACTGTAACATTTAAACGAAACATTATTAGAACTTTTCTAAGGATCCAATTAAGCGTAAGTGCAGTGCTGCCAATATTTTTCAATGGTAAACAAATTAAGGAAGTGGGTGAAAAAAATTTCCCGTATTCGCTTAAAAAACACACACAAAAGGATTGTTTTCAATATTCCCTCCCGCATCTTATTCTGAGATTTGTAGTTTATTAACAGCTTGGTGTGTTACACCATCTTCATTGCCATCACCATAAGAGGTAACTGCTTACGTCCGATTGACCAGTTAGACTGAAGAGTGTCATAATTATTATTTATTTTGCTGCTGTTTTGTTTTTGAGATTTTTTATTTTTATTTTTATTTTTTTATAAATAGAGGATTGAAACGCTCAAATCACTGCACAATCACTATTAAGTAAACCCAATAAAACGCGAGTAAAATACAGGTCAACTTCCTCACCGAGAAGAGTAGACTAATTCTTCACCACCATGATGTCAATCAAACAAAAACGTTTTGGCTTTTGTATGTTGGTTGTTCTGGTAACATTCTGTGCGATTCATACGACCCATGCTCTTAGTAGCGGCGGTGGTGGAAATATTATTTCGCGGGAACTAAAGCAGGTACGATGCGATATCAAATTCGTTTTGTCTGCACGGTTAATCAGTCACTCGTCTTTCTTTTCCGGAGACAAGTGTCGTGAAATGGTTCTCGTTGATCTTGAGTTTTTCAACTGTTTTAGCGAAAGTAATTTTATTGAAAGCGGTTTTTTGGTAATTCATTAGTGGATCCAGGATTTTCTTAAAGAGCGAGGGTGCTGAACGCCGAACCACAAAAAAATGAACAGTACATTCTGTTAAGGAAAAAATCAAAATTCTCATAGGAGGCTGAAACCCCAACAACCCTCCCCCTGGAACCGCGCCTGCAATTAAGGTGGGTTTCGAGGAATTTAAGAAAGAGGAGGAGATAAGGATATGAAGCAATTGATCTAAGTCAGTACATTGATTAATCTCACCGAGAACACTATCCGGTATGCATTCATGACACTGATAGCGCACAGCACACTAAGATATTTGTCTTACAATTTACTGTTCTTAACATTGGTTTCTAGAAAACCCCTAGCTCCTTACGGCTTCAACTTCGAATTAATATTAGATATTAAAATGATTATTTTCTATATATATATTGGTGCGGTGCAGTGTATTGAAGGTACTTGGTGGTTTTTCATGATGACTATTTGCTTCTTTAAGAGTTTTTCTCCAAGTTCATCGGTTTTCACTCCCACCTCAATTATTCCTCGTCTACGTACTGAAAGCTCAACACTCTAAATTCACTAGATGTGACAATTGAAAACCAGCTTTATTTATGCGGTATTTGTTTTACCTACTTTGAATGAAGATTATTATTACTCCTTGGAGCTATACTGCTTAATTCCATATTTATCTATTTATATTTTTATCAATATTAGCAGTTAAAACAATAACAAGCCCGAAAGCAATAAATTGAATAAATTCTTCTTCTAGTGGTCCATAGCTAAGAGACCTAAAGTAATGTAGCCACTCACAATGCTAGGAGTGAAATAGTCATCAAGTTTGTTTATACCTACTTCACATAATATATATTTAACAATTATTCGCCGAAGGCGAAGTGATTATCGGGGTATTTACCGAGACGCGAGTCTTCGAGCGGCGAGGTAAATATTCCCCAATAATCACTGATAAATACACAGGTGATTCTTTCAAAAAATAGAGGAAAAAAAAGAAAAGAAGAAGATAAAAGGCATTTTTTCCCGGTAACAGCAACAAAGCGGCTGGCTGCCATTTTGGATTTTCGCTAGAGGTCATTACCGTGTGATAGTGGGAGTTTCTTGACCAATCAGCGCGCGAGATTTTCTATAATCACCAGCGTATTTTTACTAAAAACTAATAGTATTTAAAAAGATTATTTTTTCAAGTGAACCCGAGCTGGGGCCACCTTCACTTTAAATCATCCTGGATGGTACCACTTGTTTTGGATATCATTTTTGCAATAAATGCAATTGCAATAATCAAAATTATATAATTTTTAAAAATTTCATAGGCAAAGAGAGCGATTGGAACGATGTGTAAAGTGGCACGAGAGCACTGCAAAAGACACTTCGATGAAGAACAGAAGAGCCGCTTTCTGCAGAAGTGAAGAAATGACGCCGTTGAAGAACCAGCTACCGGACAGTATGATGAAATATAGCCGATGATCAAAATAAAAAATATGGGAATGCTAGCTGTGTTATTATAAAAACAGTACTCTTCCAAACACTGTAGTTTGCATTAAATGTACTCACACCAAATATAATATACATGGGTTAATCTCAAATTAAATAAATCTTAAAACAAAGTTGTCTGTTGGTAATTATTTGAATATTTTAGATAGAATGTAGCTGAAATTAGTAAATGGAAAGAACGAAAGAGTGGTCGAGAGATTGAAAGAAAAGCATTCGTTTTGAAGCCTTTTTTAGGTGAAAAGTAAAATCCTTAATTAATGTCCGACTTCAGTGGACATTTTACGATGCAGAACGGGTGAATATTTTTCTCGTCCCTGTGTTTTTTTATTTTCTCGCCTTCGGACCTTATGCTAGTGACAAAATACTGCAAAGACTTGAAAAAATATTCGTTCGTTTGTTTGTTTGTTTGTTCGTTCGTTCGTTCGTTCGTTTGTTCGTTCGTTCGTTCGTTCGTTCGTTCGTTCGTTCGTTCGTTCGTTCGTTCGTTCGTTCGTTCGTTCGTTCGTTCGTTCGTTCGTACATTATTGGCACATTATTCAGTAAGGTGGCTGACTACTTTTCAACATTCGATTTGAGCCCACGATGTGCGCGCGCTCAAAATTAAAACCGCTGAATAATCTTCACGAATTTATTGAAGAACCATACACGTTTTAAACTTCAAGAGGGCAAAACCCTCAAATTTTGCACGGGACTATATATCTTTTTTGTTATTTTCCAAAAGAACAGGTAATATCCATTATTTTTCAAAGTTTAAGACAATTCTGTTTATCAGAACAATGTAAAAAAAATCGTTCTGTTCGTTTTCTGCTCAATTTTTACGATAACTTGCACACCATAGAACCTGAACAAAAAAGGTTTTTCCATTGTCTACAATAGTTTATTGAAAAAACTTTTATCAGTATTTTATAGATATAGTGTAAGTTACGTGTTTGTAGAAAATTACTCTTTCTTTTTATGATTGATTTTTTTTGTACAGAGGTTGATTTTCGCTATTTTTCTTCCAAAATTGTACAAACGCATGACATTCCGGAGTGATTATCTCAAAAACAAGCTCGGGACACCCCCAATTTCTTTGCATTTTTGAAATTAGCATTAAATTTAAGGTTAAAGAAATTTCATTTAATTTTCTGTTTATTATTTAACAAAGTAGTCAGCCACCTTAACAGCCTCACCTCCCACTCACTAAGATCATTTCCTCGGAATCGCCACCTTTAAAACATAAATGAAAACGGAGATTTTGACAAACGTAAGACACTATTACAACCTGTCACTTAAATTTCAGTTTATATCATAATACTGAATAACTATTTAAGAACTATAGGCTAGTGGACTTCCTTTTTCAGCAGTCCTTTGTCGACGTTAATAGAACATTAAATTTTGCTTGAAGATTCGTACTTAAGTACATTAAGTAATTTATATGATAAAAAATCTGTACTTGTATCCGCTATTTGGGAACGTATTAAATCGGATGAAAGCTTTTTATGTTTGAAAGGAAAGGCGGAATTCGTTTAAGTACCTAGCTATTTAGACTTTAAACGGATTAAAACGGTTTAAAACGGTTATTAATTTTTTGATTAAGAACCTCACTTACTTGTTCAGCCCCTTATATTAACTTTTTGACTATTTTATTTGGGGTTTGTTTAAGGCGCGAAATTAATACAAATATAGTGTCAATAAAAGCGATGTAAAATTGCAGTTTTTATATTTCTGTTTGCTTTTGTGTCAGTCATTAATATAAAATATTGGTTTCTATCGGCTTTTACATGGTGAAGTTATACACATATGTAATATAGAAAAACTACATAACTTTGTATAGAGGGTTAGAACTATTAGAAAGAGTAATTTTCCTCTAGGTCCTTCTAGGTCGATTTAGAATTTAAGTTGATTTTTGGGGAGGGAGGAAAACCGGAGAACCGCTGGAGAAAAACCCTCGAAGCACAGGAGAACACCAACCAGCAACTCCCACCAATGAGTCCGCGTGGTAAGTATGAGAAAAGAAACAGATATCAAAACGCCCTGGAATATAATGGCCGTTTTGAAAGAACAAAGTGAACAAAGCACTTCAATTATGATAACTGATAATTAAAAACATCAAATGTCAGTCAAGTTATTAGATTGCAATCAAAACAAACAACAAACAGAAGGTAAGAGAGTTTTATAAAAGAAAGCATAATAAAAGAAAGGGTATCTTTAGGTTGTGAACAGACTCATTTCCACGCCCAGCAAAGTATATCATGTGAAAACTATAACAGTAGCAAAGACTAGGACTAGATTTTTACCATTTCGATGTTTCACTGCATCAAAGGCTTAAATATATTTACACAAACCGTATTATCATCACAATCGGGTGAGTTTTGTTTCCGACTAAGTAGACCACCGTCAGTTGATAAATAACTTTGGACGGATGTCCTGTTTGTTTTATCAGAGTCTAAAGTGATTTCGGTGTGTCATTAAGACACTCTTACGAGGGATGTTTAGGTATAAATACAAACTCAAAATACCCCATTTCCACTGATCTGATCCGTGCCAACAAAAACAACGACAGTCTATAAGGAAAGGCTTAGTTTTTTAGTCATCATGAAGAGAAATAGTTTGGTTTTGTGCACTCTGCTCGTTCTGGCTGTCTTCTGTAGTATTCAGCCATCTAGTGCTTGGACTAGTGGTGGAGGTGCAAACTTTGGTAAAAGGGAGATGATCAAGGTTTGTTCAAAAACTTTATTTCATACTCTTTTATAATTATTTCTTAACCAACTTAACTCTCTCATTAGAAGTATATCCCCTTTTCCTTAGTCTTTTTCTCTCTTGTCTCTCAGCTCTCTCTCTCTCTCTCTCTCTCTCTCTCTCTCTCTCTCTTTCTCTGTTTCTTTCTTCTTTTTTCTTCTTTCTTTCTTTTTCTTTCTTTCTTTCTTTCTTTCTTTCTTTCTTTCCTTTGTCTTTTCATCAAATTGATTTTGAATTCGATTCGCTTTCTACCCCAGACGTTTGAGAGACAAGATCATTTTCTACGAGAATATTCAGTAATTTATCTTGAGAAATGTTTTCGACGGTGGAGTTTTGTCTGTTTTTACTTTAAGATTAATATAAAGTTAATGAGGCTATTTATATTGGCGAACTTTGATCAAGAAGTTCCAGAGATTGGTCAGTAATACAAATACGGTAGTTAAGGAGTCTGTCTGGGCCGTCTTTTATCTCTTTTTAAAAAATCTTTATTTAAGTGTCTAGTCGTCCTAGCGTGTTCGCACTAATAGACGTCCTCGGCTCGGCCGTAATGTTTTTCTATTTCAGACCATGTGTCCTTCTCTTGAGAATAAGATTGCTTTTTTTTTTTTTTTTTTTTTAAACTGTATTCATAATCATGTGTCCTCTTACGCGCAACCGTTAAACAAAAAAATGATATTCTAAGGCTCAGGTCAAACGTGGAACTTGACATGAGACGATCCTAATTGAAATGATAGATAACAAGGCGGTTTTCTTTGATGTGATTAGGTTCGGCTCATGTGAAGTTCGACGTTTGATCTGAGCCTAAGGAATGGCACGTGGTCTGAAATTGAAAAAAACATTACGTCCGAGCAGAGGAGGTCTATTGGGGACACGTTTCGCTCACTCACACACACTACCACCACTACATTTAATGTTCTATGAGCACAACGCTCAACTCATGTTGATCTTTACGGAGGAAAACAAACTCAATTCACATTGACTTAGCATGCACATTGACTTTAGGAGCGTACGCCCTTTTACTCTAAGGAAAACAAAAGAGAAAAGGTAACAACAAGGAACCTCTGGCACCCCGCGGGGTAGAGGGCTGGGGAATTCACAGTAAACTTGCTTTTTAAAAGTGGTTGTAGTTCTCCCCCTTTCACTCAGTAAGAAGTTCATGACCCTCCTAAGGCTATTAAGGCAACAAAGAAACAGCTATCGAAAAAATAAAAAGATTTAACGCTTCAAAAAACGTCGATATTTTTACTCATGAATCTTCTCTCTGAAGCTCCAGCTCCTTCCCCCCCCCCCCCCCCCCCCCCAAATAAAAACGTACTTTCCCTAATATTTAAGTACCGAAAGTACCCATGCTAAAATTCAGAACAAAGGAGGTTACAAGATGTAGGGAACGGCTAGAACATTAGTTGACTAAATGCGAAAGTACAAATGATTCTTGTTTTCTCCATTTCAGGTCGTTAGAGCAGCAGAAAGTATGTGTGCTGTAGCAAGAGAACATTGCAAAAGAGAAGAAGACAGCAGATCAACAAGACAGAATAACTGAGCTCACAACTTAACGACAACAACAAAAAACCGGATATCGTTAATGGATTGTTAATAGTAATGAATGATTTAAAGATAATATCTTTATGAACTATGTAAGCTTTTAGCCTGATATTGCTTGACTTCAGTGAGATCTATGACATCAATACCGAGTGACTATAATGACTAAAAGCTATTAAAAGGATGTTCGTATTATTGGTAGACTTTTTTACGTGTCAGCAGTATTTATTTTTTTGTTTTATAGGAATACTTATGTAGAAATACTGAATGTAAAATGACCTCAAGACATTATGTTTAATATAGCTTAATCAAAAACAATCGATAAGATTAATATAGCAGTAACTATCATGGGCGTGGCAAGGTCTCGACTATGGGGGGGGCGATGTACCTTTTTCTCGCCCAATCCACAGGAATCCCACATGGATTGATTAAATTTTGGTGCCAAAAGCAGGTTTCTGGGGGGCACGTGCGGCCCCCCTCCCTGTACTAATGGCAACCATGTCATTCAAACACAGTGCGCAAGATTACTTGGTTTGTAAGACACAATCGACACGGACACACGGTGTGAGGGAAACGACACAGAGAGATATTTCAATAATGAAAACTATTGCAAGGACAAGCAGATAGCAGGTGACCAAACAAATGATCGTCCTCAAAATTTGTTAACAGTTAATTGACATGCTATTATTTTGGTTAATATTGTGGCTTTTAAAATTATCAACAGTTAACCGACAATTGTCTTAAAAATAAGTAGTTAACTGACAATCGCGCACCCCCATCCACACCCCCTAACAAGTAACAAATCAGACTTTTTTGAAATTACAGTTTCAACCGATTCCGTGCGTGGCAGAGATGCAAGGGATTAGCCGATATGGTCTGGGGGCCGAGTGGTCTCTCCCCTGATGCTTCGGCTAGAACATTTTCTTGCGTATTTCGTACACCCAAGGGCAGAAGGATTTGAATCCCGTCAGGTCCGAAGTCCATACGCCGCCTCAGCTCTGCGGATGTCTCGGGGGTATGGCACAGTGGAATCGCATTTTTTGAATTTTTTTAATCCATTTTTTTGTTTATTGGATATCTATATCATATGCCCGCATAGGACTAGTGAGTGTTGCCGTGAAGATTGTTTGATACAGGCAACCCAGGTGAATGCCTAAAGGGCGTCTTGTTACTAGAATTCTGGCAACCCTTTCCTGAGATGACTGAGTATACTGTCAAAATAGACGGAACGAGAGTCGAAAGCCTATGATCTTTCTGGCGGGCGCTGGTTACTAGGTAAAACGCGCGAAATCACTGCTCGTCCGATAAGAACAAACATTGCCCTCGTTCAATTTCCAGGGAAATATATAAGACACTGCCATGGAAACAGGAATTCAAGAACGCTTGAATTGCTTCCTGTGATGAGAGAGATTTTTTCCGATTAAAATTAGAATTTGATACTATGTTTGATCCTGCAAGTTTTGTTTGTGTCGTCTAAACGATGAATTTTGACAATGTTTTTATCTTGAAAAAGCTTTAAAAAACACAAAAGATCGTTCATGTCATTTTCCATGCGTTGCTTGGTGAAACCCCTGCATGTTTCAGACTCTTTTATATACCTAATTATACCTATGATCCAATTGCGCTAAATCATTCAGTGCGCCGGAATCAGTTAGATATTTAACAGTTTTCAAAAGTAAACAACAAAATAAGTTAGATATTTAACTACAGTTTTCAAAAGTAAACAACAAAGAAGCAGAAGAAGAAAAATAAACGAGAAAAGAAAAGAAAAAGAAATAGCGAACGAGGAAAGAACAGAAGAAAAGATAAAAAACACATATTTTTTACAATACATGGGAAAAGATTCCATACAATAATTATGATAGACAATTGAGGAGCTGACGCTCGTTAAAACATTTGCGATTCTGGTAATTATATAAATTAAGTAGAACTGTCTCTTTTTCGAAAAGAAAAAATAAAATAAAAAGGATTGAGGATCTTTTGAAACATCGATCAAAGAAGCAATTGTGATGTGTTTCATATAGCGACGTAAATTTTATGTAATAATTGCATGTCTTAACTTTTGCAACATTAGAGCTGGGCATAAGCATTTTTTTAAAAACTTACCGCTTCTCCAAAATATTGCTGCTTATCACTGGACATTGCCATGATGCTTACTCTTGTTCTCGTATGTTTATCATCAGGAGGCATGCCAAAGCAGCTTACAACGTAAACGTTTTTGATTAGGCATGCAAGAAAATACTGCAAATAAGAAGATTGCTTAAGTTAAACTGGACCTAATGGCACCAATGGACCTTTTTGCAGATACAGCGGCCATCTTGAATTCTAATGTTTTGAATACAATTTCGATACTATTAGAAAAAATATAGACCGCACAGCTGTCAGTGTATTCTTTTACATACCTTTACACTTTTCGATGAGAATTACATCGAAAAAGCAATTGAATTTTGTGGTAGTTGGAACGATATTTGAAACACCAAGACTTCAAGACTTATTTAAAAACGTTTGCTCCCTCAGCATCCCATAATTCAAGATGGCTGCCGTAGCAGTAAAAAGGTCTATTAATTGAGAAGCATATTTGCAATGTTAATTTCTTTTTTTACATCTTAGTCCGAATTTACACTTTTTTTAGACTGGACATAGTTAGACTAGTTAGACTATGGACTGGACTTCGTTCACTCACGTCTTAGTCCACTATACCATACCAATTACACAATGACAATTAGTTTTTTTGTGATTTTCAGTGACCAACTAAACTAAGGGAAAAACAAACTTTAGAAGGGGAGTATATAAAAATCTGAACTTTTGCACTGATGAGCTAAATACATCGACTCTTTAAATAAAGTTATTGATTGATGGATGCATGGATGCATGGTTCAATGGTTTACTATCAAGTATACAGAAAAAGATTCTATTAGGCCTAGGGCAAACGTCGAACTTTCCATGCACCGAACTCATTAAAAGCAATGTATATCAGGTGATAATGAGGCGGCATTCTTTGATGTAATTAAGTTTGGTGCATGGAAATATCGACGTTTGCCCTAGGCCTTAGCAGAATAAAATGACCTAGGACATTATGACGTCACAGTTTGTTTACATGGGCAAGAATGATAGGAATTTAGGCGAAATTTTCTTTCGTTCGGGATATTTAGTACAACATTGATCTGTTATCACCTTTTCCCGTCTAATTAACCATTTATTTTTTATTGTGATTTAATTCGTTTTGATGCTATTTTACTCCCTCTGGCGACCATGTTCCTTGGCGTTAAAACAATAGATTGTTTTGATGTGACGTCATTGTGCTATCGGGCAATTGCACCAAAAGGATTCCAAACATCTGGCTATGTACTAAAGCTACCATTCCCATAAAAAATCCCTGTTCTTAGAGTTTCCATTTCCTTCGATTGGGAAGGTGAGAAAACCACTTATAAATTATTAAAAACAAGAACTGTCGTATCCAAACACTTGATCACCGATGTCAATCCTAAAATTAAGATTTATAGAACGTCTTGCACATTATTTGTCACGTTCTTTCCGATCTAATACTCTGGTTGCTTTTTAAGGGTTTTTTAAATAAACACCTCTTCTTAGCATGACTTATTTTTGCATGCTAATGAATAAATAAAACTTGATATTGGTATATCAAATATGTTAAATTGGGGAAAAACTAAAAGAATACAAAATACGAGACATTCAATAATATAGGAAATTAAATTAACAATCCTAACTTATGAGGAGCAGGATGAATAAAGCTTCGATTGCCACACGTGTTTGTTCTAGATGGTTGAGGAACTGCCAACAATTATTGTTGAGAACGCAGCGCGCGTGTTGCTTGGTGCTTTTTTATGAACGACTCCAGATACTGCGGAGCAGTAAAACAAAAGTAAGACCGATGAGTAAGTAAAAGTCCTTCAAGTTTGGCTTAAATATGATGCATTGTGTAATCAAGTGAAATTTAACCTAGCTGCATGTTCCCAATAAACGAATCTACTACAGGATGTGCCCTATTCTATCAGCTGTCAGGGTTTATACCAATTAGCCAGTAGGAAACCTCAAACAGGATTATTTGTTTGAATTTAAGTTTGAAAATATCATATGTATAAAGAAGATTTTTAATTTTTTTTGTTGTTGTGTAATTAAATTCAAGGGTGGCTTAATGAATGTGATGTAATATAGAAAAGAATACGAGTGTGAAAATCCTGAAAGTGATCATCAATTATTGAACATATCACTATCAGTTCCAAATACCAAAAACTGGAAAAAAATTATGGACCCGAACAGATGAATAATATAATTTGGTCATTAAAAAAATGGAATAACGATTGCGGCAAATGTTTAGCTTAGTGGTCGGCAAGAGAGCAGCTGAAAGCTTTTGAGTATCACTGTATCTCACATTGCACAAGATTGAAAAGAAAAATAATTAATAGGACTGAACTCAGAATCCTATTATTGGCAACCTCTCTCTTTTGGTATCTACATCGACGTCACTCACTCACTTGGCTGAGCGAAGAGACTACTAGAGCCGGTTTGATTTTAGGACACATTAAGATAGAAGATTTTAAAAAAGTTTACAAGAATATTACTAATCAAGATAGAAGACAAATTAGAGAATTACAAGCCTATTGCATCAATGTATAACATCAAGGTCAAGCTTAGGATAAAAGAACTGCAAGAACATTACTGATGGTACGACCAAGGACTCGATGCTCTACAATGTCAAATGTAACGGACCATATCGAAGCAATGGCCAGTGAACTAGCGAGCAGGACGATCGTTCAAATAGTCTTTGAAACTGGGTTCCATGTACTAATATTGCTCATAGCTCTCATTGGTAATTTGTGCGTTCTGTATATTTTTTACAAATTTCCTCGACTTCGAAAAGTAACGTCGTATTATGTAACTACGCTAGCCGTGTCTGATGTAGCCAATGCAGTTCTCGTCATGCCTGTTGCCGTCGTTATCTCGGCAGTGGGTTATAACGTACAAAACCTCATCTCTTGTACCGTCATTGGAACTATTGGATACACTTTGGTACTTGTATCTCTGCAAACAACAACCTTGATCGCTATTAACAGATTCTTCTGTGTCATAAAACCGTCTATTTACAGAAAACACTTCAAGCCAAAGCCCGCCAAAATCATGATCATCGGACTTTGGTGTTTTTCACTTGGCTTAGTCTTGGTTATAGTAGCCTCCGGAATGGGAAATTTTTACTTTCATCCAGGGAGATTTGTTTGCATCTTAGCATTTTGCGACCGTACGTTTGAACGTGTGATTACTTCATTAATGATTTTAGTATTTGTAGTTTTCCCTATAGTCATCGCTGTTATTTGCTACGCAAGAATTATAAAAGTTGTTGAGCATCATAAAGCTACAGCAAGAAAAAGGGTCCATCAAGAAAGCAGTCTCTCAGAAGACGAAGTCGAGATCACCAGATCTTTACTTGCCGTGGTCCTTGGTTTCATTTTTTGTTGGATACCTTGTTCTGTCGTTTTTCAACTAGAAGTTTACATGGATCTTCCACGAGAAGTGGAAATGATATTCATTTATTCGAATTTTTTGAGCAGCGCTATCAACCCAATACTTTTTAATGTCTACAACAAGCCATTCAGGAAACTCTTTTACAAAATATTTTTTTGTAAAAATAATACAGTGGTCGTAGAGTTAGCACCTAACAAACCAACTAAATAACATGAAGAAAAAAGGCCTCTTGGTCCAATACAGCTGTATATATACTGAACGGAAATATATAGTAAATATATTATATGTTAAAGTTATTTCAACAGATATGTATAGCCTAAATAAGACCAACAGTTGAAAGAAAAAAGGTCCTTCGTAATGTGTTTTAGTCGACTTATATAAATCTAGAAAATACTTAGCTATATATAGAGGTCAGTTTAAAAACACGTGAATTAGATGTTATTTTATTAAGCACTATTTAGAACAAATTACACATAACCCCTAACACAGGAAAAATCAAATAATTGTTATACTTTAGTTTAATTAAACCACGCTATGATACTAACAGGAGAAAAAAAGGTGGTCGCAAAAGCAATCGCCGTATCCACCTCCGGTCTTCTAGTATCCCAGGCTTTCTGTTAATTTGCCATATCTAATATCAATATCAAATGTTGATCAACTGTTTATTTTTCTCAGCACGAACCCGTTTAAAATATTTAATATAAACGTTAAAATCTCATTGCTTTCCGTTTGACTCCATTGAGCTGCGCCACTGCTGTACTTGCGGTGGTGGAAAGCCATAACAATTTTTTTTCTCTATTAATAATCAAAGAGGGTTAATTTAATCCTCAGGCTCAAACATTAATTTTAGTATCTATTTTTTTCTTTGTAAATATATATATATATATATATATATATATATCCTGCATGATTGTAATTAGATTTCTAGTACTAAATGTTTTTATGTATTCTTCTTCTCCCTATGAGTTAATAAAGGTTGTATTGTATTATATTAATATATGAGTATCTAACTCTAAAACCGCCCCCTGCGCTGAACAGCCAGAGAACGCCCGTTTAATTAACTCATAGATCGAAATGGAATTTAGCCGCGAGCGGTAGGGTTAGAAAATTCTAGTTGCACACATTAACTGAGTACAAAGGAAATAAACTTCAATTCAGCCGGTTTAAACAATGAAATAATACACTAGGAAAAGACATGCGCGGTCTGAAGAGTTTGTTGAATGGATCTCCCCCTTATTAGGGTAGATACTTTTTTATTGGGGGTGGAGCGCGCTCAAAGTAATGTTCAGATTAAGGTGACTGCCTACTTTTGGAAATTGATTTAAGCTTTTTCTAAAACTTCGATTTTTCGAATTGAAATTTAATGCTGATTCCAAATCTGGAAAGAAAAATAGGGTGTCCCGAACTCGTTTTCGAGATAACCAGCATTTAATGGAAGCCTACGCACGAGCTTTTGGAGTAAAAATTGCGCCACCGGAAGTGATTAGAAAAAAAATTAAGATTAATAAGATAATAGTTATTTGCAGACTATATGATTCCACAAACGAAGGCTAGTCAATCTTTCTACAATAATACAAGGATATTTTCGACAAAAAGACAGAGAGATACATTGATTTGTCATATTTTGTACTTTCGGTGCTCTTAAAAAATCTCATGAAGTCGAACAAAAATCCCTACAAAAATCTATTTTTTCACGTGTTCCTGATTTAAACTTTTCCTAAAATGTTGATATAACCTAGATTTTTAGGAGTTTTTTCGAATGAGCTATCAAAAAATATAGAGTCCCGTGCAAAATTTGAGGGTTTTGCCCTGTTGAAGCTGAAAACGCGTATGGTTCTTCAATGAAATCTTGTAGATTTTTCAGCGGTTATTGAGCGCGCGCACATCGTAGGCTCAAATCGAACGTTCAAAAGTAGGCAGCCACCTTAACAATTTTACGATAACTCACAAATTTCTCGCGCGCTGATTGGTTATTTTTTATCATCAATAAGAGGACAGACAGATAAAGCTGACGTCAATCCACACTACTTTGACAATGTGATGACGCAATTTATCGTCAAATAAGAGGACAGATACATTAGAAACTGATGTCTATTTGTTTTTTACAATAACAAAAACGATAAAAACTTCTCATTTTTAGCGATCAAAACAACCAACGGAAAGAGCGCGCGCTCGTTGACGTCAGCTTTAACTGTCTGTCCTGTCTGTCCTCTTATTGATGATAAAAATAGCCAATCAGCGCGCGAGAAATTTGTAAGTTATTGTAAAAATATGATGTCAATTTGTTAAGTAGTCGTTTTGTATAACCGTTGTAAAATCTACCAGATTTTATTGAAGAACCATACGCGTTTTGAGCTTCAACCGGGCAAAACCCTCAAATTTTGCACGGGACTTTCTATTTTTTAATAGCTTATTCGAAAAAACTCCTAAAAATCTAGGTTATATCAACATTTTAGGAAAAGTTAATTCTTCTAACACATGAAAAAATGTTCGACATTATGAGATTTTTTAAGAGCACCGAAACTACAAAATATGACAAATCAATTTATTTATTTGTCTTTTTGTCGACAATATCCACGTATTATGGTAGAATGATTGACTAGCCTCTACTTTCACATCACCATTATACTTTGCGTCTTTGGGGGGTAACCAGAGGGTAAAAACCCACTTATTTTGCCGAAGGCTGATCAGACAATATTGACAATACATTGTTTGGTATCCAAAAATAAAATGTAGAAGTAAAAAACAGAAAAAGATAGAAGCTTGAAGACGTTTAAGGTAAATCTTAAATATTTTTTCGTAAGTCAATACATTTTCTGTAAGACCAGAACTCTTGATCATCTGTACACGCAAAAATAACTTGGAATAAACTGATAACCAGTATTGTACAGATAAAAGCTGGTATAGTATAAATTCAATTAAGAAACCTTTCATTGATTGGTTACCCCCAAAGACGCAAGGCATTATGGGGATGTGAAAGTATTTTCTTATGAATTTGAATTTTTTCTAACCACTTCCGGTAGCGCAATTTTTGCTCCAAATGCTCGCGCGTAGGCTTCCATTAAATGATGATTATCTCGAAAAAAAACTCCGGAAACCCAATTTTTCTTTCCAGATTTGGAATTAGCGTTAAATTTCAATCCGGAAAATCCAAGCTTTAAAAAAAGTTTAAAATTTGTTCCAAAAGAAGGCAGTTACCTTAAACCGGACATTTAGGACGATTAAAGCCATCTTAGCGGTTGTCAGCCCGTCAGCGATTTTATGGGATGTTATGCATGAGTATCATCATCATTATGTACATAATTGTGTGGTCAGTGTTATCTTTATAAGACATTAAGCTTACTTTTCATTAAAATCAAAGTATTATTTATCTGCCACTTCCGCAAATCGTTACTGAATTTAAGACCAATGATTTCTACGGATATGCAAGATTCTTATTAAACTCTGCATAGGATAAAATCCTTAAAACCCCAAAATCTTAACTTAAAACAACCAAGCTGATTTAAGACATCGGCTAGTTATAGAAAACTTACCATTTATGGATAGATAATCTGTTGTTTCGGGAAGACGATTTGCTCGACGAATCATGCACTTTCTTTTAAACGTTTTGGTCTTTTACGCTTTTTTTTCTTTCAAAAAAGCTTTCCCAAGAACTTTTAAGCATAAATGAGGAATAGAAAAAATCATTTTGTGAGCATTTTGTAGGATTAGTTATGAATAATGCTCAATAAAAGTAACAAGAACTGAACTTTCCTAGAAGGTCGGCCGGTGAAACGAGTCGGCTGCGCGGCCGCGTCTACATTTTCCCGCCAAAAACGTTGCGAAAACTTTTTTTCCTAAAGAAAAAGAAAAGATAAAAGAAAAGCATTTTCCCCAAAGGAAACAAGGCAAAGAAATAAAGCATACGATATTTGTGAAAGAAAGGAGATAAGGAAAGTAAATAAATCTCAAAAATAAGTTTAGTAATAGTTTCAGCAACTTTGAATGGTTATCCTGTGCTTCGTCCCCAGACCCTCTCTAAACGGAAACAATATGGCGGAAAAGAATATTTCGTGTTAGCTCCGGGTTTTTTTGGGATTTGTTTGCAATTTTACCTTTTTTCCCAGCAAAATGAAGATAAAAGGAAGTGTTGCATTAATTACTGGTGGAGCTCAAGGAATTGGTAGAGAAATATGCAAGGCTCTTCTCGAAAGGGGTGCAAAAGTAAGTATTTTCGAAACAGATTTTTGACCAACATTTTTGACCAACATTTGACCTGGGGGCGTCTCTATTTTTCTGATCAAATAAGAAAGGTTTTTACGACTACAAAAGAAAAAATTTAGTCAGGATGTGAAACTTTTTTGTTTATGTGAAGCATTTAGATTGGTCATGAGATTGATGCTTTGAATATTAACGAAGATCTGGGTAAGGGAAGTAGATTGCCATAGTGAGTAAGAATTCGAGTACGGGGCAGTAAAAAGGAGAGTATGGGAGTTTGAAATTTGCAATGTCTCAATATTTTGGATATAAGTAGCGACTTTTACTAAAACATTTGACTAAGAAATTCAGCGATAAAAACTATATTTTAATAAACATTTTAAATAAAAGACGACGTTTCGACGTTTACGTAACGTCATTATAAAGTCAATAAGAATAAGAAAATACGAACTATATATATTAAATAAGGAAACAATTAAAGTTAATTACAAAAAGAAGGTATATGTACAAGAATAAAAGATAATAACAATATTTTGGGAAAACTATTAAAAGCATTGACAGGACCTTAAAGGTTCCCCCAATTTTAAATATACCATTAGCTTACAGAAAATAACTGTAATAATGAAAATACTACTACTACTACTACTAATAACAATTAATATCTTTATAGTACACTTAACAAAATTACTCGACTCTGATTGGTCGAGAGGAGTTCAATTATAGCGTTAATTGTACTCCGTAGGAGTACAGAATTAAGTCACTATGGCAACACAGCCAAAACAATGTCAAAACAATTATTTTCTATCATTTTGTACTTAGAAAACATATAAATAAAATTTTAAAGCAGTGAGAACTAATCTTTTTTATGCATTTCAGTTGTGCGATGGACTGAAAATCGGCTTCTAAATAGACAAAGATGAACGGCGTCGCTCCGCATTTTTTACACTGAAATTTTGTTGAGTCAACTATAAACAAAAAATCGCACGATCTTCTCGTACAATTTGGAATTGATAGACACTCGTAATGTTTTGAAAGTTCTTTAATTGCATCGTGCGATTTCCTATAGTAATTACCTTCTCATTAATCCTATATAGGTAACTGTCCAATTATTTTCTTAATTGGACAGGTCTTGTTGATATGGGAATAATTAAGCAAGTATATAATAAATAGGTAATGGGATTTCATGCTCCCCAATCACAGGTTTCCCATCCTCTGTTTTTGTATACTGGGCTTCCTGTATTGCAAACTAAAGCAATCTAAGTAAATCTCAGTAGAGTTTGAAAATCGCCCCTGAGAATATCTCTTAACTTCAAATCTTAAAAATAAATGTTCGAAGATAAATCCACAAAGTTTCATTTCTTTTTTGAAAATTTGAAATTGTTACTTACCAAAAACGGCTACCATCATTACCCACTCACCTTTTCTTTTTTGCTTGGTCCATAAGGCTGAAAATATCACTTCGAAACTATATAAACATAACTCAAGTCTAAAGTGAACTAGCTTTCTGAATGGTGATTTAAACGTGGTGCTTTGAAAACAACATCTGTGGAGACCCAACTGCATTTCTCTCCTTGAACGTTTATTGGTCCGTGGATAGAGCGGAAGTCAAAGATTTCTTCCGGTTTTACCCCCTAGGGACCCCAGGGGATTTGATATAGATGATATGAAATTGACCTGTTGGGGGTGGGGCTTGTCGTCGTTTGGTCTCGACTGGTCACTCTCAAATCAGAGATCATCGAAAGGTTGGGGTATTTCGGTGTTTAGAGGACCTTTTCTATAAAAATTTTTTTTCAATTTTCTTCAAATTCCAGTCAGAGCTTGTCGGATACCTCTTCTATCACATATCAAAAGCAGAGCAGCGAGCGATAAGAAAAAGCCATAATTTTCCCAAAAAGTTTGAAGGCCACTGGGTGCCGGGATTGGCGGAGTTGCCTACCTTGTCATCATTTTTCTTAACGGCAAATAGCATTCAAAACGGGAGCTCTCAAAAAACCCCTAAAACACCCAAAATCGTCTCAAAAACCACTCAAAAAGCTTCAACAACTATCTATCATTTATCTTCGAACATTTATTTTTAAGATTTGAAGTTAAGAGATTATATTCTCAGGGGTGATTTTCAAACTCTACTGAGATTTACTTAGATTGCTTTAGTTTGCAACACAGGAAGCCCAGTATACAAAAACAGAGGATGGGAAACCTGTGCCCCAATCAAGAAATAATTAGACTCGAAAAATTCCTCTGACTGCCAAATTGGACTAGGCGTACATCCTCATCTAATTTTTGAAGTCCTCAGAATTTTTCTCGTCCAATTATTTCTTAATTGGACAGCATGGAGTCCTATTACATATACTTATTATTTACTTTACTTTATAAATGAGTACAGTTCCCATGTATGCTCTAACAACTTATTTGAATAATGGTAGTCTGTTGTGGATTATTAAACCTGATGGAATTTTCTCTTGATCAACACATGCAATAGTCAATAAAAATAGCGATAAATTCTTGTATTTTCCGTTCATATTAGGTGTCAATTCTGGATATTAAAAAGGAAATTGGACAAGACCAGGTTAAAAACTTCCAAAACAAGTATGGCGAAAGCAGTGTAGCTTTTGTTCCCTGTGATGTTACAAACAAGAATCAAATGGAAGGTAAGTAAATACCCTAATTGGCTATTAAATGGAACGGGAAAGTTCAGAAACTCATCCTTGTGAAGTTTAGAGGGAAACTGCTAAACAGCTAGTATGCTGTAGTATATATTATACTGTTATACAGTAGTATATTAACCCACTTCCTTAATTGATATTCATTATGGTTCGTATCTAACAGCTGCATTTCAAAGATCCTGGGATGTCTTTGGAAATATTGACATTGTATGCAACAATGCAGGCATTGTTCACACTGCAGACATGACAGATGGAGTCTGGGATAAAATGATTGATGTAAATGTGGTACGTTCCTGATATAAACACTAAAAACATTTGCAAAGCTTAGTTTATTTAGGGACGCACAGGTGGCATAGTGGTGTGAGTGCTCACCTCTCATCAATGCGACCTGAGTTCAAGTCCCGGCAGGTTCAGTGTTATATATGAGTAGAGTTGTTTGTTGGTTCAGTCCTGTGCTTCAAGGGTTTTTCCGGATTCTCCGGTTTTCCTCCCAATGGAATGAGGGCCACAGGTTTGTTAGCCACTGGCTTTTAAGTGCTACCCTCATGAAAAAAGGAAATTTTTTTTTTATTCACTTCAGAAAGGTGTAGTCCTTGAAAACATCCTAGGAATAAAAGATATGATCCACTCCCTACCACCCTGATAGGAAATCCCTCAAGAGTAGTAGCTTGGCTTAGTTATTGCTACTGCATGCTCTTTTGTATTTGGTATTAAATTAACTTCAGAAAGGTGTACTCCTTGAAGCTACCCTCCCTACCACTACGTACCCATGACTGGAAATCCTCCAGAGAAGTTGTTTGGTGTTGGCCTAATTATAACTGCAATGCTCACTTTTTTCTAATAAATGAAATATTAAAATAATTTTGTTACTTTAGAAAGGCGTGGTTCATGGAACCATCTTAGGAATAAAATACATGAGCACCAATGGAAGCATGGGACATGGAGGAACAATTATCAATGTGGCCTCAATAGCAGGTATGTATTTTAATAGTAAACATTATGCAATCTTTTATGTTCAAAAACTCATGAATAATTGATGAGCATTTGAACCAATTGGAGCAACCATACACCACGTGCATGGACCTTTATACCCCATAAAGTCCTCTTCATTAGTATTCTTTATATAAAGAATACTAATATGGACAACCTTATCAGAATAAAGGTGCATCCAAGTTTAGATGAAGACTTAGAGCCTCATTAAGGTCAGTCTCACGTACAATCATCGACAACCTACAAATTATTGTCGTCTAGTGCCCCAGTCTTGAGTTCGGCATGTTGTGTCTTCAACTTGTGGGAGCCTTTTTTGCACTTACTGCGCATGGCAGTGACGTACAAACCTCAAAACGTACAACACAAGTATAAAAGTTAATGTTTGCGAGATATATGGTCGCTCTACTTCAACCAAAGTTTTTTTGAATTATACTTAAAGTTTTTGAAGCTGTTTAATAAACTCACAGATCGTGTTTTATTACGCCTCATGGTTTTAAACCCGATAGAACACTCCTGCTCGTTTATTAAACAGTACTTCATATCCTTGAAGCTGTTGAAGTGTATATCAAGAAGGAAAAAAAAAAAATTTCAAAATCACTTATATGTGAACAGTGTAATAGTATGGTTGCAGTATTTTTGTATGTGGTCTTCTAATTTAAAAGATATAGATATTTGAGATATCAATATGTAAATGAGATGACGTAAATTCAAGACTAATTTATTATACAAAAATGTTGTGGTGGAAAGTACTGCTGTTTTTTCATTTGCAAATAATCCTTATAACTGAAATATATTGTTTTGTACACTTTTGGGTTATTTCACTTTAGAACACTTGTCGTAAATCACACTGCAAAATGTAACACATTCTGGAATTTACGTCATCTCATTTACATATTGATATTTCAAATGTTTATATCTCCTAAAAGAAAATTTCACATACAAAAATACTGCAACCATATTACTACACTATTCACATATAAGTGATTTTGAAAATGAAAAAATTTCCTTGATATACACTTTAAAACCCATCAATATTAATAGAAAAATCCCATCAACATTTGGTAAGTACAGTATGCTCAAAGTGATTTGACTGTAATCACATTTTCTTATAATTTATTGTGTTGTAATGAAAGATTTTAATATCGATCCTTGAAGGTGCTCACTCTTTTAGACATTAACAGCAAAAGTCCTAGTTTTATGACCAATAGTTTTTTGACGTTTTTAAGAATTCAGCTCAATTTATTAATGTTCACTTCTAAGTTTCAAACTTTAAGCCACACAATATATCTTAAGCTTTGATGACAGCAGAATTTTCAAAAAAATCTTGTTCATTTATTGTCGATTGATGATCAATCAAATTTCAACGATCAGTCAACATTGTGACGTGTATCCCTGAAATGATTTGATTGTAATCAAATTTTCTTACTTACTGTATTTTAATCTGATTGATTCTTTAAAAAAATATTTTTTTGATTGGTTTTTTCAAGCATCTTTTTTTTTCATCCTCATTTGATTGCCCACATCATTTGTATTGGTCTTGTCTACCACAATTTGTCCACTTTCAATTACAGGCCTTGACTTTGTAGTTCTCATTCTTCAGTCTACATTTTTTAAATGTATGCATCATAGCCGCAATGCTGGTTGACTATTCCTCATTAAGCTTCTCATGTTAGATCAACTAAGGTGGCAGCTGTTCATTGTCTTTTGTATCTCAAGGGAATTTTCAGTCACTTGGTTGCACTCCAAGAATACAAATCCTGTCATATTGATGAATTGAGAGGTGTAATTATCACCATCCTATTTAATAATAATAATAATAATATTTATTTATAAAGCGCAAATACAAATCTGTTCTAAGCGCTAGTAAACAAACGACAAAGACAACGACAAAATAAAATTATTTACAAAGAATATGCTAATTTGAAGAGATAAGTTTTAAGTTCAGTTTTGAATGAGGCAAGACTTGATGCATTTCGGAGAGATATTGGAAGTGAGTTCCAGAGTTCAGGAGCAGCAATACCAATAGAATCCTATAAAAAAATATTTTTTATTTGTTTAGAAAAAATCATAAAATACTAAAATCAACTCTTACTTCAAAATTTCATTACTAGAAGTTTTTTAATGATGGCTAAATAATTTCTTCTATGCTGCAGTATCTTGATTATTTTTTGACAATATTTTCGAAGAAATACAGGGAAATTACAAATGCCCTTGTTAATTGCAGAAAGATTGAACAGATGTTTACTGATTCCCTATAGGTACACTTTGCTTGAGGCAAAATTATTCCTATTTTCTGTGTGACAGCTGAATTTTTAACCTAAGAAAAACGTCCTTTCTCCCCCCGCTCCCCCTCCCCTTGCAAATGGACCGATGGAGAAAAATGGAGTCTGTTTACGTAATTTTTAAAAAAGCAGGGGCCAAGGAGCAACCTAAAAAGAGGGGGGAAGTGGGGGCTAAGATTGAGACTAGTAGTAGAAAAAGTGTGTGTGTGTGGGGGGGGGGGGGGGCTATAGCCCTTCCCCACCCTGTCCACAGCCCATGAAAAGATGTTTTTTTTTCCTATCAGGCCATTGTAAAGAATTGTTCAGTATTAAGAATTTTCTAAATTCACCATTCACTTTACCAAGTTCTTAGTTTGCTTGACAAATGTTTTGTATTTGCGTGTGTTCTTGAACAGCTGAAACATTCTGTTTGTTAATATTATACACATACTCTGATGACTATAATATTATAGTCTCACAGTACTTTTCCTCTTTGTGCATTATTCACCCTTTTTGTAGGTTGGAGATCTGAAATCTTGGATCTGAGTCCAAGTAGCACATCTGCATTTTGGCCAAAAAAAAACAAACAACAAAAAAAAAAACCAGAAAATCACAGAAAATCTTTTCAGATCTCAAACCGACAACGTTTTTTGAAATACGTGTATAAATCGAATGATAATACGTCAGTCGATCAAATTTTATATCAAATGAGACAGCAATGTGGTTCAAGAAACCATCTAATAATACTCTATTTGATATACGAATACAGTGAAGAGAAGAGATAGCTATCTAAAAACTAGTGTGATCTGCGTCGGTGTTTCTAATGAAACAGTAATGATAAAAGGGTAAATTATACACCGTGAAACGATTAAAAAGCTTACTGACGTTTCGGACGCTAGTCCTTCGTTGGAGTAAAAGAATACGATTACAGTATTTATTTGACGATATTAAGATAAGAACTAAATTGAAATCACGTTTTTATCATTATTGATATGTTCCGTATTTTTAATATTCAACTTTATTAGATAAAATTAGTATTGTAAGACATTTCGCTGAGTGCTTTGTTGCCGATGTTATCTTCTAGTTTAGTATTTGAGATAATCCTTTATTGTAAAAACAAAATGAACATCTTAACAAATTTTGCGGTCTAGCGTAAAAAAAGATTTCATTAACTCGTATTTTCCTTCTTATTCTTTTTTTGTTCCTTTTAAATAAGTCACTATATAATATAAGTTTATAAATTATATAAGTTATATAAACTAATATTTCACGTTATTGTCGTTACTTTTTATTTGTCACTGTTTTTACATTTTTATCTAATTTTGATGATTGGTATTCGTGCTACAAACCCACTCAAAACCTTTTTCTTCATTATTCGAAGTATTCTGGCAAATGTCGTTCGAAATTCTCGGTTTAAAAACCCGTATAATGCCCAATTTAAAGCGGAGTTTGAGAAAAGAAGCCACTTGGCAATATGGCTTACACTAAGCCTTCCAGGGAGACTTTCGTTTGATATCGCATCAATAGCATGGAAGATAAAAAATGGCAGTACACAAAATGAAAATGCGCCCACGAGAAGACTGATGGTCCGAGCGCCTTTCTTTGCTTTGAGTTTGCTTTGCTGTTCAGACAGATTGATCACTGCGTTCACTCTAATGGCCTGTTCCCTGGAAATCTTTAAGATTTTGACATTCGTTGCCAAGCAGACACTGAAAGGAATGAACATGTTGAGTATTAGTAAAGGGATCGAATGTTCCATCGAAACGGAAAGCTCCCTACACGTTGGTGTTGGGACATCCGGTTGCTCCCAGAGGAAGTACAAATAAATGCCATTAATAACCGCATACATCCAAGTACATCCCAAGACAATCAGTGTCTTTTTGGATATTTCCGTGCTGTAATAAAGTGGTCTGGTTATAGCGTTGACCTTGTCAATACTCATGACAGTCAGATTGACCAACGATGATGTTCCCAGTGCCACGAACAAGGAGTTCCAAACGTTGCACGTCACTCGGGAAAATGGCCATTTTGGAAATTTTGCAAGGTGGACGCTGTCAAGAGACATGACTAACGTGGCTGTCAACAAGTCTGCCGTAACAAGACTGACGAAAAACGCGTTAGTTTTTGTCCTGAGTGAAATATTTGCGTAGAAGGATGCATATATCAAAATGGCCCCCAAAATTGTCACGACTACTAAGAAGGAGTCGTAGATTTGTCCAGCAAGAAAAAACCCTTTTCCAACCATGATTTGTGATGGATTTACATTTGACTAAGGTACCTCGTACCTGAGGTTTTTTACTGGAGTGTTCCGAGCTGAAATCCACGTTCTTTTATCCTCATTCAAGTTTCTTTCCCCAGTCCCTCCGCACAGCTGGCCGTGTTCTATTTTTTGAAAATGAACTAATTGAACTCGGAGACACACCTGATGTAAAACATCGAAAGTGATTTTGAATATTTAAAAAAAAAAAAGATTCACAGGAAACCAAACAAATTATACCACTGGCTTAAAAATTTTGAAAATTAGGCTAAATTTTCTTTGAAAAACTGAACATCCTAGTGCCAATCTTTTAAACATTTCAATTATAAACTGAGTAATTAAAATCTGTAGGTTGAAGGTTTTCAATTTTAGTCGCAAAATTTGATTATTTTTACGTATGTTTTATTAATGATTTTTGATAACTAACTTCTAATTAAGCAGAAAGTAAAATATTTGACGGTGTTCACCGCATTTGTCTGTGTTTTCTGCCCCTGGCGGGTCTAATAGCTTGCGCAGTTTGTGTATGTGAATGTGTGTGAGAATTATATATAAGATATTTAAAGTTATCTAAGTTAATTAGCTATATTTTTACAGATTCATACTTATATTATATTTTATTTATTTAATTTATTTTATGCACGACCCCACAAGCTTTTAGCTTTAAATTTTATCGTGTTTAAATAAAGGTATTCTATTCTATTCTATTCTACTGCAAGAAATTAAGAATCACTCCGCTCCATTTTTAAGTAATTATCGCCGAAACGATGAAATGTGGTTGCACTGACAATTGAATGAAGTCGAAGCTTCAACTAAACAAATAAGTAATTAAGCTCCCCCTTTTCTATGGTGAAGATGGCTTTGATATATATAAATTAGAACTATATTTTTTTTATTAAAAGAAACAAAGCACAAAAAGTGGCGTTAGTGTATTCATCGCCTATGGCGAAGGAGTTTAAAAATCTATAATTAGAAATCTTTAAACTTCAAAAGTCTAGTTTAGTTTTATTCATGGGGCTCTGCGATTCTAATCTTTTCTTTCTTTATCTTTTCTCTTAACTTACTCAAGTCTTATGAAACAGTGTACCTCTGTCAGTTACAAATCTATAACATTCACTGAGACTGACTGAGTTGCTTAGTAACTCCTTCAGTCACAAGTATATATATAGTTAAACTACCCCTTTCAAATCTATAACATTAAGGATAAATAGACCTTTTACAGATACGGCGGCCATCTTGAATTTTATTGATTTAATCAACACATTATGGGATGCCGTGGGGCAAATGTTGGAAAGTGTATATTCTACACAGCTGTCGGAGTGCCTTTTTATATAACTTTAGAAGCTCATGTAAAAGAACTATATGTTATTTACCGACCAGGAGGTTCGGATAGGGAAAAATTGTGCCCGAGGTCTTGAATATGCGGGCCGAGGCCGTTTTCAAGACCTCGGGCACATTTTTGCCCTATCCGGACCGACTATAGGACGGTAAATAACTTATTCATTTTTTTCCCTTATTTTTTTTACTTGTTTTTGTAATCGTTTTGTTTTGTTGTTTAGTGGCAAAGGATACCGGACCGCGAGCGCGGGCAGATACTGACAAATAGCGCCCGCTCAAACAGCCAATCAGAACGCATGATTTTTTAGGATACCGGACCGGAAAAAAATAAATTGAATTTACTGGTAGTTAGAACAATATGCGAAACGCCAAGACTTCAAATTATTTCAGTGAAAGGGTAACCCCGTTGCTTTATAATTTCAGGTTTGCCAACTCGGCATTCCATAATTCAAGATTGCCGCCATATCTCAGTGGACACTGGATTTCAAATTAAATACTTAGGCCTCGTCCACACTATGCCGGATAAATTTGAATCCGAATTTTTATTTATTCGGTTAGGCCTACCGTTCACACTAGTCCGGGCGAATCCGGAACAATTCAATTCAATTTCACCGAAAACGAATTTTTTTGAATACGGTCTCCAGAGTGGAACAATTATTTAAAAACGCCGGCTAGCCGTATTAGGCCCCGTCCACACTATGCCGGATAAATTTGAATCCGCAACTTTCACACCGAAACCGAAAAAAAAAGTTTTCCGTCCACACATGAAAACGGATAAAATGTTTCGCGTCCACACTAGTCCGATCAGAGGCGGCAAAAACGCTTGATTACACAACCCGCGGTGAATTTTTAGCCTTCCCGCCATGTTCCCATGACAATCATGACGTCATCGTATCCGAAAAATTTCGGGTAATTTTGGAACCGAAAAGAAACACTTGAGCGGGAACCAATCGGAGTGCATTTAGCATAACCCTCGAGATTAATTATTATATACACATGTAGGTTTAAAACTATACATTACCAATGACATCTCATTTTATCAAAAAACTCAACTATATCTAATATAAGATCATAAAAGGGTGAACTTTTATTCAAAAATTTTTTAAAAAGATCACTTAAAAATAATCAAATAAATAGGTTATCTTTTTTCATCCAGTTCTTTCAAAAAAAATTATATCGTTTTTTCTCTTGTTTTCACTTTTTTCATTTATTATTTTTTACAATTAATATACAATTATAAAACATGTCATATTTGTATATCAATTGTGAAAAAATATATATAACTAAAAAATCTTATCGTTAAAGAAGATTTCTAAAAATAAACCGGGATTGATGAAGAAGTTCGAATTATTTTTTCATTTCATTTTTATTGATTTGACAGCACTTGAAATGTGAGCTCAGCTGCTGTTTTTCCGCTAAAATTAAATTCTCTGTTTGTTTATACAGCTTTCTTTATTATTAGTTTTTGCAGCTTGCCTGTGGGCGCGATGACTTATGGTATTTTCATTCCCCTTATAAGGTCTTGAGACAACTGCTACCGAAATCCTTTTTGAATTCTTTTTATGGGGTCGCAAGATTATATACCCTCCAGTTGGGAGTTCATTTCAGGAATCAATCTTACATTATCGTGGTTGCTTTTTCACTGATTTTTAACAAAATTCTGGCCAAGAAGGGGATTCAACGGGAACCCAATAGATTCGTGCTATACGTGTCATCACAAAATTAAGAAAAGCGGAGAATTATCACTAGTTGAGTTGACCGCGTTCATCGAAAGGAATTATGGGTCAACTATTTTCGGTTAGCATTTCCCGAACAGGAACGTTATTAAAGAAGATCAAGACCAAGTCATTCGTTTATATCATCCAACATTACGGCTATGTCGTCACGCGAACTAGAACAAAAGAAATCGCTGCCATTTCGGTTGATATAGTAGCAGAAATTAGAGTTGCACGCTATTCCTTTTAAAAAACTGTTCGTTTGGGTCAGTTTCTATACATTAATGTATTGACCCAAATGCCTCGACTTGTTTGAAGGCAATAGAATGTACCTCCTATCCCTTTCTAGATATCTTGAAACAACTGGTGAAACTGATTAACGAAGGATATTTAGCTGTAAACATTTATACTTCACTATTAATTCGTAAACGTTCACTCCACTTGTTGGCATCTTACATGCTGCAATGGGTTATTTTATAGCTCTTATTTTACGTGTATCTTTTATACAGGTTTAATTCCAGCTACTGACATGCCCGTTTATGCAGCAACTAAGCATGCTGTTGTTGGATTAACGAGAAGTTTGGAGGTGAGAATCTCAACAAATCCATCTTTTACTCCAACGAAGGACTAACGTAATCATTATTAATAAAAATAAATTGTAGTTGTCTGTCTGTGAATTGTCTTATCATCAAGCCTATCTTCTTCCCTTCCCTTTCTCCTTTTCCCACTCCCTTGTTGTCTTTTTCTTTCATTCTTCATTCTATTTCTTTCTTACTCCCACCTTGTCTCATCCCTTCTTACTTCAATCGTTTGTTTCTTTTTTCATTCGTTCTTTCGTTCGTTCGTTCGTTTGTTCTTTCGTTCGTTCGTTCGTCCGTCCGTCCGTCCGTCCGTTTGTTTGTTCGCTCGTTCTTTCTTTCGTCATTCCGTCCTACCGACCGTCCCTCTGTTCCTTCCATTCAGTTCGTTCAATTCATCCATTCATTCTTTCCTTCCTTCGTTCCTTACTATCTAGCTGTCAGCCTTTTTCGCTTCTCCTGTTATTTTGTTACTTTCTTCCTTCTTTTCTTGATTTATTTACTAGAACTATCCATTTTCTTTTTCAAGGGCCTTAAAGATAGCGATGGTGTTCGAATCAATTGTATTTGTCCCTCGTTCACGGACACCCCGATGGTGGTAGACGGTGGACTGACCAATCCACAATTTCAAGACAGGCTTACCGCCAAATACATTCGGAAATTTGGTTTATTAAGGTATGGTTTCTCTTCATCATTTTATCGAACCTTGAAACAACCTCTGGGTTGATAAAAACCAGGGCACGGATAACACAAAGATCAAACCCTGAAACAACCTCTGGACTGATATAACCCCGAGGGCAAAGCTAACACCAAGATCAAACCTGAAAACAGCCTCTGGGCTGATCTGCAAATGCCATTACTTTCGGTCCCAGGGTCCGTGAGGATCTAGACTAATGACGGCTGCGGAGAAGACTAGGTTTGCACCCCTATCGATAAAATTAGTAGTTAAGTAATTGAAGCTTTTATCGAAAATCTCATTTAAGTTTGGTTTCGAAAACCAAGTAAAGCTCGATTGGTTTGCGTGAATTCTACGCGTTTGCGTGTTATTTAGTCGACTGCTTTAGAGCGGAAGGTAAGATGTAAGATGTAATCTGATTACAGGTGGTGGTCGCTGCCAGTGCGCCTCCTCTCACTGCTATGACCGATCCTTGGACCTGCCATGTCAGTAATGTTGCTGCTTGTTGCGGTGCTCCTTTACTACTAACGACCAGGGTTCGTGCTACTCCTTAAACTCCTTGAAAACTCCTTGAATTTAATTCACGTTTTTAAGGGGAATTGAAAAACTCTTGAATTTTCGATTTTAGCGAAACTCCTTGAAAACTCCTAGAATTTTTGCTTCGATCATTACTTACATAGTTCTGAAATAGATCTAGTCAGAAAGATTGAAAAATCTGAAAGTCGGCCATGTGCAACCACCGTGTAAAACCTTGGCATAGTTAGCTGAACATGCTCCTTGAAAATTCATTTTTGGGTCCTTGTATACTCCTTGAATAGTCCTTAAATTTTAAGTGGTTACCTCAGCACGAACCCTGTACGACTTTCCTCCATTCGCAAATACCAACCCTTCCATATAATTACAATTCCACCCTGGAGGGAGGGCCACCGGTTTGTTAACATCTGGCTGTAAGGTGTTACCCTCGCGAAATGAGGACGAATTGTATTTTATTTACTTGTATTCAAGTAATTAGCCATTCCGAGGTTGAGGAGAAAACTGGGTCGAGTTGGCATCGCAGTGCAATGTGGTACTGTTTTAGGGGAACTGAATGAAGGGATGGCTTCTATTTTGTCCCCTAAGACAGTCCCACAATACACAATGCCAACTTGATCCAGTTTTTCCCTTGGCTAATAGAGTGCATGAAGTCAAAAAGTCTAGAGATTTTTTTTTCATTTATCTCAGGCCTGAGTTGATTGCTTCTGGTGTAATAGAACTCATCGAGGATGACACCAAGAACGCTGCTGTCATGCGCGTCACGAAACAAAATGGTATAGACTACAAAAAGTACTTCCAGCCGAAGCTATAACTGTCTGCAGTGCTTGAATAGGTAACATGATAGTTTATAAATAATAACTGATGATTCAAGGAATTGATTTTTTTACATTTCTATTAAACCAATGTAGATAATAAATGAAGACAATTAGCAAGACGGTGTGTATGGATCAGTGGACCTCAATTGTCATTATAGAATCACTGATTAACTCGATTCTCATTGGACAAGAGAATTACAGTTAAATCCCAAATTGTCCCAATTATGTTGATCAATTAAGGGAGCACGTTAAAATTTTATTTATTTTTATTTTTTTATTTTTTAGCACGTTAAAATTTTGATTGTGTTGGTTTATCTTCGATTTTAGCGCACGTAATCTAAGATATGACAGGCGTTCCTTGTAGTGCTTGTTTACGTGCGCGCGCTACACTTTATGGCAGTTGTTCCTTGCTTTAGTCGGGCTAGCGAATTTACTCCATTCGGATCGGCCGAAACCAAAACACTACGAGGAACGCCTGTCACATGATGGATCAGCCAAGTGCAATAACTTTCTTTACACAAACAAAATTTTAATGTGCTCCCTCGGATCAATTTTGTGTATCATAAACACACGAAAATCGCACGATCTTCTCGTACATTGTACTCGATATCTTGCGATTTCCTATACAAATTGTGCGCACTCCAAGTGATGGAAATATAGTTGAAAGTGGTGACTTTCAACTTATTTTCATACTATTGAAAAAGGGGCCGAAGTTTGGCTTGCAATATCACTTCTAACATATTTTCGAGTGTGATCTTTGGGAATGAGAATGCGCTTAAATAGGAGACATGCATCCTACATGACTAAGTATTGTCTTGTGATATTGATCAAT
Organism: Actinia tenebrosa; assembly: GCF_029948245.1. Taxonomy (NCBI): domain Eukaryota; kingdom Metazoa; phylum Cnidaria; class Anthozoa; order Actiniaria; family Actiniidae; genus Actinia; species Actinia tenebrosa. The sequence goes on along the minus strand of NW_028292579.1, from coordinate 4,270,610 downwards.
GTCATGATTACTATCAAATGTCCATTTCTTCAAACTGCATGTATCCTATGCCTTTAGCAGCGTTGGCTCTCATGATTGCTCCATTCTTGGAATCGTCATTGATGAGCTGAAGAAGACCCTTGGCAATGAACTCTGGTCTGTAAACAAACAAAGATAAAACAAGAAGGAATGAGAGGTTAATGCATTCGCCTCTCATCTCTGGGATCTCGGGTTCGATCCTGACACCACTGACATATCAGTAGAGTTTATAATGTCTTTTCCTTGATTCAAAGGTATTTCTTCGGGTTCTCTACAAAACCTAACACGCTAAATTACAAATCGATCTGTGAGTTAACTAGCCGTGCACTGCTTTTAAGCAGCGTCAGAGGGTGGCATTGGTGGCCCAGTGGTTTGGCTCTCGCCTCCATTACCCGGCCCGGCTCAGACTTGATATGCGAGTTGATTTTGTTTGATGTGTTGTTCTCTCCCTTGCCACGAGGGTTTTCTCCGGGTTCTCCAGTTTCCTCCCTCCTAACAAATCAACTTGTGAGTTTAGTGTTGTGTGTTGTAAATAGCAGCGGTGGTGCGTGTGGAGGGAACCTGATGAAAGTCTTTTCAGGGTATCAATATAATTTAACCTTTTTTTATATAATTTTTTTTGTTGTAAAACATACTCCCGGAATTTCGATTTTGTATTATTGGTACTTACTGAACACATCCTCGTTTTTTGAGAAATTTGGGCACAACGGGAGTATCAACTATTCCTGGACAAATACAGCATACGCGGACACCTCTGGACTCTAGGGAAACCTTAAATACAGAAGTATTGTGTAGTCAACTGGTGACTATATACAATACAGCACAATACGGTAGATATATCGAACCTCTTAGGGAACAGGGAAAAGTACAACCACGTGACTCAAAATCCCTTAGCTATAAATAACAATGAAACAGCCGCCATGCTACTTTATCTAACAAGAAAATCTAATGAGAAATGCTTTGTTATCGTCAACCAACATGGCGGCTGCTTCAATGTTATTTAAATCTCAAGGTGTTTTGAGTCACCCCTTAGCCTCATTTGTATTGCTTCAAAAACAAAAGAATACTCGACTGCCCCTTCGTGGTATTTTACCTTTGCGATGCTTCTTGTAAACATAACAATACCAGCCTTTGTTGTGCTATACACGGGTGCCAAGCCCATCGGTACAAATGCTGTAACGAAGCGGTCAAACATCATAGCTTAGTTCTTAAAGTGGAGTGGTATGATGACACATTGATATAACTTGTCAAATATCTGAGAGGAGCTCAGACTCGAAATCGTAGACTGCAAGTAGTCCCACCAAGTATTAAACCAGATTCAATTGTTCCTGCCTCCTGTCATGGCTGTCATAACGTGATGCTGCAATCTGTCTATGCTTATTTCTTATTCCGAAAAACATCAAGTTCTTCGAGTTTTTATAAGTATCCTCAAATTTGAAATTACTCTTCATATATATAGATATACCTGACATGGAAGCCGTATTGACTACTACACCCCCGGATTTCATGTATTCAAATGCTAAGTAGGTGCCTTGAATGGTGGCCGTCTGGAAAGAAATGGAATAATGAATACTGGAATACTGTGCGAGGATCATGAGGCATGGACTTGAAGATTACAGAGGAGATACAATTTTTTTAAGTTTCGTCTTATTTTTATGTGTTTGGTTAAAGCTTTCAGAAGCGCCACCCCTGACCTGACCTGGTGATGTACCCCGAGACCCTAACTGGACAAATTCATCTTTATGAAATTTTGTAATTTGAATTCGAAAAACTATCGTTACCAGATTGACGGCAATGCATTTCTCCAAGTTGGACTCATCAATACCCGCATTGTTGCACACAATGTCAAGTCTGCCGTGTTCATCTACAGTTTCCTTGAATGCATCTGCCACGAGAAACAACTCCAGTAAGTGTATTTCGTAATGGATGGTAATAATGATTAATAATAATAAATATTATTATTATTATTAATAACGAATGTATTCTGTGACAGAGTGCTTTTTCATCTGCAAATAAATGCAATGATTTAAAATTAGCTCGAACTCATTCGCGAAGCATTGTGGGTCACATCAATTTTATCATATATTCCAAAGTAAGCTGCATTCCGATAATGCATAGATCAATGCACGATTTCAATGCTCAATTTCACTGGTAAGATTGGTAATCGATCTTGTATTTTGCTTCTAATCTGTACTTTGTTTAGTTCTTTGTTATTTTATTGAGTTTTGGAGCCAATCCAAAGTAAGCGCTGCATTCCGACAATGCAAAAATCAGTGCACGATTTCAATGATCAATTTAACTCGTAAGATTGGTAATCGACCTTATATTTTGCTTCCAATCTGTACTTTGTTTAGTTCTTTGTTATTTTATTGAGTTTTGGAGCGAATCCTGTGATAAATCGGTGTTTCAGGGTGGAGTGACTTCACTCGGTGCGAGAGACGGCTTTGATCGGTTATCACTTATTTTGCTCATTGTAAGGGTGACTTTCTGACCTTTCTCTATGGAAAGTACATTTCTCCAATAGGCAAAGTCTGGGCTTTATTTTAGTGGAATCTTTTTGTTATAATGGAGAATGAACAATGGAAAACAGTTCTCAGTGGCGGATCCAGGGGGGGTCGAAGGGGTCCACGGAACCCCCCTTGAAGGTTTGATCTTTTAGGTAATAGAAATATGTCTTACATAAATTTTAATAAAAAAATATTAGTAGTTTTGCGTTGGATCGTGTTATTATAGCGTTATTATATACTAGATAGTAAATTAGGTGATTAGAGCCAATTTTTTTGTCAAACATCGACAAAACAAAAGAGGATTATACACAGTTTAAGAAACGGAACCCCCCTTTGAAAAATCCTGGATCCGCCACTGGTAACCAAAGTGAAGCTAGCGTCGGATTGGCAGCGTCGGATTGATATTCATTGAGATTCAGAATCATTTCCGGGGGAGGTCAAACAGGTCATTCTACTAAAATCCTCTTTTTCCCCTAACGGTGGCAAAATCACAAACGAATTCCGATTAAACTTTCTTCTCTGATTTCTATTCATGATATTCTACGCTCTTAGTAGAATACACTGCCTATTCTCGACGAATTTACGGATTTTGATCTCAGCCTCGGATTGGACTCGTATTACAAGTCACGTTCAAAACATTCAACTGACAACAACAGACTGACGATTTAATTTTTATCAAACATTCAATTTATTCACTTCTAACCTTCATATAGTGAACTCGATTTTACTTTTAACCTTCGTATCGGAATCTACATTTCATGATACTGATTTTGCTCTCAGCCTCGGATTGGACTCGTATTACATCTCAGCCTCGGATTGGACTTCTATTACATCTCAGCCTCGGATTGGGATCGTATTACATCTCAGCCTCGGATTGGGATCGTATTACATCTCAGCCTCGGATTGATCATGTTTTTATATTAAATTTAAAAAATATGATTCAACATTTTAAAGACCTTTTCCCTTCCCCGGTTACATTGTTGCATGCAATGGAACTGAATTTAGATGTGAAACACGAGCCGTGTGGATTGATAAAGATCATACTGGCATTAAGATATCTTTCTTGACAAGATATGGAGAAACACATTTAACTGAATAAACAATGCAGACATGAAATCAAGGTGGTGTGAGGCTCATAGAATTATACTTCATAACACCTTGCCATTTGTTTAAACTATTTAATCAAGAAGTTTTAATATTCAAGCTCGAGGAAATTAGCTAAAAATTTGTATACGTGGGCACAAATTAGTAAGTACATGTACAAATTAGTAAGTTTGCATTATCGCCGCCTGCAGTTGTCATCGCGATGGCATTAGATATAGCAAATTTGTTGATTCATGGTTAATTTGATTGATAAAAGTAAAAAAAACATATTAATAGCAGTTGTAAACATCTCTTTAAATCGAAGTTCAAAACTTATTAAGCTTCGTATTATTGGACACGGATTCTAAAGCTATAGTTTCTTGCCGGGCTATTGATTACCCTGACTATCACGCTTTCCAAGAACAAGTTTATAAAGTTAACATTCCTTAGATATCAGTTAATAAAACAACTTTGAATCGAAAACGATCCCAATCCGAGGCTGAGATGTAATACGATCCCAATCCGAGGCTGAGATGTAATACGATCCCAATCCGAGGCTGAGATGTAATACGATCCCAACCCGAGGCTGAGATGTAATACGATCCCAATCCGAGGCTGAGATGTAATAGAAGTCCAATCCGAGGCTGAGATGTAATACGAGTCCAATCCGAGGCTGAGATCAAAATCCGTAAATTCGTCGAGAATAGGCAGTGTATTCTACTAAGAGCGTAGAATATCATGAATAGAAATCAGAGAAGAAAGTTTAATCGGAGTTCGTTTGTGATTTTGCCACCGTTAGGGGACAAAGAGGATTTTAGTAGAATGACCTGTTTGACCTCCCCCGGAAATGATTCTGAATCTCAATGAATATCAATCCGACGCTGCCAATCCGACGCTAGCTTCACTTTGGTCACTGGTACTGGAAAAAAATATTCAATAACGCCAGATCCTGAAGAAGACCAACGAAGTATGGTCGAGACGTAGATCAAAAAGAACATTTGCAGAGTATATTCCCAAAGAAAAGAGTGAACGAAGTTTTAAAATACTAGTAAGCACTCACTTGTAAGCTCTTCCTTGTTAGAAATGTCACATGCTATAAACTTAGCAGACCCTGGTCCGTACTTGCTTCGTAACTCTTCCTGGGTTTTTTCACCCGCTTCCTTGTTGACATCTAGTATGACCACCTAGGGAATCACTATTTTCAATTCGTTTTGCTTTGTTTCCTTGACCAGGACGAGCTAATCAATCTCGCTTGATTTCAAAATTGATTACCAGCGCCCGGGGGGGGGGGGGGGGGGGGTACTCCCTTTGTTCAGGTGGTTGATTGATTACGCCGAGTGTTTATTATTATCCAATCGATCTCACCCAAGACAGTAAGCACTCTGGAAACTGATTTTGACTTGCCAGCAAGCTTTTTCCTTACTGAACGATAGGGAAAAATCAAACTCCAAGGTACCAATAATGATTTATTTACTTGTTAACTTGCTACATAACCTTGGGTTATTGTTTAATTATCCAATACGTATAGTGTAGAATATGTACAACACTCCTTACATTTGTAGTAACGAAGAAAGGAAAAGTATGTACAATACAAAAGAGCGGTTGCTGGGTTGAGTTGTTGGTTTAGCGAGGTTTTAAGCACAACTTTATAATTATATATAGATCTAATGATCTTTAGCCTTACCAAGGCAGCTTCATTCTCCAAGAGAGCCACACAAAATGCACGTCCAATTCCTCCAGCTCCTCCAGTTACAATAGCTACAGCACCTTTGATAATCATTTTGTAAATGAGTGGAATACTGCCTGTTAAACTATAAAGTTACCGATTTTTAATTACCATAAATATTTACCTGCTAAACATCCTTATAAGGAGTTGGTATATACCACTTGAGTATATTCCAGTTTTATAAGAAGCATCCGTTGTTATTTTCGAATATTCAAGTTTTTAAACTTTCCATTTAAGAAAACGCTTTACCTAAGTTGGTCCTTAGATTTATAACAATGGTGTGATAATCATATTACTAGTACAGTTTGCGTTACTTATTCAGTCACCCTCGAGGTAACGTCATTAGCATTACATAAGAAACTTAATTATATGCAAGGTTAAGCTAACAAGAGCCCTGATGGCCACATGGCGACCAGCAAGCGCGTCTTAATCTTCGTAACAAAGAAGTATTTAGCCTGCGTAGCCAGGCGTTCCTAGTGGGTTTTGGGGAGGCTTGGGGAGGAGAGAAGCCTCCCCAAAACCCACAAAACGAGCTTAAATTTTACATTACGCAGTTTTTCACGGATATATGGAAGCACTCTAACACAATATTCCCGTTATGTTTTCCCTGTTGTTTCGTTTCACACTAGGGAAATGTCATCACATGTCGCTAATGTGCACTTAGTCTCCCTCGCATCCGTTTTTAGTGTCGGTCCTCACGCAACGTTGCGTGACGACCGACACTAAAAACGGATGCGAGGGAGACAAATGTGCACTAGGCTAAACAGATCAGAGGTGAGAAGGAGTATTTTACGATTCATCAAGGTTATTATGATTACTATCAAATGTCCATTTCTTCAAACTGCATGTATCCCATGCCTTCAGCAGCGTTGGCTCTCATGACTGCTCCATTCTTGGAATCGTCATTGATAAGCTGAAGAAGACCCTTGGCAATGAACTCTGGTCTGTAAACAAACAAAGTTAAAACAAGAAGGAATCAAAGGTTAATGCATTCGCCTCTCATCTCTGGGATCTCGGGTTCAATCCTGACACCACTGACATATCAGTAGAGTTTGTAAGGTCTTTCCATTGATTCAAAGGTTTTTCTTCGGGTTCTCCTTCCTCTACAAAACCTAACACGCTAAATTACAAATCGATCTGTGAGTTAGCTAGCCGTGCCCTGCGGTTGAGCAGCTCGAGGTTGTTTCAGGGTATTGATGCAATTCGTTAATTTTTTTTCGGTTGTAAAAAAAATAGATTTACGGTTTTTTGTCATCGATACTTACTGAACAATTCCTCGTTTTTCGATCCATTCTGCCATTCCTGGGTTGTCTTTGGGCAAAAGGGGAGTATCAACTATTCCTGGACAAATACAGCATACGCGGACACCTTTGGACTGTAGGGAAGCCTTAAATACAGAAGTATTGTGCAGTCAACTGGTGACTATATACAGTAGAGTGTACACTGCGGTAGATATATCGAACCTCTTAGGGATAAGGGAAAAGTGCAACCACGTGATTCAAAATCCCTCGATATATAGATAACAAAGAAACAGACGCTATGTTGGTTGATCTAATAAGAGAAGCTTATTAGGAATTCGTTAACCAACATGGCGGCTATGACGTCGCATGCGCCCAAGAATAAGATTTGAAATGTCAGATCTTTTCTGTATTGCGTTTCTCCCATAAGTTTGATCGGAAGAGAGCAGCAATATAAACCTGATAGGAGAATCGCGATACAAAACGTACTGCGATTTTGAGTTGGCGTTGTAAGAAAATATATCCCGTATAGAGCCCTTGCTTGTGACGTCAGAGAAGCTCAAATTTGGAGGACAAAACAAAGAATTTCAATCTCACGGGAATTGGAAAAAAACCTATTGTTATATCCTCCATTTAGCTGCATTCCAAAGTGCTGCAAGAGGTGTGTTGGTCTTCGTCGCTTCGCGACTACAGCCAATACAAAATCATATTTTCTCCCAGCTAGGCCACCAATATAAACCCGTATTGGCGGCTCAAAATTGCAATAAGTTATAAGCATAAAAAACTATCAACACTGAAAACCAAAGGCAATACTAGCTGATACTCTCACTATCATTTACTAAAGCAGAGGTGCCGTGACCGTTACGGATCCTTGTCTTAGAGATTTGATTGCATAAGCAATATTCAAAAATGATTTCGCTACTGTTAAGTGACAGCCTTGTGAGTTCTTATCGGTTTGGGTTAGCTTTTCATTGCAGTAGTGACTCCTCATTTGTATTGCTCCAAAAATGCTCGACTGCCCAATCATGGTATTTTACCTTTGCGATGCTTCTTGTAAACATTACGACACCAGCCTTTGTTGTGCTATACACTGGTGCCAAGCCTATCGGTACAAATGCTGTAACGAGGCGATCAAATATCATAGTTTAGTTCTTATAGTGGAGATCACGAATTCTCGAATAATTTAAAATTACTCTTCATATATATATATATACATATACCTGACATGGAAGCCGTATTGACTACTACACCCCCGGATTTCATGTATTCAAATGCCAAGTAGGTGCCTTGAATGGTGGCCGTCTGGAAATGAAATAATTAATGAAATAATGACGATACTGTGCGAGGATCATGAGGTATGGACTTGAAGATTAAATTACAGAGAGATATATCTATTTTAAGTTTCGTCTTATTTTTTATGTTTGGTTAAAAGCTTTCAGAAGCGCAAACCTTACCTGACCTGCTGCTGTACCCCGGGACCCTAACTGGATAAATTCATCATTATCAAAGATTATAATTTAAATGTGAACAATTGTAGTGGTTACCAGATTGACTGCAATGCATTTCTCCCAGTTGACCTCTTCACCAATACCCGCATTGTTGCACACAATGTCGAGTCTGCCGTGTTCATCTACAGTTTCCTTGAATGCATCTGCCACGAGAAACAACACTGAGTAAATGTATTTCGTAATAGATGATAATAATAATGATGATGCTAATAACGAATGTATTTCGTAACAGAGTGGCTTTTCATCTGCATATAAATTCATTAATTCAAAATTAGCTCAGTCTGGCGCGCAAAAAGAATTATGGGTCAAAAAAGCCATTTTATTTTCATTTCTTGTCGTAGGAAAAAGCGCGCTCACGATAATGGCTGTTGCAGCATCTTCCTTTTCGTAGACAAAATGAAATGGCGTATTCAATTCACAAATCTCCAGGCCATGGAAAAATATCTTCCGGGTTATATCTATCGTATACATCGTATATCTATCGTTATAACTATCGTATATATCTATCGACTATCGTATGAATGAGAAACAAAAACGATACTGACTTACAACACCACCTACATGTAAGCGATACTTGTCTGTCTGAAATTAAATGGCTTCGCCCGAGTAATTCATTTCACTTCTACGCGTAGTTACGGCTACGGTAAGATATGTTACGGTGCGGTACGGCAAGGAATTTTCTGTATAGTTTCCCACTCTTGCGAAAACCAATCTAGTACCAAAACATTTTGGACAAGAAACGTTGTAAATATTGACAAGCACTAACTTGTAAGCTCTTCCTTGTTAGAAATGTCACATGCTATAAACTTAGCAGACGCTGGTCCGTACTTGCTTCGTAACTCTTCCTGGGTTTTTTCACCCGCTTCCTTGTTAACATCTAGTATGACCACCTAGGGAATCATATACAGGGACTAGTTTATAAATGTTTTTTTTTTTTTTATTTCCTTGGGCTTCCTGTGGCTACGGTGCCATCCAATCGATCTTTCCCAAGTCAGTAAACACTCATGAAACTGATCAGTTTTACTTCAGTGCCAACAAGCTTTTTCCATATTAAACGATAGAGCAATCAAAGCTCAAATTGTAAAGATTACTTTAAATTATGATATGTTAGTATAAATCAACATATTTTTGAGTCAATACATATCAGATCATTATTTTAAAAATACACGATGCACGGTTCGGCATCTCGCCTCGCGTGACACAACTTTATAATAGTATAAACCTAGTCTTTGTTACTAGGTATAGTAGCCTTACCAAGGCAGCTTCATTCTCCAAGAGAGCCACACAAAATGCACGTCCAATTCCTCCAGCTCCTCCAGTTACAATAGCTACAGCACCTTTGATAATCATTTTGTAAATGAGCGGAATACTGCCTGTTAAACTATAAAGTTACCGATTTTTGATTAACATAAATAGGTGTTTACACGCTACACTTCCATATAAGGAGTTGAGATATAATATATAGCTAAATTTAGAATATTTGTCATGATAAGAGGAAATATATTCAGGTTTTTAAACAAAAAAACTACTGTTCTTTCCATTTAAGGAAACACTTTATCTAAGTGGTCCTTAGCGTTATAATAATGGTGTAATAATCATATTAATAGTTTGGTTTACGTTACCAATTTAAAAAATTTTTAGTTTGAATTGCAATTGCTGGTCTGTTTACATTTTTTTCAAAATAGATAATCAAAGCCAAAGGTGATAGGAATTATTATTATTATGGCAAGTTTTATTTGTCTGTATATATCATGTTTACATTGATCAGCGGACTAAGTCTAGGCTGGTTAAGTTCATCATTTTTTTCAATCCTTTCTTCAGCTTATGCATATTCATAGAACTTCTTGACTATATTAACGTTCTGGCTTAAAATCCATTTCTGGCATCGTTCTATAAGAAAGTTCACTTCCCTGTCTGTATTTGTAATTGTTTTGGGTCTTTTCTTAGCTGTTCGTGATGTCCTGCGAGAAAGTCAAACACTATGTTAATCTGATTTACACGAGCTTTTGCACTCTTTTTTGATGCCTGCACGTAGTTCCTAGTCTCCCTCGCATCCGTTTTTAGTGTCGTCACGCAACGCTCCCTCCCCACAGAGGGAGCGTTGCGTGACGACACTAAAAACGGATGCGAGGGAGACTACGTAGTTCCGTGTATTATTATTTTCTTGTGTTTCAACAGTTCTCTCCGCAATCTTACCAACTTGACAAACTGTGCCTTCAAATAGTGTCATTAGTTTCTTTATCTTCTACAACTATGCCGGGTTTATTGGCACTGTTTTCTGGAGCTTTCTCAAGTTGAAAGGGCCGGTACATTCCAGTACTATATTTTTGCCTTTTCATTTTGAAGTACTGCTGATGGTAGACTTTGTTGGTACCAATGGCTTTCCATTGTCGCTTTCCTGAAAGTTGTACTTTTCCAGCAAACAGTGGTATATCGGTCTCAGCATTCTGTCGTGTCTGGCTGTGTAAAGGCTTTGGGCGATCTTTGAGCAGCCACTCAGTACATGTGTTGTTGATTCTGTAGCCATGTGGTACATTCTGCATTTGGTGTCTGTGATGGTCATCTGTGCTTTGCTTTGTTGGTATGTCTTTGTTGGTAGTAGTTGTTGGCGTATGCTCTTGTTTACGCTGTAGACAATATCGGGAATGTTTTTCCACTTCTTCAGGATCTGGTTGGCTGTTGGTGAAATCTGTTTGTCTTGGAGTCGTTGGTTGGTGTAGGCTCCAAGCCATGTCTGCTGTTTTGTTTCTTTTATATACTTCTCCGTGATCTTTGATCGCAGCAGCTCTTTTATTGATTTTGGTGAAAGTGAGGTTATCGTTTTGGTCTCGTTGGCAGGTGTAGGGTCTTTACTTGTAGGTATTTTAGTGCCTGTATCATCAAAGTCGCACGTGATGTTATATTCTGCTGCGTATTTGGTGGCCTGTTTGAAAATTGACCTTCTACCTTGCGCGATTCTATTCATTTCAAGCGTTCTTGCATGCATGATCCTCTTGTCTTTGCTGTTGTTGATATAGTTAGCCATTTTGATTGTTGTTAATTTGAAAGTGTCCTCAACGGTTTTCATGCCGCTTCCTCCTAGTTCTTCTGGTAGGTAGAGTAGTTTGATGGATTCGTGATGGTGCGTTCCTCCTTCTTTTCTGACTATCTCTTTTGTGCGTCGGTCTATGTCCTTCAGTTGGTTTATTTTATTATATTATTATTATTATTATTATTATTATTATTATTATTATTATTACACCCAGCCTTTTCCTCAACCTCAGAATGGCTATTATAGGGGTACAAATTACAAGTGCTAAGTTTCACCCTCTCTAAAAAAATCAATTATTCATTATTATCATTCAAGTGTTTGGTTCGACTGTAATACCCTTCGATGCATGCAGGCCCCGACATAGCATCCATCGGTATATGGTCTACATCATTTCAAAAGTTGTCTTTCCATGCATAAAGCAGATAGATAGAAGGGCACTACGAGAATAAACCCATGTGCGACTCAGTGCATAATTATTATAAGCCGCTTCAGAATCAGAAAAAGCGCGCGAACCTGATTGGCCTACAGAAACAACAATTCACGCCACCCCCCCCCCCCCCCCCCATTCCCCAACACACATATAATCAAACCCTTCATCAGAATAAAGAACAACAACCTTTTATACAAAACTGCTCATAACAAGTTTTAGGTAGTTTGATTCTTGTGATAGTTAATAAATGCTCGCATATTATAGAACCTAGAAAAACCCAGTCTGACTAAACAACGTTTGGTGGACTTGAATGGTGTGAATGGACTACAAATTTAATTCTTTGTTAGGTTGTTAATAAACAAGTCAGTCTTCGCAGCCTGCATACGTCGAACTTTACATGAGCCGAACCTAATAGCATCAAAGGAGGCCGCCGCGTTATCCATTGTTTCAATTAGGTTCGGCTCATGTGAAGTTCGACGTTTGATTTGAGCCTAATAGTCAGCGCCATGGACCGAGAGGCTTTGGGTGTTATAAGCCATTCATACGCCTTGGATCTGAAACTCTTGATAATCGATGTTCGTCTTTGCAGTCACTCTCATTACTGCACCATTCTTGGTGTCATCGGTGATTAATTCTATAAGACCTTTAGCAACCAAATCGGTTCTAGAAAAGATTCAGACAACGAGAAAACATGAATGAACGATGGAATGAATAGATATGATCCGGCGGCAACTGATGTACTACTTCGACGATACGGCGGCCATCTTGAATCGCATGGCCTTATGGGTCCTCCGGGGGGCAAATATTCTGAGATTTGCTACAGTATGGCGTCGATTGACATTAACAGTTCACAACAAGGCAATTTGACCCATAATGCCTTACAATTAAAGATGGCCGCCTCATCGTCGAAATAGTCCATTATGCGGTACGATCGGGAAGATTGACAGACAGACAGACGGACAGACATAAATAGAAACAGACAGAAAGACAGAAAGACAGAAAGATAGACAAATAGCAAGAAAAACAAACAGAGAAAAGAGAAAGAAAGCCAAAGAGAGAAAAAAAGGGAGCTAGAAAGAGGTAAAAGGGAATTGGGAAGAGAAAGAGAGAAAGGAGGAGAGTAAAACAGAGAAAGGAGAAAATGAGTATCTTACTTGACGGTTCCCAAATGCGCGACTAATGCTTTAGTTACGGGTATCTCTTCCATTTGTTTTTCCAGAAGCGGGGTGTCGACAAAAGCTGGACAAATGCAGTTTACACGTAATCCTTTTGTCTTCATTGCGACCTACAAGACAACAATCAGCTATTGATTACGTTTATTCTTGCTTTAAAAGGTAAAATGCTGTTTCTTTAGAAACTTGCAAGGTTGCCATTAAAGCGAGTTAAGACTGTGCACAAGTATATCTTTTTTTATTAAGGCAGGGTAACTGACTGAGGAAGGTTGGGGTGTTCTTTTTTGCGTATGTTTGTTCGTTTGTTTGTTGTCGTTGTTGTTGTCGTTGTTGTTGTTGTTCAGTGTTGTTGTTAAGCAGTGGTTTGTTTGCTCGTAACTAGAAGGGAAGCTAGATAGTAAAACACTTTTATTTAGATTTTGAATTTTTTTATTTAATTAGTGCCATGCATTTTTACGAAAAAGATTAATAAAAATTAGAAATATAAAATTCCATAGTTTTGGACAAATGCTTATTGTAGCAACCCAGGGCTGATCTGCGTAATTAGTATATGTAATAGGACTCCATGCTGTCCAATTAAGAAATAATTGGACGAGGAAAATTCCGAGGACTTCCAAAATTGGATGAGGCTGTAGGCCGAGTCCTATTTGGCAGTCAGAGGAATTTTTCAAGTCTAATTATTTCTTGATTGGGGAGCATGAAATCCCATTACCTATTAATTATAAATTGATATATTTAAATATACACTGACTGTACCGTTGCTATACTCCTGGTGAATCCAACAACGCCATGTTTCGTGGCACAATACACAGGGGTTGGGCTCATCGGTGCAAGTCCTGCATTACATCAACAAACAACTAAACTTTAATCCTTGTATTACGTATGCCCAATGTCCTGGCGCGCGGTTATACAACCAATTGCTTACTATCAATCGCGTGACTTTTTGGAGTTGAGCGGATGCTTAGTCAAAACACATCAAAATAAGTCCTCAAACTATTGTATTTGACTATTTTCACGACATCAAACCAGAAAACAAGAGATCAAAACAACCTCCAGGATTCTACAAAAGCCTTCAAACGTCATAGTCATTAACATATTGGAAATATAAACCTTCGTATATCAAAGACTCGACATTCAAATGACCAATTATTTTCACAATCAACTATTCACTATTCAGTAAAGAATCAATTCTGAAAATATTGTGTAAAGGCTTATAAGCACTTTAACCTTTATTAATAGATTCTTGTGGAAAATATGCGCTTTCGATCATATTCATATGTAAAAATGCGCAAAATAAGTATTAAATTATTATAAAAATAACGGATCGTCATTTAACGTCTATCTGTACGTCTACTGCGCATAATGAAAGCTTTGTATCTACTATCTCTCCCAGGAATTGAGTTTCTGCCTTTTTTAAAGCTCCGGAGCTCTGCGCAAACCTTTTCAGATAATTCTAAGAACCCCTCGGTTTTGGAGCTCTGTCAAGGAGCTCTGGATACGAGAAAGCTTTGTATCTACTATCTCTCCCAGGAATTGAGTTTCTGCCTTTTTATAGCTCCGGAGCTCTGCGCAAACCTTTTCAGATAATTCTAAGAACCCCTTGGTTTTTGGGGCTCTGTCAAGGAGCTCTGCATACGAGAATGGCGCGCGCTATATACATGTGCGGCGAAAGAACCAAGATTTTAGTTTCAGTTTTCGCGGTTGAGCAGTTGCATTCGGTATAGAGAAACTGAATGTTTGCATAAGAAGATTCTGAGGCCCAGTTCATACGTCGAACTTTTCATGAACCGAACCTAACACGTTGAAGATCGAGCTACTTTTGATTCAGACGTCGTACCAAATTCAGTCGATCCAATTAGATTTTTCCAAGTCATGCATTTAGGACAGCGGTTAACATAGAGTAATATAGAAATCAGACTCTTCCGCAGTGCCGCAGTCCCCCGCTCGGCCATCCTATATTTCTTCCTGCAACCCAACCAGGCTGTTCTTCATCGCTTTCAAAACATGAACACTTATTGCATATTGGCATTTCACAAGAAATACAAACGTATTTCGTGGTTGCAAAACACGAATCACACATATCATCGGACGCCATCTTGCTTTACCGGGATTCGGAACCAGCTGCCGAGCCTCATATAACACAGGAAGCCATGTTGATGTTAATGCGCATGCACAGCTCATGATAAACCTGCTTGTCCCCCCCCCCCCCCCCTTTTTTTTGCGATTAAATATAATATATGCATTAGGTTCGGTTCATGAAAAGTTCGTCGTTTGAATCAGAGTAGCTCCGAAGTCGTAATTCCCGACCGCTTCAGTCGATCTTAACGATTGGTTCGATCTCAATGTTATGGTCGAACTAAATTGGTTCAGACGTCGTACTTTTCATGATCTTAATTCTTAACATTTGGTTCGGCGTATGGTTCGGCGTATGAAAGTTCGACGTATGAACCGGGCCTAAATGTCTTTCGCGCAATATGATTACCTCCCATTGAAGCTGTGTTAACTATTACACCAGAGCTCATAGTCTCCAAGCCAACGAATGTCCCGTGAATTACAGAATTCTGAAAGTGAATGAAAAAATAATCAGAGCAACGACGGTAGATTTCTATGATTTAATGTCCTTTTGCACGAAGACACATGCAGGTCTAAAAATTTGTAGGTGTAATTTCACACTTGCTATACAAGGTCTCTCACCTCCGTACTGGGTTCTAGTCCAGCCCAGGGATTATATTGAACCTACGACTTGATCATGCGCAAGAATCCATTAATGCTTTAGGCCCTCAAGCACCCCTCATGCACACACGCACGCCCCCGCGTAAATAACAATGCAAAATGTATCGGGGGAAATATCATCTGGCCGCCATGTTGGATGAATACTTTTTTTAAATGTACAACGTCAGATTCTCCCTAGTGACCTACCAAGTTAATGCTGACACATTTCTCCCAGTTTTTCTCGTTGATAATTCCTGCGTTGTTGCACAGAATATCAAGTTTTCCATGTTCAATCACCGTTTGCTTCACAGCCTCTGATAAACAAAATGACAAAAAATACTATTGTTAGACACAACACGAAGTTACGGTTACGACCGATATACGGCTACAGTACGGTAATATACAGTACGGCTACAAATTTACCCAGTATCGTTCCCCACTCATACGAAAATCTCTTTATGAAATTTAAAGATATTTGGAACTCATTTTTGAACAAGATTAAATTTGTAGAGCAAATATTCAGCTTACAACATATAGCCATTTTCGTAGGACTTACGGCCACATTCGGCATAGTGGTCGCTAAATAGAGGCTGGTCGCTTAAGAGAGGTATAAACTAGTGCAAAGCCTTCTCTTTGGGAATTTCACAACTGACCGCTCAGTAAATAAAAGTTGACCGCTTTATGAAGGTTTTACTGTAATTTTCTTTTTACATATTTTTACTGACTGGCAAAGTCTTCATTGTTTGTCACGTCACATTCTGTAAACTTGGCTTTTCCTGGACCAAACTGCTTCTCCAGCTGTTGTTGTGCTTTTTCGCCTTCTTCTTTGCATATATCAAGCATTCTCACCTAGTAAAATTAACCAAATACACAAATGAAAATATTGCATCTAATAAAATGATTTCCACGAGAATTCTTTCTTAGCCCTAACCCAAAGCAGATGTTCTTAGGGTCGTCACGTTTCTTTCTCACGTTGCGTGACAACTCAAGAAATTTCTGCGTTGGATAGGCTATTAGATATTTCGAGGTCGAGAAAAAGACTGGGTGTCGTGCATTGTTGGACTGTTTTAGGGGACGACATAAACGCGATCTTGGAAATATGTCCACGCTTTTTGTGAAGAATTTGCGGATAAGGGAGGGGTGGGCGGAGGTGCTTGGTTCCTCCCCTCCCCCTTCCTTTTATAAATCACAGTAAATCACAGTATGTCAATGACAAAATCCGAAATGACTGGATTTGCTTCCTACACTCTCCTACGCACTCCTATGCTGGCATCTCTTTGTCTTTACATATTTTATGTGTGGGCTGCCTTCCGACAGGAAACCCAGAGAAGGAAGATCTTGCTGAAACATTGCAGGCGTTCCTTGTTGGGGACGGGGAGGTTGGCGCTATTTAATAAAATGGCTTTTGCGATACAACGGTCCAAAATCGAATATTTTCGTTTTTTTGAATGCAAGAATACCGCACTGATTGTCAAATATTTTCGAAAGTCATCATGAATAACGCTTTATTTCTGTTCATTTCCTCTGCTCTTCTTTTATCGACAATTTTAGAGACAATTCAGAAGGGAGGGTGGAGAGGATAGGGGCAAAAAGTGAGACAGCCGATTTCGCTTTCTATCGGATTCTTTGACGTTTTCCCCCCATAATGTTAACCTACAACATTCATTTACATCCTGTACGCTTTAAACCCAATCGTCTCGTGTTTTTAAATTTTCATGACCCACTTAGCCACAAATTGAAATCGTTCTCTCACCGTCACCACAAAATTGCTAGCTTTATCAATCAGTCATTTGATAACGAAGGAAACAAGCTGCAATGATATAGCTCTAAAGGCATAAAAAATACCATCTTAATCGGACTTCCCTTCCTGTCTTCCTTTCTTTCTTTTTTCTTTTCTTTTTTCCTTTCTTCCACTTTTTTTTTCTTCTTTCTCTTTCTTTTCTTTTTCTCTCTCTTTCTTTTTTTACTCTAAAAAAGACTGATTTATTACAACTTAAATGGAATCCCCCGGCCATACTGACTTCAAATGAAGTGTAATGGTGTGGAATGTCTGGCAAACTGCTCATACATAAATCATACATAAATACAAAACCCTCAACATAAATAAACTAAATACATTTGGTTCATTGGCCTTTTGACTCTTGACCACCTAATATTCCTTCCCAAATTAGTTTTATATTGAATATCATCTTACAATATCAACATTTCCGGCAGCCATTCAACATTTGCTAGGAATTTAAATTAAAGTAATTACTTTTGTTTCACTTTTGGTCTGGAGACTAAAATAACAAATTAACTCTCATTTGCTTTGATTTATTAAATCCATGTGTCATTTCAAAAAAAATACCATGATAAATTGAATATTTTACTAAAAGCTAGAGAAATTTGTTGTAAATTCACAAATAATTTCAAAACTTAGCAATGGAAATGTTAAATATAAAATATAAATCGAATATGAAATTAAACTGGAAGAGCATTTTTGCCCCACCCCCTCCCCCATCCTTCGACTCTTAACTCTTCAGAAATTTGATATCCTGCCAAATATTAATCCTCTAATTAAAGTACTAATAAAAGAGTTTATATTAAGGACTCCCAAACACTAGGCAAACCAAAAAAATATATATACTAAAAATCCAGAAGCAATATTTTTCAAAATAAAAAATATATTCTACAAACAACAACTGTTTTCACTTTGTGTTGGTTTGGTTGGTAGATGAATAAAGTGTGTGGTTTTGTGATTGTATTTATGAATACTAATTATACCCCAATCTGGTAATAGATTTTTCTGAATATAACTTCAGACTTCAAAGTTACAATTAAACATTGACCATTCATTACGATATTTTCTTTTAGTTCAAAGGATTATCCGAATGAATACAATAAAATTCACTGCTAATTCCATCATACATATTCATACCGGCTCCCTGTATGTGTCAATATAAACACGTATTCGAGCACATTCATGTTGGGTCGATCTTGATAATTTTGTTCTTCGATGCCAGGGTTTTTATACGATATTCTTTCAAAACCCCTGTTAATACTTATGTAATACCCCATGAGTTCGATACAGGGTCGAAAAGTAGTTGAGGATACGGTAGAAGCGCTGTAATTGCCCTGCCCAATGGCAGTATGCCGCCACACAAAATCCTGATTATCTATTTCAGATAACTTACCGTAGCAGCTCCATTATCTAAAAGGGCAACACAAAACGCTAGACCAATGCCTCTAGCAGCACCAGTAACGAGACCCACAGCACCTTTGATCTGCATTTTAAATGTTGTGATGTACACTTTGTTCGGAGATGTCGATGATGATAAACAATATATGCTTAATGTACAAGAATATAAATAGTGTCCAATTTACACTATACCACCCCTGTTAGGCAATATTTCATACTCGTACCCAGGCTCCTCGCAACTTTATGCACAAATATAAAAAATCATTTACTATATTATTTCTTTTCATGAGAAAAATAATCAAAATTAACTTTCCTACGCTACTATCTGGTAGGATTAATAGATTATTTTAAGCGTTTTATCTGATCAGAAGGTCAATTTTAATTTGATTCAGAGGGCAACTGATCTTTAACCAATGGTCATGTCAGCCTTTCAATCAAGTTATTTCAAACATAAATTTCTAAGTCATCTTTCAATCAACATTTTAATGTTTAATGCAACTTTTTGATAAATGTTGAGACTGCGGTCAGCCACCCACAGCCCTCCCCCGTTGGGAAAAGAGTTACGACACTTGTTCAGGAATTTAGATCACGTGACCCACTCCTGTCTGTTGCAACTTCCAAGATGGCGGGTAGGTTCCAAACTTGGCTTTGAAATTATGCGCTCTTTCACTCTCGTCTAACTCACTTTCTTTTTCAGATATAGGATTTTTAGTAGAGGATATCGACGATACAGAAGAAGACCAAGACGACGGTATGATTTTTGTGTCATTTGTCGATTCACAAGATGTTTTTTCAGTCGTTTAAAGTTTCGCTTGTTTGTCGAGAGTTCGGCGAAACGTCCAAACGACTTGTTCAAATTTGAATCTTTCTTCGATCACAGAAGGATGCGAGATGGAGCAAGATGATCCTTCAATACTCGACCAAATAACCCCAGAGGAGCTGCTCAGTCCTATCATACGGATGGAAAAATACATGCACAGTGATGTGATATTTAATAGGTAAAAAAAGTCTAGCAATATTTGTACGACCCCTACACGTGGATGCACTGGACAAATTCCATGTAAAATTTCACCGGATTTTCGGACTTTTTTCCAATCTCCCTTTAGGCAAATGGCTGCAAGGTATACAAGAGAAGCTCTTAATGCTTGTCGTTCTAAAGAAGACGTCTACCACGTTTTACGGCTCGTAGTTCGTCTCTCAGAAGACATTGGTAAGTATTCCTATTGCTCCTACTTGCACATCGACAAAGTAGCCTTGTATTTATTCTTGTAATCTAACTTCTTATTCAAAAATTTACTTAATATTAGTTTATGTGCTTACTCTTGCCATTAACTTCAGACTCTATACGGTTTCTACAGTATTTTCTAAGCAGACACATCTTATATAATCATTTTTTACGAAATACCAAATCAAATTATTAATAGTTCGTTCCCCATTCCATACTTCAACACCTCAACCTTAAATTTTATTTAATGTTTTTACCACATAAAACGTTTTCCCTATGGTATTTTAAAAACTTGTACTTAAATACTTCAAGTGTGCGCTGATTTTTTCAACTTCAGCTAAAAAAGCGAGTTTTACAAGATTAATTAAGTATTTTCGATAAAACGATTTATCGATATGAAAATATTTGATTAAGTAATCCCATAAATTGCACTTATATGTATATATCAGCAATATTCATTTTTTTAATATCAGCTCACAACTAACTTGCTATTTCCGGGTTAAAATAGACAACAAAGATTTCAATTTTCTGATGTGTCAAAATTTATTCAGCAAATAAAACATGAAAAATTTGTTACATAATTTTTGTATTATCGATCTAGTAGTTCATTTTACACATAGCTCATTTTCCTAGTTTCAGGTCATTCTTTTTCATTTTTTTCCTGTACTCTGAATAAGTAAATTTTGAAATTAGCTTTAAAACTATTTACTTTATTTTTAATACATTGGTTTTAGAAAGCTATCGTATTTTTTTTGATAATCTAGCCACCTGCAAGTAGTTTAATACTTCATTTGGACATGTATTACCATGGACAATCCTTATTCATACCATTGATCTATTTAACGGTTTGTTTAGAAACACCTACATAAGAGTTGATTTTTCTTCTATCAGCTCAAACAAATTAGCCAATCAGCACATATTTTGTTCGTTGCTCAATATTTCCAAGTTCCAGGTTTTCGGCTTGATAAATAACAGTTTTTGCTCAAAAACAAAACTAATCCTGGAAAGATTCATTGAATATTCTTTCCAAATGAGCATATTTCCTCATTGTTGGTGGAATATTATTTTATTTCGATAAGAGATGATAGAAAATACTTGGAAATTTTTGGTGTGACTAACAATGCATTACTTGCATAGATTCCAAATCACCTGGTATGCATATAGCTGTACAAACAACTTCGTATAATTTTTTTTTTTTATCCATTAAATTCAAATTTTATTGGTATCCTGGAATAACCTCTGGGCTGATCGAAGTGAGGGCACAGCTATAACTTACAGATGAAATTGAAATTTAGCATGTTGGGTTATAATAGAGGGACGAAAACTGGAGAAGGCAGAGAAAAAACCCTCATAGCAAAGGAAAAAGCCAACAAACTGTAATCATATGTGATGCCAAGTTGGTTGCATGCATGTGACCACTAGATTTTGCATAATGTGTTTACTCACTGTATATATGATACATTTTCTCACCATGCCTTTTCTCCACCTAAAAGTAAATGCTAGTTATACACTGTAAAATGGTATTGCCATACATTGAAATATCTAATAAGACACTTGTTTCCTTTATAAACTATACTGCCTGTAGGCTTGTTCTTGTATACAAGAAAACACTAGTGGGTCGCTACAAGAAAGCATTGTATAACATTGTATCCCACACCATTGAAAATACACCTGGGCAGCATGCTCAATGGGAAAAAACAATGGAATACCACCAAACATACGACAGCTTTCTTGCATTCTGATTGGCTGTTTTTTCTAATAGGGTGCTGGCAAAAACTTGTTGTGGGTAGTGTGTCAAATTCTTTAGCAGGGAAGTCAACTTGCAATGGGTATCATTTCATCAGGGGCACTGATCCAAGGTTGACAATGTAACCCTTGGGTCATTTTTGAAAACTATAAACAGACACTTTCCTTTTTTTCCAACTTTGCCTTTCCTATATATAACACTGTTGGATAGATACACAAGTCTCTTTAAGGTGAGATTTTCTCACCTTTTGTTGTTGAACATAATCAGTGGTTTATAATAGCACAGCACACTGATTCTAAAAATAGCTTAAAGATTCGGACAAACATTGCATTCTGTTTAACCGCTATGAGGATTATACGAGCCGATTTTATTATTTTTACTCAAAGTTACAATAATAACCCATGTAAACTAAGATCAACTGTGATCGTCTGAAAATTATCTGCTGAAAGTAAAATTGTAAGTTTGTTAGTCCGAATTTCACCTTTCGTTGTCTTCGTTTTTATGACGTCACGGTTGCGCTGCGCTATTAATGTACTACTACTAAATATGTATTGTTGTATGTACTTACGATTACAATGTTACACTGTAGTAATAAGCATACTTTATATTTCAACCATATTTGAAAGTGACAGCTTACTAATACAAAGTTCCATAAACTATAATATGGATTTTTATTATATTTTTTTTTACTTTTCACACAACCCCCATAAATAATGTATGATATGTACTATATGTACAATATACCTTCTCTTATGCTAAATAAAACCACTATCATCATTAGAACTATTATCCCTGTGATGTGCCCTAAAGAATTTGTACAGCTATGAAGTGAGCTAAAAACGTTATACACAAGTTTCTATAGGGTTTAGAATTGCTGTCATAGACGACTTTCATAACTCAGTTTTTTCAAATAGAGAAAATGAAGCCTTTTTACCAGAAACTATTAATGCTATCTGAGAAAATACTTCATGAAAACTATTTCCAGAAAATTGTGTAGAATTTGACTGCATACCAAAGAAGTTATGAAAGAATGAAAATAGAGAGTTTTGTATGTATTTATCACTGGAAGCCTTGGTGGCCTCGTTTTGGTGCATTTTCAAAACTTCAAATGCTCACATCTTGTAAAGGATTTATTAATTTAAGTAGAAACTCATCACACGCCTTATCTAAATCAACAAGAACAATGATTTAAAAGGGTTTTCACTCCAAAAACATTGATTTTTAATGTTTATGCAAATTATCAGCAGCCAGTTATGAAAGTCTTGTATTTTATGTATATTTTCACTATTAGTGGAACTTGAGGCTTCCTTGTCTAATTTCTTAGTGCGCAAACATTTTGTTCATCATGAGAATAAATGTGAACCAGTTTTTAGCCTTTTTCACATTGTTTAGGCTTAAGTTTGAGTCAAAACAAGTTCTGCAACTGTTTTATGATTGCTATTTTTCAGAACCCTGTGTAAGAGTAGAGCTTATGGAACAGATACCTCATGTGGCATTGTATTGTTATGAACACTTCTCATTGATGGAAGCAGTACCTCAATACATTCTCTATGTCATACTGAGATATCTTATGGATTCAAATAATCAAGTCCGAAAAACAAGCCAGCATGTGCTCCTTGAGCTACTCAAGCATGAATTAGTGGAGAGAGGTATGTTTGTGTATTATAGAAATGCTCAGATTCTTTCAGGTTCTTTCTTTCTTTCTTTCTTTCTTTCTTGTGGCAAAAGTGTTCTTTTATTTCAGACCATTTTTCATTCCCTAGAGTATGATTAATTTGTATAATGATTGCACATTTGAAGAAGTCAAAAAGCAAATGTTATTCTCAAGAGATGATCTAAAACGGGAAAACAATCCAAAGGGTTTAAATTTTAGCCAGTCATTCCCTTGTCAAGATTAAAACCAAATTATATTTAGCTCAGAAATACCTTGTTTCTGGCTCAGCATTACTGGTCAAAATGAGGCAAAAATTTCACAGAAAAAATTCCCAATGTAGCCAGACATTGTCTAATGACCTGCTGTTGTCTTAAGTCCTTACATGTAAGCTAATCCAAGCTAAAAAAAAGTCCATTATAGAGCATTACTTATATATTTTCCTTTATGTCAGCTGATGTTGAAGATCAGATTTGCCCAGTGCTGATGCAGTTGACAGCTGGTGACAGCAGTGATGATTACCGCTCTGAAGCTGTGACAGTAAGTACATCATCAGAACAAAATGATCAGTGCATGCTTAATAGAAATAGCTCAAGAATGAGCATTTCACCTGATATCTAGACAAAACAAGGTACATTTAAGTTTTATTTTAAGTTAGTTTTTTCTTCTTTTGTGTGTGTGTGTGTGTTTGTACTCCACATCCAAATGTGTAAATCTTTTATTAAGTGAACTCCCTAGATGAGCTTGAATGAGAGCTCTTGGAGTAAACTTAAAGAATTTATATGTTTAAATAAAAGTAATTTAAAAAAATCTCCCCCAAGATAGTGTTTTTTATTTCATTTATTTTATTATTATTTTCGTTTGTTTGTTCATGAGTTGAGCGTTGTGTGATAAGATTATTAAATGTAGTGGTAGTGCGTGTGAGCAAAAAGTGTCCCCAGTTAGTGCGAAAGCGCTAGAATGACTAGACACTTGACATTTGTTATTTGATTGAAGGTTGTTGAAATGCTAGTCTGAGAACAAGATATTAAACTTTGGGGGTCACACTTCAACAATAATGGTAGTAAATGATTTTAACCATTATTTTTACATTGCTGTGCTCTTCTCCTTGTAGCTCATGAGCAAGATGGCTCCCCTTGTTGGTCCAGATATAACTGAGAGATATTTTGTCCAGAGGTTTGAAACACTGTGCTGTGACACACTATTCCATGTCAGAAAGGTATGAACTAGCCTTAACTGTCATAACACAAAATTAAACCAATTAACAAGTAAAATTTATCAATGTTTTCAAATTGTGACTTGCAAGGTTGTACAGTATTTTTTTCATTGTTTGCACATTGATTATTCACCAGGAAAAACCAGGAAGATATTTCTTTATCCACCCTGACTATAAGCTCATTATGAGACCCCAATGCACCACCGTCGATTGCATGTTGGTGCCATTTAACAAAATATTTCTCATTAGCATCCATTGTTAACGGCACCACAATGGCCACCATGTTTTTGTCTTTTGACTCTCTTGAAAATGCTTGCAATCCATCAACAGTTTTTGTCTTTTGACTCTCTTGAAAATGCTTGCAACCCATCAATAGTGACCCTTTTTTTCATTTTTCATCCATTCACTCTGGCTTATACTGGTAGTCATCTTCCTTACTTTAATATTTATAAGTTGTAGTGGCAAACTTGACCAGCATCGATTAAAACTGACACCCCATCATTTTTATTAATTTTTGTTTTGTTTTTGAGGAACAAGCCTAACCATATTATGTTTCTTAATAATAATAATAATAATAATAATAATAATAATAATCTTTTTATTTATACTCGGATTTGAGAGTAGCAGACTGCTAATATCTCCTAGTTCACTCACACGCACCACCACAACATTCAAATATTTTATACACACAACTCTCAACTGACATGTCGATTTTTTCTTATGCACGCAGAAGTCTCAAAAATGCTATTGTTTTCAAGTTTTCAATTTTGTATCCTTATCACCAGGTTTGCGCTTCAACATTTGGTGAAATTTGCAATGTGGTTGGACCAGAATTAACAACTGATAGATTGGTAAGAATGCAATACTAACTTGATGTAGTACTTGGTAATATTCTTTCCAACTGTTTGAAAAGTTTGTTGTTAAAGAAAGTTCTTTATTGTCTTCTCATCATTAGTTGCCAGTATTCTTCCGCCTTTGTCAAGATGGTGTCTGGGGAGTAAGAAAGGTAAAATTGCTTATTGTCACTCTAAAAGTACTATGTACAGTATTATAATCCTGCAAAGTAGACCAATCATAATGTAGAATGAAAACAAAGCATTCATTACTTGAGCTCAAGCCAATCAGAAGTGAGCAGTAAAGCCAAGATCTCACAAATACTTACATTGCATCAAAAACTGCTGCCACCACCTGTGCTTCCCTTAAAAATATCGATCTGATCGTTTGTTCTTGATTTTTAGTCCTGTGCTGAGTCATTCATGAGTGTTTCATCAGCTTGTCCCAGTGATGTCAGAACAACAGATCTAGCTGATGTGTTTGTTAACCTTCTTAATGATAAGTCTAGATGGGTAAGTTGATGTTTGTGTGGATACAATGATACAGCTATTAGGCGTACACCCTTTATTAGAGACACTTTCGGAGGTTCCAGACTTTCATGTCCATAAATTGACAATAAAATAAACCTCTCTTCATCAGACACCTCTATAAAGTGGGTACCACGTGAAGGTGTCTGTATAATACAGCTACCACTTACACTAGAATAACTGGAGGAACAGCTTGGCTTTTCCATTGCTCCATCAACATTGATTACATTATTATAATCATACGATTCTCTACCATTATGCAATACCATTGGTTTCAGTTATCAGTGACTGTGGGGGGATGGGGGGAGTAGGAATGGCTAGTTTTACTCCATCGTTAGTTAATAAAATTGTTCTAATGAAGTACTTTCTACCATTTCAAGGTCCAGATGGCAGCCTACCAGAATCTTGGCCCATTCATATCAACGTTTGCCGACCCAAGCACAAGTGGTTTTTATATTGACGAAAATGGAGCTCTTTGTCCTGTGCCAAAGAGTGAAGAACATGATGATGGTGTTGTCTCTCCTACTCACACTGAAGCTGAATCTACTGAAAATACTACCACAACAGAAGGGTAAACATTGTCATTATTCTCCCACATTAAAATTACAGATAGCTGCATAATTTAGGGTGATCGGGAATGGTAGTCTTTAATCCAGTTTATTGGAGTAATTTTACTTAGCTTTAAATGCAATGCCACCCACCCTTCACTACAGTACATTTTATATTTCTCAAATGTTGATTTAGTCAAATTAAGAGTCAGGGTGAACCGTTGTTGAACTCCATTTTCGGCTGCGTCAGTCTCTTTACTTGGTTCACTGACGTTCCAAGCAGCTAACAGGTCCAATATTTAGCCATGGGTCCTTAAATGAAGATTAAGATGACTCTTAAATATGTCACCCCTAATTCAAAGCTTTCAGTATCGATTCTAAATAAAGTGAATAGAGTGAATGTTACACTTGAATTGAGTGGTGATCTTCAAGTCATCAAGGCATATACTTACAATTTAATGACTGTGATGACAAATTAGGCATTTGAGTGTATTTGCGACTACATGTAGTAATACTATAAGCACTGGCCAATACATGTATGAGAAACCCAAAACATTTTATAAAGTGATACATGTATGAAGTCCTTATTGTTGGCTCTAGTGCCACACAGACTGGAGATGATGATGATGAAACCATAAGTAAAATAATGATGCTTTTGAAAAACGGTTTGTGTGAACCAGGTAAATTTGTACATTAAATGAAGTCTAACCTGCAATGAAACCTGCAGCAAGGAGGTATCCATAGCAACATAGTCACAGGTCAACTCCTGGCACCTTGCACACAGATTAGTCTCAAAAGGGAACTTAGATAAAAGCCTTCCTACTGTACCTTAAATAGGCTATTCTTAGAAACAAATTAGATATTTCTGCATTGTTTTCCTGTAGTGATGATAAAGAGAAGGAAGGTGCTGGAAGAGAAAGAGGCTCATCACCTGAAGCTAAAACAACTGACTCTGGCTACGTCTCACCTCCTGAACTACCACTCCATACAGAACAAGAACAAACCTCCAGTCCCACAAAAGACCTAACACAACACTGCTGTATTCGAGAATCAGAGAAATGCAACAAATGTCCTACAACGGATCTTGATGATGACGTTGATGAACAATATTTTAACTCCTTTTTATTCTGGAGGGAACCACTTCCGCAGGTGGAATTTGAACTTGGTTCTTTAAATTCTGTCGATAAAAATAAAGTTGGTAACAGCAGCAAGTCTGACAAGGAAGATGAAAGTAAATCTGATTCAAATAGATTGGAAAATAATGAAAATAAATCCCACGAATTGGAAACAAATGAGAAAGAAGAAGATGGAAAGGAGAAGGAGGATGGTACCAAGGTAGTGGGAGAAGAAGATCGGACGCCTACAAACAGCCCTCGGTTAGCTTTCAATAGAAATGATGAACATGACAGTGATGAAGATGATGCTCATTTGTTTTCACTCGCTGATGATGGACATGACGAGTTTGATTTTGATGATTATCGAGATATGAATCTTCAACGTACTACATCATTTGAAGAGGAAATGCTGTTAACTGACCATCTGACCAATAACCACCCTCAGGTATTGACAGCTTGCCAAACTCAAGACAGCGGCACTAGTTCACAATATTTTGTGGGTCATCCGTTAGACTGACCTCGATAAGGCTCTAACTCTTTGAATATTGAATTGAATTTGAATATTAATATATTAAATATCTTTTTGTTTTTTTAGAATGTGATACCGCAGGCTCTTCTTGATCACTATATTTCAATGACAGAGCCATCTAAAGCGCAGACCATTGACACAGAGATCACTAGACATTGTGCTTTCAGCTTCCCTGCTGTCACACTAACACTTGGGAGACACAACTGGCCCTGTTTACGTGACACTTATGAGTATTTATCATCTGATATGCAGGTACGATTATGTGAATCATTCCCTTGTTATAGACCTCTTTACTCAATTCACATGTGACGACCGTAGGGCTCAAACCAGTGACCCAACCCATTGGACTCACAGTGGTAAAAGATGATGCGTTAGCCGCAAATGCCACCCATGCTACCCACTGGTCATTCCCTAGAATATCATTTCTTTGCTTAATGGTTTTGCATGAGAAGACACATGGTCTTAAATGGGAAAATATGCCAGATACATGTATGAGGCTTCATACCATATGTTTACAAAAATCTGAAATAAAAGCTGAACTAAGTCAGGGCAAAAACTGACTGGGAATTTAACATTCATGGTTTTGCAAATGGGAGGAAAACTGGAGATCCCAGAAAGAAACCTATGAATAGACATCACATAGCACATGAGTTTTCAATTCTCAGGAGATTAAAATTGTTTTGTTTTGTCCTCCAAATTGAGCTCCTTTGATGTCACATGCAAGGGGCCTTTCAAGGGAAAGATCCAACAAACTCTCTTCAGTTCAATTTGGAGGACATAACAATAGGTTTCTAAATCTCAGGTTGAAATTCTTTTTTTATTTTGTCCTCCAAATTGAGCTCCTTTGGTGTCACATGCAGGGGATCTATCAAGGGAAAGATCCAACAAGCTCTCTTAAAACTGAGTCTAGGAAAATGAATCATAATTTATTGCATTAAGACTAGGCCACCCTTGGAGTTTTGATATTAGCTTGGTTAACATGTTTGGCACTGACATTTTCTGTGTGATCATGTTCTATCTTTTAGTCACAAATCCTTTCCCTTTAGTATTATTTTTTATTTCTTTACTAACTAATAAACCTTTAGGGAATGAGACAGGATCTAAAATGCGAAAACGATCTTTAGGTTTATTGATTTAAAGTATTGCATCCTCCTCCTCCTCCTCCTAAGCCTGTACACCCCTCGTGGGGTATAGGCCATCAACAACACAGTATTGCATGGTTCACAAAAACTAACCATACCTTTCTTATTGGTAGTGGAAGGTGAGAAGAACTCTAGCATTTTCAATTCATGTGCTGGCTAAAGTTCTGGGAGAAGAAATGACTAGAATAGAACTTGTTCCAATTTTCAACAGCTTTTTAAAAGATTTGGATGAGGTATGTTATCACCTGAGACTATTCAAGTTATCCTGGGTCTGGTTGTACGAAGAGTGGATAGCGCTATCCAATGGATACTGTAAAACCTTATCCAATAGATAAGTTGATCCTGTTGTCCAATAAATTTATCCACTGGATAAGAATGATTTATCTATTGGATAGCTCTATCCACCCTTCCTACAACTGGGCCATTATGTGCCAATTAAATGTTCTGTCAACCAACCCAAGACCCATGTGTGTGATGATGTTTCTTGAAAATTGCAGGTCAGAATAGGAGTCTTGAAGCATTTGGCAGATTTTATAGAGGTAAGATACCCTCTGTTTTCTTTTACCAATCTATTATCATTGATCTTTAGAATAGAATAGAATAGAAGGTATTTTAAGAAGTTCTATTCTATTCCTATTCTATTCCTATTCCTATTCTATTCCATTCCTATTACTATTCTATTCCTATTCCTATTCCTATTCTATTCTATTCTATTCCATTCCACAGTGAACATTGTGCATTGTAGTCAGGCTTTGGTAGAAACGTTTTTTCTTTATCATGCATTATGTATGTTGTATATACCAAAGCTAGACCAGAATGGTCCTAATTTTTTTAACTCCAGAAAAGGCCAATACTAGCAGCATTTTTCTTCTTTAACATAATTGACATAAACTGATTATTTTGTTCTTTTTACTTGCAGCTCTTACCTGTTGATAATCGTTTGGATTATTTACCAGTACTAGTTGACTTCCTAACAACTGATAACAATAGGAATTGGAGATTTAGACATGAGCTAGCAGAGTATGTATAATATCAATTAGAATATACCAATATACCAACCTGTGTACTTGCTAAGAACGAACACGGTCATTGGTTTATTAGAGGTGAATATTGTACGACATTTATCTCTGAATCTCGGAATATTGAGTTGGCAACAAAATGGCATCTGCTGGCAATCGTTTTGCTACAATTTCCGATGAGGAAATTGAAAAAATGAAAGTAAATGCCATTCCTATCAATACTAAAAAGGCAAAGTTTTGTGTGAATTTGTCACCCAAACTGAGAGTTTCTGTTTGTTTGCTTTTATTGAATTATTGTATATGAAAATAAGTTACTCTGTACACAAGTTGGTATATGCTAAAACAATTATTGGCCTCAGGCTTAGTGAATATGGAGAATATTTACTTCGCCTTTGGCGATAAATTGCTAACTAGTCTACTGTCTTATTTAAGCCAGTCTCCCTTTACTTCTCACCAGCCATGTTAGTTGACTTGACCAAGAGATTTAGTCTTAATCTCTTTGATTATGTCATCCAACATGGCAGCCATGTTTTTTTATTCTCATAGGAAGGAAAGCACACTAATAGTTTTGTATCGCATGATAACTGATATTAATATTTGTGTATCTAGACAACTAATGCGGATCTCAAGGTTCTACAATGCCTCATGTATACAACAATTCATATGTCCAATAGCCATTACACTGGCTACTGATCGTGTGGCTGATGTCAGGACTATAGCTTTTAAATTGGTAAGTCTTTTATTATTTACAGACTAGAGCAAGCCATCTCTTAAAATATCAGTTATCTTTTGTGCTGTGTCTGGTTTAATGCACGTCATTGGTTCAGTGCCACGACCATGCCAATCGTACTGTGAATTATCATGTGACCCGTAGGGTCCTGCTCGCGCGCTCTAATAAAACCATTACAAAAAGTCACGTGATGGGGGCCGGAAGGGTTGACGTAAGCGGGCCGGGAAAATCCGTCCGGCCCTGCTCGAATCCGCGCGCTTTCTTTTTTTTAATTATTTTTATTTTCGTGAGGGTCATATGATAAAATGCTCATTGACTGAGATAGGTCGGGCCGTACGGGAAAATATTTGGCTCTCGGTCATTTGTACGGCATCACCTCGAGCTAAATATTTTCCCGTACGGCCCTCCCACTCAGTCAATAAGTACGTAGTCTTTTCTAAACATTATCTTGCATAGATGTACAAGATGTACAAAGTGTTTTTATTATAATAATATACGCCAAATCGAAATATGGCGACCAACTTTTGAATAACTATTGTTTAGCGCTGACTAGCCTCATACATGTGAAAACGCTTTTATGTTTCCATGTGAACACGAGGTTAGTCAGCCCATATTCCGATTCGGTGTATACAGATTCACTTTTTTAGTATTTAGGAGACAGTATCGTGTCTCCTTTTAAAGTAGTCCACATTACGAAAGCTCATGTTAGATATATTCCCATATACACTCAATTGAAGAATCGTTGTCGGGTCCAGAAACATACAACATAAAAGCTGAGAAATGACACATGGGAAATGACATAATTATATTAAAAGGTATTCATTTTTGCGCCATCCATGCAGTAGGTTTATATCTAGAATGCCAAACGCGTATTAAAAACAGTGGATGATGCCACGGGTCTCCGGTCACAGCATGCATCTAATTAACGTACTTTCCATGTGCCATTTCGGTCTCAGCTTCTATGTTCTATGTTTCTGAACCCGACAACGATTCTTCAATTGAGTGTATGCACCCTAGTTCACAATGTGTATGAGAATATATATGAAATATATACAGTATTTGTACTGCGGTCGTAGTGTAGATCCCATTCAAGACTCAGGATTTTTTCTGAGTCTTTCAATTTGCAGCTGCATAAGTTGCTTGATATACTGCGAGGATCAGCTCAATTTGATACTAGTTCACGATATTATACATTCTTCTCTGTGGAGTAAAATCGATGTCATGTTTTGTTTCAGATTGGAATCTTACTCCGTCGTCTTCACAGTGCTGAAGATGATGGTCCGTCTCGGAAGTTTGTATCTGATATAATTGTGAAGTTTGCAAACAGTCAACAGTGGACAAGAAGACAAGCGTAAGTTGCTTAGTATACTAGGAAACGCAATCTTACTAATATAATTTAACTACTCTTATAAAGGACAACATTACGCGAAAGCCGTTTGAAATACCTTGAGTTTCTTATTCCTAGTATGAAACTGATTTATTACTGAAGATAACGTGCCGTATAATGGAATGGAATGGGAAGAGTATTAGGATGTGATAGGTTGGTGTCGGGTGTTATGTTGTAGTAGGTAATGTGGTGGTGGTTGGTAATGTGGTATCGTCTATTTGGTTTGATGTGGTGCTGTGTGATGTTGTAGTAGGTAATGTGGTGGTGGTTGGTAATGTGGTATTGTCTATTTGGTTTGATGTGGTGCTGTGTGAT
The DNA here is from genome assembly GCF_029948245.1 of Actinia tenebrosa. Taxonomy (NCBI): domain Eukaryota; kingdom Metazoa; phylum Cnidaria; class Anthozoa; order Actiniaria; family Actiniidae; genus Actinia; species Actinia tenebrosa. Next base: position 4,238,022 of record NW_028292579.1, on the reverse strand, counting down.
GTTGTAGTAGGTAATGTGGTGGTGGTTGGTAATGTGGTGGTGGTTGGTAATGTGGTGGTGGTTGGTAATGTGGTGGTGGTTGGTAATGTGGTGGTGGTTGGTAATGTGGTGGTGGTTGGTAATGTGGTAGTGGTTGGTAATGTGGTATCGTCTATTTGGTTTGATGTGGTGGTGGTGGTTGGTAATGCGGTATCGTTTATTTGGTTTGATGTGGTGCTGTGTGGTGTTTATTTGATTTATTTTAAAGAGCAGTTTTTGCATAACTAAAAAGCAAAGTGCCGTAAGCGTGCCGTGCCTTACCGCGACCGTGATGTTTTCTAGTATTTTTTTTGGCTAATTTTTTTCTCGCGCATTGTGATTGGTCTGGCAGTTCCCTGATATTGGCGTGACTGTGTCCGCGCCGTGTTCATACCGTGTTTCGGGTATTTGATTGGATGGAGTTTAAATACTCGCGCAATGTGATTGGTCTGGCGTATGCCTTCCTATGTCACGAGCGTGATCGTGCCGTGAGCTTTTCACATTCATACGAAAAATGCTCTTTGGTATTTCGTGTGGTGTGGTAATACATTGGTTTGATGCGATTTTCGTGCATAGAAGACTTCAACTTTCTTTACTGGATTTTCCATTAATTACACCCTCTTTACTGTTCCGTAGTTACGCACAGCTATGCCATACTCTTCTAGAAGACAATGCCGAAAGTGGAATTCATTTTTGCAAAGAGTTTCTACCGAATCTATTGCACCTTTTATCAGATAGGATTCCTAACGTTAGACTAAGCGTTGCTAGAACTCTTACCAAAAATATACTTCACTGTGGTAAGTTTATACATTTGGGAATAAATGATCGTTAGTAGATATGAAGTGCCGGTTCTGCATCAGGTGCCACCGGTTTGAACCGGTGCTTCATATCTACTATCGTTATTGATTTTTTGATATACTCTAACCACAAAAAGGTTTGGGTTTATTATTTGTCTAGGTTCTTCTTTTCCTGGTTAGTGACCAGTTTTCTTTACAATCCTTTCCTCATTTAGCGTCGCGCTAATCAAGACAAGGCTTCAATCAAATATATTGTACATGGCAAACTACTCTAACAATATATTTGATTGACGGTAGGCTATTGCCTGATTTCCCTGTCGCGACTGTTGTCTCGATTAGCGCGAAAACGATCATAACAACTGCGCACTTTTACTAATTAGATATGGAAAGAAGTTAGATCGGTCTCTGTAAAATACACTCTCTTTTAACTTGGGTCTCCTACTCTCCTACTCTAGAATACTTCAGCACCCCTGAGTGTAAGGAAAGAGACATATTAGAGGATGCGCTCCAGAAACTACAAATAGACACTGACAGAGACGTCAGATACTTTGCCGGGGCGCCAGATACCTCTGAAGAGCCAAGTGACGATAGAGGTGATGGTGCTGAGTATATCTCGGATGATAATGAAAATAGTGATAAACCTGATGAAAATAGTGATGAAAATGGTGATGATAACAGCAAGGACACTGGTAAATACGAGAGCAATACTGTCCAAGCTGAAGAGAAAATAAGTGATGACGATGATGATGTAGAGCAAGACACAGTTGAACAAGAAGGCAAAGAACCCTCACCTGCTGGGGAAGAAGACTCGGAAAACAGAGTCAAAGAATCTATACAGAGCGAAGAGGAAACAGCTGACGAAGAAGCTCTGAAACCTAACGTGACGTCATCAGAGACTGATGACGTCACCAGTGATGACGTAACAGGGGAACAACAGGAGAAAGAGTCTTCTGAGTCTGCGTCTGATGACGTCGATCAGGGACCAGCTCCTGATGAACCACAGACGGGTTCTCTTAACAATGAATAGAGGTAATGGTGTCGATGTGGTGTATTGCTTTGACACCCCTCCCCTCCCCTTCCCCCGTGAGGTTGTTCACAGGGTAGTTTTAACAGTAAAGACTTGATTATGTTTTTCTTTTTTTAGCATTCGTATTGCTGGCTAGCTTGTAATTTTAAATTCCTTTTTCAAACGATGAACATCAAATGAGATACAAGAAATCGAAAAATTCTTCAGATCAATGAAAAGAGCTATCACTTTGGAATAGCATGCCAATCAGTGACAAGATTGGGATAAGGTGTCCAGTACTTAGCAAGAGTTGGACAACTGGCCTATCATTGGATGGATGGGACGAGCCATCCAATCGTTATCAAGAATGGTACTAAAACCATGTACAGAGAAACTTTTCAATACCTGATATGAACTGGTCCAAGTTCCAAGCAATCAATAAGGGGTGAAAAATTTCGCATCGTTTACTAGCAAGAATTGATTAGAGCATCCACTCATTGACCAAACTAACCAATATGATAAATCACTGACCAAATTGTGAGAATGGAGCAAAACAGTAAGCCCCCTAGTAATGAAGATTGTATGTCCTTATACAAGTTGGATCAGCAAGTAACCAGTCATTGATAAGGATTGGACATTCTTGTCATCCAACTGTTGGCAAGAACTGGGCGTGCCCAATCACTGGCAAGAAGTGGACAAACTATCCAATCACAAATAAGTGTCAAATGATTCAAGCAATCATGAACGATGTATCATTTCAGCATACAGCTGGGCTGTGTTGCAATTGATTACCAGTACACGAAGTGCTAACATAGTATTCGTATTTACAAATCACCCTCGCCTGGTTTAGGGATTAAGATGATAATTTCCAAGCGTCACTTTGTCAATTTCGAAATTGTTGTGAATAGCAATTTCAGTGTTCTATTAATGAAGATATATATAACATTTCTTACAATCGCCAACGGGACATGTGTCTACCAAATGAGCTATGATTTTTTTGTGTTGAATATTTGCATTCGGGAAACGGGAACGAGTATAATTTTAGTGTTTTGGCAGACTTATCTAAATATATTGTATATATATCTATTATATATGCATTTTTATGCGATGCTATTTGATAACGCACAGTTAAATATATGATCAGCATGTATTTTTTGGCTTCTAAAAGAATCGAAAACAATAAGTCTATCTATTTGAGAATTATTTTTTGAGACAAATCCTCTACTAACTATGAGAAGACACTGGCTTACCAAACTTAGGAATCGTAAGGGTAGATACCTCACGTGTAGTCATTGTATGGTCTTCAATAGGCTTTTGCTAGGGTAGAAAATAGATGCATTCTGGTCTTGATTTCTCAGTTGTACCATAAAATTATGGTATTAGGGATTCCTGTGGTAACTCCCCAATGAAGAGTACTTTGGTTTTTTTTATTTTCACTAATGGAAGTAGGTTATTTCCAATATTGAATGATTACTACAAAAATGTCATTTTTTTAAGATCTTCATGTCACATTAAATACCATATTCTATATCGTTTTTCTAGCACAAAATGGAGCCTTTTAGGGATAATCTCACAAATCACTCATCACTAAATCTCAAGGGAATAGGCAGAGTTAGTTCTTTAGATCTATTATATTATTCCAATGTTGCAAACAGGTAACAACGTCGTGTATGTAATAGCGTTGTATTTATAACAGTAAACGTACAAGGTAATCATGTTTCTGTACATACATGAAGTACTACTCGAGGTCATAAATTATTTATGTTAAACGTCTTTAAAATTCTGACTCGATTTTGAAGTTTTTGTCTGATAGTACTTCGTGTATGTAACATACATGTGATTGCCAAATACCATTAGTTTTATGAATGGAGCATTGTTCCCTTCATGACGTTCATAACCAATGACTACCAATATTCAGTGTAAAAGTGTTCACAAGTCAACATCGTGAGTGGTTTTCCTCAGACCGTGAAACAGTTTCGGGTAGTTAGTACAAAATTGTCAGAGACAAAGAAAACCGTGGAACTAGGATCTACTAACCTCTTTTATAACTGCAACAATACAACACACTCTGTGATTGATTACCAGCTTTTTCCGTGCTGCTGCTCCGTATTAAAGCACGCAGGAAGTGTCGTGCTACTCTAAACGCTTCCTTCGTGCTTAGCATCCTCCCTCGTGCACCCAAAACTCGATGGAAGCGAGTTAATTAGTTACCAATCCTTTAGTAGTCTACTAACTATTTCATGGTGTCAGGAAAATCATTCTATAACATAATCTATAGCACTATATGTAACTTCTTATTCTTGTGAGATCTGGTGATGTGTGCTTCACTAGTTTTATTTCATATTTTCAGTATTTTAACAAACCTTTATCTTCGTTGAGTTTTGATTTTTCCATCGCTGCCCATTAAGTACAGTATGGAGATGCTCCACTTGAGTTTGTTGATTCCTGATATTTTTTACAACAAATGATCTTAGTTGTTATCCCAAAGTTTCGTTTTTCGTTTACTTATTTTTGTGTGGGATGATGTTGACTCGTACTGAGCATAATTTTATACCTAAGTGTTGTACATAAGATTAACTTAATGATAAATCAAATAATAAACGTCCGTTAAACAATTTGGATACCTGCGTTGGGGTTGTTTTTCGTGTTCTTTGCATGGAGACTGTAGTTTATGATCAAAATATCAGTAGTAAAGGGAGAAAGAAATACTCGAACACCCCAAAATATAAATTATAGTCACAAGTAATGTGAAATAAGCACATTAGCAACCCTTTGGGCTTCATATGTAGCAATGCTTGATGTTGAGTGTATGACGTCACAGTCCAAAAAATAATCGTAAAAATATACTTTTGTCCTGAATATCGAGAAAACACTTCATACAGTGGTTATTGGACCTTTTAAAGAGTATTCTTAGGAAGTTTCAGCTGAATCCAAGTTTGAGCGATTTAAGAATAAAGAATAGATCGCTCGATTTGTTCCTTCGATATAGCGGCCATGCCTCACAAGAACGCCATTGAACATTGAGAAAAATACATGCATTAAGAGTTCCGCGCTACTGTTCTAAGCGCATGCTCAAGGGATCAAAAGGAGTGATCATCTGTTGTAAAAATTACTTGGTATGTTTGAATTGGTGTTAGCTTGACGCTACTTCGCCTTGAATATTTAATGAAAATGGTGCTTGATAAGACATGCAATTAAAATAAAGCAATTTTTACAACACATGATCCCACTTTTCAGCCCCTTGAGCATGCGCTTAGAGCAGTATCGCGGGAACTGTTGATGTACGTATAACTGTTATTGTAGTTTGAGCCTGCAATTAAATATCTGCCGTACATGCAGGTTCTTCTCTCAAACACGAAAAGAAAAAGTGCCCCAATCGATCAGCGGAAGGGATTTGAATGAAAGCAATTTTTATTCACGCCTTTGTCTCAAGTAAAATAATGCGGGAACTTCAAATTGAATACCAAAAATTATCGTAGATTGAGAAAAGAGTAAGGAAAGAGTTCTTTGTTGCTGATCAAGAGGATCGCAGGCTCTAGAGATAAGTTCCCGCCTTTAAAACAAAGACATGACAGTCAATCGGAGTATGTTTGCTTGAATTATATTCGTTTAATAAGTGACGTCATTCTTGCGCAATACATTATAATAATGGTAACATTCTGCATTTTTTTTGTATCTTTAATTATAACCAAGAGGATATGAACTTATACACTTGACTCATTTTTTTCAAACTAAAACTCGTTTTCGTTCTAACATTCGGTTCATCTAACACTAGTCAATCCTGTTTGGCTCCTAGTTAACACTGGTTTGTTGAGAGTCACGAGAGTGGCCTCCACATCGAGCACGAGCAGCTTCGCAAAAGCCTAAATCATTCAGTGATCTGGTCATCTGTCGAACAAAACGAAAAAGAGCGGTATTAGTCCAGTAGGGTATATTGAATTTGGGGGTTGAGCGATAGACGGTGACAAAGCCTTCAAGGACGTAGAGGGGTAGCCTTCGAGGTGAATGGGGGTTAAAGTTGGTCCAGTATAGACCCATTGCATGTGACGTCAAAGCAGCTCGATCCGGGGACAGAATTCCAATCTCCTGAGTATTGCAACTTATTGTTTTGTCCCCCAGATTGGGTTGCATTCCAAAGTGCTGCAAGGGGTCTATAGGCTACGTTCGATAGGCTTGGACCAGTTCGAATAGGAGATCGGTTCATTCCAAGAATAGTTGAAATGACTTGGACCTTAGTGTTGAGACTGATTCAATGTTTTTTGTACTCGACGAAACCATTCCCGTCTCGGAATGACCTTTTGCCTTTGGTGATGACAACGTTTTTTGAAATAGGTGTATACAGTCTATCTGTATCATAATCAACCTCGACAATCGTTTCGCATCCAACTCAGTTCTGGGTCTTTGGATTATGAATAAAACACTTTTCCAGCTAATACACTTAATCAAAATGCATTAAAACCATAGCCTGAAAATACCCTGAAGAGCTTGAATAGGAGGATAGCAGGGCAAACATTCTTCTTGATGATTCAGCCAACATGGCTGCCGCATCAATGAAGAGGTTCCGTAGCCGCGCAAACTTATTTTCAGATTCAAAAAATTGATGTAACCAATATCACTTTTTTGTTATCCTTTATGCTCAGCGTTGGCTCATTCTTACTGACGACAACTCTCGGCTAGCATTACTCTCAACACTCGCATACAAAACTGGGTTCAAACACTTGACTTTTTCAATCCTCTCTCGTACCTGATGTCAGTCACCACCAACAACATACAGTCTTTCTGGAGACTACTCTCACGTAAAATGACACACTCTATCATTTAACAATGATTGGCTCATTTGCCACGCCTTACCTCCGGTACTTCGTTTCTCTTCCCAGTGACTTCACCAGGATTCATTGAAAACCCATCGCTTCGTTCAGCACAGCTCAGAATCGCAACAAAGCAAAACAGAAGAAAAATAATGTTCTTCATGCTGAAAACTAATGGCGAATCTTGTCGAGTTGTGCTTAGATTATCCTTCACTGCGTAACTGCTATGTTTTGGCTAACCTTGGATTTCTCTCGTCTTTTATTTGTTCGTAGCTGGTTATCTGAATCGGTAGTGACGACTTTCTAAAAGCGGATTAAGAGTCCTTTGTCCAGGTGAAAAGATTGGTGATAGTTAATCGATAAACAGGCGTAAATGCATACTCTTATGAAGTCATGTTAATACATGATTATAAAGAAGTAATCAAAAGAATAAGGGAAAAACGCGCTAAAAACAAGTTAAAGTACAGAACAAATCTCAAATCCGCAAGCGCGCGCGTACGTTAGGTCAAAAACACCTGGGCCCTGTTGTACGAAGCCTGGATAGCGCTAAAAATATTATCCACTGCATAAGGTTTATCCGTCGGATAGTGCTACCCAGGCTTCGTACAACCTGGCCCGGTAAAACTGTATCGCTGTATGACATCACGTTTGTTATGGAACCGGCCGTCACGTGTTATATAACCACTATCAAAGACACACTTATCACCCGTGCTATACCCATATCAACACAATGATCGACGCCACTTGATCCCACCCGGTAAATCACATTAGTCCATTTTACTTCTATCTAAATCTCTAAATCTCTCTTACCTCTAAATGTAGAAAAGGTTTCGCTTAATGCACTCATCAATCCAACCTCAATATAAGATCAAAAATCATCGCTACTTTTTAGAAAAGGTCGTATATAGGTTGTTCAAAACCAATAGTTTTACCATCGTTAACCAATACTTTAATTTTATTTTCCAGCAAGGTCGTGTAGTACTGTGCTTACTATAAACTGTTCCAACCCCTTAGATATAGCGCTGCATATATTCTAGATATTATTAGATATATTCTAGCATATAACCTCAAAAAGAAAAAGAAAAAAAAAATCAAAGGTCGCTCGTGCTTCTTCAGCCAATCAGAGGCCGAATTGTATGGTATCTCATTTTCACTGAATTTCAGCTAGTTTCCAATATGAATCAATTAGTAGACGAGAAATGCAGATCTTTTTATCGCAGCGCCTTTTTTTTTTTTTTTTTTTTTTTTTTGTATATGATGTTTTGTGCCCATTTGCAAGAAATCCATCTTTTCAAACAATTACGTAACATTGGAGTACTTGTTGAATAAATGTTTCTTCAACTGCAAAAAAGGAATTTCCGAGCTTTCAGGCGAGAAATAGATTGCTTTAGAGAAATAAATTGTTTTTGGTTGAATTCAAAAAAAAAAAAAAACAAACAAAAAAAACAACATTGATTTAACTTTGAAACCAACCTGGAAAACAACACTTGACATTAGAGGTAGAATATCGGCTCTTACTAACATCAAGGACCTCAAGTACATCAGTATTGAAGGACTTTGATACCTGCAAAATCTGAACTTAGCGGAGTCACTAGTATGCCGACACCAGCATGCATGGTCATCGGGTCTGGTACCTTCGGTAGTATCATAGGTTTAAGTTCTACTCTTTCAAAGACTTAAAAGTGTCGTTTCAACCGCTTTGGGCATTGTGATTTGAGTTTGTTTGATGTGTTGTTCTCTCCTATGCTACAAGGGTTTTCTCCGGGTTCTCCGGTTTCCTCCCTCCGTAAAAATCAACATGTGAGTTGAGTGTCGTATGTTGTAAATATAGAATGTAGTTGGGTAGTGTGCGTGGAGGGAACCTCACGAAAGAGCCCCGTATGGGGAGTGCGCGGTGGTTGTAGAATATTAAAATAGAAATTGAATGATTTCCGTGCATTTATGAACCATTCTCCAATTACAGACTAAATCGTCAAATGATATTATTAGCAAAAACACAAACCAATCTTAAACCTAAATTATCTGGCAAAACCGACAGTTCCTAGGAAATCTGATTAAATTTTTTGGCCGAGTTTCAAGAGCACTTTATACTAACGTTCTGTTTGATGTATTTGTGCCGATTCATGTGAGGAGTCCGTGTACTTCAGTCCATGTCGCGGAAACAAAATTGGCTATCAAAAGTGTGGTTGATTTTATCTTTGGTAAGTAGATGTATCATAGCTGAGATATGGATAAAATAGGTGTGGGGGTATCTTTCGTTGAAAAGCGATAATAATACATTCAATTTTATTCGATTTAGTCAGTTCAGTTCTTTTTTTCCTTTCCTCTCCTTTCTGAAGGCAGGTCCTTCCGGAAGGAAGGAAGGATTCCTTTCTGTTCCTTTCCTTTCTTCATTCTTTCCTTTCCTTTCCATCCTTTCCTTCCTTTTCCTTTTTTCCTATTCTTTCCTTTCTTTTTTCTTTCCTTTCCTTTCCTTTCTTTTCCTTTCTTGTCTTCCTTTCCTTTCCTTTCCTTTCCTTTCCCTTCCTTTCCTTTCCTTTCCTCTTGTGTTCTTTTCTCTTCATTTCAGCTCTTCTGCCCTATTCGCCATCGTTCATTCTATAGCTATAGCAAATTATAATCGTCACTCCATTGATAGATTCGATCAGCATGAATGTATCATGCAGAACTTTCAACGATAAATGGAAAATATATAATTAACCCAAAGAGCCGCTTCATGTAGATTATCATATCCAAGCTTTTAAAGAAACCGATCAATTTTTTAGACCATCAGTGAATCATCTGTGAAAAAATCTATGCTAAAGTACAGATGTCTTACAGCTAGCTCTTGAAAATAGTTTATATCAAGATGCATATTTTCCTTTTAAGGTGGCTGACTACTTTGGTAAATAATAAACAAAAAATCGAAACATCTTTAACCTGAAATTTAATGCTGATTTCAAAAATGCTTGTTTTGAGATAATCACTCTGGAATATAATGACATGCGTTTGTACAATTTTGGAAGAAAATAGCGAAAATCAATTAAGCTTTCTACAAATTAAAAAAAAAATCAAAAAAAAAAAAAAAAAAAAAAATCATAAAACCGAAACTAAGAAAGAAACATGAGTAATTTTCTCCGAACACGTAACTTACACTATATTTATAAAATACTGATAAAAGTTGTCTTAATAAACTATTGTAGACAATGTTCAGGTTCTATGGTGTGCAAGTTATCGTAAAAATTGAGCAGAAAACAAACAGAACGATTTTTTAGATTGTTCTAATAAACAGAATTGTCTTAAACTTTGAAAAATAATGGGATATTACCTGTTATTTTGGAAAATAACAAAAAATAAAGTGTCCCGTGCAAAATTTGAGGGTTTTGCATTGCCCTCTTGAAGTTCAAAACGCGTATGGTTCTTCAATAAAATCGTGAAGATTATTCAGCGGTTTTTGAGCGCGCGCACATCTTTGTTGTTGCTCTTGATTAAAATATATATAATATATTCAAAAAAATATAATATACGTATATGTATAATATATATGTATATGTATAATATATATAAAGATGAAAAGAATATGAGGCTTGGTCAACCATTTCAGACATTAGAAGTGTCCGTATATAAACGCTACGAGAACGATAAAGCGGAGATCAGAATGAGCATGTTTTTTGTAGAAACGTTTGAAATCTAGTAACTTAGCCGACTCTAGTAGAGGGGCGCCTAAAACGATGCTGTTCTAAGAAAAGCGAGGAATAAGGGACAAGAGAGAGTGGTTTTGACCTTTTTTTCAAACTTCAGTCCCAAAAATCCTATACACGACAAGGAACATCTACTCTGAGGTGTGGTCGTAAGTTAATGGAATATGATTGGCTATCTTTATAACGAACTCGGATCTTTTTATAGAATTGGTCTGTGATTGGATAAAAACGCTAGGTAGCCCTGGTTCGAATACATTGCACTTTCACTGAACCTTTTTCATATTGTTTCTATTTAGTGTGCAACCATGCGTACCAATAAGTATAAAATAGGCAGGACACAGACACAGGGCATAGTCGGTGAAGCCAACGGTCTCAGGAGAATTTGTGTACCATATCAGGGAGTTAGCGTCTTTGACTTATTTTAGATGAATGGACGTACAGGGAACGTCCTGATAAAACTTTGTTTGGCGTTTCCCCACAATCCCTCCCTTACAGTTTGACAAATAGACTGTTTTCCCAAGGTTGCGTGCGCATCCAAATTTAAGGAACTTGACGGGCCACGATACCAGAACACGAGTATTATCATGCATTGCTATGAATTTTTTTTCGATAAGAATTCATAAAATCGATCATTCTCCTCTTTAAATATAAAACTGGCTTCTCAATTTTAATGAATTTGCGTTTTTCAATTTTGTGGCCCGTCAAGTTGGAAGCGCACGCAACCTTGAGAAAACGGTCTGTTAGGTAGCCTTGTGCTGCCTCTACTGCGAGCTCGCATTTTCCCCATAACTCACTATTCATTTTATTGTGGAGCATTGTTACACATTAGAATTGTTTTCTGTCGAGGCTGGCACTCCTTCTACTGTGACTCGATGATGTAAAGACCAACTACTGAATACTGGGAGTCAATTCATTTACACGGTTTAGTTTTCATTGACATTTAATCAGTTTGACACTTTGAAATATCAAGCTTAACACTTAATGTTTTAGCAGTTTTACTTTTCACAATTCAATTTAACAGATTCCTTTAATTCCCTTTAGAATACATCAGTGCCATAGTTTATAGCTTCCCTTTGAAATGAAATTAGTAAGTTCTTTGTGCTCTAACAGACCCTGTAATTGCCGAACATACACCTCTTGTTCCCTGCTTCGTTCGGTAGCTCCATTCCTCTTTTCCTTGCCATTTCAGTGCATAGTTTGTAGTCACCGTCGGGACATAATTTCTTCAGGAATTCTGGGACGGAGTTGTCTCGATTTATAAGTTCCCGGACGTTACTGGGGATGCGCTCGGCCTCGTTCTGATGGAGGACTAGAAACACGAGGAAGACTATGGCGAATTGAAGCTTCATTTTGATTTGTAGAGGACTAAAACAGGAAAAAATCACGCTGAGAACTTGACGGACCGCTTGTGATTCAGCGCTTTAAGTTTCCGCGTAGTTTGAGGAGTGATATCCGATTGACTTGGAAAATATAATCAAGAGAGATACAAGACAAAGGAAGAAAGAACGAGAGATAGAGAAAATTACAGAACTAAAGATAAGACTATAGAAAATTAAAAGAATGAAAACCATACAAACATAAAAAACTACAAGAAAAGCTAGAAAACCAATGGAACGGTACATTGTTCGAATGTTGTACATAACAAATAGCTTAGCTTGAAAGCTGGAGTTATTACGATAACACTCGCTTTTTAGATATTTTTCGAGAAAAAAGTAACATGCACTAACTATGAGCTAAAGCTCAGAATAAACTAATAAAACCCACTGCATAAAACTGAACCATGGCTTGATAAGATAGTCATAGTTATGAAAACCAAAGAATTAAGTTACCTTGAGTGGAGAGAATCTGTGGCAAGTCGTGTACTGGTCAGACGATGCTAGAAGAATGTGATAGAATCGGCCGAACTGCAACCTTATATAACACCTTAAACAATCTCTATTAAACATAAATTTGACATCCACTAAAACAATAATAAACACCATTTGCAAATATTGAAATGATCATTACTATAGGAAAATGAGATCATGAATGGCGGTAATGAAATAATAACTCACTCTCGAAAGGGAATCACAGAGAGATGAATGAAGAGGAAGTTAACAATTCAGTCTTCTCATCACAGAAAAAAAATTAAGCACTATTAGTGCACGGGTCTTTATTTCATTGAGTTTTTTCATTCTCTTCCGTTGTTTCATATCTTACGTTGGCCGAACCGAAAGAAACTTTAAGATTTAATTATCGACTTTATCATTATCACGAAACTTTGCGAAAGAAAACGCCTTTTAATGAGCAAATTTTCGGACTATATTATCATCAAGCTACTGAGATGGAACGAAAGAAAACTTATGCTAGGAAACTATAGAGAAACATAAATAATGCTATGTGAACTGAACGGCTTGTCCCGATTTTTTTGCGATTTTGTCCATAATAAATAATGGTAAAGAACTTACTTGTAAAGTTTTTTTCAGGATACCAAGATTTTCCTAGACGAATGTCTCTTTGGAAGGATGAGACAAAAGATTGAATATTTCCGAAAATTGCCACTGAAACATAGTTTCTAGCATTAGTTTTCTTTCGTTATATAATGTCAATACCACTCTGAAACGTACTCGCTCGTTAAAACATTTTCTGATGCTTTTCGAAGTGTTTTCTTATTAAGATACCATCATTATTGATTTTATTACGGTAGCGGGAAATAAAACCAAGATTTACAGATATATCAAATGTAAAAATATTGATAGTTTGAACAGTATACTCTTGTCAGTGGTATCTCTGTTACTCATACCATGAGAATGGGAGGTATGGCGGTCGAGCTTAGCAGCTAAACAGTGAAAACTGCGCTTGAAATAAAAGGGAGGAGTGGGAGGGGAACGAGAAACGCTGCCAAGCACGATCGCAGAGCATAAGTAGCACTTTTTGGTAGTTATCTCGAAGAGTGATGTCAAGGCGCGCTGACAATAGAGGGAAATATTTCAAGCGAGAATTAAATAAAAAGCGCAATGTTTGCGGGAAACGGCTACGATGGATTTGGCGCGAAAATAATGAAGCACGTGCGCTCCTTAATGACTCAATTCCCATTCCATTTCTTCCTATCCACTTAGAAATCACTAAAATAGGGTTATTTCGAAAGAGAATACTTTACTAGCTTTTTAGCTGTTCTTTTTATGTGATAAGTACGAATAGTTTATAGTAAAACTCTTTACACGTTTTACTCTACAACAGATGACATGTTTTTGGGTTCTTTAGTGAAATAACGATAATTAACTTAGTATATTAATACTGTATTTAGCTTATCAAAAGGCACAAAGATAAATTCATATCTAAAAAACAGCAATTTAAAAGAGCATTTCTAGAACTCGAAATATTCCCGCGAGATAAAATGCAAGTATCTTTTGTTGGAGTTCGACTTTTTAAAATACGCGAATTTTTATTTAAATTATAAGCTTTCCTATAATAATATTGAATAAGCACTTAAGAACTAACAGTTATTAAGATTCTCCAAACAAACACTTTATATTCCTCACCGTCCGGACCTAATCTATGCCATTATAAAAAAATCCAATAGTCTATGATATTAAAATATCAAGAGTAAAGCTAATTTGAAACACTTGAGAACTTAATAGATATTTCCAAGCTGTTTAACAAAGTCCGCAGTGGAGGAGAGAAATTTAGTTGAAATTGAAATTGAAATTTAGTTGAACTCGAAGCCGCTTTAAGACCGTAACTTCACTTGTGTAACAACAGCCTTGTAAACAGGCATTTTTTCGTGGTCTACACATAGCTGTAATCAGCGATTCGACTGCCTATAAAATGACATAAACGATATAAATATTTATTTTGTGATGATGCGAAATAGATTTTTGCTTGCATGCTGAACCAACAAGGCGGCTTTCTTAATAAAGCTAGTTTTCTCACATAGCAGCCTCTTTCTTTCTTTTAAAAGCAGACAAACGAGAAAAGGCGGGCGAGCTAAATGAATATTGGTAATTTCAAAATTTAAAAACACTTTTCTCTTACAGCAAAAGCGTTTTCGCCTTACAACAGCGTCTCGTTCTCCAAAAGCAAAGTAAAGGCACTAAAGTAATCTCGATACTGTTTGTAAAAAGATTCATTCTGAGATAATCGACATTTATAAATGCTTTATGAGGTCACTTTGATTTTCAGTATTTTTATGGAAATTTCAAGATGTCAAAAATCACTAAGCAAAAAGCGAAGCGAATGTGTGGGGAAAAAACATCTGCTTGATTGAGTGAAGTGTATGGATGGATGGATGGATGGATGGAGAGGAAAGGAAAAGAAAGGGAAAGAAAGGGAAAGAAAGGCAAGGAGAAGGGTAAGAAAAAATAAACCTGAATCGTAGAAATAAAAAGAAAGAAAGAAAGAATAAATGAACTAAACCGCAGTGTCGCTAAATTATGTCATCAATACAATTTTAATTGTAATCTTAAAAGATTTCAAAAACCCGTACTGAGTTTGATAAACCGTCATTTCCGAACTTCTAGCTGCTCGAAGTGTGTAAACATAAGAGTATACCGCTCGGCTGCAGTGCTTCCATAGATAAAGGAATTCATTTGGTTTTCGTTTTTAAAAATCGGCAAATTGCAATGCACAACCGCGCTTATATAATATACGTATATGTATAATATATATGTATATGTATAATATATATAGAGATGAAAAGAATATGAGGCTTGGTCAACCATTTCAGACATTAGAAGTGTCCGTATATAAACGCTACGAGAACGATAAAGCGGAGATCAGAATGAGCATGTTTTTTGTAGAAACGTTTGAAATCTAGTAACTTAGCCGACTCTAGTAGAGGGGCGCCTAAAACGATGCTGTTCTAAGAAAAGCGAGGAATAAGGGACAAGAGAGAGTGGTTTTGACCTTTTTTTCAAACTTCAGTCCCAAAAATCCTATACACGACAAGGAACATCTACTCTGAGGTGTGGTCGTAAGTTAATGGAATATGATTGGCTATCTTTATAACGAACTCGGATCTTTTTATAGAATTGGTCTGTGATTGGATAAAAACGCTAGGTAGCCCTGGTTCGAATACATTGCACTTTCACTGAACCTTTTTCATATTGTTTCTATTTAGTGTGCAACCATGCGTACCAATAAGTATAAAATAGGCAGGACACAGACACAGGGCATAGTCGGTGAAGCCAACGGTCTCAGGAGAATTTGTGTACCATATCAGGGAGTTAGCGTCTTTGACTTATTTTAGATGAATGGACGTACAGGGAACGTCCTGATAAAACTTTGTTTGGCGTTTCCCCACAATCCCTCCCTTACAGTTTGACAAATAGACTGTTTTCCCAAGGTTGCGTGCGCATCCAAATTTAAGGAACTTGACGGGCCACGATACCAGAACACGAGTATTATCATGCATTGCTATGAATTTTTTTTCGATAAGAATTCATAAAATCGGTCATTCTCCTCTTTAAATATAAAACTGGCTTCTCAATTTTAATGAATTTGCGTTTTTCAATTTTGTGGCCCGTCAAGTTGGAAGCGCACGCAACCTTGAGACAACGGTCTGTTAGGTAGCCTTGTGCTGCCTCTACTGCGAGCTCGCATTTTCCCCATAACTCACTATTCATTTTATTGTGGAGCATTGTTACACGTTAAAATTGTTTTCTGTCGAGGCTGGCACTCCTTCTACTGTGACTCGATGATGTAAAGACCAACTACTGAATACTGAGAGTCAATTCATTTACACGGTTTAGTTTTCATTGACATTTAATCAGTTTGACACTTTGAAATAACGGCCTTTTTTAATCCATACCATCATATCAAGCTTAACACTTAATGTTTTAGCAGTTTTACTTTTCACAATTCAATTTAACAGATTCCTTTAATTCCCTTTAGAATACATCAGTGCCATAGTTTATAGCTTCCCTTTGAAATGAAATTAGTAAGTTCTTTGTGCTCTAACAGACCCTGTAATTGCCGAACATACACCTCTTGTTCCCTGCTTCGTTCGGTAGCTCCATTCCTCTTTTCCTTGCCATTTCAATGCATAGTTTGTAGTCACCGTCGGGACATAATTTCTTCAGGAATTCTGGGACGGAGTCGTCTTGATTTATAAGTTCCCGGACGTTACTGGGGATGCGCTCGGCCTCGTTCTGATGGAGGACTAGAAACACGAGGAAGACTATGGCGAATTGAAGCTTCATTTTGATTTGTAGAGGACTAAAACAGGAAAAAATCACGCTGAGAACTTGACGGACCGCTTGTGATTCAGCGCTTTAAGTTTCCGCGTAGTTTGAGGAGTGATATCCGATTGACTTGAAAAAATATAATCAAGAGAGATACAAGACAAAGGAAGAAAGAACGAGAGATAGAGAAAATTACAAAACTAAAGATAAGACTATAGAAAATTAAAAGAATGAAAATCACACAAACATAAAAAACTACAAGAAAAATAGAAAAAAGCAATGGAACGGTACATTGTTCGAATGTTGTACATAACAAATAGCTTAGCTTGAAAGCTGGAGTTATTACGATAACACTCGCTTTTTAGATATTTTTCGAGAAAAAAGTAACATGCACTAACTATGAGCTAAAGCTCAGAATAAGCTAATAAAACCCACTGCATAAAACTGAACCATGGCTTGATAAGATAATCATAGTTAGAAAACTAAAGAATTAAGTTACCTTGAGTGGAGAGAATCTGTGGCAAGTCGTGTACTGGTCAGACGATGCTAGAAGAATGTGATAGAATCGGTCGAACTGCAACCTTATATAACACCTTAAACAATCTCTATTAAACATAAATTTGACATCCACTAAAACAATAATAAACACCATTTGCAAATATTGAAATGATTATAATCATAGGAAAATGAGATCATGAATGGCGGTAATGAAAATAATAACTCACTCTCGAAAGGGAATCACAGAGAGATGAATGAAGAGGAAGTTAACAATTCAGTCTTCTCATCACAGAAAAAAAATTAAGCACTATTAGTGCACGGGTCTTTATTTCATTGAGTTTTTTCATTCTCTTCCGTTGTTTCATATCGTACGTTGGCCGAAAGAAAATTTAGATTTAATTATCGACTTTATCATTATCACGAAACTTTGCGAAAGAAAACGTTTTAATGAGCAAATTTTCGGGCTATATTATCATCAAGCTACTGAGATGGAACGAAAGAAAACTTATGCTAGGAAACTATAGAGAAACATCAAAATTGTTATGTGAACTGAACGGCTTGTCCCGATTTTTTTGCGATTTTGTCCATGATAAATAATGGTAAAGAATTTACTTGTAAAGTTTTTTTCAGGATACCAAGATTTTCCTAGACGAATGTCTCTTTGGAAGGATGAGACAAAAGATTGAATATTTCCGAAAATTGCCACTGAAACATAGTTTCTAGCATTAGTTTTCTTTCGTTATATAATGTCAATACCACTCTGAAACGTACTCGCTCGTTAAAACATTTTCTGATGCTTTTCGAAGTGTTTTCTTATTAAGATACCATCATTATTATTTTTATTACGGTAGCGGGAAATATAACCAAGATTTACAGATATATCAAATGTAAAAATATTGATAGTTTGAACAGTATACTCTTGTCAGTGGTATCTCTGTTACTCATACAATGAGAATGGGAGGTATGGCGGTCGAGCTTAGCAGCTAAACAGTGAAAACTGCGCTTGAAATAAAAGGGAGGAGTGGGAGGGGAACGAGAAACGCTGCCAAGCACGATCGCAGAGCATAAGTAGCACTTTTTGGTAGTTATCTCGAAGAGTGATGTCAAGGCGCGCTGACAATAGAAGGAAATATTTCAAGCGAGAATTAAATAAAAAGCGCAATGTTTGCGGGAAACGGCTACGATGGATTTGGCGCGAAAATAATGAAGCACGTGCGCTCCTTAATGACTCAATTCCCATTCCATTTCTTCCTATCCACTTAGAAATCACTAAAATAGGGTTATTTCGAAAGAGAATACTTTACTAGCTTTTTAGCTGTTCTTTTTATGTGATAAGTACGAATAGTTTATAGTAAAACTCTTTACACGTTTTACTCTACAACAGATGACATGTTTTTGGGTTCTTTAGTGAAATAACGATAATTAACTTAGTATATTAATACTGTATTTAGCTTATCAAAAGGCACAAAGATAAATTCATATCTAAAAAACAGCAATTTAAAAGAGCATTTCTAGAACTCGAAATATTCCCGCGAGATAAAATGCAAGTATCTTTTGTTGGAGTTCGACTTTTTAAAATACGCGAATTTTTATTTAAATTATAAGCTTTCCTATAATAATATTGAATAAGCACTTAAGAACTAACAGTTATTAAGATTCTCCAAACAAACACTTTATATTCCTCACCGTCCGGACCTAATCTATGCCATTATAAGAAAATCCAATAGTCTATGATGTTAAAATATCAAGAGTAAAGCTAATTTGAAACACTTGAGAACTTAATAGATATTTCCAAGCTGTTTAACAAAGTCCGCAGTGGAGGAGAGAAATTTAGTTGAAATTGAAATTGAAATTTAGTTGAACTCGAAGCCGCTTTAAGACCGTAACTTCACTTGCGTAACAACAGCCTTGTAAACAGGCATTTTTTCGTGGTCTACACATAGCTATAATCAGTGATTCGACTGCCTATAAAATGACATAAACGATATAAATATTTATTTTGTGATGATGCGAAATAGATTTTTGCTTGCCTGCTGAACCAACAAGGCGGCTTTCTTAATAAAGCTAGTTTTCTCACATAGCAGCCTCTTTCTTTAAAAGCAGACAAACGAGAAAAGGCGGGCGAGCTAGATGAATATTGGTAATTTCAAAATTTAAAAACACTTTTCTCTTACAGCAAAAGCGTTTTCGCCTTACAACAGCGTCTCGTTCTCCAAAAGCAAACGTGTTAGTAAAGGCGCTAAAGTAATCTCGATATTGTTTGTAAAAAGATTCATTCTGAGATAATCGACATTTATAAATGCTTTATGAGGTCACTTTTATTTTCAGTAGTGATTTTTATGGAAATTTAAAAATGCGAAAAATCACTAGAGAAGCAAAAAGCGAAGCGAATGTGTGGGGAAAAAACATCTGCTTGATTGAGTGAAGTGTATGGATGGATGGATGGATGGATGGATGGATGGATGGAAAGAAAGGCAAGGAGAAGGGTAAGCAAAAATAAACCTGAATCGTAGAAATAAAAAGAAAGAAAGAAAGAATAAATGAACTAAACCGCAGTGTCGCTAAATTATGTCATCAATACAATTTTAATTGTAATCTTAAAAGATTTCAAAAGCCCGTACTGAGTTTGATAGACCGTCATTTCCGAGCTTCTAGCTACTCGATAGCTGTGTGAAAACACAAGAGTATGCCGCTCGGCGGCAGTGCTTCCATAGATAAAGGAATTCATTTGGTTTTGGTTTTTAAAAATCGTCAGATTGCAATGCACAACAGCGCTTATTTCATTAGATTTCTGCAACACAAAAGTATCAAGTTGACAAATTTAAGCAGAGCTATTCAGTTATGATGATGGGTAAAGACCCATTGCACTAAATCCCTATCTGGGGGTCAAAGCAATTGGACATATTAAATGTAAATGTTTTTCAATAACGAGCAATAATGGCAAAAAGCGCCAAAAACTAGACTTTCGTATGAGTTTTGATCCCAATTTTCGTTTTGGGTTAACACTCAAAACCTTTTTTAAACAGTTAGAAACTGATGTACCATGATAAAATACCTGTTTGAAGCGGTATTTTCAATTGTACAAAGATGTTTTGTTGCATTTGTGTTAGAATCTTGCTTTGTCAGGCTTTTTTATAGGAAATATATGGGAAATAAACAAATGAAGGCTTAAACCTCATTTTCGAATAAAATTTTTGCTTTAATAAAAGTTTAAATTTCTGAATAACAAGATTTTAGCCTTGTACGTAAGCTTATATTTATCCCTAGGTCACAGGGCTGTTTTCTCATGGCCTCTTATCAATTTTCGTTTGCCATTAGCCTTCCAGACGATCAAAGGTAAAAACTATAGAATGGAAACTAGGCTTTAGATTTAGGTTACTGAAAATGGAAAAAGGAATTACCTGAGATTTCCCAATATTCATATTATGATTTGTCGGCTTGCGCGACAGGGACAGGCATCAGAGTAACAGCTGCTTGCGTACGCATTTTACTCCGTGTCTTTAGGGGGAGTTAATTGGGAAAGCACAACTACTTTGGCCGGATGCGAACATTTGCGCGCCGCGCTTTTTTGCAGGAAATTCTAAGGGACAATACCACTGAGAGCAAACGCTTGACATTTGAAACTGCTTTCAAATCCTGAATGCTTTCAAACACAATTGAATAATTTCCGTCCACGCACGTCTAATTTTTTTCTCTCAGTCCTGTGCTGCTCTAGTTTGACGATCGTGCTGCTTTCTTTACAAGTATTCATCGTAAAAATTCTAGATACCATGCCATAACCACGTGATATAACAAATGTTGTCTCTGACTTTTCAATATAATTTCTGGACGTTGCATTCAACAGCCTTCAGAAAGTAAAGAGAAAAACAGTTGGCTTCTCACTATGAGACATTCCATTACAGATATTTCTCAAGATAAGACAATAATGCTCGTACTACTAAAGCTTTTATTTTTTTTTACTTTAACGTCTCCTCTAGTGATTTTACATTAAGCAGTTCTTAGAGTGGGCGTTAACAATTATCTCTCTCTCTTTTTCTCCCTTTCTGTCTTCCCCTGTTTGTCTGTCTGTCACCTAGTCACCACCTAATCTCATGTCTGTCTGTCTGTCTGTCTGTCTGTCTGTCACCTAGTCACCAACCTAATCTCATGTCTCTTAGTCACGACTTCCTTCAAGCTTCGCCCTTGATGAAGTTGATCAGACCATTGGTGGAGCAGTCATGTGACGTCACAGGTCCCGGAGCCTCTAGTTCTGGTTGTATTGCTTTAGCGAGTTGCTTTCCAAGCTCAACCCTGTGGTAAAAAAATGCAAGGATGGAAAATTAGTAAGTAGTGGTGGCATGATGATAATGTTGATGTTGCTACTGATGTAAGATTGATTAATCAAGATGAACATGGTGATGATGATGATGATGGTGGTGGTGATGATGATGATGGTGGTGACGGTGATGATGATGGTGGTGATGATGATGATAGTGGTGGTGGTGGTGTTGGTTATGGTGATGATGATGGTGGTGGTGGTGACGGTGATGATGATGGTGGTGACGGTGATGATGGTGGTGGTGATGATGATGATGATGGTGGTGGTGGTGGTAGTAGAAGGTATAAAATTAGCTGTATCATAAGTTGATACTCATCATGCTGTTACGAAGTTGTTGATGGTGGTGGTGATAGTGATGATGATGGCGATGGTGATGATGATGACGATGGTGATGATGATAATAACGGCGATAATGATTTTGAAATTAATGTAAATTTTTGTTTTTGATGATGCTGCTGAGTGTTGCTGATGGTGCTGGCAATGGTGATTCTGTTCATTGATATATACTTTTGATTGTAGATACTCACCCCCACTGGTCAAATGAGTTAATACCCCAGATGACACCCTGGGTGAAGATCTTGTGCTCGTACATAGCTGAGAAAAAGCATGGACTTCAATTTACTTTCTCTACGAGGTACCTCAACAACTATATTGCCTATAACACTCTTTATTTTCCCTACAGACTCAGCCAAGTCGTGCCCTTTCTGGGACAGTGGGGTGGAGATAAATGGTTCTCGATGGGAAAAATAGATTCTAAACAGTCTACATAGACCTTTTAGGCTTGACGTAATATTTTCCCATTTCACCTACCAATGAGCAGCCCGAGAGTAAAGGGAGATAGCTTCTTAAACACGATAGAATTGGTAGGCCTGTTACCCTTGAAGACCTTAAAACGAAAGTATAATATAATTAAATTATAAAACCAGGTTAACACAGGACTAGATTTGGCGGGAACGTTGGCGCAACTTCAAAGTAAAACTACTCAAAAGTGGCGTCCAAGTGGATAATTAAATCCAAGTCCCCTTGGGACCACAGCGATGATAGCCACATCCCTGCATTGCCCATATAATCTTTTCCAGACCCCTTCAGACCTCTTCCCCTATCGTTCTCTAATCTAAATCGTAGTTTGGCTTCCTGTTTACTAACCTTATGTGGTGCAATTTTGTCCAGTTTCTCCCCAGTGACTCCAGCCTTCTCCAATTCAGCCTTTGCCTCTTCTAAAGTTTTTCCTTTCATTAGGGCTTCGGTTTGAGCTAAGAAATTAGCCAACAGGATCTACAAAACCCGAGGATCATTAGCGTTATACATACATACAGGTGATACCAAAAGCTACCTTAAACTAGCTTTAGTTAGTAATATTGTCAGGCTCGAAGTAGCGGTCTTTCATGTTTTCGATAAGACGACTGCTGTTAATGGGCAATGTACAACTGAGTCTGCAACACAAGCATCGAATAGCAATATACACAGACTCAATGCAGCTCTTCTCTAACAGGTGTGAGGAAAGACAACTGCTGTTAATGAGCAATATAAGCATCAGCAACATACACAGACTCAGTGCAGCTCTTCTCTAACAGGTGTGAAGAAAAACAACTGCTGTCATGAGCAATGCAGGACTGAGTCTGTAACACAAATATAAGCATCAGTAACACACAGACTCAGTGCAGCTCTTCTCTAACAGGTGTGACGAAAGACAGCTACTGTTAATGAGCAATGCACGACTGAGTCTATAACACAAGTATAAGCATCAGTAACATACACAGACTCAGTGCAGAACTTCTGTAACGGGTGCGAGGAGAGACAACTGCTGTTAATGAGTAATGCAGGACTGAGTGTACAACACAAGTAAAAGCATTGAATAGCAACATACAGAGATTCAGTGCAGCCTCTTCTCTAACAGGTGTGAGGAAAGACAACTGTGGCGATCAACTGAACCAGACCGTAGTGACAGCTACCGTGAGAACTATAACAGACTTCAAATGAACCGTGCATCAAAACCTGTAAAGGTGATTTCCATATTAACTAAGAAATCCACCCCAGACTACACACTATTAGTCTGTAGCGTATATATTTGTTTTTACTGACCTTATGGTGAACACCTTCTCCCACTGGGTTGTGGGTCTCGACAGGAGCAAGAAAATCAGCAGGGATTAGTTTCGTACCTATACGAAAAGAAGGAAAGCCATAGACATGAAATTCATTGTTTTATTCTCCAAGCTCGTCTGGGGTAGGTATCCATGTAAAGGGTTTGATGACGGTACTGGTAGCCACGCTAGACAAAAAAATACCTAACACACTTTGCCACAACAAGCCCTCCAACCTTTTTCATACGTTGTCACATAAAGCATAACTGGTTTTGGGCGTCTCCCTTGGTTTGCGTTTTTTTTACCAAGCAAAGTTTTTTCAGGGATCGACGGTCTTTTTTTTGGGTAGTTTTAGCTTTTCATCCTTGGGTGGACCCATTTTGAAGCACTTGAAAACCAGGCTACGTAGCTAGACAAAATCCCATTATTCCAGCCGACATGGCTGCCGATAAATGCCCACGACATCCTCAAACCAACATCAAAATCCATTACTGCAACAAACCTTGATGAATGAGCTGATAAAAAGCATGCTGTCCATTTGTACCAGGTTCTCCCCAGACTATCGGTCCAGTAGAATAGTCTACCTCTTCGCCAAACCGAGTGACGTATTTACCATTAGACTCCATGTCACCCTGGGCAGCATCAACAAAGGGTCAATAAGAAAGAGATTGTTATTGAGCAGCTTTACTATTAGAACAAGAAACTCCTTTGCCATAATGTTGGTTGAGGAATAAGGGTTGGCACAGCAGTTGTGCATTCACCTCTCACCTCTTGCATAGGTATCGGGTTTATTTTATTTTTTTATTTGTTAAAGTCAATGTTTATACAGGCACGTCTAGTTTATCAAAGCTAGTTTAAATAGAGTCCTGGTGTAACATAACAGTAAATTCACGCAAGCAGAGGTTTTTAAGTCTCTCCCTTTATTCAAGGGTTCTCCTGTTTTTCTGCACTTCGCATAGCCATCAGACCAGAGTTTGTACCGCGCACACTAGCTGTGATTGGTTGGTTCAAAGGGCTACCATCGTTCTCCTCCCTAACATGACCGTGGTGTGTGACGTGCTCGTTACAATACCGCGTCTGCGCAATTTCATTCGTCAAGAAGTAACCTTGCGCGCTGCCATTGGTTCAAAGGATATCGACAATCCAGTGCTTTTTTAGCGCATGTGACGTGCCATCCAGTTAGAGTTATTCGAAATGTGTAACCCTAAATTTATAGTCTGTCTAACCTTTCATCACATTCTCATAGCCTATTCTCTTACCTGTTGAAAGTAGGCAGCAAAACGATGCATATACTGAAATACAAAAAAAAGTCGTAAACGACTCGAAAAAAAAAAACGTATTTATTTTTACTGGTAAGTAATAATAAAAAAGCTTGGACACACAATGCGACGGTGCTTGCAAAGGGGAAGTAGCACGTGTGTCCAGCCGGTGCAGACACGCAATGCGACATCTCCTACAACGTTGGATAAAAATGGCTGTTTTGGGGTTTCAAACGGCGCGATGTTGCATGCGACGTCGCAAAAATAGAAATTAATTCTCCCCGTGCTCCGACACCCAAGGGTTTAGATTATGTATAAATACGAATCAATTCCAAGATTGAGGTTGTTATTCCCAAGCATATAGCAGAAAATGTGTGACAGCGCACTGTATATATCACTGGATTTTTTCACAGACTAAAAGAAGAAAGACCTTCAGAACTCACCTGGTCATAAGGAAACAGGCCATGACTTTGGGTACCAAAGAAGTTGTTGTACCAGATGCCAAGCACAGCCAGGATAACTGGTAACTAGGAGGCAATGACACATGTATGCTGTCACTTTGGAGTGCAATATTGATCTTTTTCTCAACACCCAAAGGTGTAAGAGTAAATTAACTGTAAAGTTCAGACACAATGCGATTTGTTATGCAACGTCGCAAAAACTAGATTGTGCAGTGTGACCACCTATGCAACACTGCTTGCGCATGGGTGCTCACACGTCGAGATTCGTCGCACGCGACGTTGCTGGCAACGCTGCACAAGTTTGGGATCTCTAATTTTTGCGGTGTCACACGCAACATCGAATAAAACATTGCATCGAACTTGTTATCAGCCTTTATGCACTTACACTATCATCTTTATTATATCATCAACGTTGTGACTTTCACCATTGACATGACTTTCACCATTGTTACCATAATCATCATTTTGACCAATCATATTTATCAACGTTATATTTATCAACATTAACTGTCCTTATCTACACCCACATTACCATTACCATTACCATTGCCAACCATTACCATTGCCAACCATTACCATTGCCAACCATTACCATTGCCAACCATTACCATTGCTATGCCATTGCCATTGCCATTGCCATTGCCATTGCCATTACCATTACCAAGCATTACCATTACCATATCCAAGCATTACCATTACCATAACCATTACGATTACCATTACCATTACTTTTGCCATTACCATTACCAACCATTACCATTACCATTACCATTACCATTACCATTGCCATTACCATTACCAACCATTACCATTACCATTACCCTTACCCTTACCATTACCATTACCATTACCATTACCATTGCCATTGCCATTGCCATTGCCATTACCATTACCATTACCAACCATTACCATTGCCATTACCATTGCCATTGCCATTGCCATTGCCATTGCCATTGCCATTGCCATTACCATTACCAAGCATTACCATTACCATTACCATTACCATTACCATTACCATTACCATTACCATTGCCATTGCCATTATCAACCATTACCATTACCATTACCATTGCCATTGCCATTGCCATTGCCAACCATTACCATTACCATTACCATTACCATTACCATTACCATTACCATTACCATTACCATTACCATTACCAAGCATTACCATTGCCATTACCATTACCATTACCATTACCATTACCATTACCATTACCATTACCATTACCATTACCATTACCATTACCATTACCATTACCATTACCAAGCATTACCATTGCCATTACCATTACCATTATCATTACCATTACCATTACCATTACCATTACCAAGCATTACCATTTCCATTACCATTACCATTACCATTACCATTACCATTACAATTACCATTACCATTTACCGCTACCATTACCATTACTATTAGCAACCATTGCCATTGCCATTGCCATTGCCATTGCCATCGCCATTACCATTGCCATTACCAAGCATTACCATTGCCATTACCATTACCATTACCATTACCATTGCCATTACCATTACCATTACCATTACCATTACCATTGCCATTAGCATTAGCATTAGCATTAGCATTACCACCACCATTACTAACTCGATTATCGTCTCATACTGTCAATACTCACATTCTTTTCCAATGGAGCAGTGCAGAAGTGATTGTCCTACAACCATTAACAAGATAATATATCAGAGACAAAGTTAATAATAACTATTAAACAAAAATAGATATCAAAAAAAGAAACTTAGGGTTTCACCAAAAAATGCAGACAATTTGTTATCATACCATTGCATGTGCACCAGACAATAAAGCTTCAAAGTTATCCATACCTAGAGAAGAGATTATATGAGTTTGTCTAGACTCTTTCCAGAATTTCCCAAGGGAATTAAAAGAAACTTACCAATATAGATGGCTATTGATAAACCAATTGCTGACCAAAGTGAGTAGCGTCCACCAACCCACTAACAAGAGAAAATATACAGTATGACTACTAGAAGTTGTGGAAGAGTTGCATTCAGAGATAAAACAAGAAAAATGTTACTTACATCCCAAAAGGCAAACATGTTCTTCTTGTCAATCCCAAAATCAGTCACTTTTTGCTGTGTAAATCCAAAGAGGACAGTCTTAATGTTGGCATAAAAACTAAGCATCAAGGAAACAGACAAGAAAAGATATCATCGTTATTGATATTGGCAATTCGTACCTCGTTTGTTGACAGGGCAACAAAATGCTTGCTTACTGCAGATTTCTGGAATATAAGACACTTAGTATTAACACCATTCTAGTGCAAATACCCTCAAAAGCAACTACATGTAGCTCTTTCTCAACACTCACTGCACTACATATATTACAGAAAACATCAATATTATAAAATACCAACAACATTTAACTTGCATGTTGATTTGACTCTTAGGGGGAAGACAATAAGAGTACCAACTAGAAGAAAAATCCTGATTATGAGGAAGAGCTATGCCACTTCAAATGAACTGTTAAATGTGGATGATTGAGGCAATTAAAGGACCACCCATGACACCATCTCATAATGCACACTACACACTACTGTACATTAGATACATCTGACTTACATCTTTCAATGCATCTAAAAGCCATGTTTTTGCTGTTGTAGCATTAGTAATGGTCTCAATGGTAGTAAATGTCTGTGAAAAATCGAAAAGTAAATTAATTAAAAGGTCAAATAGGCTTTCTACATCAGTGCGCCTCAAAAAAGCAATAATATTCCTAATTGGTAACTGGTTTTGAACAAATTGCATTCTCACACATTCATGTTGTTTCACACAAGTTATAAATAATAAGACATTATTATATGACAAGTGTTAAGAAAAATATAACATGTAAATTTACCTTGGAAGCAATAATGAAAAGTGAAGTTTCTGGGTTCAGTTTGGCCAGTGTCTTGGCGATGTGGGTGCCGTCAATATTGGAAACAAAGTGAACATTCAATCCTTTTTGTCCAAATGGCTGTAGTGCTTCTGTTACCATCAATGGACCCTGAAATAAATGATGAGGTAAAAGTAAATGAACACTGTAAAGAATAATTGTGATTAGGGTAAACCATTCTAGCAACTGGCCCTCCAGGTTGGGGGATGGGCTGTGGGCTAATCAGCTGCAACCAGAAAACATCACTGATTATGGAAAACCAAATCATCGTTGTCATCTGACCTGGTGAGGAGACGGGGGAATTTCTAGCAACTATGAATACCAGTTTTCCAATTAACCAACCTGGTCAAACTATCCATACTACAGGATATCAAATTAACAACTAACAAAAGACAGATGGCAAGTCTAGTATGACCTTTTAATATTTGACTTAGTCAAATAGTTGACCATTTCAACTATTATTGACACCTGATGATCAATCATGATGATCTGCTATACTTAGACCTGCTCAGAATATTGTCAGTGCTATCAAGCACTGTTGATTTATCTGCAAGCAATTTGACACAGCTGCAACAATGGGCTACTCGCTAATCGTCATTTGTAGGTCAAAAATCATCAAATTTAGTTGTTATTAGCACCATGCAATTGTCAAAGCCCCAAAGTGGGTTCTTGCACTACAGTAAATTTGTTATATATTGGTTAACCTCACTTGCACACTTGACAATATTCTTTGAGAGTGGATGCTTAATAGAAGTTGTATTGTGGTAACAAGTTGATCATGCAAGTTTGCTTACCAGATCTGATCCTCCAATCCCAATATTGACAACATCAGTAATGGACTTCCCCGTGTGGCCTATCAGTTAACAACAGTTACTACATACAATTATACAGTCACATACTATATGATTCATATGCAAAAAAACTATTATTATAATACATTGTGTAGTTCCAGAAATTCCATCCCCACCCCCCTCCCCCTCCGCCCCACCACAGAGGGGCCAGAGAAACAATAAAAATAATCACAGTTCGTATAGACAAAATTTATTGGAATTTCTGGGGGAAGGGTGGGGGGTCTTTAAAATATTATTCTGTGTGGAGGCTATTATTTCTGGAACTACATATTCCTTTACTATGCACTAGTTTTGCTTTCAATAAAATTTGTCTAATGAAACATATGTATTTACTGTACAGTACTGTACCTTTCCAAGTTCCACTCCTTACAGCCTATAAAGAAAAGTTACAGAGTAACTTAACTTAATTATTAAATTAATATAAAAAGGTACACAATACTTCAGTGAAGAACATCATGATTTAAGTAACATATTATGAAATTTGAATAGAAACAAAACAAATCCATACCTCACTAAATTCTCGCATGTGCTGTAGTACACCATTTACATCTCCCATAACCTATAGAATCCAATATTGTCTTAGTAATTCCTTAAATCTGTAAACTGTAAAATGTGCAAAAATGTTCTACAATATTACAACTATAAGCAATGTCTTTCTTGAAATGGTGTACATTACTCAAAACTGGCTCCCAATTAACATTACAGGGTACTTATATTATTGTGCTACAGTAATATTATATAATTAATTAACTTGCACTTACATCTTTCCCATCAACCAGAATTGGTTTATTTGAGCGATTTCGGAGAGCAACATGAAGGACAGCTCTATCCTGGAAATCAAAATATAACACAAATTATGAAATGGTCAATCATTGGTACAACAAAGTTATGGGCAGTCCTGGAACTGATCTATAGTACTTGCACTAATCTAGCACGCAAGACTGTAGCATGCAAAAATCCTTGTCACCTTTCATGAATGCTATAGAGTGTGGGTTCAATGCCTAGTCATAATTTTTTGATTATTTGGCTCTGATATTTTTTCAGCCACACAAGTATCATGGTACTGCATCATGTAGAAACAATACAGACATACTGTACCTCTGTAAAATTTATTTTCTCTCCAGAGAACATCTTGTCTCTCATGCTTTCAACTCCTCTGGACCTGGCCTGTAAATCAATCATTAAATATGCATTAGTCAACAACTGATCATGATACAGTTGTGTCATTCAATTAGTCAACAAATCAATTGATCAATCAATCCATCTATAATCAATCAAACAAATAACCATCAAATCAATCAATCAATGGATTGATAGATTGAACTTTTACTCACTCAGTCAACATCTAATTTCTTACCAGATCAAACAGCAACTTCATAGTTTCTTCAGTAACAATATTCTTTGAAAAATCAACCAAAAGCTTGCCATCTTTAGGTGTGTCTAGCTTCATGCTATAACCAGATAAACTCATCAATAAACAAACACCTATATATAATGATGATGGAAAATATCTAGCAAAAGAAATACAGTACATGTATTCTAAACAAGGCCACTTACAAAGTCATAGCAGATTAGGCTGCAGTCAAATGCTTTTTTTAATAAAAGGTAAGTGAGCCTATTTCTAACTACCAACTATTAATGAAGTTTCACATGTGAAAATTGCAAGTTTTACATTTATAAAAACAAGTTTGGCAGGTCAAGCTTCATGGTAGCTTGGGTCTATGCATTGTGAATCTGCCAAACCCACTGACAGATGCACAACAGATTAATAAGACCAAAATTGGTGACTGCACATCAATTGTGGTACCATTGTGGTCATGTGGCATCATGCGGGATGGAGTTTTGAATGGTACTACAGCCCTCCCCCCCCCCCATTTTAGCAGGGGGTTAATTAGTGGAACAATAGAGAAACATGATGCATGGCAAAAAATTAATATCGCATTAAATAAATGGGCAATAATGAGATTACCTAGTTTTTAGCTAGTTATCTCTTCTTGTTATGCACTTTCATGATTTCTTTGATTGAGGGTAGTGTATTGCAGAGTTTACCTTTTTTCACAGCTTTAATTTCTCTCAATCAGTACATTGCATAGCAATTATAAAAACAGTGGTAACTTTAACCAATCAAAGCAAGGGTGATGAAAGTGACATGACATTGTTTGTCATGATCCCTACATATGCATGTCCCCAGGCAACAACTACTATACTATGACTTTTTCATGATCATTAAAAAATTGCTCTATTTTCCATTTCTTTGCGCGTTAATCAAGTGAAAATAAGACAGGTGTTCTAGGGAGGGGGATTAAATTCCACGCATTTAACTCCGCCAAAATTCTTATAGCACCGGTTCCAGAACCTAAACAAATGTCATGCTCCTGTCAAGGAGAGGCAGTTCTAGAAATGTGAAGAAATGTTGTTTGCAAATGTGAATTATGAAGCTTTATGGAGAACATTTAAAAGCTTTTAACAAAGTAATATGCTGTAATGTGGTGTAGTGATTCGCTCGTGATCAAACACAGCTGATGCAGAAAAGAATCTTTTGTATACTTATCAATTTGAGCTGAAATGAACGAACTGCAAGAAACGCCGGAATCTTTCTTCCATAAACAATGCTTGATGGTGCAGATCTGTTTTAAAAGCTTGTTTGCTTTATCTCATGCACAGATATGACGGTACAACCAAAACAAATAAACCAAAAGCTTCAATTATTTTTCTGATCCTTAGCTGAACAACCGCGGTCCATATACAAGCTCCACTAGCAATTTTACCTGAATTTCTCGAACCGATTGGGATCCGATTCAAAAAGCTCTCTCATGTGCAGGACCGATGCTTTGGAGTGGTAGTGTTGCTGCAGGGCAGCCCATTCGGCAGAGATCGTGAGGGAAGACATCTTCTTTTGCTTTTTGCTGTCAGGAGAATACATGATCGACGTGGATCAACAAATGACAAACAGAGAGGGACTAGAAACTGGCAAAACACCCTCTCTTCCCACCCCTCCCCCCCCTCTTCCACTCTCCATTCCACACTATCCTCCCCCTTATTTCTCCTCAAGACCCACCAGAAAGCAAAAGATTTATTTTCTCTCTAAATCATTTTAACAAGGCTTTTATTCACTATTTCTTTAATTTTACGACGATATTAGAAACTCAACATTTTTCTACGAATCATTTCATACTTTGCACAAACTGGTCTTCCTGTGGTACGGCGATAAAAAGTATAAATACAAAGATAAATTAAATTGAAAGAAAAGAATAAACGTTCAACCAATGCTAAATATTACATGTAAAGATCAAGGGCATTTTATAGTCTTTTTTCAAAGTCAAAACAATAATGATAATAATTCGTTTTTTTATGAATTGGGCTTCCTGTGGTAGGCTCAAAATTTTATAAAAATCTGCAAAAAGAATTTTTCAGACATTAATTTTTTGATTGTTATCAAATCTCAAATCATCATATGTTTGTTCTTGGCTCTTGTGTCTGTAAATGAGTCCGAATTTTTAAGTACATGATATTTTTTCTTTTATCGGGTTTCCTGTGCTTTGCCTGTTGCGTCGAGAGGGATTGCATTGATTACATAAGTACCAGAAGTAGCAGAAAGGTCGTACTAGAAAGGCAGGCCATATTGCGGTTTTAAATGATCGGACATCTCTTTAAATCCACAAGTAGAATAGCGTTTAGTCTCGTTCCTTATCGTCTACCCTGCTTGATTCACGAAAGAATGATCCATGTAGCAGTTATTGGGGCCGGTGCTGGAGGTCTTTGTGCGGGGAGATACCTCTCTGGTCAGCCTGATGTCTTTAGTACTGTCATATATGAACAGACTAGTGGTGTTGGAGGAACATGGGTTTATAATGAAAAAACAGGAGTAGACGACAATGGTTTGCCTGTACATTCTAGCATGTACAGGAATCTGAGGTAAAGCTTGGTATTTGATAATAAGACACGACAACATGACCATGAAATTAAATGCATTATGATAATGCTACCAATAACGCTTTAAAACGTCTTTTTAATAAGCTCAATAAGTAAAATATTACATGTAATTGAAGAATTCAATTAACTTGTCATCAGTTATTGTGGAAAAATATCTATAAACTTTAAAATTCCACTGTATAGGGATATTAATATGTAATACATTATGTGATCACCACGTACAGATATACTGTATCACCACGACATGCTTCCCAATAGAGTAGATGATTCACAACCATCAGGGAACATCATCATCTCTGTAGTAATAATTAGTACTAGCTAGTGCTAAATAATGGATTAAGCACAATGCATATTTTACTGATTTGTATTTGGGTTCCAACTATAATGAATCAGAATATAATGTGTCGTAGTAGATAATTTTATCACCGTAAATCAAGTGTGGATCCAGCCAAAATTTTAGGGGGGGAGGCTAATTGAGTTTAGGGGGGGCTAATTGAGTTTCTTCCGTCAACACAACGGAAAACAATATAAAAAAGCATCGTTTTTTCCTGCTGAAGGGGCGGCTTCAGCCCCCCTTTGCCCCCCCTGGATCCGCCCTTGTAAATACGAAAGATAATAGACTGACGTTTCGGACGTTAGTCCTTTGTTGGAGTCAAATTTAGTAGAGCTACCACAGTAAATCTGTGAAACACTAATTACTAAATAGTACAAAATAGTGCTAGTTAAACAATAGAAAACAATGGAATTTGCATGAAATTGTGCTATTTAGTATTACTAAAGTTTCACAGATTTACTGTGGTCACTCTATTTGAAAGTAATAGTACAGTAAGGTTATGTATTAGCTATTCCTAGGTTGGGGATGGGGTACGTCTATTTCATATGCCCTAAAATAGTCCCACAATGCACTGGGATCACAATTCAACCCAGTTTTTTTCCTCAACCTTAGAATGGCTGTGCCGAGTTTCCTTCAAATTAGACCCTCTTGCCAGTGAAGATTAGTTCTAAAAAAGCCTGCAGCTCAGGGTTATTCATTGTCAAGATAAATACTTATCCCCTTCAGAATATGGTAGTCACCTTATAATATTTTAGCAATATTGATTGTTTTTTTTTAACAGGACAAATCTCCCAAAACAAGTGATGACATTCCCAGATTTTCAGTTTCCTGATGATGTAAGCTCCTACTTGACACACAGCCAAGTACAGCAGTATTTAGAAGATTATGCAGACCACTTCTCAGTCAGGGATCTTATACAATTCAACACTCAAGTAGTGAGAGTCACTCCACTGGTGGAAAATACAAAGGAAAAATGGGAAGTCACTGTGAAGGATTTGAAAACTAAGGATGAGACAACATCCATCTTTGATGCAGTTGTTGTATGTAATGGGTAAGTTTTTTGGATTATTTATTTCATATAAGGACATATTAGTGACACTTTACAAAGAAAAAATGGGAAGTCACTGTGAAGGATTTGAAAAGGATGAGACAACATCCATCTTTGATGCAGTTATTGTTGTTTTATGACAAGAAACAAATATTTATTTTCAAATTTCTGGCTAGAGTTATGGAGTCAATTTCCCCCTTTTATTTTATTTTGGTTAGGGGGCGACAGTGGGTATAGGCCTAGGGAGGGTACTTAGATTATTGTACCTGCATTGACCTGGACAATTTACTTGCAAAAATATAAGAAGTTTCCTTTGTATTCCTTATTTTATCACTGATGACTAACGTATGACTGACAATAAGTACCTGTGAATTCAAATATATAATTATAAACTCTGTACAACTAAAGACCAGGAATGAATGAATTTTTTCCTTGTTCACAGCCATTACTTTGAGCCGAAAATACCACCAATCCCAGGCATAGAAAAATTTCCTGGTCTTGTAATGCACAGCCATGAGTATCGTTATCCAGAAGCTTTTGAAGGCAAGAAAGTTGTTTTGCTGGGTGCAGCAGCTTCTGGAGTTGATATCAGTATAGATTTACAGAACAGTGCCCAAGCTGTTTATCTAAGCCATCATGGTAAGCAATTTACATGCAAGCTACCAGATAATCTTGAGCAGCATCAAGACATCAAAGAAGTATTTGCCAATGGGAAAGTTCTATTCCAAGATGGCCAAACAAGACAGGCAGATTGCATCGTTTTCTGTACTGGATACAACTTTTCATTTCCTTTTCTGACTGATGACTGCAACATTACTGTGAAAGACAATCGTATAACACATCTTTATAAACATTTGTTTAATATCAACCATCCTTCCATGTCATTTATTGGCTTAGGGATCCGAATCTGTCCCTTTCCACAATTCAGCCTTCAAGCTCAGCTTGTGCTTAGTGTTCTGTCTGGAAAGGCGTCATTGCCTTCCAAGGAAGAAATGCTTTCGGAGGAAGAAAAGGATTTTGAAGCGAAGATGTTAGAGTGGAAAAATAAGACTCATTATGCACATTTCTTAGGATCACAGCAATGGGATTATAATAATGAGCTTGCAGAGCTTGCTAAGTGTGATCGAATGCATCCAATTGTTCAAAATCTGTATGAATACACCTGGTCTTTTAGGGTTAATGATCTTTTGGGGTATAAAGACAAAGAATTCAAAGCAACGTCCAATAGTACATGGGTAGACGTTGATCAATCTGATTCAATTACTGGATAGATAGATGGTAATTGTTGATTGTATTATCCAAAGTTGGGAACCAAATCAAGACCAGGTCATTAGCAGTGGTGCGCTCACACCTGACCTCTAGGACAGTTCTGACAGATTCAATTTCTGGTCTTGGCATCGCATGGAGGTCATGGAGTCGTTTTGGGTTTCTCCTTAGATTTGTTATTTTTTATTGTTTTTTTTTTATTGTTTTTGTTTTCCTCACACTGATATTTTATGCAACACGCTAAAAAATCAGCCCATATGATATATTAGCCAGCCCATTCCAGAGGTCAGAATCTACAGTTGCAGGGTTTGATAAAATCGATGTTTAATTTGTTTTGCGTTGATTAGATGGTGCAATTAAGGTTTGCATTGGTATAACAACCAGTGAATCAAGGGTGGCTTATTTACCTCTTGGGTCTCTGGTTTAATAGAGGTTTTGCACCATCATGTACCCATTCAATAATACTGCTTGGGCTGCCTGTGGTTAGATGGCATGCAAAATGATTGTAATGTTCCTGTCATCTAACATGGCTACCATCACGTGGTGGTGCAAAACCTCTACTCCTGGACTTGGCATCTCATGAAAGTATAGTTTATTCGGTCTTAATTTTCGGTCGTTTTTTTCTGGGTTTTCTGCAGGCTGTGGATTTAATTTTCTCCCTTCACAAAACCTAACAAGCTAAGTTGCAAATCTATCTGTGAATTAGTCATGCCCTGACCTTAATTCATAGTCCAGAGGTTGTTTCAAGGTATCAATATAGTGCAAATCATATATTCATGCAATAGCACAAGAGCTAAATAACACCAAACATATTTCTTTTGTTTTCAACTGTTTCATTTGTGCTATTTTGTACTATTATTAGTTAGCACTATTTTCAAAGATATATGGTTTGCACTCAAGTGATTTTTATGACCAGGTAAATTCATGATTCTAGGGGTGCTGATAAGATGTCTGCCAGAGGTTTAAATTTATACAATATGTTCTTAGCAAGTATTAAATTAGGCACAAGATGACAAGAGCAGAAAGCATGAGGTGTGAGATTATCACCTCTGACAGAGAGCAATTATTTTATTGATATATAATACAATTTTACAAGGGTAATATGACATTAAACTTGTTTTACTGCTTTTAATGCCACAGGTGTAAATTATGGCCCCGTCCACACTATGCCGGATAAATTTGAATCCGAAACTTTCACACAGAAACCGAAAAAAAAGTTTTCCATCCACACTAGGCCGATCAGAGGTGACAAAAATGCTTCATTGCACATCTGGGCATGTGCATCGAAGCTGAAATTGAGCCCGCGGTGAATTATTAGCCTTCCCACCATGTTCCCATGACAATCATGACGTCATCGTACCCGAAAAAAATTTATAATATTATGATTTAAATTTATCAGGCATAGTGTGGATGGGGCCTAAGATATATACTTTTATTTTCTCTAAACTTGAATCTGTTTTAAATCATTGAGGGCCTTTTTCAGGCAACACTGCCATGTTGTTTTGAACGATAGATTCTACCACATTATTTTAGCTTAGGGTTTTTAAAGGTTTTTATTCGCATGAGAATAGACTTCCCAATATAAAGGAATTCTTGTATCTTTGGAACCTTTTATAGTCACCAAATATGTTTTCCTTTAAGTTAAATAACAGACAAACAACCCAAACTAGTTGATATAGGATTTCTGCAAGTTTAGGATCAGGCACATGCATAGTTAATTCATAACAACACTCTCCTCTAAAACCACCCTGCTGGAAAAGCTTGGAACCTTTATAACCACATATTAACCTAGGAGGGGTGAATGTCAATTGAGGGTGTACGTTATATTATGGCTTTCTCATCTGGAAAATCAATGGGTAACCCATATAAAATGAGCAAGTGGCAGGGTCCAAGTTAGAAAATTGGGAAAATTGGTTAGAAAATTAATTAAGGGTGCAGAGAAATATTGCCCTGTCCAAATTAGGCAGATCCAGGATTTCCTTCAAGACAGCTGGGTTATGCATTCAAGGCGCGGCAGGGCATGTGCATCCACCTGTAATAGACTTAAAACCAAAAAAAAAAAACACAAACAAACAGTACATTTTGTCTGAGAAAAAAAACAAGATTACTTCTCGTAGGGGAGGGCTAGGGTCTGCAGCCCCCACAAGTTCCCCCTTAAATTTGCTCATGCTGCTGTCACATGAAAGTGCAATTATCCATACTCCCCCTCCCCCCATGGAGCAATTTTTGTTCTTTCCCTGATCCCCCTACCTCTCCGAAATTCCTAATCCCTCTTTGTGTGTGTGGATGGGGGGAGGGGGAGGGTATGGAAATTTGTGGAACTACTATGCAACAGCTTACTGACCAGCAGAGGGTGTTTGAACTTGAAATGTAATGAGCATTCAAAGATAAGAGAGTCAATCAATCAATCAGCCTTTTTTGATTACAAAAAAGGCTCCAGCTTAATATGGCATCAAGTCCTATTCTTCAAGTACAGAAATAAGCAAATAAAACTTAGTTGCCATATAGCAAAGTTTCTGGTGTTACATCTTTTGGGATCCCTGTGTATATGTAGGCTGCGTTGCTTGACGGTCTGCGGTCAATAGGTTAACGTGTTTTGTTATAAAGATCACGAAAGCTTGTAATTAGTCTACTTCAATTTTTAAAGATGATTTATGTTGCTGTGATAGGAGCAGGAGCTGCTGGTTTATGCGTGGGAAGATACCTAGCTGCGCAACAAGATGTCTTCAGTGCTGTAATATACGAACAATCCAGTTATGTCGGGGGTACTTGGGCTTATAATGAGAAAACAGGACTAGACGATAATGGAGTGTCTATACCTTCCAAAGTATACAGCAATCTAAGGTAGGCAGATCTGGTGTCAGTCGTTATAAAACGTTGTTTAGAGTAACTATTTGGGTTGCGATATTTGGTAGAGTATTTCAGGGGCGGATGCAGGATTTTAAAACGGGTGGATAATTCTTAAAAAGTTCTTTTGAGCCTTCTTTTTACAGTGAGTACAAAGGTAAAAAAAATGATTAAATTATAACGTATTGTGTACTGCATACTTGTGAATGCAGCTAAATTTTGACTTTTGATATGTTTTGTAATTAGATGCAATCATATTCTTCTATTTTCCTAAAAACATTCACTTTTACTTTAAAAAGGGGGGTGGAAATCCCCCCTATCCACCCCCCCTGTTTCCGCCCCTCTATATGGGGCAAGCTAATGCCTCCCCCTTAGTCTCCCATCTGCTACATCCTACAGGTGCTTGTACACTGATTTCGGTATTTTACATGCTATAATGTTTGAATTGATGACACTTACCATTGACACTGATTAAAAACATCATTTGTTTCATCTGCCACTGGAAAAGAAATAGAAGATTTGCTTACATGCTGTTTGCATATAAAGCACAGTGACTTGGCAGAACACGAGAGTTTAGTTTTAGGAGAAGCTCTTGAGTTATTTTGTGAATAAGATTGATGTGATTGAAAGCTAACGTCAGTGCAAGTCCTGTTTGCTCTCATAAAGCTCATGCTCCCAACAAATTATTTAATAGTGTGGCTTGGCAGAATTCTGGGGGGGGGGTACTCTTGCCGGTTTAGGGTATAGATGTGCCGCTGAGCCCTCTGAACCCTGACCTTGTTCCAGAGTAAAAATCGCTGAAATTCATACCCTGTTCCAGAGCAAGATTGCTGAAAACCCTGTTCCAGAGAGGAGAGATCGTGATTTCATATACCCTGTTCCAGAGCAAGCACGATTTTATATGCCCCAGTGGTGGATCCAGGATTTTTCAAAGGGGGGTTCCGTTTCTTAAACTGTGTATAATTCTCCTTTGTTTAGTCGATGTTTGACAAAAAAATTGGCTCTAATCACCTAATTTACTATCTAGTAACGGAACTTAAAGCTAAATTAAACATTATAACAGCAAATATCAAAACTACTAATATTTTTTTATTAACATTTATATAAGACATATTTCTATTACCTAAAAGATCAAACCTTCAAGGGGGGTTCCATGGACCCCTTCGAACCCCCCTGGATCCACCACTGTACCCTGTTCCAGAGTAGAATCGCTGAAAACCATACCCTGTTTGGCGGCACATATACTCGTATAGCGAATATAGGGGAGTGGGGGGACCCCCCCCCCCCCCCCCTCCCGGGCAGAATTTTGGATAGAATAAGACCCTCTCACTTTACTCAATGTAACAATTTGATGACCCTCAAGAGAGTGAATGAAGTCTTAGAAAACCCACATTTAATGTTCTCATTTAATTCCAGAACCAATCTTCCAAAGCAAGTCATGGGTTTTCCAGATTTTCCATTTCCTGATGAAGTAAGCTCCTACATGACTCATGCTCAAGTACAAAGGCATCTAGAAGACTATGCAGATCACTTCTCAGTCAGGAACCTCATTCAATTCAACACTCAAGTGGTAAGAGTCACTCCAAAAGTGCAGGAAAATACCAAGGAAAAATGGGAAGTCACAGTGAAGGATGTTAGAAGCGAAAAGGAGACCACATCTATCTTTGATGCAGTGGTTTGTTGTATTGGGTAAGAGATTTTTTTAAATCTAAAATTAAATCTAATAAAAGATAAGTGCATTACTTTGAACTTGACAGAAGAAGCATGTTTGGCTTACCAAAACAAGTTACTTTGCGTAAATCAGGTCTTAATTTTTACTTCACTTAATGACAGATCTTACACAATGCCTTAGACTCCAAAGAAGTTGGATTCCAGATTCCAGATTAAGTGTTGGATTCTGGATTCTAAAATCAATCTTTTCGTCGATTTTGGATTCCGCTTCCCACACTTGGGGTGAACATTTCCAAAAGGTTGTCCGTTTTGTCCACTAAAACAGCCCCAAAATCTCACATAACTACGGTATCTGTCATGCATATAATAAATCCACGTTCATGATCACAAAGAGAATCCAGAATGAATAAAGAATTTCCTTTGAATTTCTTGATAGGAAAGTGCCAAAAATTCCACCAATTCCTGGAATAAATGAATTTCCTGGTCTTGTGCTGCACAGTCAAGATTATCGTCACCCAGAAGACTACAAAGACTAGAGGGTTGCAATACTGGGTGCTAAATCTTCAGGCGTTGACATTTGTATTGATTTAAGGAACAGTGCAGAGGCTGTTTATTTAAGCCATCATCATGACCGAATCGTTTGCAACTTGCCAGACAATGTTGAACAGCATCTAGATGTAAAGGAAGTCCTTGCTGATAGGACGATTATTTTTCAAGATGGCCAGACAAGAAAGGCAGATGCAATTATTTTTTGCACTGGCTACGAGCTTTCCTTTCCTTTCCTAACCGATAAATGTGGGATTACTTTAGAGGATAGTCGCGTAACACATCTTTACAAGCATTTATTTAATATCAAGTATCCTTCCATGTCATTCATTGGTTTAGGAATTCAAGTATGTTTTTTCCCACAGTACAGCCTTCAAGCTCGTCTCGTAGTTGCATTTCTCTCCAAGAAGGTAATGCTACCAACAAAGCAAGAGATGCTTGTAGATGAGGAAACAGAATTCCAAGACAAAATCTCCCAAGGAATGAAAACTCATTATGCGCATTTCTTGGGAAATAAGCAGTGGGAGTATAATGAAGATATTGCAAAGCTTGCAAAGTGTGAACCAGTGCCTCCTATTGTTCAGAATCTATATTACCATCACTGGACCTTTAGGAGTAAAGACCTTTTAGGATACAAAAAAAGAGAGTATAAAGCGACATCTGACAGCACTTGGATAGACGTGGTAACAGATTAATACAAACAGATGATTCCAAAGTAGGTTCTATGTTCTTCCTTGATAAGCATGACACATGGCTACACCTTCTACCGCAACAGGACACCAGAGGCTACTTATTAAGAGTTGTGATAGATGAGGCAGTAAGCCGTGTGGGATGGGCTCGGAAATCATATAAGAACATGCGTAATAGGTAAATTACGAGCCTTGTATGAAGCGACTGAAGAAGAGTGCAAACAGTGGGCCTTTCACAACTTCAAGTCGCGTAAAAAAGAGTTACTAAGGGTTAGTGTTTGGACTTTGTTTGCAAATATCTCTTATGAAATGCGTTTTCATGAAATGTGGGCTTTTTCGATAGTTTTAGTGTGGTGGGACGATTAAAAATGACATTACACTTGAAAACGCTTTCCACAGTGGAGCCATTTGAAATATTTGACCCATGCGAATTTTGAAAACGTTACTGCGGTTTTCTATATTCTGCAAACTCAGACATTCCAACGGCTTATTGTGAAATTGGCTTTTCACTGCCGTCAGTCAAGAACATAAAAGGTACTGACTGATTATTTTCAACTACTAAGTTCGCTGAATATCGAAAACCGCTGTAATGTCATTCACATCGGAACCCCGGTTTTTGGCATGCGCAAACGATAATGATGTGTTATTTCCGATCGCATAGCTGCGCTTTCGATCATTTTCGTGTAGAAACGCTAAGCTAGTGTGGCAAGTTTTTCCGGTGACATATAAATGGAGCGTGCGGCGTTTTATCGAGTAAATACGGTACTATCCAAACAAAAGTTGTCAGTTCGTAATGGAACGGCTTTTGATCTCTTAACCCTGGGACAGATTCTACAAGGAGTGGATAAGCGCTATCCGACAGATAAATCCTTATCCAATGAATAAGTTAGTGCTGTTATCCAATAAATTAATCCACTGGATAAGATTTATTCGTCGGATAGCGCTATCCACTACTTACAACCGGGGCGTGAGCGCATGGCTATACCTTCATTACTGAAATACTCGTAACTGGCTCGAAATGCTTTGTTACTGTAACTATCAAAACGTATTAATGTAATTAACAAAGTTGTTTATTATTATCATTATTATTATTATCATATTATTATGCAGTTACTATCATCATCATCATCATCATCATCATCATCATCACTATTGCCTAATAAATTAAAATTACACTTTTGGGGCACTATTTACAGGCCCCCTTTGCAATTTAGTAGAGCATCCTGAAGGGATGAATGGCAGCTGGGATTCGCCAATTTTGGGGCTGGAATGTGATTACATGAACTGGGAGATAACTGGGACTGGGATCTAGCCATTATGAATGAATAACAAAGTCTCCAAAATGGAACTAGGTTTCAGTTTCTCCTCTAATTAAATTTATAATTTAAAATTTAAAATAGGAGTCGAAATGCAAAGTTTAATATTCTCAGTCATTAAATCAGTTGCATATAGCTGAAATTATAGGTCAGTCCCCTTATTTCCATTTCCCGCTAGTCTTTTGGTAAGCAGCCTTATGTGACTTTTTAATACTGGGATTTTGCAGCTATTTTGCAGTCGATTTTGTAGAATTTTGGGCTGGGAAATGGGATTAGGACCCCACCCTGCTTCGTACCTACCTCGTTTGTTTTACTGTTTTGGTAACCCTGTGCCATACTCGTCTACTCCACCACAGGGCGCCCGCCACCCTGTGAAACAAAAAGAAGAAGAAAAGAAAAGTCATTTAGGGTAAAATCAAGAACTTCTATATTTCTGTAAGTGCTGAATTTACATTTACTTCTAGTTACCATTAAGTCAAAAGACTTTAAGATAAGGTTGAGAAGTTGTTCTTGGTTTCTTCAAACCCACTGTGGTCTAATGTTTGACGGTAATGTTTGTTGTAATGGTCGTGCACGAGAAGACACATGAATATGGATACAACTCCAGCCTATAATAATAAGTATAGCATTTTGTTTGCTCACTCAACCTAATATTGTCCTTTAACAATTGGTGGTTTTTAAAGCCGCCATGTTGGATGATTTTAACAAAAGATTCGTCATTAGTCTCTTTTGTTTTATCATCCAACATGGCCGCCGTATCTTTTGCTATTTTATTCTCTTGGGAATGATTGAAAACCAGCAATAACAACCAGAACACACTCAACACTTTTTCTATGAGTTAAGTTTTTTTCCCAAACTGTGACAAAAGATTGCTTTCTCAGCTGTTCTTTTCGATAAATGCAAAGAATAAATGCTTACAATTATTTGATCACATTTAATTTTCTAAGAAGTTTAAATTGAAATAAGACCTTTGATGGAAAAACAACTTCAAACTGGAATTGGTGACCATGTAATATATTATAACTAATTAATGGAAATGATGTTAGATGGGCGTGGCCACGTTATTATTGCTCTTCCATTATCAGAATGCTGGTGGTATGATCATAAAGAGGTTTTGCACCATCACATGACGATGGCAGCCATTCATGTTAGATTGCAGAATGCAATCATTTTACATAAGGAAGAATTCCCTGCAAAGGGTAGGGCAGAAAAGCAACAGGGGCTTAAAAACTTTAATTTCATTTGTGTTGCTGTTACTTTAAAACTTTAATTTCATTTGTGTTGCTGTTGCGTCAACTATTGTCAATCAAAATATCACCTCTCCTAAAGTACAAGTCTTTATATCTCTAAACTGCGTGCACTCAATTTTGGTTGGATTTCTATTATTGTTCTTTAGCCCCAAAAGAGCATTTAAAAAATATTGAGCTTAAAAACATATAGCTGTGATCATTCCCAAGAGCAAAGGGATTTTATTGTTCTGTCATCTAACCACAGGCAGCTCAAGCTGTATTATGGGCATAAGCACGATGGTGCAAAACCTCTATAGAATCTTTGCACATATTGGATGGGTGTGGTCACCTTAATGTTCCACTGCTAGTGTGCTGGTGACATAGCCATTTGGGATCACTGCAGGTTATTGGATAGGCGTGGCTGTTACCAGTATTGTTGTTCCATTATGAGTATTCTGAAGTGTTATAACCATATAGGATCTATGCACA
This sequence comes from Actinia tenebrosa, assembly GCF_029948245.1. Taxonomy (NCBI): domain Eukaryota; kingdom Metazoa; phylum Cnidaria; class Anthozoa; order Actiniaria; family Actiniidae; genus Actinia; species Actinia tenebrosa. The sequence continues at coordinate 4,193,802 of NW_028292579.1, read as the reverse complement.
TATTGGATTCATGCATTGTAGGGCTGTTTTGGGGGACATGACATATTTCAAAGGTGGCATCTATTTCATCCCCTAAAACAGTCCCAAATTACAATTGTTAAAGGTCGTACACAGTGACAATTAATTTGATTAACAATAGACTATTCCCCATTTACTGTCCAAACTTCTGTCTCAATCAGAGTACGGCAAGCATCTACCATAGACAAGACAATACTCCATTTTACAGTTCTGTTCCAAGCCGAGGCTGGAGTTTCCGCGCATGATAAAAAGTATAGTTTTGCTATGCGCAGAAACTGCAGCCTCGACTTGCAACTATCATTCATGGTCATTCGAACGCAACTGTAAAATGGAGTATTGGATCAAAAGGGTTTCCTTTTGTGGTATTATGAAACATTATTTCGTAGTATAAACATTTTCCCCTCAAATTACTTTTAGGAATGAGGATTTTCTCTCAAGACATAAATATTCCAGACTCCTAAGACATTCACCAAAAGGTAAATCAATATGACGATACATGTAAAGTTAAATTTGTATTTTATGACTTTTTCAATAATTTTCACAACAAAATATTATCCAACATTTTTAAAAAATTCAAAAAGTTCATCGGCCATTATATCCATATATCTGTCCAATGTATCTTCCCATTCCAAAGAAGGGTTTAACCAAAATTAGCCCAAAATTGAATTTATTGATGACTGCAATGATAGCAATGACTGCCAGGTGGGCAAAATTTTAAAATTTGGAACTTCTAGAAATATAGGCTTTGTTTAACTAAAATCAATAGCGCAGCGCAGCCGTGACGTCTTAAAAACAAAGACAAAGACGAAATTTGGACAAACAAACTTACAAGTTTACTTTCAGCAGATAATTTTCACAGCCGATCGCAGTTGATCTTAGTTTACATTGGTTATTATTGTAACTTTAAGTAAAAATAATAAAATTGGTTCGTATAATCCTCGTAGTAGTTAAACAGGATGCAATATTTGTCCGAATCTTTAAGCTATTTTTAGAATCAGTGCGCTGCTCTATTGGAAACATCTCAGGTACTCAGGTCTTTACCTCACAAAAAGTGTTTATGAAAATTGGCCCAAAATTGCATTTTTCGATGACCCCCGGGTGGGCAAAAATTTCAATTTTGTCACTTCTGGAAATCTAGCTAATTTTTAAATGGAAATTATAGGAAACATGTCAGGTATTACAGAATGGACAGAAAAACAGACTGCCAATAGGTCTTAAGCTCCAAAAAAGTGTTTATCAAAAATTGCTGATAACTGAATTTTTCAAATTCGTCAGTGGAAAGAAATAGAGATGAATTTCAAAATTCTGTGTTTATATTATTTTATTAACTTAACCATTGACTATGGTTTTAATAAATTGAGGACTTGAAAATAGTTATTTACAGTTTTTTTCCATTTCCTGCAACATGCTAGACAATGATTTTTATCTAGATAATAATGGACTATAATTCTGATCAGCCCGATTGGTATTTATAAAAGGATGGGATAGCATCTACTAAGGTAGAGTTAGCTGCCTTGATAGAGTCTTATTTGGTTGCTAATACAAACTATTATTTATGAAAATCTCAAAGTTTTTCATAGAAATACACTCGTTACACATCACTCTTCATAGAAATAACTTAAACTTTTCATTGGGGCCCTTTTAGAAAAGCCCGCCATATCACTACTATGAGACACACAAGCACTGAATGTGCCAAAAACATTGGGTTTGAAACAACCCAAAATATATCATTGCTCTTATACTGGGATATTTGAAGATGATTTTTCATTTTTTCTTGTCTTTTTTTTCATGTTTCTTCCATATAAATCTCTTTTTACTATGTTCATCAAAATCTTTCTCCCTCCTGCCTACAAAACTAGGTGGTTTAAAACTCTTCTGATGAATTTTTTTTCTCTCTTCAATTATTACAGCACCACTTGTCAAATCAACCTTTTTCTCTACAAAAGAGACAACTGCTTTGTGACATTAATGACACATGGTGGGATATGATAATTCATCTTCAATTCCTCTCAGTGCAAACTTTGTTGTTGTGTCATGACTGCAATTTCAGCTTGTTTTTCCATAAATAGCAATTGATCCACTAGGAAACAGTCTCTTGGATTCTTTACAATTTTACCCAGACCAGCCACGATGGACTCTTCATTTTGAAACTCTTCTCCAAACCTTGCATCTTTTAGAAAAATGTATACTTTCTGGAACTCGTCCTCACCAAGAAGTTTGATACACTCTCTGATTATTAAGTTAAAGATTTTTTCAAAATCATGAAAGAAATTAATTGCTTTTAAGAAAGCAGTTCACTCAAATTAAGAAATATTTTACCATTCAACTGCTCACTTTATGTAGAATCAATACTAAAAGTACTAAATTATTTGATTTAAAAAAATGCACTTTGAAAAATGCATGTGAATGGTATACCAACATACAGTATACTTAAAAACTGCTGGCCAGCATTGTCTGGAAACATTTTGGACCTACCTAGACCTAGGCCTTCCTTGAGGTCATAAATCTACTTTCCATCCACCTTTCCATCCACCATCTTTCTTCCTTGGCTCCCCTCACCTCCCTTCCCCCTCTCAACAGGTGTTTATCTTCCCTTTGTGGTTTTTCTCAGAAACAGTCATATTTTTGGTAACAATAAAAGGATACTTTCTCAAATTTGTCATTCTCTGTTCCCTCATAGTCATTGACAATGCCTGTCCCCCCACTATTTCATCTGATAATGATGAGTCCAGCTCAGTTGCACTATATTCTAAAGCATTTTCCATTTGATTTACTAGAGCACTGAAGTCATCTTCCTCATCGTCACTGGTGTACTTCAAAGTCTCTTCATTGTCACAATTGTCGCTGGTGTCACTGTCGCTGGCTTCAAACTCATCTTCAAATTGTGAGTAATATGTTTCTGCTAACGTGGCATCCTCGGGAATATCTGAAACCACTGTGAGATCATAAGGATTATCTGTTTAAAATAATAATAATAAGGCTTTAAAATATGTCTTTATTGTTCGATTGGTAATTTTCAATTTGTAAAACATTATACACTGTAGTTTAATGGTATCATTATATTAACCATTACCATAAGTAGAAAACAATTTTTTCCCATGCCTGTCATTAACAGATTATTATTATATGTTTTTGTGATTCGCAAATAACGAAATAAATTGGGAAAGAATGGGTGGCATGGCAGTGGGAGCACTTGGCTCTCACCAATGCGAACCCGGTTCATGGGTGGTTCATGGGTGGTTCAAGTCCCATCAGGCCCGGTGTTGTATGTGAGTAGAAATTTATTCATTCATTTGTTCGTTCATTCCTGCATTCATTCATTTATCCATCCACCCACCTATCCACCCACTTACCCACCAATCCATCCATTGATCCATCCATCCACCCACCCACCCATCCATCCACCCATCCATCCATCCACCCACCAATCCATCCATTCATCCATCCATCCACCCACCCATCCATCCAAACATCCACCCACACATCCATCCACCCACCCATCTATCCACCCATCCATCCATCCACCCACCCACCCATCCATCCATTCATCTCTCCCTTCCTTTATTCATTTTTTAAAATATTGAACATATAATTGTGAGCATGAAAAGAAGCCTAAAATGTTTGGAGTTTTCTGACTCAAAGGGATGCAATCTTAAAGGAAGAAAGTATCTTCTGCAAACCTTCTTCACTGTTTGCCCATGTTCTGTTGTTTCCATTTCCTTGCAAAGGTACGTTCTCTGATGAGAAACCAACTGGTCTCCTGTTTTCAACTGAGTTTTGCTTGTTGAATGTAAAATGAGGATCTTGAAAAACTTCAGGATGGTCATCCACCCAAGGAAGGGAGACCTGATTCTGTAGATTGAAAAATGAGCTGATGAGCTGAGGAAGACACGCAGGGTATGTGGTAAATTAATAGTGATAAATAGATATTAATGAGATGCCAATTAGCAAGGTATATATGTAGGTGGCTTATGTACCTAGTAAGAGATGTTTAGTAAGGGGCATAGATCTGTTTTAGTGGAGGTTAATAATGAGATGTAGACACTCATTTAGCTTGCAATCATGAGATGTGACCAGAAGACACCAACTTGGTCAGTTTACTTTGATCTCAATAGTCATCACAGCCATTCCATCCAAATATGTACTGTAGTGTTATATTGGAAAAGGTGTAGTATCATAAGCTAAGGCATTTTATGGATCATTTTTGGGAGTAATGTTTATAGTTATGAGTACAAAAGTATTGGACCTTTTTTACACTTGCCTGTTTCTTCTTGTGCGACATATATTGTGCCTGAGCATCACTCCCTTGATTTGCCATGAATTGTCTTAAAAGAATAAAACAAATCATGCTATGATTGAGTGTGCACTATTGCAAACATTTCTAAAAATGAGTAGACCTTACTTTATTCTCTCTGCCTCTTCATCAGCTTTCTTCATTTTTCTCAGTTTCATTTTGTCCCTAAGAAAAGAATGAAAATAGAGGTATAAGCTTCACTAAACATTTTTACAAGCATTTTATTCAAACATGGGTCAAAATCTAAATACCTAATACCTGCAGTTTACTACACCATTATTTATTTTATTCTTTACTTACCTTAACTAGCCTTATACATTATTTTATTATTTTACATTAGTTACTACAAGAACTACAAGATACAATAGTAGTTTTTACAACTTTTATTTTTTCGATTAAAAATTACATTATGGCAGCCATGTTGGTACCAATTAACAAAAGATTTCTCATTGGCATCCACTGCTAACTTCACCAAGATGGCTGCCATGTTTTTGTCTTTTGACTCTCTTGGGAACGCCATCAATTCGTATTTGCAACAACTACATCATCCTGACAGTTGCATAAGCTTTTGACACATTGCCAATGCTTCTTTGTTGGATTTATTTTGTCAAGTGAACCAAGCTTTCAGGTTTCTCAATGGTATTTTGGTTTTGTAGGACAAAAAGTCCTTTGGCACCTGGGGTACAACTACTTGGTACACAAAATACAATTATGTATGTACATGTACTTACAATGGAGTCATGGGTCGTTCCTCTGGCTCTTCATAAAGTTTAGGTCCACCATTCCTGCCAGATCTTGTTACTGGTCTTTCAACACTAAAACATGCACAGCAAGTGGTCAGAATGTTTTTTTTTCTATTGCCTTTACACATTATACACCATGTGCATAAATTTTAATTCTACATCAATTGATGACATTGTTTGATTGTGCAGCCTGTTCATTAGTCAGACATATCACTTAGGTTAAGGTGTCAGATGGCTATCCACAATTCCTACCATGAAAGATAAATGTCTTCAGGAAATTTAGAGTATCATTTGATCGTTACTGCTAGCATACACCACCCTAACAGACTCTGTTAAAGTCACCCAAGAGTTCAGTCACGCGAGAGCACAGTCGCCTAAACCAAACTCATCCAAAGTTGTTGTTCACTATGCCATAATATATGGTTCAGTCACCCAGTGTTGAAGTTGGTTCACTACTTAAGGGAATAAAACTTCTTTTGGGAGAAGGCACGAAATAGTTTGCACAAGAATGATGTTTTTCAAGTTAATTTAATACTAATGTGTTTTAGAGCCTACCAAGAATACACTCTTTAACACTCATCCAAAAATGACGATGAATAATGCCCACCTTAGCATTGCAACAAACAAAAGACTGTCAACTTAATACCACTGACGACAAGCTTGTTTGGGGTCTTTTCTAAGGTATCACAAAATTAACTACTTTACACATAGTTATATGGGTTTACTGGTAACACAAATCACTCACTCACTCAATGCTGCAAGGTGTAAATTTTAAAACTACCTTACCACCCCATTAGACTGCTTTAGCTTAGGCATAATGCTTTGCTGATTTCAGACCAGGTGTCATTACCTTGTATATTATTTCTTTGTTTGGATAATAACACCTTATTAGATAAGGTACACTATTACCATACTGATGATTTTTAGGTGGCCATGGTTGGATGCAAATGAAACTAAGAATAATTGTATTCTCAAAGGAATGACAAGTGGTCTGAAATAAATGGGCAAAACATGTGCCCACAAGCTAAAGAGGTCAATAGAATGCTTTGTGTTTGTTCAGTGAGCTATTGTATGGAAGGACTGGTTAGTTATGGCTTTGTTCATCAGCTAGTAATTTAATTACTGCATGCCCAACTTTACCTTATTGGATGTTGACCTCCTTTGGCCTTAAAGCTATCTTTTACACTTAGTTTATCCTGCATCTGCAAACTTAATTTCTATAAAGAAAAGTATGTGCAGCCAATTAATATAAATGTTAACATTATTACACTTAGTTAAATGGCGTATTATAGAATTAATAAGATAAATAAAATCCCTTACCATCCATTAAAAATCACCCTCATCATGATTGACTTACTTTCATATTACTTGCAATGAAATCAAACTTGACAATTTCTGACCCACTTGGACGTTTACTCGGATCCTTTGCTAATAACCTGCCATTAATTGTGTTGTATTGATTAATTTTGTCCCCAAGTGCTCAGTTGTATAGTATGTGTTACAGTGAGTTACAACATGTGCAGAGGTGAAGCATTCGGGAAGCACCGCTGGCGTGCGCTGCTAATGTACCGCCTCTCACCAATGCGGGCCGAGTTCATGTCCTGCCGATCTCGATGTCGTATGTGAGTAGAGTTGTTTGTTGGTTCTCTCCCATGTGCTTTGAGGGTTTTTCTCCGGGTTCTTCAGTTTTCCTCCCTCCACAAAAATCAACTACTAAATTCTAATTCGATCTTTGGGCTTTCACCTAGTTTGGAGGCTAGCTCTGTTGTGATTGTTCCACGCTGTGATACAACAGCTAAAGCTAGTAGATTCTGGTCAGACATATCGATTCATGGTCAATGAATAACTTTAATTACCTTTCGTATAATTTCTGTAATTCTGAGCTGTACTGGGTCGACAGTTTAGGAGGATCTCCCTCGATTATTTTATACATTATACCCATTAGATTCTGTAAAAAAAAAAAAAGAAAAAAGAAAGAAAATATAAAAAGCAACTAAGGAATTACAAATAATAATATGGGCTTTTCATCTTGTCACAGTGAAAGCTGAGAAGATGGTGGTGGAAAAGGATTAAAGAGGTTTGGTTGGAGTAAGGTCACATACATGGCTAGAGGCAGGCCAACATGGATATCAGAGAATAATAAAGTTGTAAGTATTTAAAATGTATGGGATTTCTGATTTTTGAGTTGTATTTTACCGTGCAAGAGATTAACCAACTGACGTCAACCTTACTGACACTAGTCTGGAGTATTTATTCTTACAGTTGGTTTATGTAACTTACCTGTCCTTGAAAAGGATGCTCTAAATTACACATTTCATATAAAATTGCACCTAAAGACCTGGAAATCAAAATTAGAACAAAATCAAATCTTCTCAATCAAGTCCAAACATAAAGATATTGAACGTGGCCTCTTTTTTCACTAAAGTCTGTTGCCCCGTGCTATAAATGACATTAATTTTGAAATACTAGCCAAAGCAGTTGAAAAATTATTGGGATAGGTGGGAGCCCTCATTGCCCATCCTCTTGCTACAGCCTTGATATCCGCTATTGTCATGGTGAAAAAATAGGTTTTGTGGACATCAAACAATACAGTATGTGTTTCCATAGCCACTTGCTGTTGAAACTTTATGTTCACCAATACTGTGGAAACCCAAACCCTATTGTCAACATAGCAAGTTGTACAATTTGTGTGTGTGATTGGTTGTAATTTATTACAACTCTTACCATATATCTGACTTGTGGTTGTAAGCTTCGTGTTTCAGTACTTCAGGGCTCATATAATAAGGTGTACCAGTGAACGTTGTGGCCATGTCTGAAGTTCCCATCAAAATTCTTGAAATTCCAAAATCACCTGTAACAAAAGTAATTTGAGATTATATCTAAACGTCAAAAAAAATTCTGATGGCCCAGCTCCTTCCAGATAATTATCTTCAATTTAAAAGAGACATTAATTCAAGCATACACAGCCAAACCTATTGCAGTTGCTTACCTAATTTAATCATGTTATTCTTCAGAAAGATGTTCCTAAAAATGAATGAAGTACAGTTAGGGGACTGGTCACTATTTAGTTGGAATTTCAAAAAGGCGTGGGGGTGTTGGGGGGGGGGGGGGGGGGTGCTGCAAAATTAGGTAAACCACACTTAAATTTTCCAGGGCTGGCATTTGCACAGCTTCCCAGCTGTCTTTTCCCTGCATTAAAATCAGTGACCCCCTTCATTTCAACCGGCCTTAATCCTCTCTTAATAATGACCATTCCCTATTAATCCTTTGGATTCAATTAAGGACTGGCAATGTTTTTAAGTTCTGATATATTCTGATGTTATTGAAATAAGGATTAAATAATGATTATCATTATTATATAGATATCGGTGAAATACCAGGTTTTCTCTAGTGTCGAAAACTTGATATCTTTCACCAGTGGAAGATACCATATCTTTCACTAGTGAAGATATTGCTGTTGACATAATAATGTATCGGCTTGCTATTTTAATAAAGAATTTTTGAGCTTCTGTTTTATTTAAGTTTCATTGATGTCTATATAATAAACAGAACATTACATGGCCGCTTGGAGATACGCTGCGCTCACTAGTGAGATATCAATTGAACACTCGAAGATAAAATTCGTATCTCCGCGCGCCCATGTAATATCCTCTATTTATCATTTGGGTTAGCGTTATTAACACACCTTGTTTTCAGGTCTCTGTGAAGAACTCTCCTGTTAAAAGAAAATTCTTTATTTTATTTTTATTTATTTATAAAATAACTGTTATAAATGTCGCGTTCTGATTGGTTTAGAGCGTGTGCTTTATGAGAGCACACAGCATGCGCGAGCACTTTCAGTTGCATCATTCCTGTCCAAAATAACAGTTGTTGAAATTTGTATTTTAAATCATAAAATAAATAAAAAACTTACTTGTTTGCTGTGCTATGTGCAGTTATAAAGCACTTGGGGATAGACAGAACACTCAAGAAGTGCTTCTCCAAACGCTTTGTGTTGCGCTTCTCCTAACACTTCTCTCTTGTTTGCCAACCCCTGCATGCTTCATAACTGCACAAAGCACGCACACGAGTTTTTTATTTCTTCATTATATCATGTCAATTGTACACTGAATCAAACTATGGCAATCAATTTGTCAATGAATAACTATTGTTCAAGACTGACTAGTGACTGACTAACCTCTCATACAGTGAAAATGCTGTGAAAATACAGTGAAAAGTCAGTTGCAGTCAGTGCAGAATGCTAGTTATTAAAATTAGCCACCATTATTATTCGGATTCAGTGTACGGTATATAGTCTTAGATTACTGAAACTAATTTTGCTGTACTTGCAATCAACTCAGAACTTATTCTGTTCCAGTAATGGTCTAAAACAAAATGTTCAATGATGTGGATGCACTTGGTATGATGTAAAGCTCTGAGAGAACTGTGTGACATGAACAGATTTCATGTGATTTGGAATCTATCCTGGATGAGAAGGTACACAAGCAGCACACAATATTATAGCTATGCCATATCGTACCATAAGGGCTAAAAACAATGGCAGGGATAATGTAGCCTGTCAAGTCAAGAGCCTTGCCAGTCATTTTGACCAGTAACATTTAGCCAGAAACAAGGTCCCGGGGGGTACTAATGCCCGTTTAGGGTATGGATGTGCCGCTGATCCCTCTGAACCCTGACCCTGTTCCAGAGTAAAAATTGCTGAAATTCATACCCTGTTCCAGAGCAAGATCGCTGAAAACCCTGTTCCAGAGAGGAGAGAGCGTGATTTCATGTACCCAGTTCCAGAGCGAGCGCGATTTTATATACTCTGTTCCAGAGTAGAAACGATGAAAACCATACCCTGTTTGGTGGCACGTACCCGTATAGCAAATATAGGGGAGTACCCCCCTCCCCCCCCGGGAACAAGGTATGACTGAGCTTTAGAATAATTTGGCTGGTCATCTTTTATTGACTGGTGACTGGCAAGCTGTCATTTTTAGCCTTGGGTAAGTGAAAATACATGTCTGACTGTTGTGTTTGGATGGTTTGTACAAAAATGATGGCAAGCTTTTTCAAAATATTAAAGCAGTATGTTGTAGAGTGATTTTCCTCAGACCATGAAATAGTTTCTATTTCCCATAGTTATTGTACTGTATATATAGTCAAATAAACACTAAAGTAAAGAACACACATAATACTTATTAGGCCAAGTAAAAAATTTTATTTTATTACATATGTTTATGGTCCGGATTTCTAAAAAAAAGAGTGGGGGAGGGCAGGTTTTTTTATTTACTGACTTTTTATTATCAACAAAAGTACCGAATTTCTCTTCGTACCAAATTGAGGGAGACTGGGTTTGAAACGAAAGTAGCACCTGTTACTTTTTTCGTTTGGATTTTTAAAAGCTAGGTGGAATAACAAAAAAAAGAAAAGAAAAAAAAAAAAAGAAAAAGAAAAAAAAAGAATAATAATAAAACAGGCGGCCCAAAAAAATGAGGCGGGTGGGGACGATAAACATGTATTTTTTTTTTACTTGGCCTTAGTCAGAGTGATTTTCTTCAGAATGTGAAACAGTTTCTAGTAGTTCCTGAACATCATAGACAAATAAACATAAAGAAAATGTTGGAAAGAAAATCTATTAACCTCTATTAAGATATTAACTATTTCAAGGTCTGAAAAAAATCACTTTACCAATGGTATATTTTTGTGTGCACACTGACTTACTTTGAATGCATAAACTGCACAGCCAAAACAATCTGTATAAACCAAGCAATAATCAATGATTCACTGAAGGTCTTGCCAGCCTTCTTCCATGCATGTATCTTCTCACCCAAGTCACCACCCTATATTTTGTAAAATAATTGACATCACATGGATACTAGTTCAGGATATCTTTTGCTTCTAGCCTTAATACAGTGTCATAATGAAGACAGACAGCCTACAATTTTAAGTCCTTATCCAATAAGATTTGAAGGTCTAACCATTTGCAGATGTAATTACAAACACAGCACATTCTCCTTATATATAGTTATTTTAAAACCCTTAGTGTTCCAGCAGTCTGACTGGAACTCAAACCATGATCTCCAACACAACAGACTGATCAATGCTCATCACAACTGAGCTAAAACAGTAGCTTTAAAAAGCTGTAGAGCACTTGAGAAGCAAGAGGAACTCAGGGCTATGTACAATGTTACTCTGCTTCCTTCTCATGCCCTACATTAATGTGCAGCTGCCCCCAGTTTGTTTCTATAACTGTACAGTGCGTACAGACTACACATTTTACTGTACATAGCTCACACCACACATAAGAGTATAAAGATAACTGCTTAGATCAAATTATCTATATCTTCAGTACCATCTCTCACTTACCTCACAATATTCAGTTACAATGCAGAACATTTCCTTGTCAGGAAAACTGTCCATGAACTTTACAACATTTGGATGAGTTAACTAAAACAGCAAACGAATATACAAACAAATGACACATTAATTACTTTATATTTTAGGTGATGAGGAAGATGGGATTCAGGAGTAGTGTGATCAACAGATTGGCTCTTCTTCCATAAGTTAATAGTCCACTTGGAATTTAAAAGTGGATTTTTGCAAAGAAGAAAAACCAACCCCAGAGGCAACCCCTCAAAACACGAAAGAATCAACAAACAGCTCTACTCACATTCAGAATAGTGGCGGATCCAGGATTTTTCAAGGGGGGGTTCCGTTTCTTCAACTGTGTATGATTCTCTTTTGTTTAGTTGATGTTTGACAAAAAAATTGGCTCTAATCACCTAATTTACTATCTAGTAACGGACCAAGTTATAATAACATGACCAAACGCAAAACTACTAAAATATTTTTTTATCAAAATTTATATAAGACATATTTCTATTACCTAAGAGGACAAACCTTCAAGGGGGGTTCCGTGGACCCCTTCGACCCCCCTGGATCCGCCACTGCAGAACTAAGTTTGGGAATCAAACCTGGGCTACCTTGGTGAGGTGAGTGTTTTCACTACAACACCACTTGTGCTTGTCTGTCAGACTAATACATGATCTATTTCCATCAAGGATTATTGGAAATACTCTACCTTAGCTCTAACATTTTAAGTAAATTACTTCCAGCTGATCTGAGAAAAAATGTTAGCCAATGACAATACTGTATTGAGAAAATTTGCAAAACTGAGGTGTCAACTTTCCTCTTTAAATTATGGATTTCCAGGTCACCAAATGAAAAAAAAAAAACCTATTGATAATAAAGATTTGAAAATAGTGACACAATAAGTATTATAATATAGCTAGGATATAGTACAAGCATGACTACGGCTCGTGCTTCTCCTTACACTTCTTTCGTGCTTATGCCACTTCCTGCATGCTTTATTACTGAACGGAGCACAGAAAATGCTGTTTTATTCGTGAAATGAGTTTTATATTATTGATGCAATGGCTAGTCTCCCACACAGCCGCTTTCAGTGTTGTCACGCAATGCTTTCTCCCTTGAGAAAGCGTTGCATGACGACACAGAAAGCGGCTGTGGGGGAGACTATGCAATGGCAGGCATGATGTTAATTTTCACAAGCTTTGTGACACCTCAGTTTTATGCAGTGCCGTCATTTCTATGTCACTATTTCAGATCAGCTGGTCATTTGTAAGGTTAAACTAAAATACATATCAGGAAATAAAGCAACTGCACTTACTTCTGATAACAGTCTGGCTTCTTTCATTGCATCTACTGCCTCATCAGGGTGTAGTTCACCTATATAAATCTCCTTTAGACATTTTCTGGAGGAAACAAAAAATATGTATCATAACCATTTTATTTCATCATCAAAAAAAAAAAACAACTCAGCCCAAGATGTGGATTTTGGTTTCTATTAATAATTAAATTAGGAATCGCCTGATATAATAATTTTATGATACAGTAAATTACAGTTGATTTCATAAAACTTCAGCCACTCCATGTCTGAAGTTCATATGCAAGTTCACAACTTCGTATTCAATTTCACTATGAATTTCTGATGGTTGTTGGTGACCTTTCAAACTGTTAATACAGTAGCTTCTAAAACCCATCAAATCTACCATTCGAATTCAATTTTCAAAGTGAATTTTATTGCAACAAAAGGAATTTTGTTGTCTGGAATACAATTTTCGAAAAGTATATGGTTTAAAGAAGCAATAACAGTAAATATTTGAATTCTAGACATAAACAAGTCACGGTTGATTGAACCAATTTCACAAAAAGTTAGCAAGTTCGGGACCAACTTGGAGAACTTGGGAACTAACTTTGGAATTAAAGCAGCTGAAGTTTTGTGAAACCAACTGTAAAGCCAAAAAGTCAGACGTTTTAAGTTATTGCTAGATTTTTATATCACACTCAATTATGAAAAACAAAAACTAACTTTACAAGGACAAGTCTGTATCGGATACAATTGACGATTAATAGGATGATTAAGGTAAGCCGGCTAAAATGATACAATGAATTCAAACAATAATTATTTCACTTATACAAATGAATATTGCAACTGGACATAGTAAGAAAAGCCATAAATAACGTGACAGGAAACAGCTGAAAACACAAAAACTTTGAATCAGCTAGAAATCAAAAGATTCTTTAAAAGCAATTTATCAAACAAGAATATATACGCACACAATTCAACTTGATGTGCAAAGAATAATTAAACCTGTCTGCAACATGGCAAAATGTTAATTTATTGCATTGATTGAAAATCCTAGGTAAACAATCCACGGGTTACATGATGTCTGAGCTATTACATGGATGGCTACACACTACAGGCCTAGGGGAGTCAAAGCAGGACAAATAAATGAAGCTAATTAGCTGGGCCATCATGGTTAATAATTTACAGAGAAATGTACAAGCAATCAATTAAATCTTAATTACTGAAATTGAATTTATGACAAATTAAAAATCAGCATTTTAGACGAGTTTGCAAGAATTCTGCATTCTGGATTGGTGTAGGTATGGCATGTATAGGTCGTCAAGAACGCGTGTAGCTGTCAAGGAAACCATGCAAGCATGATGAAAGGACATGCTTACGTCTGGCTCCTCAATCACATGGGATAATGGTCGAACATAAGTGAATTTAACACCTTAACACCCTCACAAGCAATCCTCTCAAATGAGAAAGCGGAGCTTAGATCATTAGAAGTAATTTCCTTCCATAATTTCCTTACCTTTCTCTGTTTGCAGACATGTCTTCAACAAGAAAAACTGTGCCAAAATTACCGCTCCCTAGTCGCCGCACAACTTTGTATCTGTTTGCATACACACGTCCATCATCTTTAGAAGGTTTTCTTTTAGGCATTGTTTTCGGCAGTGGCATTTTGATGATTCCTGCTCTGATCCCTCGATCCTTAAATTATAGCATTACTAGTGATAACGACGGGCTAGTTGGTGATCCGATAAACGCACAAACGCGTAACGAAGACCAAGAACACAAACTTATTATAGCAACAAAATCCAAAGTTTGTCGTAGTTCAGATTTTCATTTCACGAGATCTTGCGATCGGGGCAAAACCAAGGCAAAAGCCAACTCCCTGTGATTTACTAATAACGATTCCTTCCTTGAGTATAATGGTTATAATAGTTTAACCCTTAGATCTTCGGACATGACCTTTTCTTTTTCCAAGACACAGCACTTCCATTGTTTTTCTTCACTCAAACAAAAATTTTATTTATTTACGGTCAGCGGTATCATGCTGGAGAAAGTGTTACGGTCACCAATGTATTAGGCAAAAAAACCCAAAATGTCGGCTTCTTCGTCAAGAAACTCTTCTCAAACGCCCAGAAAACTGAAAATAGGCGCTGGATCCGTGGTTTGTCAAGAAGCAGAGATTAAGGGAGAAGTAACTATCGGATCGAAAACGGTGATTCATCCAAAAGCCCGAATAATCGCCGAAGCTGGGCCGATAATTATAGGGGACAACAACCTGATTGAAGAACAAGCCACCATTATTAACCCTGTGATCAAAGAAGACGAGGATGAAGCTGGTGAAAAGATCGTCATGAAGATTGGAAATCATAATGTGTTTGAGGTTGGTTGTGTGTGCGAGGCGGTGACAGTCGGGGATAATAATATTCTTGAAGCAAAGAGTAAAATTGGTCGCCATACCCTCTTGTCTCATGGGTGTGTGATTGGTGCTAAGTGTGAGGTGACTTCTCAAGAAACTGTGCCAGAGAATACTGTTATATATGGTCAAAGCTGTAGTCGTAGGGCCCAGGCGGAAAGACCCGTTCCACAGACTTTACAACTGGACTTTTTAACGAAGATTTTGCCGAATTATCATCATCTGAAGAAATCAAGTCGTTCTTGAAAAAATGGCATCATATTGAAATTGCTTGCTTTAAAAAACAGCCCAAAACATCTTGCCTTCTTTCCTTCCAAACTGTATACCAGTTAAGGTAATTTACATTATAGACTTGTAACTCTTATTGAATTAGGGTATCTAAAAGATGGTGTAGAATATACTTGCATGAAGTAGAAACCTTTAGCTTAATATTTACCATGAAAGGAAATATTGATGGATTGCAAGCATTCCCAAGAGAGTCAAAGTACAAAAACATGGCGGCTATTGTGGTGCTGTTAACAGTGGACGATAAGGAGAAAGCTTTTGTTAAATGGCACCAACATGGCCTTGATGACGTAACATGCAATCAAAGAATATGTGCATCTTGTACTAATGTCATAGTCATACTTAAACTTCCAAGTATAAATTTCCTTTACGTGTACTTATACCCATTTTCATAAAAACGTGACCAAAACAACTGTTATATTCCCAGGTGTCTGGGTTTTTTTTGCTTCTGTCAATCAAATTTTCAATGGTGTGAGTTAATAATTGTCTTGATTTGGCAGAACCTAAATTTGGTGATTCGGTCATTTGGTCATGAAATTATCAAAATGGGTAAGACTTCACTGATGTTTAAGACCTTCGCCCTAGCATTTTATTGAAAGAAAAGATTTTATTTATAGATTGGTTATGCCAGGCATGTTAACCAGCATTATGATTGTGTATAATTTGATGTTGTTCTATATTGATATTACAATTAAGTCCCATATGGGACTATAGTTAAAGTGCACATGAACCCTTCGACAATACTTTCAGTACTGATTCTACATGAAGTAAATAGTTGAATGGTAAAATATTTCTTGATTTGAGTGATGCGTTTCTAAGTTATGAAGGTTTATACTTCCAATATGCTAATGAGTGTGACGTCTATTAAGGCTTAATCAAATATACAAAATCGAACTGGTTCATAGAAACAGTATTTAAAAAGCATCATTATTTTACTCATGGTTTACATGAAAGCTATTTACAATTTTTATTTTCAAAATGGCCAGCATTTAGTATTACTAGTTACAACAAAAACACTCAAATACCTTACCTGACGTCATCATCATTAACATATTGGAAGTATAAACCTTCATAACTTAGAGATGCATCACTCAAATCAAGAAATATTTTACCAATCAACTATTTACTTTATGCAGAACCAGTACTGAATGTATTGTCAAAGGGTTCATGTGCACTTTAATAACCATGACCATATTATTAGCTGTTGGGAAGAACATTTTAAAAATTTGACGTGGGCTTGGATATGAGTACTAAATTATCTAGGATCACTGTATCTTGCAAAGTCTGAATATTTTTTTCTGAATATACAGCTCTTATTAACCAAGTGCCATGAGTTATGGACTACTTTTTTATGGCCCAAGTGCGTGGCACACAGGCTATGAAAAAGTGGGGGGAAACCAGGTTCCATAACTTACATAACATAACATACCCCTGAAAATTGCATGTTGGTCGGTATAGTATGTTATGGACCACAAATTCGTATTAGTATTTTATCAATTTATTGGCCAATGAAGGCATGTGAAATTATACCTTGCCATTTAATATTGAATTATATATGAGTTTCCAGATAGAGCTGTTGATAAAGAAGCCTAATTGTCATTAATAAGTGCACACTTCCATAAGCATGGCATAAAATTTGATATAGCCTTTAAAACTGCAAAAGAGAATAGAATATTTAGAACAAATATATATCAGATGACTATGAATAAGTAATGTTATTGAATTTTAAAGTAAAGTAAGGGAAATATTCTGACTGAACGGCATTACAGTCAAAGTAAGAAAACTGTGAACACCTAAAATATGTCTTGAATGTTTAACATTGTGTTCTTATGCGACAGTTAATTAGAAATGAACTAATTCTCATACAGTATGTGATTGGTCAGAACACGATACCCATAGTCATTTTTTTAGTTTTCACGGTTTTTTACTTTGACTGTAATTACAGTGGATCCCAATCAAATAAGTGATACCATACAATTTTCTGTTGTGGTGAAGAATACTTTGGCCGACATCAATCAAGGCCTTTCCACAACATTCAATAGACACATACCCTTGGAAACTTTGTGTTTTCCAAAATTGTAATAAACAAACACTTTGATTGACAGTCCATCAAACAATATTTTTGCACAACAACAAATTGAATGATTTTCCATGTGATTGGGACAAGCTGTCACGTGCTGTCAGAGGTTGAGCTTTGCCCCACCCCCTCCCCTGGTGGTGGTTTTCATGTTCCTCTTCCTTGCTGTGTACCTCATATCACAACATTAATGGATCTCATCCATAACTTATTACTATGATGCTTTGATATTCAGTTAGGATATATAACAAATTTAAACCCCAACTCTCATAATATTGAGAGTTAAGAAATGGTTAATTAATCAATCAGAGAGTGTGTTATATCATGGCTATGTTATGATTTTATTTATTCACAAGTCAACTTCATTACTGACTGGTCAAGTGTTTTGAATATATTAATAATTCAGTAGCTTAGTTTTGCTGCTTATGCAGTGCTATGTTCATAGCTGTGACTTCATTTCAAATAACAGGACTTCATTAAATTCCAATGTATACAGTTGTGTAAGAGGGAAGGTAAGAAAAATAATGTAAATAGTTAAGAAAGGGGCTAGATTTAGGCATAGTTAATAGTCAATCTATTAACTATGATTTTGGTAGGGTAGGATGATGGAGTATATATATTCTTGTGTTTGTAAGTTTTTAGGGGTAAGCAAGACTGATATGTGTAGGGCCAGGTTAAAAAAAAGTAGCAAAGAACTGGTCTTTTAGGTATATACTGGGAACCATATACTGATCTTATAGGAAATTAAAGGGGGCATTAGTAGTGTTGCCACCTCTGACCTCTGGGGTCTTTGGTTCAATTTCTTGACTCAGCATCACATATAAGTATAGTTTTTTAGGTCTCTCCCTGGATTCAAAGGTTTTTTTCTGGGTTCTCTGGTTTTCCACTCTGCAAAACCAAATATGCTAAATTCCAATGCGATCTGTGACTGAACAGCCTGGAAGTTGATAAAAATTAAAGGTTCTCAAATGATGCCTCTTGGATTACTTTTGCCCTTGCTGTTTGGTAGCCTTACTTTCTATAATTATATTTCTGTGTAATGCTTGATAGAGTACAAGTACTAATGTGTGTAACATAAATATCACTAAATAGTGTTATCTTATGCTAATTCTATCGTTTTCTTTTGTTTAATTAGTGCTATTTACTACTAAATAGTGATAATTGTACTCTACTGATAACTCTTATATACCATAAAATTGCTGTTATAAGCCATGGACTCATACTCGTTTGTGAGCAAAGTTTTTTTTGTGTTATCACCAGGTGCTTATAACTGAGAGAAAAAGAGTTTGGATTGAAAAGGAAGTTTTTTCTTTGTTTCGTTTTTCCAAATCTTCATGTGTCATCTATGCCATGAATGCAGATGTGAGCTTATAACCTGGGATGGGGGCTTATGACTGCAAGGATATTTGTATTAGCAGACTAGTGGGCTCATGACTGGGATTATATGGTATCTTTAGGAAGCAATACAAAGAATCACCAAATAAATTATTCATTTTGGTGATCCAAATATCAACTGTATTTTTAATTTAGAAAATCATTGTTTGACGGGGGTTAGGACTTTAAGGATATTTGTGTTAGCAGACTATACTAGTGGGCTTATAACTGGGATTCGTTATAGAAATCATGGATTATCAGGGGGAGTTAGAACTGTAAGGATATTTGTGTTAGTAGACTAGTGGGCTTATAACTGGGATTTTTTATTTAGAAATCATGAATTGTCAGTTACAGAAGTTGTTTCGTTGTTGGTGTGATTGTCAGGGGAAGTTATGACTATAAAGGCATGGTGCAACATTGTGCACAATATTGCAGGCAATGTTGCTGAAGTAGGATAGTTTTCTAATTCAGCAATGTTGCATGCAACATGTACAAATTGCATTGCGTGTCATGGCTTGCAAAATCAATTGCATGCAACATTTAGCGCAATGTTAAACCGTGTTTCCATAGCTTAAGGACATTTGTGTAAGCAGACTAGTGGGCTTATAACTGGGATTTTTTACTTAGGCTGCGTTCATAATGTATGGCAGAGGGGAAGGGGGGCAGGTGAAAATTTGAAATGTCCAGAATAATTCTTAACACCCCCCTTAAAGTCATGCAAAAAATATGATCCTCCCTAAGCAAGGCTTGTAGCTTCTTCCAAAAATTGTGCATATTCCCCATTTTTCTGATAAAAATTTGCCCATCCCCCCTTTTTCCTACCAAAATTTTCCTGATCCCCCCTCAATTTCACCGCCCCCCCTCCCCCTGCCATACATTATAAACGCAGCCTTAGAAATCATGGGTTGTCAGTTACAGAAGTGGTGTTGTTCCAGTTCAGTCAAAATTGATGACCGGTAGATGCAGAATGATTTCAGGGGGAGGGGTGGCCATTACATAGAATGCCAATATACAGCAAGTAAAGCAAGGAAGGAGTTAGTAAGATGTTCCTGATAAAGTTGATCACCATTTGGAAGGGTTCAGGTAAGCAACTCAAACATTACAATACACCTGTATTAAGCAGACACCTTTGGTACCTTGCACGTTGGATGTCTGCTGAAAATAGCTTTATTTTACAGTAAATGTGGGAAGAAAAATTAGGGGATCTGTGCAACTAGCTGTTGGTTTTAATGAAAGGTGTCTGCTTAATAGAGGTATCATTATGATATGAAAAAGTTGTATTGAAAGGGGTTCCATGTCTTGCATGACTATACTTCTATACTTTGGTTTGCCATTTTATATTCTTTGCTAGGGAGAAACACAAAAGTTTCTACATTCCAGCTCCGCTTCCAGATTTCGATCAGAAAATTAATGAAAGTCATGTCAAGAAGATGTGATCTAGCAATAAAACCCAGGAAATGCATGCCAAAGGGGTTTCAAAAAGGAATTGATAATTTCTTTTGAGTTAGCTAAATCACCTCGTGCCAAGGGCGTGGCATAATGGGGGGGGGGGGGGTAGGGGCTAGCTATCAGTAGCCTCTAATACAATCAAAACTACATTGTAAAGTTTTATCAAAAACAACATTCTTTAAAATACTTACACCTTCCTCTCAGCTGCAACCTGCCTTGTCCCCAACCCGCATTTTCTTCTAGAGAAAAATTGATTGCAAATAGAAAAACACCAGTAGTTAATTCTGTCACATCACAGGTAGGTAACAGGGTTTGTAGAGGGATGTCACATGTAGCAGCCTTTCCTGTAACATGAAGCACCACATCACAGGTAGGTAACAGGGTTTGTAGAGGGATGTCACACGTAGCACCCTTTCGTGTAACATTGCGCACCACGTAACAGGTAGGTAACAGGGTTTGTAGAGGGGTGTCACGCTTAGCAACCTTTCCTGTGACATTGCATCACAGGTAGGTAACAGGGTTTGTAGAGGGAAGTCACACGTAGCAACCTTTCCCATAACATTGCATCACAGGTAGGTTACAGGTTTGTAGAGGGATGTCACATGTAAGTAGCCGGTTTTTGGAGAGATTTTGTATTAATCAATTAAGTAAAAATCTGCCTGTATATCTACTGCGTCTGTGCATATTTACCCAATGGTTCATTAAATTTGCAGTCGAACTGAAAACATATATGATAATACAAGGTCTACTTTTGAAGGTGGCTCACATGCGAAAACAGTTCAGAGTCTTGTGGCCTGAAGGAGAGCCCTTGATGGCCCCAGTATTCCTCATGATGTGATCACGCATGTGAAGCCAAGCATTTAAGTCAAAGGTATGTGAATGACATAACATCCATTATCAGTCACAGCCGTACAGCAACGAACGATGGCATACAGCATAAACGATAACATCATATGACAACGGTGACGTATACAAAAACACGACGATCACTCCAGCAGCAACAGCATATAGCAAAGTGATAATGAAGCAATGTACAACAACAAACTACAGCATATACGATGTCCTCATATGACAACGACGATGTATACAAAAAAACAGTAACTCATTTAACTAAAAAACAAAAACAGAATATTTAAAAAAAACAGCACACAGCAGCCTTACTTTCATAAACGACGAAATCGTAGCGACGCAACAGCAAGACATATTAAAAACGACAATAACGACTCCAGCAGCAACCCCATATAACGTCAGGTGTAATGATGTAACAACCATACCATACAACATTGACGTGACCAAGACATGCAGTAACAACCACACCATACAACATTTACGTGACCAAGACATACAGTAACAACCTCACCATACAACATTGACGTGACCAAGACATACAGTAACAATCACACCATACAACATTAACGTGACCAAGATGTGGTGCGCAATGTTACTGGAAAGGTTGCTACATGTGACATCTCTGTATAAACCTTGTTACCTACCTGTGATGTGGTGTGCAATGTTACAGAAAAGGTTGCTACATGTGACATCTCTCTACAAACCCTGTTACCTACCTGTGATGTGGTACGCAATATTACAGGTAAGGTTGCTACGTGTGACATCTCTCTACAAACCCTGTTGCCTACCTGTGATTTGATGCGCAATGTTACTGGAAAGGTTGTTACGTGTGACATCTCTCTACAAACCCTGTTGCCTACCTGTGATTTGGTGCGCAATGTTACTGGAAAGGTTGCTACGTGTGACATCTCTCTACAAACCCTGTTACCTACCTGTGATGTGGTGCGCAATGTTACTGGAAAGGTTGCTACGTGTGACATCTCTCTACAAACCCTGTTACCTACCTGTGATGTGGTGCGCAATGTTACTGGAAAGGTTGCTACGTGTGACATCCCTCTACAAACCCTGTTACCTACCTGTGATGTTGTACGCAATGCTAAGGGAGACGTTGCTTTTATTTTCAAAGTGTTATTATTATTATTTGTGCCGATTATTTGAATGCTTATCTGTAATTAAGTTGATATTTTCTGCAGGAGAAAAAATTATCAAAGAAAAGAAAGAAGAGAGGTCGGGAGAAACAAGCGACGACAGAGAATTTGCAAAGTATAATTTATCAAAATTAAGAAGATTGTTTGGAGAATAGAGTAAGGACATTTAACTCGTGAAATAAAAATTACTAGTCAACGTCAAATAGACACAAAAGAAAACAATGGAATTAGGGTCTACTAAAGCGTATTGATGTAATATCTATTTTACGGGTTTAATGGCTTCATTTTTACAGGCAAACACAAAATAAGATAAAAGGTACAAAGAAAAGGAAAAAACAACAGTAAAGAAGGTGGAATAATAGTTAGTGTTAAGAAGGAATAAAGAGGAAGAGGAAAAGGAAAAGGAATGAAAGGAAAGAAAACATTGAAGATAATGTTAAACGGTAAAAGAAAAAAAAGCAGTGTGAAAAGGAAAGAAAATAGTGAGAAAAAGAGATCTGCACTAAAAAAAGTAGTGTTGAACAAAATATCAATAACTGTAAAAATGTTAAAATAAATGAAAGAGTTTAATTAAAGACTTTTTGAAATATAACAAAACTATTGTCGTTATTTTGTGCGCCTCTTCCCGCCTACCCCCCCCCCCCCATCCCACCGCCTGCCCCCCCCCCTCCCCCCAACCACCAACACACACACGCTAGAGTATCTTGAATACGAGGCTTACCGGATAAAACAAAGGAATGCCGCGCATTCCTAAGAGAAAAGTCAGTGTGATTTCTTTCGAATTTTTCCTTTGACGAGTACAATGATCCATAACACCCTGACCGTCAACAAAAGACAAACAAGTAATACTCAAGGGATTGATAAACGAAAGAAAAGAACGAAAAATTATTGCGCTAAGTAAAGGAATTTGCATATAAAGTGCCAGATTCCTTAAAGCTTGTTTCTTTTCGCTTCATGAGAAAGAATGCTGATTCTTTGAAATAAATGAATGATGCTCGAGGGAACGACGACGTGACTAAAACACGGAACTACGTGAATAATTACACTCAAAAACTAAAACAACATATTTCCAAAGTGCTAGACTCTTCCACGGGTTTCCATCATATTCACCTAAAAGTGACGTCATATATTTCATTATTTTGGGCGCTGTTCATTTTAGTCACGTGTGTTATTCCCTTGAGTAGTAGTTTTATTCTACGCTTGAAAACACTTATTCAAAGTGATATTCTTATGCACATAACTTATCGAAGAAACGCTCCGTGTTGTTTTGCTCCAAGAAGTGAACAAAAAACGGCCGCGCGAAATGGCGAAGAAACAAGAGTTGATAAAATGAAAGGCCTCGACGAGCGGTTCAACTTTTGAGTCAACATTTAGCCAACATTTTTAGCAAACATTTTGACCCAACCGTGACAAGCGATCCCAACAAATGTTGGCTAAATGTTGAGTCAAATGTTTGGACCGTTGATCAGGGAATTGACTCCAAAAAGTGAACTCAAAACAGTCGGCGCGCGAAGTTGAAAGCAACAAGAGTTAATAAAGTTTATAGAATTTAAAGTGTAATAAAAAAAGTTAACGCTGCATGGGTCTTGAAATCTTTTGTTTGTTCATTGTTGTTTACGTCTGGGTGTATTTTATTCTTGGTCAGGTGTGTCAATAATAAAGTGATTTTCAACTGTTGTTTTATTTTTCTCGTTTTCTGTTTTGATGGGTGTCCAAGAATAAAGGGACAAAGAGAACACATCAGACAATAAAGGTTCAATGGTCTTTTATTATAAACCGCTTCATTGAATAAATAATAAAATAAAATGAAATTAACCTAACCCTACCAATTTATTTTTTCCAAGATCAAAAAATTGAAAAACTGACCAAAAAAAAAAAGGAAAATATTGGGTCACGTGACTAATTAGCATATTTTTATTTTTTGCTTAAAAATGGCATTTTCCCAGGGTTTTACCCTCCGTAGAGTGCTAAAACAGCCTCCTCTACTTATTTGTTATGTGTTCGGCAAAAAAGAACGACCAAAAACCGTTTAATTTTCCTTATTTTTTCGCCAAAAATTCCATTTTTCAGTGGGATCCCTGTGTAAAATGCTAGTATCCAGTCCCTGAGCATGTCACCTCTTCATTTCACGCACGCTGCTGTTGGTGGTGGATGTGTTTCAACGGGTGCAAAACACGATGGGCTTTTAGGCTGAAATTGTACAAGAACAAAGATCGTTATTAGCTCGTGCTCGACCTAACAGAGAGAGAAGTACACGAGAACTAAGAAAGGTAAGAGTTATTTCGTTTTTTCTGCGTTTTCTTTCGTTTTTCTGTATTTTTGACCAGTTTAAAAACTTCGAATGTTCGTTTCACCGGCTTCGTCCGCCATAACACATGTCATTTTCGAAGCCTAAAAATTTCACTTTTACTGTCACGAACAACTATATTTATTATAAATATACAATCTTATAAAGTTTGAAAACAGTTTGCAAGCTTAGCTTGAGAATATATTCATTTTCTTATATTTTGAATTTTTTAATTTTTAACCTTGCGCGAAATTCAACTAATAAAACTTTCAAACCTCTCCTCCCTCGATTGAACCAAAAAAACCCCTAAACATTGCCCTTATAGAATTATCTTTTTTGTTTTTGCAGTGATAAAAATGCACGTTTGATGAAAAAAAGTATAAGTTCAGTGAGGTCGTAACAGGATGGCTGTTGATACCTGACATCTAGCTTGTAGCCACATACTGCACCTTGTCTCTATTAACCAATACATACACGCCAACCAGTATGCTAACCATGGAATAGTCCAGTATCTATCTTGTAATGATGGATTAACTGCACTAAAACAAGAAAGAGAAAAAGACTTTGATGACAATATGGACTCACCTTGTTAATTTATGAGTATTGACCTGATTAATGATGTGTTGACCTGGTGATGACCCTGTGACCTTCATAAGAATGTGGACTCACCTTGTTGCTATATCAATATAGAAGTGAATATCAAGATGATATCAATGTGCTAACCTGGAGATGACCCTGTGACCTTCATAACAAAATAAGCTCACCTTGTTGCTGTATGAATATTGACCTCTGAGATTGACCTTTGAGTATTGACCTGAAGAGCATGATGGTTACTCCATCATGGTAACCCTGTGGTAAAGGGTGTTAACCCTAGATGAATCCCTTACAATGTTCCAAGGATACATCATTACTGATTGCCAGGTATGTGCATTTTTAAGCTTAATGTCCAGAATTAACTGTATCTAAGGCTACTTGAACACATTTTCTACAATTAGCCAATGAAAAAAAATCAGCATGAATAAAAAATACTAATTAATATTCATGATTGACATAAAAACGCCTTAATATGTCAATGCTACAAATTTATGCTAATTCACAAAAATGTGAAAATTGGCAAAAAGAAATTAAAACATTTGTATCAAGGCAATGACAATAATGCAAACCATATATCAGTGAAATAGTACTAACTAATTAGTACGAAATAGCATCAATGAAACAATTCAAAACAAAAGAAACCAAAGTTTTTAGTGCTATTCGGTAGTTCCAGAAAACATTCATACATCACCCATGAAGGAAATTGGAAATTCTGGAGGGGAGGGGAGTCAGAAAAAGAACAAAATCACAGAGTTTCTATGGAAGAAAATGGGAAGTTTCTGAGGATAGTGGGGTCCTTTAACAAATTTTCTCCATGGTGGGGATATTGATATTTTCTGGAAATCCATATGTCATGGATATATGGTTTACACTTTAGGGTACAGAAGAGTATGGTACTGTACATTAACATTCCGTAAAACAAAAGCTTTATATAACAAATTTATACCTGCTTCTAAAAAATTATCTCTTCCTATTTGCAGCTTGTCAGCCATTACAGATAAGTCCAAGTTATGATGCTGTCAGTCTTTTGTGGGACATTCTACACATGACAGACAAGTAAGTTGAGCTTTATGTTGTCCCTGTTATAATGTCAAATGATGAATAAGAGATGTGAGAATATTTGTGCTAGTTAGCTACATGTATACAATGGTTAAAAGTGCCATGTTATGCAATATCCAATGCATCCCTTGCATTGTCTAGCAGTTAGCAAAAAAATTGTATAATTTATATGTTTCTAAAAAATTCTTCCTTTTTCCCCTCAGCTTACCAGCCATTACAGTCAAGTATCTTGTGATGCTGTGTAGCTTTGGCCAGTATACATGACAGACAAGTAAGTTGAGCTATTAGATATGTTAGTGTACAGACTGCAAGCAATCCCTCCATTTCCTTTTGTCACTGTTTGCTGTGGTTAACTTGGCTGAGCAAGGATTGGTAGCTAGTTTAATATCCCCAGGGGGAGGGTGCTAGGTAGTTTATGCAAAACGAAACTGGAGGGTATACATGTATTCCAATGCATTTATCCCCTTGCCCTGATCACTTGGTCAAAGAAAATATGAAGAATGACAAAGTAAAAACAGACTATTGACAGTCTAGTTAGAGTACAACCCTACTATGTATCCTGAACTATACCTTTCTGTATTGTTGTTGTATTTCTGAGGAATCAGAATCTTTGACACTTTAATCACATAACTTTATCACTGTTTATGTTTTGACAAGTTGCGAACATGAGACAGGATTTTGACCATATTCTTCTGTTTTCTCTGCAGTTATACCAAATCTGTCATATTCAGTCATACCAAGCTGTTGTGCTGTAAAGCCTTGTCAGATGATGCAGCATCACCAAGAGATGAAGCACCATCAAGATCCAGTCAATCAGTACTGAAGACAGTAATCACCAACCAATGATAAGAATATAATGCTATCAGATTGAGTAACATAATATATAGATTGAAATATTACCAATTTTTTTTTAGGAAATTAGCATTTTCTAGAGATTACAAAAAGCTTAAGCTTATTATTCAAAGAAATTGCTAATTATTCAAAGAAATTGCTAAGTTTTCAAAGAAATTTGGAAATAACTTTAATTCAAACTAGAATATCAAAAACAAAACAAGGGATGCCCCAGGCCTAGGATTAAACGAATGTAAACATAAGATCAAAAGGGAAGAAGGAAAAAACCTTTTTCAGAAGAAGTTCAAAGGAACTATTATAGTTTTACCTAGGCCTAGGAGTAAAAAATCTTTAAGCAAAAAGAAAGAAAAAAAAGGGAAATTTAATATAGAAACTCTAGAAAATAGTAAAAATAATGTTTTGTGCTAGAGGACTGGTAATGCAGGACTCATAATAGCAAAAGCATTTGGTCAGCACAAGTTGATTCTCAGTGTTAGATTAAACTAATTTATTTCTCCTCTAATGTTATCTTCATCTGCCCTGCCATCGGTAAAATTGTGCTTCCATATTGCCCACTATTTTGAGTCCTGTAGTCAAGTTTATAATTTCACAAGTACTTTCGTAGGAATGTTTTGTTCATGGTTTACAATTGAAACCATCTTGATTCTAAACTCTTTTCAGCATGATTTCAGACAACTTTGTTTTATTCAAAAGCTATAGCTTTAATTAATTTAATATTGAGAAGAGATAATATTTGAATTGCTTGCATGAATTAATAGGATAAAGTTTATTGAGAATTTATTCAGTCATCTGAAAATGAAGCCATAAAGGCGTAGAAAAAATTTTATTGCTATTGAATTGATTATTGAATATGATGAAGATACTTCTTATTACCAGTCCTCTAGCCTAAGATATTAGATATAGGAGAGTGTTTCACTAAGATATTTGAACATTTGTAATCCAAATTATTTAATTTTCAAATATTCAAGTTATCTAAAAGTAACACATTTTTTGCAACTAGTCAAGGGTTCACAGTAAAAACCAAATTAAGTTAAATTTTATTTTATTTTTTGCCCAATTTTAATTTTTCTCAAGTTTAAAATTTCAACGACATTGGTATTGGCAGTTAGTTTAAGACTTTTTTGTTTAAAATCTACTGGAACCCTTCACTAGTTAGAAACACTCTCCTGTATCTAATATTATTATCATCTATTATTTATACACCAGAAAAATGAAATACACTTGATACCTCCCACGAGGTCTTATCAGCACCTAACAGAAGCTGCCCCACCAGGCCAGGAAACCACTAAAGGCGGTATAAAATTGCTGCTCTCCGCAGAGTCTAACCTTGAGGCTGTGATCAGATGACTGCTCTGAAGTTGAAGGTTGTCGGTAAGGATACCAGGTGATGGCTCTCTGCAGATTTCTTGGGAGTGCGCTGATGGATGGATGCCAGCCAATGTGCAGGTTAGTGTGAGTAGGAGCAGAGATAATCATATCGTACTATTCATGGGTGTGTACAACAGTGATAACTTTGAGGCGGTGTGCTCAATAGACTTGCATAAGACACCATTCAGATTTTCATACAAGTAGATTATCAAGCTGGGAAGACTAGAAGTTGAATCATTTCTAGGTGATCTAATCTTGCGTTAATGATGCTTGGCTAGACTGATATACAAGGTTCTATCATAGGATTGTAATTTAATTAGTTTTTTCACCAGCAAAATAAGACCTCAGTTTCTTTTAAAACTCTAATAATAAAAGTCATTAATAAAAAATATATAATAACAAGAGAAAAACTAAACTAAAGAAAGAAAATTGAAAATGTCAAGAGTTCATTAATAAAAACAAAACACAACTTAAGAAAAATGCACTGCAAAAGAAAATATGTTCAGAAAAAATGCACTTATAATTTCTTAGATGAAACTGAGGTCTTAAAAAAAGCTTTTAACAAACGAAAAAATATACTTTTGGCAAACAAAAACATGTTTTGAAAAAAAACTAAAATTAGAAACAAAAATATTCAATGAAAGTCAAACACTCAATTAGTTCCAAACAATTTGAATAATAATTATCAACTGATGATGTGAATTAAAAAATCAAAAACAAATTACAAATTTAACACAGAGCAACTACAGTAAATGTATGAATTGACCATTAACTTTGAATAAACTGGAGCTTTTTATGAATTGAAGATGAAGACTTTTGTCATACAAACTATACAGTAATTTCCATGGATTTTCATGCAATCATTTTGGAGATAAATCAAAATTTGAAACTGGATCATTTCTTTCAATATGCCCTAAATTACTGATTGACTAAATTAATGTTTAGTACAAATTCAGCTGTGCAGAATCATGAAATAATATACAAAAGTGCAAAGAAATAAATCCAAGCCAAACAAGGCAAATGTGAAATAAAAAATGAATGAATAGAGGACAAGGTGAGCCATCAATGAATGGCATCGAAACACCATACCTCACAATCAAGAAACATGCAATTACACTTGAATTAAATGAAAAATAAAATGTAAAACCAAGAGTTTTACTATGGATTATTATGTCCAAAGCACTTGTAGTATATGCACAAGCTGTCCAAAACCAAAGTGTCTCAAGCACATTTGATGCAGAAAATTAACAACTATGGTATATATACTCTGAATGAGGCATGGTCAATTTTTGTACATGTAGTTGCTCACAATTCAATTCCAAACTGAAAAAAAAGAGAATTTCTTTTTAATTAATTATGGCTCTTTTACTTCTGCCAAGGAGTTATTTGCTGGTGAAAAAAACTCTTATTAGGAAACAAGATAAGCTTAGGATCCTGAATACTTACCTAGGCTAGGAATAACACTAGGGCTTTACCTATCCTAAATCATCATTAAATAAAAAATAAATCTGATGCATTCATGATTTAAACAACCATCTATAGGTCAGTCCCTTTGAACTAAAATTGATCAAGTGGATTTGGTATCATCTTGAGTAACTTGCAGCACCGTTACTCACACCTGTCAACAAAAGCCTCAAGTTTCAAAACATCAGAAAAGTTAAGTGTTTTTTTTCCCTCTACGACATTCATTATGCCTTTGCCATTTCATCAGGAACCAGGGTTCGGTCAATAACAACTGGGTCTAATGACTGTGTGTATGGTTTATATAATATATAGTAATGACAACAGACAACAAAGTGTGTGCGTATGTATGCATGTATATGTATGGTGTATCAGTAAAGATGAACGCTATCAAACTATTCATGACAAAATAAATGGTGCCACATAAAATGTGAAGACTATATTTCACACCCCAAATAGATCCAAGTAGAAAATATATCATTCAATCAGGAATTAATTATTTATTCAGTAAAATTGTGCAGCCAAATTATGCTTTCTTTCCGAGATTGCATTAGATTAACTTGTACATTTAGTTTCAGGGGTGTAATATAACGTTACGTAGACACCACACCATTTCATTCATTCTTGATCATTCTAAATTCACTGTGATGACTGACGGTACAACAAAACATGTGCAAGTTTCTTATATATAGCTTCACCAAAGGAGTCATTAAAATATAAAGCCTTTTCTAAACACAAAGTACAATTTGTATTTTGGATTGATTCTTGTACCGCCAATAAAATATTTTTTTAAATAAAGAGCATTTTGTCATGAATAGTTTGATAGCATGGCTGTCTAGCATTGATAAATCTGTTTGAGGCATGCCAGCAATTCTGGAACCAATGAATCTGAACTGCCACTTTAAAAAAATCTATTTGCAGCCTTCCCCAGGATTTCCATAGCATTTCTTAAGTAAGTTTCTTCACAATCATTTAAATATATCTTTTCTTTTAGCATAGTGATTTTAGATCATTTTCTTTAGGTATCACAATAATGAATATCACAATGGACTCTTTCTTGACAGCTGGATAATTTGGTTCAGTCAATTCCCCTCATATTCACATTCCTTGTTTCATACATGTGATACCTAATGGGATATTGTACCTAGCAGTTGTGAAAGATTCCCTTGCGACATGCCTCAAACAGATTTCACATCTACCAACAGCATCAGAATTATCTGTATGTTATGTGCAACCCTCCCCCCGAGTTTCACACCCTTTATTTCATCAACTACTAACTACCAATAATGTTATTGTGGGATATGGTTTGAGGCTGGTATTGGTTTATCAATTAAAAAGAAAAAAAATGAATTATAAATACATAGACTAAAATCAGCCATGAACAGGAAAGCATAATTATCTAAGTGATTCATGGTCAAACATGAATCAAAGTCAGTTTTTTTGCAACTACTAGGGATACCTGTGTCAATTAAGTTTTTTAATGCCAAACCCCCCCTCCCCCCAAAAAATCATAAGTGTGTGGCACATATCTAAACATTTGAAAAGTCATTCTTTCAAAAATATTCAAAGTGGGACATCAACAGGTTTCTACTTTGCCTATCCCTTTCCATTAGTTGGACTTCAAAATAAAGTGCCAACGAAATAAAGTATGGATATATGGATGTTAAAGTGCAAATGAAATATGGTACAACAGGAAACCTATGGGAACTCAAAAAGTGGAATGACAAATGGTAACATGAAAAAAAAAAAGAAGAAAAATGAATAAAGTGGAAAATTATAATATTCATTCTGCTTTTCCCACTTTTCCACATTCCCACTCAGTTTGAATTTGCAGTTCATTGATACAATACAATATGTCACCCCACCCTTCCCTAATTGGGTAGATTTCATTGGGTATACCAAAACTTATTTAAGTACTGTTTAATAAGCAGCAGTGTTTTATTAGGTATAAAACATGAGGCACAACCGAGTGATTTTAGACCCAATAAAACATGATCTGCAAGCTTATTAAAGGGCTTAAAAAATTCATGATGTAGGTTCTCCTATCATACCGAATTCTTTACAAAATAAACCAAGTTGAATAGAAAAAATCCAAGTTGAATCAATATAAAATCTCCTTCATGGTCATGGTTTTTATCATGTTTCCTTCTTGAATTATGGAGTTTTTTAATCGGTAAACAAATATTGCACAGTTAATGATTTCCCCCTGTTGCTTCTGATGGAGAACCCCATGACTATACAACCAATGTCTCTTGTTAATGTTTTGGGTTGCAAGTTGTACTTACCTTACTTATCAGGTCTATGCAAGTATTTAAGTATGGTTTAATCTGTACCATGTTTTAGTTATGAATCCTAAGTGAACCATTATCTTGCTTTGGACATGTGTTCCGCAGACTTACTAATTATTCTAATAAAAGTATGAAATGTTCTTTATGAAAGAAAAAAACTACCAATAGAACTTATAATAAAGATGAGGTTTAACAGATATTTAAAATTAACCACACCCTAAATCCATTGTTTGCTGTAGGTTCTTAAATTCTTCGGAGAACCCAGATTCAGAGGCCGGGGGTGGAATTGATATCAACTGGGGAGAACTGGGCTGAATTATAAACCCTGGATAGGTTTTCAATTACGCAGATATATAGTAAGCACTCTATTTCCAAAAGAAAAGCAAAAGTAATCTTATCTCTCTGAATTCAATATAATTTAGCATTTTGTGTTTTGCATCGAAACAATGGAATTTAGGGCTTAGTTGATATTTTAAACCAGTTCAAAGCACGGGCTTGGTTTTGCATTAGAATTCAAGACCTCGGTCCGGCAGCCCTCCGTCTTAAATTCTAATGCAAACCTTGCCCTAGCGTTTGGACCTTTATTTACTTATTATGTCCCTAGCTGCAATAAACAAAAATACAGTTTCCTATTAACTTGCAATCAAGATATGTATACAGAATGGTATGGCTATTGTGATTAATCCGCACTGTATGGTAAGGTATTGGCCGACAATTTATTGACACCTTACCGTTAAGTTACTGACCACTTATCGACTCCTTGCCATCATCTTACTGACAACCATATTTCAAAGATAGTGTAGAATCTAGATTGTAAATCATCATTATAATGGATTGAAGGGTATGCTGTTAAGTGATCAAAAGACAGACAGACAACTACTGAACCAAGACAAGTGTACTGGTATATCATCAATAAAAAGGACTGATAGGCTACTCCGTTAACTGATGAAAAGACAGACAGACAACTACTGAACCAAGAAAGGAATACTGGTATATCATTGCTTCACTGGCAGGAATGTGATTTTCTGCTCATTGTGTTTGAAATTATAGCTTAGGGGGAAAAAAGGAATATTCTATCACATGACAGGAAGTCAGGTGATCCCATGAGATAGCACAGCGCTTGCGCAAGTCATTGCACGGATTGCGTTCAAAGCAAGTTGTTCTTATAATTTTTGTTAAAGTCTTCAAACGATTCTGGATTAGTCTAACGCAGTTAGTCTAGCAAGAAATCCAGCTGGGATCAACGTAGTTGATACTTAAACGTTGTTGTAAGGTCCTAACGTGGTTAGGAACCGACGTACACTGGTACAATATGGGCGACGAGGCCGGTGAAGGCTCGATTGTGGCGGCCAGAGACACGCCACCTAATGGTGATCATAATGTGAATGGCATGTTTGCCGCATTGCTTGGACAGATGCAAGCAATGAACCAAAACTTCGCTTCTTTCTGTTCAGGAGAAGCCGAAGAGGACAGTGACCAGGAGTCCAGTCGCCATGATCATGAAGCGGGACATGGTGATATAGTCGACGAAGCCCTACAGACACTCATCGACAGTCAGAATGGGGTAAAAACGCCAGAACCCGATGTCTTACAGGACATAGCAGCCGATCTAAATGTAAACGAAAAGACGGATCCTGCTATTCATGAGGGACTGGCGGGCATATTCAATACCCTTGTCAAGTCAAAGATGAGCGAAGAAAAGCTGAAGGAAAAAATGGACAAATATGTTCGTCCAGAAAACATAAAGGACCTACGGGTCCCTAAGGTTAATCCACTAGTTTGGAACCAGTTGTCGTCCAGCATGCGATCGCAGGACTCAAAATCACAAAAGTCGCAAGGCATTTTGATGGGATCGACCATGGCATCCATCAAAGCGGCAGATCTGGTGATGAAAAAGTATCCTGGTGACCGGGATCTGTTAAAGATCATCACCGACAGTGTAGCCATGGGCTTACAGTTTAATCATGAGGTCAACCTATCAAGGAGAATGGCCATGAAAAAAGAGCTCCACAAGGATTACGCGTCTCTCTGTAATGTTTCACCCGCAGGGGATGGTGATTCGGAATTTCTCTTTGGCGACTTGTCCAAAATAACCAAAGACATCGCCGAGGCAAACAAGCTGACAAAGAGGGTTCGTCCCACGTCTACAACAACACGTGGGGGTCATCATGGCGGCCACCAGAGCTATGGCTACAAAGGGAATCGCCGATTCCAGCCGTATGGCAGAAGTAAAAACAGTTCTTTTTTAGACAGAGGCCATCCCTCCAAATACAGGAAGAAAAAGGAGGGGACAAGCAACCAACGCCAATAAAGGTATGCCCTGATGTCCATATGTGCTATGATATAGACAAGGACATATTATCATGGTTACTTAAACCTGCTGAGTTTACAGCGGGGAGGCTAACTGAATACCTTGATCAATGGTCTGAATTAACAAATGACCCATCTATACTTAACATAGTCAAAGGGGTTAAAATTGAAATGATTAACGGTAGTGATATGATTGCTCGACCTAATGCCAGACCTAGTGTCTTCAATCACAATGAACATGTCATTGTTGAACAGGAAATTGATAAGCTAATTAAGAAGAATGTGATTATAGAAACATCTAAAGAACCAGATGACTTTATATCCACTATATTTTTACGACCCAAGAAGGACGGCACGCATCGTATGATTCTCAATTTAAAACAATTCAATGAGTATGTTGTGTATCATCATTTTAAGATGGATACATTGGAGCATGCCATCCAACTTATGAAACCAGGGTGTTACATGGCGTCGGTAGATCTTAAAGACGCATACTACACAGTACCTATTTATAGTTTGCATCAGAAATATCTAAAATTCTGGTTTGATGGCAAGTTCTACCAGTACACTTGCTTACCAAATGGGTTAGCTAGTGCGCCGCACTTATTTACTAAGCTACTAAAGCCAGTTTATTCGACACTCCGCAGCATGGGGCATGTTAGCTCAGCATATATCGACGACTCTTATTTGCAAGGTGATAGTTTCAGAGAATGTTATAACAATGTTGTTGACACTGTGCGGCTGTTTTCTTCATTGGGGTTTTGTGTACACCCCGACAAATCAGTATTTACACCAACGCAACAACTGGTTTTTCTAGGATTTATTTTAAACTCGAACATGATGACAGTTGTGCCTACTGATGAAAAGAAAGAGAAAATTGTCTCTGTTTGTTCTGTGGTTTTAGCTAAACCTAATCCCTCAATTAGAGAAGTCGCTGAGTTAATAGGAACACTCGTTTCCAACTTCCCCGGGGCTGAATTTGGACCATTACACTATAGGGAACTCGAACAAGAAAAATATTTTGCCCTTGTTCTGTCTAAAGGAAACTATGCCGGGCCCATGAGTTTATCAACGCGTGCTGTCTCCGAGATAAGATGGTGGTTAGATAATGTACAAAATCTCAAACGTGACATTGTGCGGGACAATCCTGACATTGTTATTAAATCGGATGCTTCTAACCTTGGTTGGGGTGCTATATACGGAGAGCAAAAAGCGGGAGGGCGATGGATGTCCTCTGAGGCCACGCTGCACATCAACGTTCTGGAATTAAAGGCGGCCTTTTTTGCACTGAAATGCTTTTGCTCTGACTTAAACAATCAACATGTACGTATCTTTGTCGATAACACCACAGCAGTATCCTACATTAATAATATGGGAGGTTCTAAATCTGTTGTTCTTAACTCCCTTGCCATTAAAGTGTGGGATTGGTGTATCGCTAGGAACCTGTGGGTTTCTGCGGTGCATATCGCAGGAAAACTCAACATCGAAGCGGACGAAAAGTCGCGAAAGTTTAATGACAAACATGAGTGGCGGATTAACGAACAATGTTTCAACGAGATTATCGAATTGTTCCCTACAGTTAACATTGATATGTTTGCTAGCCGGCTAAACAATATGCTTGACGTATATTGCTCGTGGAAGCCAGACCCTGGCAGTAGCCACGTAGATGCGTTTTCACTTAATTGGAATAATTATGAATTTTATGCCTTTCCTCCATTCAGCCTAATCCCGAAATGCCTATCCAAGATAACACAAGACAAAGCTCATGGAATACTGATTGCTCCATTATGGCCAACTCAGACATGGTTCCCAACACTACTGCAGCAGTTATACCGACAACCGTGGATCTACGCTCCGAGAATGGACCTACTGCGACACCCGTCATGCAACGAACCACATCCACTGTGTCGGAAACTATGCCTGATGGTATGTCCCTTGTCAGGGAACACTATGGAAACTTGGGCATTCCAGCAAACGTTACCGAAGTGCTCTTGGCCTCTTGGAGACCATCCACTCAAAAACAGTACAACACGTACCTCCGGAGGTGGATGGCGTTTTGTAATCAAGGAAAGGTTAATTACCATTCACCAACGGTAAACGACACTCTTAAATTCCTCATGAAACTTTATCAAGAGGGTGTCAGTTACTCAACGCTTAACACTGCACGCTCCGCTTTGTCTACCGTAGTTAATATAAAAGACTTCGGTAACAACCCAATTGTTACCAGATTTATGAAAGGAATTTTTGAGTTGCGTAAACCCACGCCTAAATACACAGAAATATGGGATGTGTCAATCGTTTTACGTTATCTGTCAGGACTCTACCCTTATGAATCATTAACACTTAAGGATTTGACACTTAAATTACTTATGTTATTGTTACTAGTATCAAGCCAAAGAGGTCAGACAATTCATTTACTGGACATAAACAATCTAGTTACTTCAGAGGACAAATATGTTTTTCATGTACTCGACCATACAAAGATCAGTAAACCAGGAAAGCCTTACGACATACTTCAGATTTGTGCCTATGACATTTACCCAAATAATTGTCCTTTAGCATGTCTTAAGGAATACATAAACAAAACTAAGCAGCTTAGAGGAAGCGAAACCAAGTTATTCATCAGCTATGTGAAACCGTTTAAGCCCGTATCTAGAGACACGATCTCCAGATGGACAAAGACTGTCCTTGATAAAAGTGGCGTCGATACTAACGTCTATAAAGCACATAGTACTAGAGCAGCGTCGACATCAAAGGCCAGCAGAGGAAACGTACCAATAGATCAAATAATGGCTAATGCTGGCTGGAAGTCAGCGGAAACGTTTTACAAATTTTACAATAAACCAGTTGAATCTAGTACTAGCATCACGGATGTGGTTTTGAAGATTTGAAACCATATCTACCTATATATA
The DNA here is from genome assembly GCF_029948245.1 of Actinia tenebrosa. NCBI lineage: Eukaryota > Metazoa > Cnidaria > Anthozoa > Actiniaria > Actiniidae > Actinia > Actinia tenebrosa. Next base: position 4,156,376 of record NW_028292579.1, on the reverse strand, counting down.
CATATATACATATACAGTTGTTCAAGTTCGAGTAATTCTTTCGTAGAAATTAATAAATCAACACTTTGTGTTTACACCATCTTGTATCGTTGGTGTATAAGACATATTTATACACTCTTAATGTGTGCCAGTAATGTTTGATGCATCAACAGCTTTAAAGTCTCATGGGATCACCTGACTTCCTGTCATGTGATAGAATTGGAAAATTAAACGAGACTTACCTGTAAGTTGAAGTTTGATTGAGATTATATCACATGACATTGGAAGGAAGGAGATCACATGCCCGCCTCTTCCCACCCTTGTCTATTTATACATTATATCAGCTGGGGTATATAAATGTATATATTTCTGGATTTTATGTTGATGCAACAAACATCGTTTTAAAGAATGACTTGCGCAAGCGCTGTGCTATCTCATATGATCTCCTTCCTTCCAATGTCATGTGATAGAATCTCAATCAAACTTCAACTTACAGGTAAGTCTCGTTTAATTTTCCAATTAAAAGTTATCTACTAACTATGAAATTATGAAAACAATTTCTTATATATACATTTTTATACAGGTCTAAGTTGAAGTGGTGAATCCAATTTGATTTTTACATGAACATAAATCAGGTTTATATGTCTGCAGGTAGATGGTTGAACTGGATCTTTGTTATCAAAAAACAATCTATCAAAATCTACCAATAACACCTATAACACTAATGGAATGCTAAGATGACAAAAATATTCAAACTCAGCATTCCCCCCCCCCCCCCCCCCCCCAGTTATTAAAGTTAAAAAGAAAGGTTTGGAAAAAACGGTTTTTTGATAACAGAATAAAACAAGCAATTCTCCTCTTTACCAATCAGCTTATTTGAATTCGAGAATCATGAGTTTCTAGATATAGCTCTGGGTTTTTGTGTTATGACAGGTTTATCTCAATACAAGGTGTACCTATTGAAAGATTTAATGGCAACCCTGGAAATAAAGCTCTAAAATCAAGACAGACAGACTCAAAGTCATAAAATAAGATAAAGTTTGCAAACCAGGGAAAAGAATTCATTATTGGAAAAATAATAACCAAGACAAGAAAACCCTTCAAATCTGTCCTCCGCCCCACAATTATAACCACCAGATATTCAAGGTTAGAAATATACACTCATTAGTCTAGGTACAAGGCATGTGCTCACTATGCTTAGTTAGGTATAGATAATTATTTATCTCATTTCCTCCTTAAATACTGAAACAAAAGAGAGGCTTAACAGCAGCCATACTGTGGGACAGAATAGAAATTATTTGAAAAGTACAAATTCTTCTCATGCAAAAAGTGCATTGTTAATGTCCTACTATCATGGCTAGCGTGAAACCTCTCCACAAGCATAAGAAAACAGAAAAATTATTTAAATATTTGTAAAACTAATGTTTTGTAGTTTACAGTTTGTTTAATTGTTATTTTTTATCATCTGGGCCGGTTGTATAAAGGGTGGAGGCTAGAACGCTATCCAAGTCAATGCTCTTATCAAATAAATTTCTCTGCTTGATAGTCAAGTTTATTTGACGCACAAAAATTACAATACAAAAAATTGGGGATACTTAAATAGAGTTAAACAGTTATGAAAAATACAGAATAAATATTTACAAAGCAAGATCAAGTTTAGTGTGTATGGCTGTTGAAAAAGTATGAACTATTGAGTCAACAGCCATATTATGAACTGTCAAGTCAACAGCCATAAGATTTATCCATTGGATAGTGCTATCCACCATTCAACCAGGCCCTGATAATGGCTACTCTAGTGTAGCAAATTGTTGTCAATATCTCAACATAGACCTAGGTAAATTAGATTTTAATACATCTAAGCCATAAATAAATTGCCTCAGAAATACTTGATCACTTATAAGCTAATTTTTTACAATTTGGACAATAAATGATAAATTTCAAACATGAACTAAGATATGTATTACAGTATAGACGGTATGATTATTGAATTATTTTACGAAAAAATATTAATAGTTATAGTTAATCATTTTAATATTAAATGGCAATGAATTAGATTGGGAGTTTTGAGCTTTAGTCATGATTATTTGGCACATTTTTTTAGTAAACAAACGTCATAGCAAGCCTCTTTTATATGAATACTAAGCAATGATTAATTCTGCAAATTTTCAAACCTTCCAAGCAATAAAAGTAACCAATGATAAGAATTGAAATAATTTTTTTGCACTCAACCCCCTCTTTAATGATTGATCAAGTAGTGAAATCATTGAATGATCTTAGAAGATTAGCAAGAGGACCAAGACCCAACACAACGAAATGACATTCTTATTCCTATCAATCCAACGCAGCTCCAGTCCCGATTCAATAGTCAGCTGCATAAAGTTCATCATATTTGGATGATTCTTATACAATATTACTGTCGTGCTCTGTATCTTATACAATGCTTAATAGTCAGTTGCATCAAGTCAATCATATTTAGATGATTCTAATATACTTCACTCCTTCCTGTTTTGTTCTGTATCTTGTACAATATTCAAGAGTGAGTAGTCTCAGGCTCGTCATACTTGGATGATTCTAATATACTTGACACAAACCTGTCCTGTTCTGTATCTTGCACAAATTTTCAAACCTTCCAAGCAATAAAGGTAACCAATGATAAGAATTGAAATAATTTTTTTGCACTCAACCCCCTCTGATTGATCAAGTAGTGAAATCATTGAATGATCTTACAAGATTAGCAAGAGGACCAAGACCCAACACAACGAAATGACATTCTTATTTCTATCAATCCAACGCAGCTCCAGTCCCATTTAAGGACCCAACACAGATGTCATAATGGATATATCAAAGAATACTCAACAACTCTTTTCGCAGTCCAATAATAACAACCAATCAGCTAAGATAACTTAATGTATAGTTCCTGCTGACAATAAAATGTAGATGTAGATGTAGATGTAGATGTGAAGGTTAAAAGTAATTTAACATAGGATAACTGCAGCAACAAACTCAGCACCCCATACATGGGCCGATAATATCAACCATCAACCATTGCTGACAGCTGAAAGTCAAAAGTAGTTTAATGCAAGACAGCAGCAATTAATCTCACTGTACTATAAAAAATCATTGAAACCTGCTTGAAGTGCAACTAAAAAGTTTCTTCTAATTTCACTTGGCATTCAAAATGTTAGTTTTCCCTCATAATGATCTAAAATGATTTTGCCTTACACCTTTTTATTAACTCTTCGAATAGACTTTTATTTGTCATTCTTTAACAGATGTTTGCTCGTGCACAATATGTTGATCAGTGATGTCATAACCCATAGCGTATATTAAGAGTCACACATTTAACTATGGATAATAAGGAAGGCAAAATATAATAAGCAGCCCTTTCAGTTCCAAATGAATATTAAATTAAAATGGAGTTCATATTAGGAAAAGGTTATTGTACAACTTTTCCAATAACAATGCCAAAAATATATCAGGGTGCTAAACAAAACTAATAGTTTAGTTAATTTCATTGTTTACGAAACGCACAAAAGGAATTCCAGATTTTGAGAATCAAGCAAAAATGAGGAAAAAGGGAAGTTGGAAAAACTGCATAATTATAGGTGTCATTACAAAATTGACGCCAAGTTTCTAATCTCTTTCTCCCTTGACAGAAAGCCTATAACAAGAATTCTCATGCCTTAGATCTGCTGAACTACGGCTTTGGACTCAATATGCATATTACTGGCCGGCCAGCCAAAACAACAATCAAGATTAAAATATTGCAGCAATGATAAATAAATAAAAAGATAGCTTGAAGATAAATTAAATAATTAATAATGATAAAATTTATTTATGTATTAATATTTGGGGAACAAGGGCTAGAATGACCATACTATATAGGGTACTATTTATAATTGGTAGATGGTAGTCTTGACTCCTTTCCACATGTGCCATACACCATTAGTGTTCCTTTTTTAATATCTTGAAATTGTGTAAGCACCAACCCTTTTATTAGTTAATGGGGCACGCCCCAGGGGTTGATTACCCTAGCTTGTGTTGCTCCCTAAAAACCCAAGGTGGTTACTGACACCAATAAGATTGTAAAACTTGTAATTGTTAATATCAATCAAGCAGAAGTCAAGTGGTTACTTTCGAACATCTTTTTACTAGGCTTTTGTGCATTGCTCAACCAAACCATCTTGTGTTCAATTTTAGTATTGCTGATGCCCATTTGCCATTCAGACAGCCATAATAATATCATCAAGTTCAGAGAGGAGCACAAGTGGGTATGCAATATGTATGAGAGAGTTGTAGGTTTGTTAACAGGAACTGCTTTGATTAGGGTTTATTTCTTGGTTTTCTTTTGTAGTTCAAGGACTTTTCTCTATGTTTTCAGGACTTTTAATAAAGGTGGCAAACAAACTTGATTTCTTATTTGATATTTCCTGCTCAAAGTTGCGATGTTGAGTATCAACTGCAGGCAAGTAGAGGTGAGGCTTCAAGTTGGATCTCAATTTTTGTGCCATGTTATCACTTCTGTGCCTGCCAACTGGTTAGTCTGAGGTATATATACACGTTTCTGTCTTCTTCTGTGTCTTGTACAATGCCCAATATTGAGTTGCCTATAGCCCATCATATATGGATGATTCTAATATACTTGACACATTAATATACTTAACACATTCCTGTCTTGTTCTGGTGGTGTACAATGTTCAATAGTCAGCAACATAAAGTCCATCATATTTGGATGATTCTAATATACTTGACACATTCCTGTCTTGTTCTGTATCTTGTACAATATTCAATAGTCAGTTGCATCAAGTCCATCATATTTGGATGATTCTGATATACTTGACAAAATCCTGTCTTGTTCTGGTGGTGTACAATGTTCAATAGTCAGCTGCATAAAGTTCATCATATTTGGATGATTCTTATACAATATTACTGTCGTGCTCTGTATCTTATACAATGCTTAATAGTCAGATGCAGCAAGTCAATCATATTTGGATGAATCTAATATACTTCACTCCTTCCTGTTTTGTTCTGTATCTTGTACAATATTCAAGAGTGAGTAGCCTCAGGCTCGTCATACTTGGATGATTCTAATATACTTGACACAAACTGGCCTGTTCTGTATCTTGCACAACGTTCAATAGTCAATTGCATCAAGTCCATCATATTTGGATTATTCTGATATTCTTGACATATACTTGTCTTGTTCTGTATCTTCTACGATGTTCAATAGTCAGTTGTATCAAGTCCATCATATTTGGATGATTCTTATATATTTGACAAAATCCTGTCTAGTTCTGGTAGTGTACAATGTTCAATAGTCTGTTGCATCAAGTCCATCATATTTGGATGATTCTGATATACTTGACATATACTTGTCTTGTTCTGTATCTTCTACAATGTTCAATAGTCAGTTGTATCAAGTCCATCATATTTGGATGATTCTAATACACTTGACATATTCTTGTCTTGTTCTGTATCTTGTACAATGTTCAATAATCTGTTGCATCAAGTCCATCATATTTGGATGATTCTCATATACGTGACACATTCCTGTCTTGTTGTGTGTCTTGTACAATGCCCAATATTGAGTTGTCTATAGCCCATAATATATGGATGATTCTAATGTACTTCATATTCCTGTCTTGTTCTCTATCTTATACAATATTCAAGAGTGAGTAGCCTCGGGCTCGTCATACTTTGATGATTCTAATATACTTGACACATTCCTGTCTTGTTCTGTATCTTGTACAACGTTCAATAGTCAGTTGCATCAAGTCCATCATATTTGGATGATTCTAATATACTTGACACATTCCTGTCTTGTTCTGTATCTTGTACAATATTCGGTAGTCTGTTGCATCAAGTCCATCATATTTGGATGATTCTAATATACTTGACATATTCTTGTCTTGATCTGTATTTTGTACAATGTTCAACAGGCAGTTGCATCAAGTCCATCATACTTTGATGATTCTCATATACGTGACACATTCCTGTCTTGTTGTTTGTCTTGTACAATGCCAAATATTGAGTTGCCTATAGCCCATCATATATGGATGATTCTAATGTACTTCACATTCCTGTCTTGTTCTGTATCTTGTACAATATTCGGTAGTCTGTTGCATCAAGTCCATCATATTTGGATGATTCTAATATACTTGACATATTCTTGTCTTGTTCTGTATCTTGTACAATGTTCAACAGTCTGTTGCATCAAGTCCATCATATTTGGATGATTCTAATATACTTGACACATTCCTGTCTTGTTCTGTATCTTGTACAATGTTCAATAGTCAGTTGCATCAAGTCCATTATATTTGGATGATTCTAATATACTTGACACATTCCTGTCTTGTTCTGTATCTTGTACAATATTCAGTAGTCTGTTGCATCAAGTCCATTATATTTGGATGATTCTAATATACTTGACAGAATCCTGTCTAGTTCTGGTGGTGTACAATGTTCAATAGTCAGCAGCATCACGTCCGTAATATTTGGATGATTCTAATATACTTTACATATTCCTGTTTTGTTCTGTATCTTGTACAATGTTCAATAGTCAGTTGCTTTAAGTCCATCATATTTGGATGATTCTAATACATGTACAATTGAAAAATTACTGTCTTGCTCTATGTCTTGTACAATGTTTAATAGTCAGTTGCATCAAGTCCATCATATTTGGATGATTCTAATTATAGCTCAGACATCTTGGGCATTGTTCAGTACAGATTTATATTCAGCTTTTTTCTTTGTCATTGCAAAAGAGATTTCTTTTTTCGTCCTTTTATGGCCTTTGTCATCACAACTAGTACACAAGTATGGTCATCTAGTGAAATGGGGTCGAGATTTTAAACATGCAAACACACTGCATTCAATTTTATTGTTGAACCTGCAACTAAATGTTTTTAGAAATTTTAACTTTTCTTTCCTTGTTACATTAATTTAATATTATTACACACACATGTAGGTTCAATATCAGTGTGATAAAGCCGATATTAAATACAATTTAATATATGATAATCGATCAAATATCTATTTTCTCAATTACTAAATAGTGATTATCACATGTGAAGATAATTATTACATGATATCTTCACATGTAAAAATACTGTCCATTGGCAATAATAATTATTATTATTAGGAATCGCACTAAATAGCAAAAATCCACTGAAATTGTATTTCATCGATAATTATATATCGAAACGAATATTACTTGGATGCTTGGATATACAGATTTTATCTTCTAGTGTTAGAAGCACGATATATTTTTATTCATTTGGTTTCCACTCACTTCCAGACTCCAGACTTCCAGACTCTCTTGTTTGATATGATATGGAAACTCGAGATTAAGAAAGATATCAATCATAACATGTGATAATCTATATATGAGCAAAATAACTGTTGAATTAACTTTTGAATTAACTGTTGAATTAACATTTTTATACTACCTCATTTTATAACGATGGCTTATAGCTTATGCTATATTAGAATTTTAATCTTTAATATTTGTCATTATTGTCTTCATAATAATAATAAAACAATTAGCTTTATTTCACAAAACGCTCGATAGAAATCATCATTAGAAGACTGTTTTTTTCCATCAATTTGCTTCATTTTATCATCCAAAACAATTCCACCCAATCATGGGATCAAGTTTCTGGCGAGTTACTTCAAAATTGTTTAGTTCTTTGACTCAGCATTATTTTATCAATGAGTACTTCCAGAAATTATCCATACCATTCCCCTATGGAGGAATTTTTTTCCAGACCGTCCCCTACCCCCAGAAATGTCAATTTTCTTCCATACAAACTCTGTAATTTTGTTCTTGAATTTCCTAATTCCTCTGTAGGGAGGGGGAGGGGGTATGGATAATTTCTGGAACTAAACAATGTTTGTAAACTTTTAATGCCTTCAATAATGTTCTATTAATAAAATTAACTTATTTTTGAGGCAATGAGCAAGTAATTCGAAAGGTGGCTAAATGTAAGTAGATTTTATAGGTATGTTTCATAAGAATTTTTCTTAAATAAAGTTCCTACTGATGGTTGAAAGACAGAGAAACCTTTTTGGCGTGGTGGTGTGTCGTTATGCTATATGTATTTGCCACTCCTGTACCCATGTCTAAAATGGGTTCCTACTGTATAAAAAATCTATGTATAAAATACACTGGTTATTAAAACTAAGAGAATTATTAGCATTTCGATTAGAAAATACTTGTATATTGATACAAAATATATCATATCTTATGATCCTTTTCATTTTTAGATTTTAACATTGTTAGTATCTATGGTACCAGGCCCCTATTTTGGTATACATTTTACCCAAGGAAGCTCATTAAAATAGGTTTGAAAGGGAAAGATATTAGGCCCAAAAGCAAGACAATGTTAAATATTTATTCAGAATTCATGGAGGCTTTACTTTTTGCTATTCATAGTTTGTTTTGGAGAACTATGTGCATGGGTTATAAGTTTCGGGACAATACCTTCTTGGTGGCCCCTCCTTTACGAACCTAATATTTTTTGGCTTCCCCCTCATCGCCTTCCAACATTGCAGAATACTACTGGTCATAAGTATGTACAGTAGCTAGTTCACAAAAAGTATATTTGATATATCGCTTTGCTATTATTTTCTTGAGGTGGCTTCGTATAGTTTCGAGCTTTAGAGTAATAGAACTAGAAATTATTTCATAGCAAATACAAAACTATATCTTGATATCTGATACGCTAACCATATTAAACACTAAGGGTTTTGGAATCATTTTTCGTGAAAATGATCACGTGAATGGTTACCATAGCAGCGACACGTCAGCCACAAAAAACGGGCCCTTTTTGCCATTAAAAGATTCAAATCTCGAGTTTCCCATGGTCAATCTTTTTTAGATTGTGTAATATGAAAGTTTGCTTTGTTACCTATTATATGACAGCGTTTGATCAAAATCGTGAATACAAAAACCAAGATATTAAAGGAATATCGATTTTTCAAGATAACAAATTCTCTGTAGTCCAGATACTTTTTATATTGCTTCAGTTGCCTTATCATTCTACGAAGAAAAAACTGTAGAAATTTAAAGATATTTGACCACATAGCTTTCGAGTTTTTATTTTTTTAAATAACTTATGCAACCAACTTTTCGTGACGTCATTAAAATCAAACTTCTTCAAGTTCTGGTACTGCGCATGCTTATGCACAACCTGGCACGCACGAACAGAAAGTATATGGAGCCACCTTAAACATGTGCACTCACTAGCTGCGGGCTACATGCTGAAATTTGTTTTTTTGTTGCCTGTCAAAACTATGAAAGGTACTGATGGATTAGATTTAGCAGCTCACAGCTACCTGTAGCGAATTCACAAGTTTAAGAAAATAGCAGGACGTGTTGCTTGAAAAATACTGTTCCCTCTCTTAAAATCCACATGGACCATCCTCCAATTCATAAATGATGAACTGTCCCTAATGTTCTCTAAATTACCATGTTCTACACACCTCTGCCTTGTAACTTTATAATGTATGTATTCAAAAAGCAGAATATAGTAAATATTTATTTTTGTTTCATGTATTTCCTTAGTCTTACATACATCGAAGGGATTAGGTGTCTTGGTGTTAAAGTTCCCCACTGTTTTAAAATATACAAATATTCATAGTTTCTATAGATCATGTAATATTGCACTAAGTATCTTTGAGTCTGTCATTGTATCATCTAATCATCATCATTGTGCTTAAAATTATTCAAATTTTTTACTTGCATTTCTCAATAATGTAAATTTTCAGCAATTTAGTAAATATCTTTTTTCCACTTTGGCGTTCAACATCTGTTTATATCATTTTTCTCTGTTAATTATATAAATAATATAATGATAATAAATAGTTTTATACTTCCTAGTAGTTTGTTTACAATAAATACCTTTTTTTTTTTTTTGCTTTTTAACAATTGTGCAATCTTAGATACAATGTTCCTATTTTACTCTAATGAAGGTCTAATGCCAGGTCGAAACATCAGAATGTTTATAAACTTTTTTACGCATTAATTAAGTTTCCTTCTGATTCACTCGAAGTAATGCTAGGGCTCTTTCCATAAAATTGAACCTTTTGGTCCTCGTGGCCAGTTTTTAAAATGGTATGCATCGGTTCTTATAACTGGTTTGGGCAACCAAGACTCAAGTATCCTGTAAAATTATGAATTTTTTCTTACTAATATTAGCAATTATTTTTCACTCACTGATGTCAGTGATACTTGTTCCAATGCTTCTAAATATAAGAAGAAAACAGTTTTTATTTTAAGTTGATATTGATGTTTTTATTTGATATTTTAATAATAATAACAAACAAGAAAAATACTTAGCAATCCAAAATGTTTTTTCAGGTGTTATCAAATATTGAGCAACTGATGCTTCAAATGGAAAATCTTTCAGTGATAATTAACAAGATAAATTAATAAAAATAATTAACCGATCTTATAGCTCTAAGCAATCAAAATCCTTCTTTGTAAAATTTAAATTCACTCATTTGAGACAATAGTCAACTTCACAGTTCCCTGTGCCATCTTGAAAGTTAGCCATGTCTGCATGGAAAAGACACGAAAGGTGAGCTTGCAATGATAGAGACCTTTTTTAACACCTTGGATAATTATTGACATACCCCTATCATTGCAAGCTCACCGTTTGTCTCGCCTTCATGCAAAGACACAGCTACCTTTCAAGATGGTGCAGGGAACTGTGAAGAGGACTATTGTTTTATCAAGGTCAAGCAACTACCTGCAGACATTTTTTAAAAACCCTTTTTTTTAAAAAAAAAAACAAGAAAAACACAAAACAGGCTACCTAGTAGAATTTGCATCTGGTTCAATACATACTGGCTAATCTTAAATATATCTTACTCTCTAGTTTAATAAAACTGTTATCCATTCAATCTGGTTCAATGGTTACAGGCTAATCTTCAACATATAATCCCTAGTTCAAAATATCTGTTGTCTCTTCAATATGGTTCAACAGTCACAGGGTGATCTTTAAATAGTTTCCAGTTCAATGGATCTGTTGTCTCTTCAATAGATCTCTTTGATCAATAAATTAATCAATAAAGCAAGTTACTAGCTAAAGATATAAAAATCTACTGTTCAGTACAGCATTATTGCTTACCCCAGAGTCTCTAGCTCAACAGGTCTGTTTGACAATGTACATTTATAAGATTCTGTTTTAAATTATACTAAACTTACCTTGAAAAGTGGCTGTGTGTAACATCAGTTCATGTTTTAATGATTAAAAAACACATAACACACTGTAAATTAGAGCTGGTTAAACAAAGTTTTGGCTGCTCCAATTCAGAATTTCCTTAGCAAATTCCTAGGTTGGTATGAACGTGTAAACTTCAGTGTTAAATGCACATTGCCTTGTGTATGTCTAGAATTCAAATATTTGTGGAATTCCCTCTAAACAATGTACAGAGTTTTACAAACTTTCTATTTGTAATCATAAAATTCATTTAGAAAATTGACTTTGAACAGTAAATTTGATGAGTTTCTGAAGCTTCAGTTGTACAGTATTATCAGTTTGAAATATTTTTAATTATTTTAACTTTGAAGTTCTGAAGACCTTCATAACGAGTTGTGAACTTGAAAAAGAGGTTTGAAAACTAAAGCGGCCAAAGTTTCGTCAAATCAACTGTAACATTCATAAAAATATTTAATAACCACCATAGATTTGCACCCATACAGAGTAAAGAATGTGGATAGTTTGGGGCTTCTTAATGCATAATTTTGTGCCACATTACAATATGATTTTTAGACAATTTTTAACCATTTTTCTTAAAGGATTTTTGTTTTTGAAAATTTCACTTGATGGATAAAAAATAAAAATAATATATGATGAAATGCATAATTGGCTTTCCTGTTCAGGTTGATTTTGAAAAATTCAGTGCATGTACTGTAGTCATTTTTTTCAATTGTTCAATTTGTTCAATTGTTTTCATTTTTTTCAAAAATACCACAGGGAAAATAGGATGATTGATGTCAATGCCCTTCTCAAAAAATTAATTTCATTTTTATTTTTCATGTCAGAGACAAAAAGCTAAATGTCATGGGAATTATGTTTTAAAAAATGCTGGAATAAGATAAGATCTCAGTTCATCTGCCAATTTCTATGAAATAATCCCAAAGAATTGAAAATTCATTGATTTTCTTTTTCTTTAAAACTAGATGTTCTAGGATTCATCCATGGCAATGTTAAACTAAGTCCTATTAACTATCATATTTTAAATACCAGCCTCAATAATCAGGGGCATAATAAAACATTTTATACGAAACTCACTAAATGTACATGAATCACTTTTCTTCTGCTCTTCTTCTTTCTTGTGCTTGCCACTTCTTTTATTTATGGATTCAATCAGAGCAATATATTACTGCAAAAAATATAAATAAATAAATAAATAGATAAATCATGAAACAATGAACGATAATTACAGAAAAAAGATATATGTACAAGAATAAAAGATAATAACAATTTATTATGTAATTACATGAATAAAAGGGAAAGGAAAAAAAAGGTAAAAAATGTTATTAAACAAAACGTTTTGCATGAATGGAGTCACTTTGCACAATAAGAGATGGTTGAACATCATTGTTATCTTTTATTCTTGTACATATATCTTTTTTCTGTAAATAAATAAATAAATAAATAATAATTAATTAATTATATAGGTTCTCATTAATCCCATATAGGTAACTGTCCAATTATTTTCTTAACTGGACAGGTCTTGTTAGGCAGCTATATAATTAATAGGTAATGGGATTTCATGTTCCCCAATCAAGAAATAATTATACTCAAAAAATTCCTCTGACTGCCAAATTGGACTCGGCCTACGGCCTCATCCAATTTTGTCAGTCCTCGGAATTTTCCTCGTCCAATTATTTCTTAATTGGACAGCATGGAGTCCTATTACATATACAAATAAATAAATAAATAAATAAATAACATAGTATCATGAGCTATAAAGGCATTGCAGGTTGCTGAGATGAATTGTGTTGTACAACAGCTTTTGGATGAGGTAGACTGGGGAGACAGAATTTTTGGCACAACATTCAAGATGCATGCTCATATACTCTTGAAAAACATGCCTTGGAGTTGTGAGAAAATTTGCCGGAGGGGTGTTATGCTATGCAAAGGCATTGCCAAATGCTGCAATTTGTTATGAAAAGTAGAATTGACTAATACTTCACGTAATGCTATGCACAGCAAAAATGAGAGGGAGGACATGGGAGGACACAGCTTCCATTTTGGTCTAATTGCTAAGAAGCCGAGTTATGAGTCACTTTATAACTTTTTTTAAAGTTGGAAAAAGTATGATTCACCTTAAATATGAGAAAATACTGTACTGTATGTAAAAGAACAAAAAAAACACAACCACAATACACATTTTTGCACTAGCAAACACACAACCACACAGAATATGAGCATGAATTTAATATGTGCTTATAATGACAAACCCTTTATTTATTGATTATTTAAGGACGGTGCCTACTAATTGCGACCCATTTTTACTTTTTTCAAATTGTGCCAGTCATTTAAATCACCCAAGAGGCCAATGGAATCCGGGAGGTACCCACACATCTAAGCGAGATAATTGACGTTAAGCACCGATGACATAAGCACTTTTTTTCACAAGGGAAAAAATCATATTTCGAAATTGTTTTGATAGATTTTATTTGAAAATTGTTTCAAATAAACAACAAGTTGTGTTCTTTATATCAAATATTCAAAAAAATTTGTATCATATAAAAAAAACAATTTTTTAAACCAAATTTTGCCCTCAAAAGTGTTAAATATGGTTCTGAAGGGATACTACATTTTTGCTTACATTTGCATCCAAAACCATTTTTATATTAGAAAGCTAGTATAAAACGTTATCTAAATATTTCTCTTATATTTTGGATAAAAAAAACTGGGGGTACCCACAAGTTTTAAAAAGTTATGATTCTTTAAAGTATTTTTTTTGAGGATAAATCGGGTGCTAAAAGCGTGACAAGCGTGACGCAGGGTTACGAAACAGCATGACCAGCTCTGCTTTTGGCGTGTTTGCAGCAACTCCTTCCTCTCCTCGTGGTTTTACAAGCAGGAGGAAAACTGAAGGAAAAGCAATATTTCAAGCCTTCAAAGAACTTATTCAGAAAACTTATTCAATTCGAAGAATAATAATTAATTATTACTTCCTGTGTAGAAGAAAAGATTTCCTTAAGCAAATGGTGTGTAAAAGTATTTTTTGAAGTCGGAAAAAGGACTGCTTTTCATGAATGTTTCACGCCAGTCGTGCATGCAAAGCAAGAACCAGACAAAAACTTTTGTAAAATAAAAACTTACATTCAGTTTAACTTCACTTGCAAGAGATAGATTTAATAAATCAAAATATAATTTTTTTTTGACAGTATGCCTTTTGCATGAATGTTTTTGAATATATTTTTTAGCGAGTGAAAGACAGTTTATATAATACGGCGAGGTCTTTCAACTACAAAAGTCAGTTCATTTTATGTAATTATACTCGAAGGAAAACCTAAAATGAATGGTTGATATTTGGGGTAATGTGCGATTCCTTTTCAATTTTCATTTAACTTTAAAACAAAGCTTATCTGTATGGAAATATTGAAAAAGTTATTTTATTATTCACCGATCAAAGGCGATCAAAACTGCTTTTTCTAAAAAGTAAAAACACATTTTTTTGCCAAAAACACCTGAATTCTTAAAGATTACTCTGTGATACATCTTTGATTACATAAGAAAATAGTTATTGCTGTTGTTCTTGGTCTTAAATTTGGCCCAAGCCAACGTTTTTTGTACCTTCAAGTGTTTTGCTTTTGAAAACCGCGGGAATCCCTCGATGTAGATGCGCAGTAACTGCGCGCACTGACAACAGTAGACACCGTCATTAAAGAGCAACTTACCCCCCAAAATGACCCATTTTTAAGAGAAAGTACATCAATTGAGAAACACAAAAATTTAATTTTTAGAGGGGATAGAGCATCCGTGTTCCTAAAAAAATAATTTCAAAACATCGCATATATCGCTCTGGTGGCCGCCATCTTTGAGCCCGCGATAAATTACCGCATTCAGGTGTGACGTCACAACGTCAACGTGTGTTTGGATATGTAGAGTTTTTCTGTAAGCATGAGAGTTTGAAGTGGCTTTTTCGACAAAATGGTTAATTGTTGCGTGCCTGAATGCACTAACTATTCGACAAAAACAAAAGATGTTAGCTATCACAAGATTCCTAAAGATTTACAAATTCAGAAAGCTTGGATTTCTCGTCTAAGACGAGCAAATCTGCCGCCATTGAAGAATTGCTATGTATGTAGCGAGCACTTCGAGGATGGTTGCTTCGAATCCGACCTTATGGAGCAACTAACAGGCGAAAAAAGAAAAAGGAGGTTAAAGGCTGATGCAATTCCAAGTATTTTTAACTTTTCAACCATCCCTAGTAAAAGAAGAGCTACGACAGAAAACCGTATAAGACGACAACGACAAAAAGAGGTAGGTGATTTGTAGTTTGTGTTCGCACGTGCACTGCTAGATTGTCAGTGTAATATGTAAGTCTTATATATATATTAGAGCTATTTCGTGACTGGTCTGTGACTGTGCTCAGACCAAACCAATGCATTAACTCTTTGACTCCTGGGGAAATAGCGCGCGGACTGCCCCCTGTCCCTGGACATTTTTCAAGAATGCATAACAAAAAATAACGCGTAAAATAAACCCTATGCGCAGTAAATACAGACAAAAGATATAGCTTCCAAATAAAGTTTATTCAAAAATGAGGTGAACAGAGGACCAAATGGTGCCAAATATTTTACCAAAAATATTTTAAAAAGTCCAAAATGAGAAGTTCAAAAATGCCAAACACAATTTTTTGACGAATGTCTTCCAACTGTCAATTTCGTACGAGCACTAAACAAAAGCAAATAATATCTAAACATTGGGTCAAAATAATTCCAAATCACACCCAAACTGAAGGAACAACAGTAAATTATTTCGGTTTGGAGTTTTAATTCACAGGAGTGGAAAAAAAGAAAATAAAGACTAGAGAGATGAAAGCAGCTCAGCCGTCTTGCCGTATTCAGTCTATCATGCAAAGGCAT
Source organism: Actinia tenebrosa (assembly GCF_029948245.1). Taxonomy (NCBI): domain Eukaryota; kingdom Metazoa; phylum Cnidaria; class Anthozoa; order Actiniaria; family Actiniidae; genus Actinia; species Actinia tenebrosa. The sequence goes on along the minus strand of NW_028292579.1, from coordinate 4,140,283 downwards.
ATTTCGCACTGAAGGAATTCAAAGATAGTCTCATTTGGTCGTCCCTTGGGTGTTTTTTCTCCTCTTTTCTTCCACTGGACACATCCTTTTTTCCTCTCATTGATCTTCTCAATAAATTGCTTACCTGCATTATCCGGATGAAGCGAAATGTTCTCTTATTGGTGTGAGACGAGTCAACGAAAAAAACAGCTAATGGCGGTTGCTTTGCAAGACTCGCTTAAACTTACCTGTCTTACCTTAGATTACCCATTGTCTAACTTCAAAAAAATGAAATAAAAGAAAAGAATTTCATATAGGGACCTCTATAAGGAACCAAAATGAATACCTATACGAGTTTTACGAAAAGAACGCTGAAAATACTTCTCACTAAAGCGCGTAAACTACTCGGTGAATTTTGCAAGACGAAGCGTACACGGGAAGGCTGTCAAATTCTGTCGTTCGTAAAGGTTCGTTTCGGCGACATTCAGATCAAATAAATCATCTCCAACAAAGGATGAGCAAACTTCCATTTCTTGTGGTACGGCTGGCAAGGGAAAGTTTATTCTTAAGTCATTTCAAAGCCTGGAAATTGTAAGTCCGTTCGTCCATTCTTCTTCATCGGGGTCGCCATCTTGTGAACTTGAATCCTCATCTTCTTCTTCGCTCTCTAAGTCCATAAAAATCCACATCTGAATCGCCTAAATGTTCTTTTATTCCTTCTGCTTCTTCTTCAAAACCACATAAGCTGCTTTCATCTCATGAATCTTTAAATTCTGCCTCTAAATTAAATTTGTTTTCAACACTATTTGCTATGTTATGGTTGTTTTTGTGTCTCCGCGCGAGCGCAAAAATATTTTGAATTCACACCTCGTGGATTTCCTAATTATAGTGAAAAAATATGCGCAAAAGGCGCCATCTGATTGGTTAATTAATGACGTTTATTGTTATGGCGATAAAAACAAACAAAAAGCCTATGGGGGGGAGGGGGAATTTTTTTTCTGGCGCGTCCTTTTTTCGGGCGGTTTCGGGCGTCGTAGGAAATACGGACGGTTTTTGTTACGGGCGGTTTCGGGCGTCGTAGGAGTCAAAGGGTTAAATTCTTAATACTAAGTTTACCGCTGCGGGTTTAGTTATGATGAATTGCGGATGAATAAGTTATACGCTCTTTCATATGGAGTCAATGAAAGTCCTATAAACAATTAAAGCTTGAGTGTCGTCTCAACTATCGGAATCAGTGAGAACCCCAGTAACTGCCATTCATTGTTATTTGTATTTGTTCTATAAATGATTATGTTTACTTCTTTTTCCCCATGAGACATTGGATAACCTACTGACTCCAACTACACATGCACTTGATGAAATGGTTGAAGAATCTGATATGGAGGTTTCCTTCGATGAAACACCTTCCAACAAAAGGGACTTTGGAGTCCAGTGCTGTCTGGATGAAAAGCTTTCAATACGAAAAAGCACCTCAACCCAAACAGAAAATGTGGATGTTAGTGTTGAGACTTCTGATGCCTGCATTCAAGTAGAAGGAAATTCAACATTTGAGCAATTGAACAGTATCCTGCATGACCATCCATACAGCTATACTGCTCCCTCTGTACCCATGAGTGTGTCACCACAAAAGTATTGCAAGAATGATGTATCACCACAGAAATCTGCAAAGTCCTGTGGGTCTTTTCCTTTGTCAGATGAAGAAGTGAATCTTTTTTCAAGTGATGAAGAGGATGAATACATTATCTCATCACAAGAAACAAATTCTTCAACAGACAAAGAGTCTGAACCTGAGTATCACTTTGACACCTACATCAAAGAGCCAAAGTATTTGGTATTTGCAGCATGCCTAGGTGAACTGTTCAGGTTTTGTATCAACTGTGGTTCCATTGTAACTGACACCAACATTACCTGCACAGGAAGCATGGTAACGGTTAAAACCATATGTATGAAAGGTCACAACTGCTTGTGGAATTCCCAGCCTCTCATCAATCGTGCACCGGTAGGAAACCTTCTAATCTGCTCATCTATTTTGTTCACTGGTAACACTTTTACAAGAATCCAAAACTTTGCCTCATGTCTTGGGTTACGATTTATCAGTGAAAAAGTTTTTTACCAAAATCAGAATAGGTATCTATTTCCTGTAATAAATGATACCTGGGAAAGAGAAAGAAGAGCCGTTTTACAAGAACTGTCAAGTAAGCCTCTTGTATACTTGAATGGGGATGGACGGTGTGACAGCCCTGGCCATAATGCCAAGTATGGTACATACACATTTATGGACAATGACTCAGGGAAGATAGTTTCCTTCTCTGTAGTTCAGGTCACAGAAACAACATCTTCAAATGCTATGGAGAAAGAAGGTTTCATTAGGAGTCTTGGTAGTCTTGAGGATGAGGACGATATTAACATCAAGAGGATAACTACTGACAGACATACCTCAATCACTAGCACCATGGAAAAAGATTACAGCCACATCAAACACCAATATGACGTATGGCATTTGTCAAAATCTGTTGTGAAGAAACTCAACAAGAAGGCCAAGTTGAAAAAAAGTGCTGACCTTTCACATTGGATCCAGTCGGTCTCAAACCATCTGTGGTGGTGTGCAGCAACATGCAATGGTAGTGTGCAGCTGTTGAGAGAGAAGTGGGTCTCTATCTTGCATCATGTGACAAACAAGCATTCTTGGAGAGATGCAGAGATCTTCAAAAAATGTGACCATCCTCGACTAACCCGGAGAGAAGCTCGTAAAAAGTGCTGGCTAAAACCAGGATCTGCAGCTCATGTAGCCCTTGAAGAAGTGGTCCTTCAACCAAAACTGCTGAAGGACTTGGCAAAGCTCACTGACTTCTGTCACACAGGTGGGCTTGAAGTATACCACTCCATGATCCTGAAGTACTGCCCAAAGAGAGAGCACTTCTCCTACAAGGGTATGGTTGCTAGAACACAACTGGCAGCCATTGACAACAACCACAACACAGGAAGGAACCAAGCTGTGATTCAAAAGCCGGGGACGAGGATGGGAGAGGCAAGATACCGCCCATGTTTCCCAAAAATGCACAAGCGTTGGGTAGTTAAGCCTGTGTTGGAAAAGAAAAGTTATTCTTTCCTTCCTGAGCTTCAAAAGAAAGTGCTGGGATTGTGTGATGGCTCAGAAGTTGACCTCCAGGAAATTGAAGAAGTAGACCTACCAGCAAACATTGCAAGTTTGCCTGCACCGGATAAACAGGAATTGATTCAGAAACACCGGTCCAGGTTTTCAAGATAATCTAAATTAGAATTAGCCTTTGTGTACCTGCAGGTCATATGACCCTCCACTGTTTGGTCCTTCTTCCCCTCCCTCAAGTCCCAATCCCCCTCTGCTTTGCAGGCTATCTTTGGACAGTCGTGTAAAATACTGGTAAAAGATATCCCTTAATGAAAAAAGCTCCCAGATATGGAAAGGTACACGACAGACCCAAGTATAAATGCTATATACAAAATATGTAATTTTTAAAAATGACAAGGGGACCTGATGAAACGGGCAGATAAGTATGCAGTACCTTTTAGATGTTCAAATGAAAATTTTATTAAAATATTATTTCCATTTAGGTAAGAATTGACTGTAAAAAAGAGGTCTTTTCTTTACCTATCTACACTACCTTATATATGGGAGTCTCCCCCAGTATGAATATATTAAAGAAAAATATCCAATTGAATGGTGACATTTGCTTCAGCATATTTAACTTTTTTGCTGCCAGGACTCGTATAACTGCAAATTTTGCTTGGTTGGCTAGTGATCGTGTTCACTAGTGCTTTGTACACTAGGTTCACTATTCAGCTGGGTATTTTGTTTAGTGTGTTTTTAATAATAAAATATGTAAAACATTCAAAAAATGTTTGTACCAACAAAAAGCTTTTTATATGAAAAAGAAATTTATATAACACACCTTTCCGTGTACTGCATCCTAAATGAATACATGATTCTTATGCATATTGGTCTCAGCTTTTTCTAGTCTATGTTTTTGTTTTCAATTATCTTGCAATTAAATATGCCAAAAAATTGCAATTCCAGGAATTTTTCCTGATAGAAAAAAATCCACTCTGTATAGTAACTGAAGTAAGGAATAAATAAAATGTATATATTCACTCCATGCAACATTATATCAAGCTAATCATCTGCATAATGAAAACCCTCAAACTGAAAGTCCTCCTCTAGTCCAGGAGGAGGGAAGTGTGCTCTGATGCACATGACAGCACAAGAGGGCAGAACAACCCGAACTTCCTTTCCAAGAACTCCCCAGCACCATCTTGCTAGTTGTCTATATGCAATGTGTCTGTACTGCTTCTGCTCTGGGCCTTCATAAGCATCTCTGTATTGCTGTTTGTACTGAGCCCATGCGGTTCGAAGAACATACTTATTGCCACAAACAGGTAAGAATCCAGGATGTTGAGTAATGCATGGTGGTGGTTCATCAGCATCTCCATCTTCAACAACAGACTGGCATGTTGCAACTACTTTTTGGATTTCTTGGCAACAGATGCATTCAGCTATTGTATCCATAATTTGGCAGCTACCACAGGTACACCTATTAACAAATAAAACAATCCTTAGTATTTTTGAACACTATCAATGATTGTCCCAAGTGAGAGTATATACACAAATTGTGACACAACTATATCCCTGAATCTGTGTCCTACAGTATATAACTTATTGACAACCAAGCGATGTGTAATTGTGACAGTTGGTTTTGCTTTTGGTTGCAAAGGTCGTGAGGCAGATTAAAATGCATAAATATACAGTGCAAGAAAGTGGTAAACACGACTGTAAAAAATGGATACGTAGTTGAGTTTTATCGTGATAAGAAAGAAGTAAAACTTACCAATCTGAATTTGTTAGTTGATTGTTCTCTCGTTCATCGTCTTCAATAATGTCACTGTCAGATCCTTCTCTGAACTCTTCATCTGAGGAGATTTCTATTTCTGGTTCGAACTGATATGGCCGTAAAACAAACTCGTCCGTTTCTAAAAATTCTTGAGCAAAATCGTCTCTCGAGCTGTCCGAGTCTTCGGAAAAAGAATTAGACTCTGACATGCCTTTAATTGAATGACCAGGCCGTATTTCGTTCGTAAAATATTGAGTAAAACGTCTCAGAAACAGGGGAAGAAGTCAACCAAACGCTCGTAAACAACTTGACGCCGTGAACTCTTATGACGTTGTGACGTCATTACCTGTTTTTCTGAGCCCGCGATAAAAGTGCAAGATGGCGGCCACCAGAGCGATATATGCGATGTTTTGAAATTATTTTTTTAGGAACACGGATGCTCTATCCCCTCTAAAAATTGAATTTTTGTGTTTCTCATTTGATGTACTTTCTCTTAAAAATGGGTCATTTTGGGGGGTAAGTTGCCCTTTAATGGTTGTTTGCATGAAGAATAAAAAAGAAGAGCCAGTTTCACTAAAAGTTTTGTAAAATTGTATTGATTGAAAAAAATTAGGTTTACACACAGTGAACCCGGCACTTGAGCCTGATTCAACTGAATAGCTTAGAGCAACAATCTTTCTTTCTGATTTGGGTTACCTGTGCCCAATACAAATCTTTGCTGACACAATCATCATGTAATCAAATAGCGGATTAAGTTTCAATAAAGAGAAGGGATGAAATTAAATCTACAGTGTGTAGTACCCAATTAATAAATCTTCGAAAGAATGATTAATGATATGGTTACGCATTATTAAGGACCAGTGGAAAGCCATTTTGGAAAGAAAATATTGTTACATGTATATTGTATTATTTGGTTGTCTTGCACTCTGGAGACACATTTTGTCATCCCTGCCGAAGGAATGTGGGGCAGCAGTAAAGTAAGTAAAGAGATGGGTCTTTTTTATTTTATTTTTTATAAACTTCACCTTATGGGGGAAAGCAAACCCCACAGAAAAGAGCTCCACTACTAGGGGGGGGGGGGGGGGTTAAAATACAGCAAGCTCCACTACTGGGTCCACAAATTTATAATTTTTTGCTATTAACTGCAATTTTCTTTCCCATCCTGGGGTGGGGGAGGGAGAGGTAGGGGGTGAGTAGGGGTTTATTAAATACAAAATATTAATAAAATACAAACTCGCACTCTCCAATTTTTATGGTCTACAAAATTGTGATTATTTTTATAATGTACTTTGAGTTGTTACTGTAAGAATACTGTTTTTAGGGGTATATATTAGGCTTAATAATAGTGCTCGGGCAATATATTTTTTTACGGGATATAAATTCCTACAGTCTCGAGTTATTCACAGGGCTGTCAACCCCTGAGATATTCAATTCTGGAGAATTGATAGGGAAGGGACATGACGTCACAGCGCGTCAAAAGGCGCGCGAAAAGGTGTCTTTCGCTTTGTAACATTTGATGTGATTGGTTTATTTCTGACCAATTAGATTATCGCTTATATTACAATGGCCTGCTTGCAAGAACAGTTTATGAGGAACGTTTTGATTTGGTTAGCGATGTAAAATAACACAAATAACATGAAATAATTGGAATTTTATGGTTGTGAAAGTCTAGTCTCACAAGACAAGAAATGGCCAGCTTCGGGATTATCCGGGAGATTTGATACTCTAATCTGGAGACCGGGAGACACGGTCCAAAATCTGGAGACTCCCGGTTTATCCGGGAGAGTTGACAGCCCTGTATTCAGTAACGCGAAAAAGTAAACAAATATTTACTAGTGAATGAAAGAAAAACCTCAAAACGAATTACGAACTAAACTAAACTAATCTCTACAATTTCAGCTAGTCTATTAACTCTCAACGGCACAAACTTTTCTCTACGCAACGAAAACACGTGCACAAGAAAATGCTTTATTACTCGACAAAAAACAACAGAACCCCCTACAATTAAATTTAGGTAGCAAGATATGAACATTTTGTCTCCATATCAGATATTTTTTAAAGTTTTAAAGTGCTACTTACGGTATATTCAGCAATATTTTGTCCATATTTTCAACCCCTCACACCTCCGCCATGTTGTTTTCTTGTTCTTACGAAGCCGAAGAGCATGATGTGTGCACGTGATCGGGAAAAACCGGAATGGCAGAGGGACCGTAGCGTTTAGGGAAAACCAGAGTTTTGAGAACGACTACAGTATTTGCGCAAAACCCATAAATCCATAAAGTCAAAGGAAAGTTTTTAAACTAGCTGTTGCATATTGCAAGTAAAGTGCTGGGAGTAGGCATGAAGGGCGTTATATTTGATTTATTTGTCATCCTGTAGCTGACCACAACAATACTGAAAACAAGTAGAGCTGTCTTTAACAAGTACATGTGAAAGAAAATAGGTACCCTATGGGTACGTGAGTCTACGGTGCATGAGGTATAAAGCAGTTTTCGCATGACGGTGGGAAGCTCACGGCACGAACCCGTTTATGACACGGCAAGACGTACGCCAGACCAATCACATTGTACGAGAATTTACTTTTCATCCAATCAAATGTCCGAAGCACGGCTCGGAACACGGCGTCGACACAGTCACTCTAATGTCACGGCACTATCCGACCAATCACATTGCGTGAGAAAAAAATCCCCCAATCAAGAGTCTAGAAAACATCACGGTCGCGGCAAGGCACGCATACGGCACCGACTTTTTCACAGTCATACGAAAACTGCTCTATGTTTTCATTATCACTGTTATTAGATAGTCTTTGAAGTAGAGTGATTTACAAAAACCCGTGCGAAAAAAAGCGTAATAGGAAGGAGAAGACAAAAGAGAAAAAAAAGGCTTACTAATAAAGAGTAATATGTTTAAGTGTGTTTCACGGGTTCATGAAAAGAACTCCGAAACAAAATATATATCAAGTCAACGCGAATTCGAAAATGGGAACATTTAGACATTAAGACATTTTTTTGAAAATACAAAAAAATATGATGTACGACATTATTAAGTTTAGGTAAGAGAAAATGAACTAAGAGAAGGAATCCTACCTATATAGCCTTGTAACCATCATGTGCACAGTTTGATGCTATTTTTAGCTTGGAGATATTTTGAGCGAAGAACCTGATTGGTTGATTTTTTTGAGGGTAGGTGGCTTCTAGTCTTGCAGTAAACAAAGCGTGTGTTTTTGTCGTGGACGTAGCGAAATATGGCGCTTTTCGTGTCCTACACGATTATGGCGCGGGCATGGTAACGAGTTAAGAATAGCATCAATGATTCTAAAAATAGCATCAAAGTGTGCACATGATGGGGCACGGGAATTCCTTCTCTTATTTCATTTTCTCTTGGTTTAGGTTTAACACAACGTTTTATTTTACCAAAACTGAGATGTCTTCAGTTGATTCTAGCCTATTTCAAGTCATTTGTATCGTTACAAATACAAACTTTTTTAGTTTAGCTTAATTGTGAAAAAAAACGGCACTAACAAAATGCGAATACATTAGAGACATCTAGCTACATCTGCATGCCTGAAGAATCTACAAACGGCAACTTAAACGAGAAGAGCGCAAATATTTAATGTGTAAAGGCCTATTTACAAGGCACGATTTGCGGCGCGCTACTTGACGTATACGGCAAATTTTGGTACCATTTACACGAGCACAACTTTTCGCACGCGGTACGAAAAAAACGCGAGCAATTTACTCGTCAAATTACATGACTATTTCTCATTACACAAATGTTTCTTGTAAAATGCCACCATTCACAGTTGAGAAGTGCAGTAAATAATCATGTCTACCTTGTTATTTGATGAGATCATTCAGAATTTTTGCACTTCGTGTTTAATTACCGGTAAAAACGTTTTCATGGAAATCCGCCATTTTGTTTTGGAATCAACTAGTTCCATAGCCAATCTCGCTCAAAAACGTCATTTTTACGTCATTTTCCTACGGCATGTCGTAGGGTTTTAAGCCAAAGTTTGAAATGCTACGACAAGTCTTGAGGCCGCGTACGTCTGTCGTAGGACCATTTACACGACCCGATTTTGAGCTGATTTTGCCGTATACGTCAAGTCGCGCGCGGCAAATCGTGCCGTGTAAATAGGCCTTAAAAGACGATAATACTTAATAGTATAATTCAGTTTTTGTGCGACAAAAGAAACCAAAGAAATAATATTCACCAAGCAGTACAATTTAGTTTTGTTAATGTTTTACACATATACTGCCACAGCAAGGCATTTCTTGAAATGAAAACGCCATTAAAAGCTGTTATTTACTAAAAGAAAGTCACTAAGACAATAATATACGGCAAATACTCACCAAAAACTCGATTTGTGACTGAAAGTCCGTGGCCAACGATCCCAGTCAAGTTCTATCCGTTGCTTTTCATGGTTGTTGTGCTCGCTATGAATGCTGGGAAGTCTTACTCCTTCACTCACGGAGGTTACTACTTCATGTAAGACCTCATGACGTGGCACACTACAATAAACATCGCCGTATTATATATAATAGTGCCACTTCATGAGGTCGTACATGAAGTAGTAACCCACGGAGGCGATAGCATAGAGTCTCGATGCCCTTATAAGGGCACAATAAGGGCACCGTAAACTCAAAAAAAAAAAAAACCCAATAAAAAGTCGCTATCTATTTTTTGTAAATATATAAACTTACAAATGGATGGCTTAGCAATAGAGGGAAGCTAAACAGCTACATGTAGGTCATACGGTTCAAAAGTAAGCTGGTATTTATATAATACTAACTTTACTCAGGGAGAACATCTATGTAGTAGAGATGGTTTTAAAAAACGCAGTGTCAAATGCCCGGCAGCCGGTCGCGGTCTAAAATTGACTAAATGCCCGGCAGTCCAAACTTTCACCAAAAAAACGAGAACTGGCTACAGCTTATGGAATCAAACTAGTCTAACTTTATTATGTTATATTAAGCGCTTCCTGTAGTCTGGACTGATTCGAAAAAAGATTGTCTGTATTCGCTCGGCATAGAATACTGAGCACTTGGTTCATGTCACTTAGAATATTTTCACCAACACTGGCGGTCGCGGTCTCAAATACACTAAATGCCCGGCAGTCCAAACTTTCGCAAAAAAATACTATTCTATGCCGAGCAAAGACAAACAATCCTTATTAGAAGCAGTGTAGAGTGCAAGAAGCGCTTAATATCCCTCGATAAATTTAGACTAGTTTGGCTTCATTAACGTAGGTAATTTATCGTATTTTTTGCGAAAATTGCGACCGGCAGTGTTGGCGAAAATATTCTAAGTGACATGAACCAAGTGCTCCGTATTCTATGCCGAGCGAATACAGACAATCTTTTTTCGAATCAGTCCAGACTACAGGAAGTGCTTAATATACCATAATAAAGTTAGACTAGTTTGATTCCAATAGCTGTAGCCAGTTCTCGTTTTTTTGGTGAAAGTTTGGACTGCCGGACATTTGGTTAATGTTAGACCGCGACCGGCTGCCGGGCATTTAGACACTGCGTTTAAAAAATCCAAATAAAATCAATTTTGTTTGACGAGAATACAATTTATCATAAACACTGCCCACAAAAGCATCGATAGAGCTAATAAAATTGCTTTGCTTTCCCCTTAAATTGTCCCTAAATCGTTTGTGAGATAAATAATATATGAACTAGGAGAGCGAGGAAAGATTATTTGCCACGCCTGAAGTTGAAGTTGCGGGGGGCGCAACAAGTTGCGTAAAAGAGATCACGCGCGACCAAACAGCACAACGAGGCAGGCACGTGAAAAAAGTACATTCCCCTAAAATTGCAGTTGCGGGGAGGCCAAATGATATGGCGTTATATTCCCGACAAAATTCAACATCAGGTTTTCAACATTCTAATAAAGAATTCAGTGTTTCACTTGCAATGCAATATTGTTAGTTGCTTTTCCGACATTGAAGATTTCGATTTCAACTTAGCTGTAATCTCGTCCAACATTCGAGTTCCACGATTGAACATTCTTTAATAGCTTTCCGTGCCTGGACAAGATTCAACATTGCTCTTTTGATATACATCAATTTCAACATTCAACTTAATTTGAGAACGTTATTTCCTAAACAATATATTAAAATGAACCATTAGATTTTCTCGTTCAAGGACTAAGGTTTTAAAGTTTTTAGATACAAACACATAATCTTTCCGTCATTGTTGGATTACAATCCAACATTCAAGTTCTAACATTGAACTTCACGCATGACCCAAGATTAGTGTCGCTGCTCGCCTGCGCTACTCAGATATTGTTGAAGTAGGGCAAAAAAATACGCATGTAAAAAATGGTGCAAGATACGGTCCTGATATCTAAAACTCTAAATGCGAATGATGTACATTCAGATCAAGAGCCAGACAACAGATTTTTGAGAGTATTCATCAAAGATACCGATAAAGCTGTAAACAAAGCTTATAAAAAGCAGTGACCAAAGAAGTCAACCTGGCGAGAAGATATGGCGCGCGGAATGGTTCAAAATTGTCATTTCGATGTAATTGAATATTTGTTTGTCAATTGCGTTCACGCTTGAATGTCACACTTATCAGTGCATTGCATTACACAAGCACGTTCCATATGTTTTTTTGGTCAATCAATGCTTATAAAAATAGTCAATTGCGAAAATTCGGTCGATTTACAATACCTCTGTCAATCACCAAAACTCGGTCCATTACGAAAACTCTGTCACTTATTAAAACTCTGTCAATTACCAAAACTCGGTCAATTACGTAACAATAAGCACGTGTTTGGATCTTTTGGAAACGTGACCTTTCGATTATCTGTTGTCCTGATCTATCCTACAGTGAAAGACTTATATAATGACTGCTTCCTGCTTATCGAGCCTGGCCACCTTTCGACAGGCCGTAAGCCACAAACTGCAATGTCTGCTCCCTGCATTCAACGTAAACTGTAGATATTCATTAAGGAAAAAACGCCTCTTCATAGAACCTCGCTATGTTATAGGTTTCACATCGCGCTTGGTCATTAAATGAAAAAAAAAAAATGTCTTATACTTTAAAAATCAAATGAGTAAAAAGGTCCAGCAATTAGTTGTTTGTGAAATTTGTATCAATTTGTTATTATTTTCTCAAAAATCAAACCAGTCTCAGTTAAAGTGGCACGCATGCTGGAGGCGATGCAATTGACCTCTTGGTCACTGCTTTTTATGAGCTCAGTGACTGACAATTTGTTGTGAAAATGAGCCTTAATCTACATGTACATTAGCAAATTCACTGAGTTTGTCATTCGCAATATTAGAGTTTTAGATATTATTACTGTCTAGTGGACCATTCCTCAAGTACTTTTTTGCATTAGTTACTGATCGAAAAAGACAAAACTTGGGACTAAAAAAAACTCTCACGAAAGGGGGTCTGCAATCTAAATGGAAATTGAAACTGATTAATTTATATTAACCCACCATCCCCCCACCCAGCACACACCCGCGCATATATTTGCACTACTGAGATTACTTGTTCATCACAATATTCTCATCAACCTAGAGAGGTTAATTGATCACCAACAACCTTTATCAAGTCGTTGAAAGGGGAACAACTACAGACATTCTTGCTACAAAACGCTTCGAGACGGAAAATTATTTGTTTGCAAAATTTGTCTAACGATCGGGGATAGAGACCAGAGGCTGCTCGTTCAAAGCCTGTTAGCCCCAATCAATTTTCCTAGTAAGTTGGCGATTGCAAATTGCCGTAAGTTTATGGGATAGATATCAAAAATGAGGGCGCATCGAATAAACTGATACTATATGATTATTTATGAATCCTTTTTTTTTTCTTAATTCAATTTTATTCAAAGGCTCATATTTTTTTCTGAAATGATGTCATGTCATTGCCGTCCTGGCACAAATTTCTATTTAGAATTTTTGCACACATTTCAAATTCTAGACTGAATACAACCCTATATTACCCTATATAACTTTAATTAACCAATTAGACAGACGAAAATGGTTCTACAACTTTTAGCTTCAATTTAGATTTTGTTTCCAATCAAACTGACAGCCTTGTTTATAGCCTTGCTTGTTAGTGATGTCCAAGCTTTGATGGTGCAGCTTCACAGTACCTGGCCACTGCTGATTCGTACTGTTCATAAAACTTGCCTGGTTCTGCTTCCTTTAGTATCTCAATGCGATGGTCTCCAAAATGAAATTTTGGCATATTAACTGCATTGGCTGGCTTTCTGGACCTAAAGACATTATACAATTAAACGATGAGTGTTTGCAAACAACGAAAATCTTAATAAAAATAAATAAATAATTTTAAGTGATGCTACTAATTGCGCGGGATGATAGTCAAAAGTCATCTCTATAAACTTTGCATGAATATGTTGGTATTCAGACAAGCAATGTCATCTTATGTAGTCTCTTATGTGTCAGTAAATCTAAACTTTTTGAGTTCACTTTTTACCAAACAACATGCCCTACCTGTAAGTAGTTCGCAGATGGCTCGTCAAATGGTTACCATCAGTGCATTTCAGGGCCATCAAAGACTGCCCACACAGGACTCCGTCACGTGGATAAAGCATCTCTACGCATGGTTCCCATCCGGCTGTTTTCTTCTGCATCACGGGACCATTGGCAGGGAAGTTGGCACCGATGACTTTAACCTTGAAAATAAAGCTATCTCCCTGTATGCTTAAATTGAAGAGAGAAAAAGAAATTTATTCAGATTTTCTATACTTTAATTGAGGGGCTACTTGTGTTGGTCAAGTAATTATCGAAAGGGAAGTTATTGCTATATGACACTGTAAATATTGCTCATTACCAAATCGTAAAAAGAGGACGCCCTCTACTCTACCTTGTGTCCTGGTGAATGGTAAGATAGCCTCCATCCTCGTAGATTTGGGTTCTTTCCCAAGTGAATCCTTCAGGTAAAGAATCCTTGAAGTAATCTGGAATCCCTGAGGCATGCTTGATGAAGGTTTTACTTCCATACATGCAACAAGGTGCCAAAATATCGTACGCAAATGGTAAGGGACCTCCTTCAGTGATTCTTATCTTTTCCACCTGGGTACCTCTAAATATGAAAATAAATAAAAACCCATGAATTTGTTTAATGGCTTTTATCTGTACCCTATATTTCGAACTCACTTGAAGTTAGAATACACTTTAGAACTAACAAGAGACTGCTGTCATGTTAAAGGCGTGTTCCGGAAACATACGACATCCAGACGGAATTCACCAAACATATTTAGTACTCGTTTTTATGATGGTGTCGGGATGGGGTTCAACAGCTAACTGACAATTGGTCTAACAATTAGTAGTTGATTTACAATCTGGTACCCACTAACCACACCCTTTTTTGCATCTTTAACTTAGTCAGATATAACGACAAACAGAAGACGCAACATTTGTTCATACTACTTTCTTCGAATAGATAATCAAAAGCGATAAACAACAATTGAACATACGCAGAGCCCGCAATTTGTAGTTTAAAAAATGAAACAATTGCGCACTTACTCAAATGGCTTGCCTTCTCCTTCTCCTACACACTTGAAGTGGTGACCATTTACTGTCCCTTCCATGGTCATCTTGATGCACATATCCTTCTTAACCAATGAAGACTGATCGAGAATATTAACGCAGTTGAGTATATTAGTAACATATATATGCATTATCAAAGCACCATACGTAAGCATAGAAGAAAAGAGGGAAACAACATACCATTGTGAGTAAGAATCTTACGCAGATCTTGTCTTGTAAATGTTAACTGTTCTTCCTGCGGGATCCTGGCGAAAGTGGTAAAGAGAAAGGGCTCTTCTTTATTTATAGGGACATATTACGTAATAAAGCAGTGACAAAATGGTTGGCATTACACAAGCACGTTCCATATGTTTTTTGTCAATCAATGCTTATAAAAATAGTCAATTGCGAAAATTCGGTCGCTTTACAATACCTCTGTCAATCACCAAAACTCGATCAATTACGAAAACTCTCACAGGGAGCCCGGCTTGGTGATGCTAAATCGGTAAAGACGATCACGTTTCATATGTTGATGACATTACATAATAATCGTAACTCAATACACCCCTATACAAACGGTCAATAGTATTAGACGCCCCGTAAGAAGAGAGAAAGGAGAGAAGCTTCTCTCCTTTCTCTCTTCTTAACGCGTGCGTTACATATTTGAATTTGAATTTATCACTGTATTACGTTACGCGTTACAAACACTGGTGTAGTGACCGTGTATTGAGTTACGATTATTATGCAATGTCATCAACATATGAAACGTGGTATTTATTTTTATTTATTTTTAATTACCGATTTAGCATCACCAAGCCGGGCTCCCTGTGAAACTCTGTCTATCACCAAAACTCGGTCAATTACGTAATAATAAGCACGTGTTTGGATCTTTTCTCAAAATAATGACTATCTAGGCAAAAAACAGAAGTGGATTCAGTTAAATTGACTATTCGCGAACTGTACTTTATGGTTTAGATTGAATTCTACTTTTTGAGTTGAATGTACGCAAAATAAGAATGTCATTCATAAGCGTTTGTAATGCCCCGTCGTCACATATATCATGCACATGGCTGATGATTACATCGAACGAATCCAAAAACGTGACTTTTCGATTATCTGTTGTCCTGATCTATCCTACAGTGAAAGACTAATATAATGACTGCTTCCTGCTTATCGAGCCTGGCCACCTTTCGACAGGCCGTAAGCCACAAACTGCAATGTCTGCTCCCTGCATTCAACGTAAACTGTAGATATTCATTAAGGAAAAAACGCCTCTTCATAGAACCTCGCTATGTTATAGGTTTCACATCGCGCTTGGTCATTAAATGAAAAAAAAATGTCTTATACTTTAAAAATCAAATGAGTAAAAAGGTCCAGCAATTAGTTGTTTGTGAAATTTGTATCAATTTGTTATTATTTTCTCAAAAATCAAACCAGTCTCAGTTAAAGTGGCACGCATGCTGGAGGCGATGCAATTGACCTCTTGGTCACTGCTTTTTATGAGCTCAGTGACTGACAATTTGTTGTGAAAATGAGCCTTAAAATAATCTACATGCACATTAGCAAATTCACTGAGTTTGTCATTCGCAATATTAGAGTTTTAGATATTATTACTGTCTAGTGGACCATTCCTCAAGTACTTTTTTGCATTAGTTACTGATCGAAAAAGACAAAACTTGGGACTAAAAAAACTCTCACGAAAGGGGGTCTGCAATCTAAATGGAAATTGAAACTGATTAATTTATATTAACCCACCATCCCCCCACCCAGCACACACCCGCGCATATATTTGCACTACTGAGATTACTTGTTCATCACAATATTCTCATCAACCTAGAGAGGTTAATTGATCACCAACAACCTTTATCAAGTCGTTGAAAGGGGAACAACTACAGACATTCTTGCTACAAAACGCTTCGAGACGGAAAATTATTTGTTTGCAAAATTTGTCTAACGATCGGGGATAGAGACCAGAGGCTGCTCGTTCAAAGCCTGTTAGTCCCAATCAATTTTCCTAGTAAGTTGGCGATTGCAAATTGCCGTAAGTTTATGGGATAGATATCAAAAATGAGGGCGCATCGAATAAACTGATACTATATGATTATTTATGAATCCTTTTTTTTTTCTTAATTCAATTTTATTCAAAGGCTCATATTTTTTTCTGAAATGATGTCATGTCATTGCCGTCCTGGCACAAATTTCTATTTAGAATTTTTGCACACATTTCAAATTCTAGACTGAATACAACCCTATATTACCCTATATAACTTTAATTAACCAATTAGACAGACGAAAATGGTTCTACAACTTTTAGCTTCAACTTAGAGTTTGTTTCCAATCAAACTGACAGCCTTGTTTATAGCCTTGCTTGTTAGTGATGTCCAAGCTTTGATGGTGCAGCTTCACAGTACCTGGCCACTGCTGATTCGTACTGTTCATAAAACTTGCCTGGTTCTGCTTCCTTTAGTATCTCAATGCGATGGTCTCCAAAATGAAATTTTGGCATATTAACTGCATTGGCTGGCTTTCTGGACCTAAAGACATTATACAATTAAAAGATGAGTGTTTGCAAACAACGAAAATCTTAATAAAAATAAATAAATAATTTTAAGTGATGCTACTAATTGCGCGGGATGATAGTCAAAAGTCATCTCTATAAACTGTGCATGAATATGTTGGTATTCAGACAAGCAATGTCATCTTATGTAGTCTCTTATGTGTCAGTAAATCTAAACTTTTTGAGTTCACTTTTTACCAAACAACATGCCCTACCTGTAAGTAGTTCGCAGATGGCTCGTCAAATGGTTACCATCAGTGCATTTCAGGGCCATCAAGGACTGCCCACACAGGACTCCGTCACGTGGATAAAGCATCTCTACGCATGGTTCCCATCCGGCTGTTTTCTTCTGCATCACGGGACCATTGGCAGGGAAGTTGGCACCGATGACTTTAACCTTGAAAATAAAGCTATCTCCCTGTATGCTTAAATTGAAGAGAGAAAAAGAAATTTATTCAGATTTTCTATACTTTAATTGAGGGGCTACTTGTGTTGGTCAAGTAATTATCGAAAGGGAAGTTATTGCTATATGACACTGTAAATATTGCTCATTACCAAATCGTAAAAAGAGGACGCCCTCTACTCTACCTTGTGTCCTGGTGAATGGTAAGATAGCCTCCATCCTCGTAGATTTGGGTTCTTTCCCAAGTGAATCCTTCAGGTAAAGAATCCTTGAAGTAATCTGGAATCCCTGAGACATGCTTGATGAAGGTTTTGCTTCCATACATGCAACAAGGTGCCAAAATATCGTACGCAAATGGTAAGGGACCTCCTTCAGTGATTCTTATCTTTTCCACCTGGGTACCTCTAAATATGAAAATAAATAAAAACCCATGAATTTGTTTAATGGCTTTTATCTGTACCCTATATTTCGAACTCACTTGAAGTTAGAATACACTTTAGAACTAACAAGAGACTGCTGTCATGTTAAAGGTGGTGATGGTGATGATGGTGATCATGATGGTGTCGGGATGGGGTTCAACAGCTAACTGACAATTGGTCTAACAATTAGTAGCTAATTTACAATCTGGTACCCACTAACCACACCCTATTTTGCATCTTTAACTTAGTCAGATATAACGACAAACTGAAGACGCAACATTTGTTCATACGACATTCTTCAAATAGATAATCAAAAGCGATAAACAAGAATTGAACATACGCAGAGCCCGCAATTTGTAGTTTAAAAAATGAAACAATTGCGCACTTATTCAAATAGATAATCAAAAGCGATAAACAACAATTGAACATACGCAGAGCTCGCAATTTGTAGTTTAAAAAATGAAACAATTGCGCACTTACTCAAATGGCTTGCCTTTTCCTTCTCCTACGCACTTGAAGTGGTGACCATTTACTGTCCCTTCCATGGTCATCTTGATGCACATATCCTTCTTAACCAATGAAGACTGATCGAGAATATTAACGCAGTTGAGTATATTAGTAACATATATATGCATTATCACTGCACCATTTGTAAGCATAGAAGAAAAGAGGGAAACAACATACCATTGTGAGCAAGTATCTTACGCAGATTTTGTCTTGTAAATGCTAACTGTTCTTCCTGCGGGATCCTGGTGAAAGTGGTAAAGAGAAAGCGCTCTTCTTTATTTATAGGGACATATTACGTAATAAAGCAGTGACAAAGTGGTTGGCACATCAACATCACAATTGCAATTTTTGTGCACATTGCGTTCACCTGCCGTTTCTTTGTCTTTGTGGGCAAGTGGGCGGGCACAGTTTTAGTCACTTGATTTTCAGATAGCTTGATATGATTGATAACCTTGTTTTTTAGTAATGTTCAAGCTTCGGTGGAGTACATCACAGGATGCCTGAGGACTTCACACTTACCTAGTTCGAAACAAAAACGTCTTGTCCCTGCTATCGTGGTAAAAGCTAATAAATGAATAAAAGATTAGTGTGGAAGTACCAAAGAACAAAATACGAGATATGAAATTAAAGTGCATACCAATGTAAGGATGAATTTTTAGTTAGGTTTGGCTCTATAAATCTGAACTTTGGTCATGGAAAAGAGCTGAAGTGCATTTTGCACTTAATTACTTATAAGTAACACCTTACCACATCCAGAAAAAATTGTATTACAAGTTCACACAGCTTGTTGGCAAGTGGGCCGGTACAGAATATACGGTACTTTCTGGAAGGGCAGACTGATCCAAAGGCTTACGGATTCGCAATGCTCTATTATGACAAACGACGTATGTTTTACAATTTTTAGAACACTAATGATGAAATGATGGAACAACATGTCAAGTGTGTAGTAAAAGCAAAATGTCATTGATAACGCTTCAGAAAATTAATTAATTTGATAGCTAATTGAAAGACAGCAACCACAGCCCCCTTTGTGGATGAAGGTCATCATGTATAAGCGATCGGTTTGTCAGCGCATCGTATAAAAATGGGAAACGTTGCAGTAATCGCACTGTAAACATTTAATTATATATTTACAAGTGAGAATGATTAATTGTGATATTCAGGGAACAAGGTCTTTATATAATTTTCTGCGGTTGAAGAGACAGGCCATAACATAACATGCTTTTTCATGCTGTACCATGCAAGTAAAATTTTATTGATTTTTTTAAACCATGCACTTTTCATTTTACTTGTTTTAACGTTTCTCAGCTCACTTTTAACAAGATTTTCGTTGTTTGCAAACACTTATCTTTTAATTGTATAATGTCTTTAGGTCCAGAAAGCCAGCCAATGCAGTTAATATGCCAAAATTTCATTTTGGAGACCATCGCATTGAGATACTAAAGGAAGCAGAACCAGGCAAGCTTTATGAACAGTACGAATCAGCAGTGGCCAGGTACTGTGAAGCTGCACCATCAAAGCTTGGACATCACTAACAAGCAAGGCTATAAACAAGACTCTCAGTTTGCCTGAAAACAAACTCTAAGTTGAAGCCAAAAGTTGTAGAACCATTTTCATCTGTCTTTTTGGTTAATTAAAGTTAGTATTTTTGAATAATTAACGGGCTATAACTGTGTTAAATTTTAATTACGATTGAAATTGTTCATGCGTGGGTGAAAATAGTCACGTACGAAAAAACTAATTTGGGCTAACGGTCTCTGACTGTTTAAACTGTGTTTGGATGTCGTTGACCGGATCAAATAGTGATCGGTTTTGTGAGCAATATAGGTTTGTATTCAGTCTAGAATTTGAAATGTGTGCAAAAATTCTAAATAGAAATTTGTGCCAAGACGGCAATAACATGACATCATTTCAGAAAAAACATAAGCCGTTGAACAAAAATGGATGAAGAAATAGAAAAGGATTCATAAATAATCATAAAGTATCAGATTATTCGATGCGCCCTCATTTTAGAAATCTATCCCATAAACTTACGGCAATTTGCAATCGCCAACCTACTAGGACAATTTATTGGGACTAACAGGCTTTGAACGAGCAGCCTCTGATCTCTATCCCCGATCATTAGATAAATTTTGCAAACAAATAATTTTCCGTCTCGCAGGTTTTTGTAGCAAGGATGTCTGTAGTTGTTCCCCTTTCAACGACTTGAGCAAGGTTGTTGGTGTTCAATTAACCTCTCTAGGTTGATAAGAATTATGATGAACAAAGAATCTCAGTAGTGCAAATATATGCCATGCGGCAGTTTGATTCATATGGTTTAAATTTCTTATAGTTTATGTTCTTGTTGTCCTTGTCTGAGTATTGTAAATTATTTATTAGTAAACTTCAAAGAAATCTAGCAAAATAGCAACGATAGGTCAACTCATTGAGTTGTGTGGCGGCATAGTCAGAGAGACTCAACTTTCAGACACGACGTGGCGTTAAACAGACTGTGATCACGAGAATAATCACTTATCATCATATTGAGTATTAGTTACTACTTGCGTATTTTTGCGGTTGAAATAAATATCCATAAAATACCTATATTTCTCCTTTTCGTTACCATGTGTATTTAAGCTATTAGTTTATGAATTAACCTGAATTTGAACCTTGCTGAATTGACCGAGTTTTTGTAATTGACCGAGTTTTTTGCTGAATTGACCGAGTTTTTTGCTGAATTGACCGAGTTTTGGTGATTGACCGAGTTTTTTGTAATTGACAGAGTTTTTGGAATTGACCGAGTTTTGGTGATTGACTATTTTTATAAGCAGTGATTGACAACAAAAAAAAAAACATATGGAACGTGCTTGTGTAATGCAATGCATTGATAAGTGTACACATTCAAGCGAAGTAACGCAATTGACAACAAACATTCAATTACATCGAAATGACAATTTTGAACCATTCCGCGCGCCATATTTTAAGGATCCCAACTGGCAGGGAGGCAAACAAATTGGCTATTTTACAAGCATGGTGGAGAAACTGAATTTGAGCTAATCATAAACCATGACAAATACATTCTCAGCTAGTGACCACAATGTACGATTAGCACCAACAGATTGCGAGACCGACGCTATGACCACTCGACCATGCAAACACGCGATGTCATATTTTTCTATGCAGCACCAAGTTACATAATTTGTTGATTTTTTATCCCTGCTATTTTTTTTCACGTTTTTCCACGTTTCTCAGCTCGGGGTTACATTTAATCCCTTTCTTTTTACGACTTTCTCTATCGCGCATCAAAAAGCACCAAATGTTGGAATCAGTACGACCGTTGTCATATTTAGGACGTCCAGTCATCCAATTATGAGACGTGATCTAGCGTTAACCAGACTGATCACTATCAATGTAAAATATACCATTTGCATCATTAGTAATCATAGCCTTTTTAAAATCCCAGCACATTCCAAAATTGAACCAGTCAACTGTAGAACACGTATCTTATTATTATCTTATTATTATGATTACTATAACGCCACAAACTCGAGTGAACTATCGTTTCTATTAGCTACATTTCTTTGAAGTTTGCTTATAAGTAATAGTCCAGGACATATGAAACGGTTAACTGTGGGGTTGAAGTAAGGGAAACTAAAAACTAAGCTTAAAAACTTAAAGAGTAATGTAATGCCAACTTTATTTAGGCAGGGTGGCTCATTGTGCATCTTGGTCTGTATATCATTCACATGCTAGTGTTATTTTTTAATTACCAAACTCCAAAGAAATCTAGCAAAATAGCAACGATAGGTCAACTCATTGAGTTTTGTGGCGGCGTTCTAGATATGACAAAGGTCGTACTGGTTTAACATGTGGTGTCTTTTGATGCGCAAAAAGAAAACGTCGTTTAAAAGATAGAGATGAAATGGAACCGTGAGCTGAGTAAAAAGAAAATAGTTTTAAAAAATCAATAAAATTTTACTTGCATGGTACAGTATGGAAAAGCATGTTATATTATGGCGTGTCTCTTCAACCGCAGAAAATTATATGTGTGATAAACAACTCGTTCCTTAATACTCAATATCACCATTAATCATTCTCACTTGTAGATATATAGTTAAATGTTTACAGTGCGATTATTGCAACGTTTCCCATTTTTATACAATGCGCTGACAAACCGATCGCTTATACATAAAGATTTTCATCCACAAAGGGGGCTGTGGTTGCTGTCTTTCAATTAGCTATTTTAATTAATTTTCTGAAGCGTTATCAATGACATTTTGCTTTTACTACACACTTGACATGTTGTTCCATCATTTCATCATTAGTGTTCTAAAAATTGTAAAACAGACGTCGTTTGTCATAATAGAGCATTGAGAACCCGTAACCCTTTGGATCAGTCTGCCCTTCCAGAAAGTACTGTACAAATCAAACATGGCCCACTTGCCAACCAGCTGTGTGAACTTGTAAGGGATGGACCATTAGATAATTGATGGGGGGTTTGCAGGAATTTTGGTTGCATGATAATTATTTTTTTGGCTCAACCCTTGCACGTTATTTTTTGCGTACAGCTAGATATTTTTCTTTTAGCAGAAGAGGTTGCACGATATGTTTTTTGAGGTTTAAGTGCTTGCTCGATATTTTTTTGGATTTACGCAACCCCCATCAACTATCTAATGGTCTGTCCCTAATGCAAATTTATCTGGATGTGGTAAGGTGTTACTTACAAGTAATTAAGTGAAAAATTCAATCTTACATTGGTATGTACTTTAATTTCATATCTCGTATTTTCTTCTTTCGTACTTCCACACTAATCTTTTATTTATTTATTAGCTTTTCCCATGAGTGCAGGGACAAGACGTTTTTGTTTCGAACTAAGTAAGTGTGAAATGCTTAGGCTTCCTGTGATGTACTCCACCGAAGCTTGAACATTACTAAAAAACAAGATTATCAACAACACCAGGCTATCTGAAAATCAAGTAACTAAAACTGTGCCCGCCCACTTGCCCACAAAGACAAAGAAACGGCAGGTGGACGCAATGTGCATAAAAATTGCAATTGTGATGTTGATGTGCCAACCATTTTGTCACTGCTTTATTACGTAATATGTCCCTATAAATAAAGAAGAGCGCTTTCTCTTTACCACTTTCACCAGGATCCCGCAGGAAGAACAGTTAGCATTTACAAGACAAAATCTGCGCAAGATACTTGCTCACAATGGTATGTTGTTTCCCTCTTTTCTTCTATGCTTACGTATGGTGCTTTGATAATGCATATATATGTTACTAATATACTCAACTGCGTTAATATTCTCGATCAGTCTTCATTGGTTAAGAAGGATATGTGCATCAAGATGACCATGGAAGGGACAGTAAATGGTCACCACTTCAAGTGTGTAGGAGAAGGAGAAGGCAAGCCATTTGAGTAAGTGCGCAATTGTTTCATTTTTTAAACTACAAATTGCGGGCTCTGCGTATGTTCAATTCTTGTTTATCGCTTTTGATTATCTATTCGAAGAAAGTAGTATGAACAAATGTTGCGTCTTCTGTTTGTCGTTATATCTGACTAAGTTAAAGATGCAAAAAAGGGTGTGGTTAGTGGGTACCAGATTGTAAATCAACTACTAATTGTTAGACCAATTGTCAGTTAGCTGTTGAACCCCATCCCGACACCATCATAAAAACGAGTACTAAATATGTTTGGTGAATTCCGTCTGGATGTCGTATGTTTCCGGAACACGCCTTTAACATGACAGCAGTCTCTTGTTAGTTCTAAAGTGTATTCTAACTTCAAGTGAGTTCGAAATATAGGGTACAGATAAAAGCCATTAAACAAATTCATGGGTTTTTATTTATTTTCATATTTAGAGGTACCCAGGTGGAAAAGATAAGAATCACTGAAGGAGGTCCCTTACCATTTGCGTACGATATTTTGGCACCTTGTTGCATGTATGGAAGCAAAACCTTCATCAAGCATGTCTCAGGGATTCCAGATTACTTCAAGGATTCTTTACCTGAAGGATTCACTTGGGAAAGAACCCAAATCTACGAGGATGGAGGCTATCTTACCATTCACCAGGACACAAGGTAGAGTAGAGGGCGTCCTCTTTTTACGATTTGGTAATGAGCAATATTTACAGTGTCATATAGCAATAACTTCCCTTTCGATAATTACTTGACCAACACAAGTAGCCCCTCAATTAAAGTATAGAAAATCTGAATAAATTTCTTTTTCTCTCTTCAATTTAAGCATACAGGGAGATAGCTTTATTTTCAAGGTTAAAGTCATCGGTGCCAACTTCCCTGCCAATGGTCCCGTGATGCAGAAGAAAACAGCCGGATGGGAACCATGCGTAGAGATGCTTTATCCACGTGACGGAGTCCTGTGTGGGCAGTCCTTGATGGCCCTGAAATGCACTGATGGTAACCATTTGACGAGCCATCTGCGAACTACTTACAGGTAGGGCATGTTGTTTGGTAAAAAGTGAACTCAAAAAGTTTAGATTTACTGACACATAAGAGACTACATAAGATGACATTGCTTGTCTGAATACCAACATATTCATGCAAAGTTTATAGAGATGACTTTTGACTATCATCCCGCGCAATTAGTAGCATCACTTAAAATTATTTATTTATTTTTATTAAGATTTTCGTTGTTTGCAAACACTCATCTTTTAATTGTATAATGTCTTTAGGTCCAGAAAGCCAGCCAATGCAGTTAATATGCCAAAATTTCATTTTGGAGACCATCGCATTGAGATACTAAAGGAAGCAGAACCAGGCAAGTTTTATGAACAGTACGAATCAGCAGTGGCCAGGTACTGTGAAGCTGCACCATCAAAGCTTGGACATCACTAACGAGCAAGGCTATAAACAAGACTCTCAGTTTGCCTGAAAACAAACTCTAAGTTGAAGCTAAAAGTTGTAGAACCATTTTCGTCTGTCTAATTGGTTAATTAAAGTTAGTATTTTTGAATAATTAACGGGCTATAAGTGTGTTAAATTTTAACTATGATTGAAATTGTTCATGCGTTGGTGAAAATAAAGGAGCAGTTCACGTACGAAAAAACTAATTTGGGCTAACGGCCTCTGACTGTTTAAACTGTGTTTGAAGTTATGTCGATGAACGGATCAAATACTGATCGGTTTTGTAAGCAATATAGGGTTGTATTCAGTCTAGATTTTGAAATGTGTGCAAAAATTCTAAATAGAAATTTGTTCCAAGACGGCAATGACATGACATCATTTCAGAAAAAAATATGAGCCGTTGAATAAAATTGAATTAAGAAAGAAAAAGGATTCATAAATAATCATATAGTGTCAGTTTATTCGATGCGCCCTCATTTTTGATATCTATCCCATAAACTTACGTCAATTTGCAATCGCCAACTTACTAGGAAAATTGATTGGGACTAACAGGCTTTGAACGAGCAGCCTCTGATCTCTATCCCCGATCATTAGATAAATTTTGCAAACAAATAATTTTCCGTCTCGCAGGTTTCTGTAGCAAGGATGTCATTAGTTGTTCCCCTTTCAACGACTTGAGCAAGGTTGTTGGTGATCAATTAACCTCTCTAGGTTGATAACAATTGTGATGAACAAAGAATCTCAGTAGTGCAAATATATGCCATGCGGCAGTTTGATTTATATGGTTTAAATTTCTTATAGCTTATGTCCTTGTTGTCCTTGTCTGAGTATTGTAAATTATTTATTATCTAATATTTTATTGTAATTAATTTATTATTGCTGCAAAGCCGTAAGGGGAGCAGCAACACTAATCTTGACACAACAGTTATTGCATGTTGGGAGCCCTGTGGACTGTATGCAAGCAAAATCTTGATTTTGGATCTAGGCGTCGGTCCAGCCGGATTTTTCGGAGGATGCTCGGAATATGCTCGGGCATCGGTCGTGTCGTACTGTGTCTTTGAAGGATGCTCGGTAAATACTCGGCTCAGCTGCAATACATATGGATTGCGGAGTTCTTCATAAGAGAAAACGCGCATTACGTCGCATTTCGTTGTGGTTTGAAGGATACTGTGTGGGGTTACTTTGAGCGTCTATGCTGCCCCCCGAGCTCATTTACATAAACACTGTCACATTTAGTAGTCTGGTATTGTTGATGAATGTTTTCAAGTATCTTTTTTTTTTCCATTTATTTAAACATATTGACTTTCTGTGTTCTCTCCAAGAGCTAAGCTCATCGTGGGAGATTACACAGTTAACAGTAATTACAAAGGTTTCTGGAGTTTTAAGAAAAACAAAACAAAACAAAACAAATAAGTTTAACATATTAACAAGAAAAAAGAAACACACATATATATATGTAGAATAAGTATCTTGGTGCCGGCTGTTGGTAAAATGTGGTCTTTCATATATCCGCAGCACTTCACTTACATTATGTAACGACTAGTTTTTAAATCATAACTTAGCTTTAAAAAAATTACAGAGTAATATAATGTCAACTATATTCAGACGGGGTTGCCTATTCAGTGGCAAAACTATTTTAAGAGGTTGATATTTTAATATATTTTTATAAATTATAGGTTTACTTGCTTCACCCCCACAGTGGACCGTTTCATTCACGTCCTGGACTAATTGTTTATTAGCAAACTTCAAAGAAATCTAGCAAAATAGCAACGATAGATCAACTCATTGAGTTTTGTGGCGGCATAATCAGAGAGACTCAACTTTCAGACATGACGTGGCGTTAAACAGACTGTGATCACGTGAATAATGCGCTAATCATTATATTGAGTATTAGTTACTACTTGCGTATACCTTTTTGCGGTTGAAATGAATAAATGACTTTATCATATAATTATCCATAAAATACCTATATTTCTGCTTTTCGAAAAACTGATATTTTCACATGTGTAAATAACATGTTATTTTCACATGTGAAAATATCGTTACCATGTGTATTTAAGCTATTAGTTTATGAATAAAAACTATTTTATAATAATCAAAAGCTTATTAAGTTGATTTTATGGATAATTATATAATAAACAGAATATTACATGGGCGCTTGGAGATACGAAATTTATCTTCGAGTGTTGAAAAGATCTCTCACGAGTGAGCGCAATCTCCGCGCGCCCATGTAATATCCTCTATTTATTTAAGTGTCAATGTATTTAGTTTATACAACTAATTGGGAACACTGAAATGAAACTGAAATGAAGAAATGATCAAAGAAACATAAAGTGTTTTAAGGATCCCAACTGGCAAGGAGGCAAATAAATTGGCTATTTTACAAGCATGGTGGAGAAACTGAATTTGAGCTAATCATAAACCAGGACAAATACATTCTCAGCTAGTGGCCACAATGTACGATCAGCTCCAACGGATTGCGAGACCGACGCTATGACCACTCGACCATGCAAACACGCGATGTCATATTTTTCTATGCAGCACCAAGTTACATTTGTTGATTTTTTATCCCTGCTATTTTCTTTCACGTCTTTCCTCATGTTTCTCAGCTCGGGGTTACATTTCATCCCTTTCTTTTTACGACTTTTTCTATCGTGCATCAAAAAGCACCAAATGTTGGAATCAGTACGACCGTTGTCATATGTAGAATGTCCGACGGCATCAGATACACCAGTCATTTAGCGTTAACCAGACTGATCACAATCAATGTAAAATATACCATTTACATTATTATTAATCATAGCTTTTTTAACACAACGTAAAGTGTTATGACTTCTCTAACGCCAAAAAACTCAATTGAACTATCGTTTCTATTATCTACATTTCTTTGACGTTTGCTAATAAGTAATAGTCCAGGACATAAATAAAACGGTCAACTGTGGGGGTGAAATAAGGAAAACTAAAAACTAAGCTTAAAAACTTAAAGAGGTAATGTATTGCCAACTTTATTTAAGGAGGCCAATATGCCAGAAGAAAGTGCAGTGTGTCCAGGAGTGTGTACATCCCAGCAACCCATTCCAGTCATTTTACATGTAGAAAAGGAAAATTTCAAGGCTGCCCTTGTTGGTGAGCATGAAGAGTCAAAAGAAAAAACACCATTCAAGATGAATTCTGCTAGTGTAGCTCCCTCAAAGAAATCAAAGTCTATTACCCAAGGTGATGTACTTAGAGAGCAATTCAGTCCTCTTAAAGCAAAGCAAGTGAACCAATCACTTAAAAAAAAGGAAATTAGAGCTGGAAATTTTGTATCTGGAAAAGAAATTACAAGAAGAATATAACTGTATTGCACTCCCCGAAGACTCCACATAATTCTTTGGAAATTAGACAACGACACGAAGAAAAACATGAGAAATAGTGTTTCCAAAACACAGGAAGAATACGATAACAATGTATTACCAGTATAAGTTATTTTTTAATATAGCAATGAAGCACATTTTCTGTGTTTATTACAAACACATGGGGATTATTTTGTTCGCATAATGACATAATGTTCTAGAATTTATGGACAAAATATTTCCATTTTTTGGATCAAGTTTTTAGAATGAAATTATATTTTATTTAACTTATTATCAAGTTGTATCATATTATTGAATAGCAAAATATTTAATGCTAAAAATATTTAGCAAAAATGTATTTATTTTGTCAATGATTTATTATGTTTTAATTCAATGTGACCTAATTTGATCTACATTATTATACATATTAAAGCACATGCATTAATTGCTGTCTATTATGGCTGTTTGTTTCAGCATTAAAATATAATAAAGATTTATTATTGCCAAATGTTTTTAAACCAATTATCGCCAATAATTGAATCAATTATTGATTGCATGCTAGAATGTCAATTGATTTTAAAAATAAACATTCAATGTATCTTCTCCACATGTGTACATGCTTATTTTACAACTATGTAGATATATGTTATACAGCTATTTCAAAAAGGATTGTTTATGTATATTAATATTAATTCCAAGACTGAAATGCATTTTTGGGTCTATCTTATATTGTCTAAAGTAAAATAAATAATATTTTTTTAGTGCATTCCATCAGAAACAATATATACTCAGCTCCATATAGCGAGGAAATTGCTGTATATTAAGTGTGCAGTATTTAGTATTAATTTTTTTTTGAAATACCTGTATATGTATACATGCTTATAAATATATAATAATGGGGGAAAGAAATGGATGTTTATGGTAAAAATCGTCAACCTATGTATAATATACTTTTAAGCAAAAAAGGTATTACAAATGTGTGTCCTTATAGCGAAGCCACATTCTGGGCCAATATAGGCATCCAATTCAGGACAGTCATCATATTCAACATTGCCATCTTCCATTGGCTCATTTTGAATGACGGCAATGTTGTGTAGTACTGCACATGCCCCCAAAATTGCACACACCTTTTCCGGATGCATTGTTATTTCAGAATGTAACACATGAAATCTCCGTTTCCATCGACCAAAGGTCTGCTCGATGGCCATTCTTGTTTTGGGTAGAGCTTTGTTGTAAGCCTCTTGAGGTCCATTTGTGGGATTCCCATATGGAGTCATCAGAAAGCTACTGCATGCATAGCCACTGTAGCACCTAGAATCAATTTAACCTAATTACTAATTTCACAACTCTAGATCATATTTTAAAATATTTTAAATTAACTTTGCCACTTGGGCAGGGAAACCCCACAGGGCAAAGCTCCACTACGAAGACCCAAATTAAATAAATTATAAAGAAAGAGAGAAAGAAAGAGAGAAAGAAAAAAAAGAGAAAGAAAGGAAGGAAGGAAGGAAGGAAGAGAGAAAGAGAGAAAGAGAGAAAGAAATGAAGAAATAACAAAAGAAATAAATACCTAGCAGTACACCATCTTCCAAGGATTGGTGAGTTTGTTCCAAGTTGTCATAAATCTTGGAGTTACGGAATATGTGGCTGTCATGTGTATTTCCAGGCCAACGTGCTACCAAAGTTGTAAACATACCTGCAATTTTCATGAAAATGTTAATTTTATAATCTTTATAGATACACCTATACTTAATGACTGTACAATATTATAAAATTCTAAAAGATATTAACAAATCTTGAACATCCTCTCTATCACCATCATCCTCTATTATCATCATCCTCTATCATCGATCATCATCAGTATTATCACAATTATTAAGCTTGTTCCAGGGCGCCAGGACAGACGGATGGGTTTTAAATATGTGGGATTGTTTCAGTTATTCGTAGATTTCTAATTGAATTGATATATGTTTGTTTCTCAATGGATACTAAATAGTGTTCACTTATCTTTCCATCCAAAGGTCTTTTTGGTTCGAATCAGCCGTACGATATGAATATATTTACCACGTCCACCAACGATCTTTCTGGTTTGAATCAGCTGTACGTACGCTCTGAGTACAGTAACTGAAGGTAAATTTGATTAACTTATTAAAGGTGAGTAATCGCTAACGAAGCGGCGCCGGCGCTGCTTGGCACGGATAGTGCAGCGGTAAATACGTCTGTCCCGGCGCCCTTGGCTTGTTACATCAGTAATGTGAACTGTCATTAATCTATCATAGAACATATATATCCAGAAAATCTAAATATTTATAAAGCTTTAAGGAAATGATATGATTGCGTGGATAAAAATAAATAAATCCACTTTATTTACGTCTCAATGTATTTTAGCTCTTCAGAGCTAATTGGGGATACAAAATAGAAACTGAAATACATAAATATAAACATTAAATACTGTTAGAAAATTCCAACAGATAAGGAGGCAAACCAGTTGGCTATTTACAAGCATTTATGGCCCCTTTATTTTAAGCACAGATCTATTAGGAAGGAGCAAATTTATAGAATATAAATTATAGTTAATGCTACAACCATTAGCTCAATAGAGTCAAGTTAATAGTAAACAATGATTCATTTATGCTAACAATACAGAGGGTACAAAGGTCGTGTGAGCCCACAAGGCTTACACGTGCAGTCAAATATATTGTCCAATCAGCTCGGTTATTCTCCCTGTCAATCAAAGTGTGATTAGTCTGTTTGGCTTAGGTTTCAGTAATTCATTGTTGTTCAGCTTTACAAGAATCAAAATTCCCTCCCACCCTTCCCTTTGTATTGTTAGGATTTCTCAATCACTAGCACTCAAAGACAAGGTATACAGTCTTAGTAGTTATAGATATTGTGCTATTATCGTTTGTAACATACGAGAAGGACTTTGACATCTTGATTCACTGTCTAATGTCAATACATTTGTAAATAGGAAGTTACTGTTATTCTTGATCAATTTTAGACTTTATTTTAATGAGAGACTGCATTTAAATACTTTTGTTGTTCTCTCAAAGGTGAATCATTAGGAATTGTTTAAATCAGCAAAATATAAAAATAATAAAGTCAGGGTTTGGGATTAAGTGCTCCCATGCTGGTCACACTTTCACCCATAGACTCATGGCAGCTATTTATTCCGAGGATCGGTACCCCTATAGCTATGTTGCCATGGGAACTAGTGGGATCTCAGAGGATTATCACCTCCAAGAGGGGATTATTACCCCTTCGGCGGCCAAGGGATCATCACCCTTGAGAGAGATATATCATCTCTCTTTGTCGCATAAAATTAGCTTCTGACCAGCATGTTATGTCAACTATTTTTTTGCGACTGGAGTGCTCAATCCCCTACCCCTTTACCCCACAAAGTGTGTTCTTATAGTTGTCCTTAGCTAATGAGTTGATAGCATTAAAATAAATATTGGACTGTATCAAAGATACCGTTGCTACATCTGTTTTCCCTTTGACAATCAGGGACTGTTTACCAAGGCAGCAGCTAGAGGACACTATCAAGTGCACAGTATCTGCCCTTTACCATGAATAAGAACAGTAATGATGATGATGATGGATGATGATGATGACAAAGATGATGATGTGTAGCAGTGCTGATCAGTTGTTGCTCAGGATAGCGATGGGAATGATAGACTGCAACCAGTGAGCATTGACAACAACCAGTTTTGTGAGACATATGACAATTGATGTTTTGATTAAAATATATATTCATTGAATATCATGAGATGTCGCTGTTGTGTTCTTTGTAGACATTTACTTTACAGTTTATATTTTAATTGTTTGTCTTGTTTTGTAAAACTTGTGGAAATTAAAGTCCTACAAAGGGCCTACTATAGTCTCATGTTCTTGCGTGGCTTTGTTTACCTTTATGATTGCATACCCCTTGAACGTTGATTGAGTGATAGCTCTTCCTATTCACGTAGCATTTTTCGTGCTCGTGGGGTGCCTGAATTTTAATGTGGGATCCATCTATGCACCCAATTACTCCTGGAAATCCACCTCGCTGAAAAAAGTTACTTTTCACTTCAAAAAGCTCTTCGTATGACGGCCACTTGATAAATTGAGCTTGTCTTGCAGCAAGTGCCTGCGTTTCGCCGAACACGACTCGAGAAACAGTCGCTTTGTCTACTCCAAAAGTATGGCCAATAACCTGTAAAAAACTACCACTTGCGTAAAACCTCAAGGCTATTAAGATTTGGTCAATCGAACGAAGAGCATGACCTCGCTTCGTTTTTCGCTTCCGATCGTCGTAAATTAAATTAGCGATGAAAATAATTGATTCTCTTCCGAATCTGTATCTCATACGAAGTTCACTGTCAGTGTATTCGTCGATTGGAGAGTAATTCAATCTATACTGCCGAGCTCTGTAAAAAAATTATAACTTTTTATTTCTATATATTTTCATTGCATCTTTCGTTTTTCATTGTATTATGACCATCTGTGTGTCATTATCATATTTGAAATATGATTAGTTTAGTTATTTACGTAGGTTGGCCTTTTATGGTATAAATAGCATGTATATAAAAATAACTTAAATTGTTTTATATATTCAATATACAATTTGTCTGTGGTTCTAAATAAAATATATGTATACATCTTGGAAAAGGCCTATCGAAAACGTTTTTTTTTTACGTTTACTTACGTCAATTATGCAAACTACTTTTGCCTAAAACTGTTGTTATTTTCTTTGACTGTCTTAGCATATGTGAGAAAACTCTTTAGGAATAGGTGGTTTAAGATATCAGATTTTCTTCGGCGACTCACAATAGTCAAAATGCAATTCGCCACCAGGTTTCAAGGTTTCAAGGTTTCAAGGTTTTTGTTATTTCCCAGAATGAGAATTTTATACTTTACATCACTATTAAAAAAATTAACTGGGAGGAGCAGAAGAAAACAACCCAAAAGGGTTAAGAGAATATTTCTGCACCTTGAAACTATATAATACTTTCAAATAAGAACTTACAAGGGGGAAAGTAGCAAACTAAAATAGATTCAATACACATAAAAAGTTATATATAATAAAGTGAAGTTTGAACTAAATTAAAGTAGGAAATAAAGTTACATTGAAGCAAAACCTAAGTAGAATCAAAATTCTAAAGCAACAGATGTTATTTAAGCTTATTTTAAGAGACTTTATGTGTTGAACTGGTTATTATATTATGTGGTAAATCATTCCAGCTTGTGAGAGCTGCATACTTAACACCAAACTTCCCATAATTCAGGTTTACTGGAGGGACATATAGATTCTTATTTGATTTAGACCGCGTATTGTAATTGTGAATCAAATCTGTACCTTAAAAAAGGTTACCAAAAATATCTGGTAGATTGGAGTTTGAATGTTTGTAAGCTAGTTCACAGAGCTGAAATTTAGTTATTTCAAAAATATTTAGGATGTCAAGTTTTTTAAAAAGTGGTCTGCTGGGTGTTCTGAAGTTTGAAAACGTAATTACACGGAGAGCTCGAGACACCAGCTGTAGCTGAGCTGTCAAGAAGTTTATGCATGTAAATTACTTGTTGGTTACGCAATTTTACAAACATTTACTGTACTGAGATAAATTTAGCCTGCAGAGCAGGCGTTCTTGTGATGGGTTTGAGGAAGAATCGGCGTTTTGGGGTTCCTGTTTCGACTACGTGCCCGCGAGAAAAATGGGACCTAGCAAAAAAAGGGAACGTGGGGGGAGGGGGGAGGGGAAAGAAGGGAACGCCTGCCAGCATCCCTTGTTATTTTGAAGAACTCGTTCGTGGTCGAACGAAGGCTTCTGATTGGCTCAGCTTAAATATCTTTATCTATCTATCGGTTTTCGTTTCGAGGTATTCGAATCATCTTGCATTCCAGGGTGTCAAAGAATACCTTTGGAAGCCGCATTGCAATTCGTTTAGGCAATGTGTTTTACGAGAGTTTTACTCTCTTTGTCTCGAGGAATTCTAACGACAACGTTGCCATTATTAGTGTCAACAACTTTTACTTGAAAATTTGACCGTCCTTTGGCAAAAAAATTGAAGATTTGACATCCTTTGGCAAGTCGTCCATATTCAAATACGAGGAAATATTTGCATCGTTATCCTTTTCCAACGATGAGCTTCTATGAGCTCCGGAATTTGAAGGGAGACGATTAGAAAATGAAAAGCAAATTAAATGCGAATGAACCACTTAAACTTGTTCAAAATAGTGAGAAAACGTTGTTGCAAGTAAATTGTTGAAGAAGTCGTACAAAAAATTGCAATTTGAGTGAAAGTAATGTCGTAAAACTGTAGAATTGGATGGGAATAAATAGAATATAGGAACACCAAATAAAAAACAACAGCAGGAGACATGCACCAATGACATTCCACAAATTGCCGAATTTGAACTAAATAACTGGTAAGCCATTCCAGAGCAACTCCAAGGTTTCCATAATGATTAAATTTTGCCAATAAAAATATTATAGTTAACCGTTTCAAGATACTTCTAAAAATCATCCCATAGCAACTAATATGTTATCAACAGTCAATATAGTTGGGTGATTTCTTCTAAATCCAAACTGATAGTTAAACAAAATTTTATTCTTCGTAAGATAAGATGAAAACGCTCATACTAAGAAAGCGGTCTATAGTTAGATTTAAAAATCACACCGTCTTTATCACTTTTATATGTGGGACAATCGTTGTTAATCTTTATATCTCTTCTTTTATTTTTCGCATTGTTTCACCTGTGTCTTACAGTTGCCTTTTTAGTAAGGTAGATAAACGAAATTTTTTTGCCAGATCTAAACAGAGTGTACAAAAGCACCAAAATTCGCATGAGGGTAGACTAGGATGTGTTAATCAATATTAGGACCGCTTCTTGAGCTCATCGAGTACATTGATGATTCTGGAGAAAATGGAACACATTTTTTTGTAGTAGCAGAACGGCATGCATTATACGAAGCTCGTTTGAAAGATCTTGGTGTAGAGAAATCTAGAAATCGATGTAGGCTGAAGAATGAGATATTAAAACGCTTTCCAGAATCGCAAGAACAAAGTGATGGGGAAAACATTTTGCTGGTATTTAAGGAGGGGTTGGAAAATATTCTTAGAGAAGCAGTTAGAGAGCGAGATTCATCAGATGACGCAAAAATTCTCGCAAACGCCGCAAAAATCATTCGAAGAGATATGTTTTCCCATTCTGGCTTCACCCTCAATGGCACTTTTCCAGATGGGTGTCAAGAAACATCGATACCAGCAAGCCTAAAGTCTTTCATCTTCCCGACGCTCAATGGCCTAAACTTAAAAAGATCAAGACCACAATGAATTGCAACCCTGTTTGACAATCTGCCAAAACATGTACTTCAATTCTAAAAAAAAGGTATCCAAGTCTTTACAAGTATGGCACTCCCCCAAAAGTGAGCCACCTTTACCTATTTACCTTGGCCTGACCATCCATTTGATGATTCGCAGCAAAACTCTGATAAGCAAACTATCAGCTGGGCCTAAGCGTTTCCTATACGATCGTATTATGGAGTTATGGGATAAGCATTTTCCAGTTTCCTACTGAGAATAATCCTGGTGAGACTCGACCACCAATTACAACATTGGCTTCTGAATTGGAAACACACTCCCTACCTGACAGCTACGCTATCGTGCCACCTACGGAACTTAAGACAGCATCTATCAGGGTTCCAGTTTGTAGCCAGCAGCACACCAACAGTTGTATAGAGGATGATGAAATGATTGAAAATCGTTGGATAGATCACACGATTCAATTATTAGAGAAGGATAATTTGACGTCGGACGATGCCATGGCATGGGCAGCATATCATTCAAAAGACAAGCTTATGGAGAAGGATCCCCCAGCTCTTTCAGCTCCTCTACCTCTTTGCTATGAGAAGGCGGCGACTCCTGCCATGATTAAACACGGGATGGATGTACTGAAGCAAACATTCAATTTCCTTAATCCATCACAAATTCCAGTCATTGCCCTCGATCAACCCTTGTTCGCCCTAGCCAAGATGGTGCAATTGAAATGGACAGAAACCCATGGTGAAGACAATACGTTGTGATGTTCGGAGGTTTACACCTTGAGATGGCACTGTGAAATACTCTGGGAGATTTACTAGAATCATCGGGTTAGACAACCGTTTTGGTTGAAGCAGAGGTTGCATCATTAGGTATGGCTGATTCGTTTCTGAAGGCATCCCATCTGACAAGAACAAGGTTATTTTGTTTGCATCTTTGTATCTATCTGAAGGACATCCAAAAAGTAAATTTGAGTATAAGGTACTAATGACCTTTTTTGAATAAAAGGAATGAATTGTAGTCAACTTATTGCCTTTTTTATTAAAGACACGCTCACCAAGTTATCCTGTTAGCACTAAGCAAGTTCAAAAAGGAGGCTTATCTTGCAGCTGATAATTCCGGGCTGTCCATTGATGCTTGGAGATCGGAAATGCGTAAACGACGTCCAACATTTCTCTTTTGGGACACCATTATGTACTATGAGAAACTTGTGCTCATGTTCATACGAAGTCACAGAGAAAAGCGCTTTGCAAAAGGAGGATCTGGTCTACGAAGGAACGTTTCCGGTCAGGCTAAACTTCCATCAAATTGGATGGAAATCCTAAGAGATTCTACAAATAAATCTGAGCTTTTCCAGTTTCTGTCCTTTAAGGTTTCAGTCTTTCCAGCTGACAAGAGCATTTTCATTACTTCAGGTATGCTATTTTGAAATGCACCGGCTGTTTAACTCAAACCTCAAATTCTTGATATAGTGATAGTGGTAACCTCTGAAGCTCAGTATATTATATAAAACATGTTATTTAATTGCATTATCGCAGGGCAGTGAATTATAACTAGAGGATCAGCTAGGCCCATGTCCAACTGCAATCATGAAGAAGCAGACAACCGCAACACCTCCGTGATGCTCTCCAAACCGGTGGCCAATCAGATCCCTTATAAGAACTGTTGAGACAGGAAAGTTCTATGATCTAAAATTGATAAACCCAAACTTGGAAATTTGGGTCGCATTTGGTATGGGCAGGAATTTTAGATTCCCAAGTATTAACAAAGTCTGTGAATCCTTTGGTGAGCAGAAATCACGTGCCCTTCCTGTGTTTCATGCTTTCAGTAGCTGTGACACTACGTCTGCGTTCAATGGTAAAGGAAAGCTTTCCGCCTGACAAGCATGGACAAATTGTAACGAGATGGTGAATGAACACTTTTATTTAAACAGGGTAATCCCTTCAGTTACATGGAATGTATAACTGCTATCAATAGGAGCCCTAATAAATATAAGATAATAAATAATTTAGGTTAAAAAGCTAAAATATGAAGCTATGGTAATAAAATCCAAAGTATGTTAATAAGATCTAAAATATGATACTAAAATATAATACTAAGGCCGAGGTTAGACGTCGACCCCACATGCCCCGAATCCAACGCAAACGAGCAGACGCTAACAATTTCATTTGCATTGGGCTCGAGACATGCGAAACTCGACGCCCAAACCCTGCCCAATCACACGTAGCCTAGTATATGTTTAAATATTAATTGAAGTATATCTATCTAAAATTACATATTAATCATATAAAGCAACTAAAAAGTGAAAAAAACAAAAAACAAAAAAACAAAAACCTGTAGAAAAATTATGACGATAAAATAACTATGTTAAAAATGTATCATAAACTGTGCAACCATAATAATAAAAACTGCGCTTAGCGATTTCCGTCACCCTAGGCAAATGTAATAGATGGCTTTGTCTCGTTGAGCGCTGGGAAATACTACTATTAAATTTAAAATAATTAATGAAGAATTGCGGACAGCGACCACTTATGCATTTCTTTACTAGTTTAAAAGTATGATGGTCGCGCCTACTTGAAAGTGTTCCCCACTTTAAGGAGTCCATTGCGTTATCACTGTCATGGGACTTAACAACTATGCGTGCTGCACGTCTTTGCAACCTTTCTAGGTCTTTGCTATTTACCTCACCACAACAGTGGTATACGGTATCACAGTAATCTAAAATAGGACGAATAAATGACATATAAATAACGTTTGCACAATGCGTTATCAAGTTAGGCCTAATACGCCCTAACATACCGACTCTTTTACCAGGCTTAGCCAAGAGGTATTTAACATGAGCATTCCAGCTAACATGCT
Organism: Actinia tenebrosa; assembly: GCF_029948245.1. Lineage (NCBI taxonomy): Eukaryota > Metazoa > Cnidaria > Anthozoa > Actiniaria > Actiniidae > Actinia > Actinia tenebrosa. Next base: position 4,101,707 of record NW_028292579.1, on the reverse strand, counting down.
GGTCAAATACGATACCCAAGTATCTAAATTCATAGACACGCTTAATGGTCTGTCCATTGACTTGAATATTAAAATGATCTACATTGTTCAACTTTGCATGAGTTCCAAATAGCAGAGAGTCAGTCTTAGTAGCATTCAGGAATAAACTATTTTCCCTCAGCCAGCAGACAATAGCATTCAGCTCGTCATTCAACTTCAGTTCAATTGTAGAGACATCAGAACTGGAGAAGAATAATACAGTGTCATCTGCATACAGTGGAATGCTGCAGTGATGAATTACGTCTGGAAGGTCATTAACATGCAGGACAAACAGCAGCGGACCTAGGATTGACCCCTGCGGAACACCAATGGTCACGTGTTCATGGTCTGAGAGGGTACCCTGAAAGTCCACAACCTGGGACACCTTCATTGGTATTTTTATCCACCCACCCATTCTATCAGCTAGAATATAGCTAGAATATGGAACAGAAGAAGGGAAGACTATGGACTGATGAAGAAATAGAACAAATTATAACTAGCTACGAAGAAAGGAGATGTCTTTTTCCTGTCCTTTTTATCCTCGTCGCAATACAAATTTGCAACAACAGCAACGATAACATTGACAGCGACTTCCATAGTCGCCATTTTGTAATAACCAGTCCCAAGGTCAAGGTAATTCGAAAGTGCGCATGCGCTAACTGGTGTTTGAGTAAACATGTTTCCCGAATGATTGACTGCAAATTAAGGGGGAAACCAACCTGTTAACGAATTCGAATTGTACGCATTGTACGCACGGATTAAAAGTTTCATAAATCCTTATCACTAACTCTTACTCACGTGCTTTTAATTCAGAAATGTCAAAGAAAGTCACATTTCATGTCCATGAATTTCTTTTCTGCATTTCTTTGATGTTTTTGATATTTTTCAAAGTGTTTCTTTGATCTCTTAGGTTATTCTACAGCAAGCCTTTTTCCCAAGATGAATACCATAATTCCACAGCATTTAGCAAAACAAAAAACAAACAAAAAAACGAATACCTTTGACCCCCATTTCTTATTTCATTTTTTGAACAAGAATAGGTTGGGGTATGTTTATGCCAAGTTTTAAAAACATTCTTATTGCAACTTCATTTCCCCGCGTCCTTTTAAACGGTCATCATCAAGAATTGAAAAGTAAGTTATATGATCTAACAAAAAATATGAAATCAAATGTAGATGAAGAAACCGATCTTTTTGGCGCGAGCTTTAAATTCGGCAAAGATCCACTAGAAGAAGGCTCGGTGATATCATCAAACGACGAGCAAGACAGTGATGATTCTTCTTCTACCGATGACGAAGAAAGTGAACCGTCATGGAAAACGGAAACCGAAAACCTTTGGAAAGTTTCTAAAAATCTTCAAAAGGTTGTTGACGACAATATTCAAATTTTCCAGAAATCCATGGGGAACAAAGACAAAGAAGTCATAATAACTCAACCGGCAAACAACAAGAAATAAGAAGACAAGATCAGATTACTAGAGATTGCGAATGCAGCTCTAAGGAAAGATGTTAGTGATAAAGAAACCTAGTTCCAAAATGTACGACATCGGAATGAAGAATTAAAAAAAGCGATCCAAGTCTTAGAGAATTCAAAAGCGAATCTACAAGCCCAAGTTGCTCTAAAGTCACTGTCACTCCAGGAATTCAACCAGAAAATATGCCAATTGGAAGGTGAACGGGATAGCTTAGTTACAGTAATAAGACTCTTAAATGTCAGTCCTACTGATCAAGTAGTCTTCGATAATCCATAGATAGGATGTAATGATCAAGAAAGACAAATTATTGAAACCACAGGCAAAACTAAACCCACCCAATCTAAATGCAAAATTAGAGCAGCAGACTACAAGGGTCCTCAAGATAAGAAGGATGCAGGCAAGAAAAGGAAATCAATCGTTATCCTTGGTGACTCTATGATTAAAAACATCGAGGGCTGGAAGATGTCCAAAACGCACAAAGTTATTTCTAAACATTTCACTGGGAGCACAACGAAAGATATTGCCCACTACATGGTGCCCACAGTCGAGAGAAAACCTGATGAGGTTATCCTGCATATTGGTACCAACGACCTCAAAGATAAAGAACCCGATGACATTGCTGAGGGGATTAAAGAATTGGCATCTCATATCCAAAAAGAGTCCAGCCAAACGAAGGTAACTTTATCAAGTGTTATTTGTAGGAGCGATGCTCAGTTACAGTGAAAAATCGAGAGGGTAAACACCTTGCTTGAATAAGCTGCCCAAAGGAACAAATGGTCGTTCATAAACCATACTAATATCACAGTTGACTGCTTGAATAAGGGGGGTTTGCATCTAAATGGGAAGGGAAATGGACTTTTGATTAAGAATTTTATTTCATTCAAAAAGGCTTCTACTAACTGAAACTGTCGTAGGGATATATATCATTTAGATAAGGAATATCAACCCCTCAAAGAACCAATTAACTATAATATATTTTTTCCTGATGTATCAAATTTATTGAACCATGGATCGAGTTTTCAATCTGAAGCTCGCAATTTTTCGAAAAGGGGTCTTAAAATAGGCTCTTCAAATATTGCAAGTTTTATCAAACATTTAATTTACGAATTGAGGATGATAACTAATGATTATAAATTTGACATTTTGGCAATAAATGAATCAAGGCTTGATGAAAACATTTCAAATGAATTTGTTAAGATAGAAAATTATGATATCATCAGGAAGGATAGGAAAAGATATGCTGGTACGCCCTGAGAATATTTTAGATGATACGTTGGAAGGTTTATGCATTGAGATATTGAATAAAAATAGTAAAAGCTTTCACATCTTATCCTGCTATAGGCCACCGAGTACTGATAGTAGATTCTTTGAATCCTTTGAAAGTGTACTTGCAAACCTCGACACTGACAACAAAGAAATTATCGTACTTGATGACTTAAACTGCAATTTGATGCCAAATGCATTAGAAGGGAATAGTAAAATACTCAGAGACATAATAGAGACCTATGAGTTCACTGAGCTTATTGATCAGCCAACACGTATAACAGATAGATCTCGAAGATTAATCGATATTGTATTAACGAATTCTCCAAATCATATTAGAATGGCAGGGGTAACCCATCTAGACATCAGCGATCATAGCTTGGTATATAAAATAAGAAAGGTTTCTGTTCCAACTAAGTATAAACATGGATATCTTACTAGACGAAATTTCAAGAAATTTGACGAAAAACATTTTGTAAAGGAGTTGAGTGAAATGCCTTGGCACAACATTACCCATCAAAGCAATGATCCTAATGAAATGTGGGAAGCGTGGAAAAATATGTTGACAACAGTGCTGAACAAACATGCTCCAATCAAAACTAGACGTGTCCGACATACCGTATTTACTCGTTTAGACGCCGCCCCCGAATAGACGCCGCCCTCAAATAGACGCCGCACTTGGGACTCAAAATATTAATAGACGCCGCCCCCGAATAGACGCCGCATTTACGGTGCGGCGTTTATTTGAGGAAATAATAATTTCCCGGAATAATTCATGATTATTAATAAGAAAAAGTCTATTTCAAGATTAAACTAGCAATGGAAATTTATTTTCTTTTAGAACAACATTTGTGACTGTAAGTGACTGTACTTCTTTGCTCTTGTGTTTAGTTCTTTCGAGAATTCTTGCAATGTGCAATTCTGATATTAAGGTAGAGAACTTCGAATTCGCTGGTACAACAAGGCCGACTTCTCTCTTTCTCTTTCCAGTGACTCGTGCACAGAGTTTGTTTTCAGCGTTCGCTTCAATAAAGTTTTTCAATAATCGTGACAATTTTATTGGAACATGTCCAGCAAGTGCCTCCTTTTGGCTTGATTTTAGGTAAACGCCAATTGCATTAGACTCGTGATCTTGTGCCTCAGCGCGCGTGTCCCACTTACATTCAAGTAGTTGATCCATTGCTGAAGACCACACAGACTTGTAAACGTGATGCCCTCTGATAACTGTCTCGAAGTCAACTTTGAAATACATTTTAAATTCCACTGGTAAGCTTCTTGACATTTTCTCAGTTTTCTGCTGGACTTGCTGACCAAAATAACAACTGCTTTGCTTGATTACAACTAAACTTGACACACTGCTGCATATCACAACCACTGCAGTATGTATGGCACTGAAGATCTGCTGACAGTTTAATATTGTCATGGCCAATCAGAGAGAACCATTCCCACACGCCAGGAAATGGTATTCTAATTTCAACACCTGGTATAGCAAGCCGTGAAATTCCTTTAGACTTTACGTAACTGTTTAACATGCTTTAATACGGTAACCATTCTTTGTAATCGCTATGGCCGATTCAAATGCTCAAGATATAATTTCCCATAAAGGGAAAAGAAAACAGAAGTACAGCTTTGCACTAAAGAAAGAAGTGATTGCGTTTGCGGAAGTACACGGGAATCGACCTGCTTCTCGACGCTTTCAGCTGGATGAAAAGAGAGTACGAGAGTGGCGAGCAAACAAGATAAACATCCAAACTTTGCTTGAAACCAAAAAGGGTAAAAAAGGAGCAGATTAAATGGGGCTGGAAAGAAACCCTTGAGTACTAAAATGGAAGAAGTCTTACTGGAGTGGATTGGCAACAGACGGGCTCGTAGTTTACGAGTTTCCTGCAAGCTTATCATGAAAAAAGCTGAATTGGGTTATCGTGATATTACGCCGGAAAGCAACACCGCGACTGAGGACTTTAAAGGGTCAAGAGGATGGTTGTGTAGATTCATGAAGAGAAATGGTTTATCATTGAGAAGAAAGACATCTGTGGCTCAACAAGATCCGGAAAGAATGGTCGCAAAACTTGTATCCTACATAATTCAAGTTAGGCGACTTCAAATAAAGCACAATTATGGTCCTTGTAACATAATTGCCATGGATGAAACCCCAGTCTGGTGCGATATGATTTCAGAAACTACCGTCGTTACAAGTGGAAAATAGACTGTTACTCTTAAAACCACTGGTCATGAGAAGTCACGAGTATCTGTTGTGTTAGCAGCCAATGGTTGTATTTAAAGGAGCTAAAAGGGAAGTGGCAGCTTTAAAGCAAGAGTTCAAAGGCCGGACAGTTGTCGCAACTTCCGCTAACGCGTGGATGGTCATTCAATCGTAGGCTGTACGAATGCCACATTGAAGATACTGTTACTGAATCACTGACGTCAAAGAAAATCGATCGCGTTATTGTGCCGGGAGGATGCACAAAGTACATTCAAGCTCCGGATGTAAGCTGGAACAAGCCATTTAAGTCTTCCTGCACAGAAAAGTATGACCAGTGGCTAAGTACTGTTGGCATACATGAAGAAACAGCTTCTGGGAATTTAAAAGCACCTCCGAGAAGAGTTATTTTGCAATGGATTTTGGATTCATGGGCCGATATGCCTACAGATGTGATTAAGAAATCCTTTACAACGTGTGCCTTGAACCTTCCAGTAGATGGGTCCAGAGACGACACTATTCACTGCTTAAAGGATGGACAGCCTTGCAGCTCTGGAAGACCAATGCTTCAATCACAGCTAGGCATTTTGAGTGAACCAGACACTAATCCTTTTGAATGTACAGACTCAGGTGTAGAGGACGCAAGCCCGACGCTGCAGCTATTAGACCCCGAGCACGAAGAGGACAGTGATATTGAAATAGAACTTGAATAACATTGTGTGAAAATCACACGAATAGACAAAATGAGACTTTGAATGGCATTTATATTAGATTTGTTACTGTTTCCTATTAAAAAGGTTACCGTATAAGCATTTTCAAGATTTTGTCACTCCTGTCGAGAGTAGACTGAAATTTCATCGAATAAGTACTAAAACTACTTTAGAGTTATTAGAAAAAATTGATTTAGCCAAGGCATCAGGGACTGATGACATCTCACCAAATATCTTAAAAATTGCTGGTCCAATTATTGCCACTTAGAGTCACTTACAGACATTTTTAATACATGTATTGAAACTGGCATTTTTCCTGATGGTTGGAAAGTAGCAACGGTTATACCCATATTCAAAAAGGATGACAGACTCGATATAAACAACTATCGTCCAATATCGATCCTGAAAACAGAGTTTATGCTTATCGCATTAGATTATAAGCTTGCAAGCTTACTTCATGATCCAGAATTGAAGATAGCAGGAACTTGTATTAAAAGGGTTGCAACAGCTAAATCACTAGGTGTCTATATAGATGAGAGGCTTTCTTGGTCAGCTCACGTTGATTATATTTCCAAGAAAGTTTCCTCAGCAATAGCAGGCTTAAGAAACATCAAACCTCATGTTGAAAAAGAAACCCTTTTGTTGATTTCTCGTTCCTTAATTCAGCCACATTTTGATTATTGCGATGTGGTATGGGACAATTTGACAAAGGGTTTAGCCACTAAGTTTCAAAGATTGCAAAACAGAGCTGCAAGAGTTATCACGAGCAGTTATCATCAGCAGATATTCGAAAGCAGCTACAGTGGGATAACTTAGCTGAAAGGAGAGCTAAGCATAAGGTTGCTATTATGAAAAAAATCAAAACTAAGACTGCTCCTAGTTATCTAAATGAAAAGAAAAGAAAACTCTTACAAAGTAGTTAATGATAATGATAATGATTTATGAATTCATATAGCGCCTTTCCTATATGAATATAATCAAAGGCGCTTTACATTGAGTTGTTAATGACAGATTGCTTTTTGTGCAATTTACAAGCATGAGAGATGGTTAGTATGAAGTGTAGGCACTGAGGGTGGTCACTGCCAGGGTTTCTTTACGTCCTCAACCCATGTTGGTTACTAATGATGAGTGTGGAGAGACGGGACCGCCATTTAAAGTGGTCATCCGAGCCACTCGAAAGTCTAACCATTTGCAGATGTAATTACAAAGGCAGCACTTTCTCCTCAATTATTTTAAGACCCTGAGTGTTGGTCCGGCCGGGACTCGAACCACGACCTCCTGCACGAAAGTCCGATGCTCAACCGAGCCAACCGGTTTGCAGTTGGGAAGTACCAAGGAACGTCTTAACGACCAGCTATTTAAAGGACCTCATCTAACAAACTCACTGGTTGGAGTGCTGGCGAGGTTTCGTCAAGTGTCTTATGCATTGATGGTAGATATTGTGGCAATGTTCCCTCAGGCGTAAGTCCCAGAATCAGACCGTAACGTTCTCACTTTCTTTGGTGGACAGATGGAGATCTAGAACAAGAGCCAGAGGAATACCAAATGGTTGTTCATCTATTTGGAGCTTTGTCATCCCCAAGTTAAGCAAATTTCGTTCTGAGAAAGACTGCTCACTACAACCAATATTTCTATGACGAAAGTGTAATCTCTACTGTATCAAAGAACTTTTATGTTGATGACTGCCTGAAGTCTCTACCTACAACAGATGAAGCAATCACACATTCAGTGGAATTACAGTGTCCACTTCTTAAAGGTGGATTGTGTCTCACGAAATGGATCAGTAAAAAGATGTTAGGTACTATTCCTGAAACTGAACTCAACATGAACGTGAAATATCTCAACTTTAGGTGTATAACGGAAACTCCGATGTGATGAAGATATTCCAAGTAACCATCAGTCCAAATGGCAAGAGCAAACAGTTCTTCAGTTGTTATCACAGTTCAAGATCGAGAGATGCTACAAGCCATTAGATTTCCGTTTCATACTTGCGAGTAGTAAACCAACAAGGAAAAATTAATTATTCATTTCTGATTGGTAAATCACCACCAGCCCTTTAAAGCAGATAACTATTCCTCGTCTAGAGCTAACTGCAGCAACTATTTTTACTTTTTGGCATTCAAATCACCATGATCAGAAATGGCTTTGAACCATCACAATGGAGGTACGTCGACTCAGCATCTAATCCTGCAGACTACCAATTGAGGAGACCAATTTCTCAAGAACTAAACTTGGTTGAAAGGACCAGAGTTTTTATGTTAAAAGTGAGTGGCCTGAAGAAGACCTCCAGGTTTGGATAAGCTTACACAAAACGACGTAGAAGTGAAAATAGAAGTCACCACTTTTGCCGCAAGTACCGAAGTACCAAACAGCACGATTACCAAGATCTTTGAGAAATTATCAATGTGGTTTCACTTGAACAAAATAATCGCATGGATTGTAAGATATCTCACAAATTTGCCAGGGAAAAGCAAGCAGCATGACCAAGGTGGAAATGTCATAGACAAAGAGAAAGTATGAAATGTCACAGTTGAAAAAAAGAAGGAACTCAGAAAAGGAGATCTTGAAGCAAGTTCAGATTATATCTTTTCCAGAAAAGCTTAAAGCATCGTAAAGAAAAGAGAGCTGAAAGATTCTACTGCAAGTCAACGCAAAAGAAGGAATGAAGTCAAGAAAAAGTCCTTTGTATAGGCTAGATCCAATTCTCCTCAATGGTCTCATTTGTGTCGATGGAAGATTACAAAGAGCTCGAGTTCTTGAAAAATCATGAAATCAGATAATTGTACCCAAATCTGGTCATGTGAAAGACCTGATCATACAAGAAAGTCATCGCATGTCTTGTCAGTCTGGCAGAAAATATGTCTTGTTATAACTGCATAAACGATACTGGATTGTCAAAGCTAATTCCACCGTAAGACAAGTTCTAACAAACTGTTATGATTGTCACCGTCGACAAGCTCTTCCATTACAGCAGAAAATGAAAGACCTTCCAATTGCTAGATTATCTTCAGATGATATACCATTTACAGCTTGTGCAATTGAATATTTCGTTCCATTGTTTCATTGTGGCCGAAGCTTGGTTACACCTTATGGATTCATATTTACTTGTCCGGACATACGAGCTGTCCACACAGTTATTATTGCTCATATTTTGTTGTTTGCTGTGTTTCGAAGAATAGCAGCAAACTATTGTTTTCACGGTTCGCCAAATATGGCAAGTGGTTGCTATGGAGTTGATGACGTAACTCGACAGCAAAAGACGGGCTTTTGAGGGAAGAGTTTCATTCTAGCCTGACTCAATGCATGCGAAACCGAATTTTTATTGTTTTATTCTTCTTAAAATATTTTTATTAACTCTATGAAGTTTAACCTAGTTTACTCCCTCAAAGTCGTATTTCACCTAACACTGCATCGAGAGGGACCAGGTTTCCTCCCAAAATAGGAGGTTTTGCCTGGCGGGCAGTAGGCAAGTCTCTGTGAGAAACGTTGTTGCAATAAATGGAACTTGCAGTGTGCCTTTAGCAGCAGGGCTATGTACCGGAACACAGTGCCGAAGTCCAGCTTCTAATTGCATGCCAGCAGTCTGCTTCCAATATACTAGAATAACTCAGCACCATTAAGGCATGGCTCTTTTGAGGAAATGATGGAAAATCAGTTATTTATTCATATCTTTGACAGTTTACTATGAATCTTTCCCAATTTTTGCTCGTAGTAGTAATTCTTCAAGGCAAGCAATTACCACATATCTGTTACCATGGAAACCATATCACGTGGGCACAAGGCCGCCATCTTGGATTTTTTAAACAAGCCTTTTGAAATCCTATTGAAACTACTTCAAAAGTCCTGAAAATCCATATTCCTTTTTATATTTGCATAGCCTATATGGATCTAATTGGATATCTTGGAAATTATATTAAGTTTAATTTTTAGAATATTTTTAATTTTTTGGAAAAAATAGAAAATATTCTAAAAATTAAACTTAAAATACTTTCCAAGATATCCAATTAGATCCATATAGGCATTGTAAATATGAATAGTAATCTGCATTTTAATTTCATGACTTTTAAAGATGTTTCGGTACGTTTTCAAACGGCTTGTTTAAAAATCCAAGATGGCAATCTGGTTGTCACGTGACTTAGTTTCCATGGCAACCAAGGCTTTAAGGTTCCTTCTTTTCACAAAAGACATTAACTTGCCAAGTTTGGGTAAGATTCGTAGAAAACTGGCTATGATATAGCTAAACAGTTTTTCATCTGAGAGCCATGCCTTAATGATGCTGAGAAAGTTGTCTGAGTTGTTGATTTAGACATAATGGAGAATAGGGAAAACGTACATTTTTCATGCACACATGCATCAGCACCCAAAGACAACTTATTTCTATAAATTTTACATTTTCTTTTGTTCTTTTCAACTTCAGTTTTTTTACTTTGGAAATTCTTTATATTAAGGCTAACCTTTGGATTTCCTTTTGTCGATACTCTATATATACATATTTATGTATTTCTTCTTCTTTGTTAGAGTATCTTCCAAAAGTTTATTTATTTTTAAATTTATTTATTTATTGCTGTCATTGTTGTTTTAATTGTTTTGTTACTACATGGCTCCCTCGTGCATATCCAAACTGTTACACGTCAGACAGAACTCTAAATACAGCCTTCAATCCAACAATGCAGTATTGATAACTACACCACTAACAAAATCGGTAGCAACTCTGGGAGATAGATCGTTAACTATGGCATCACCAAAATTATGAAATTCTCTTCCTGCCGAAATCAGGAACATTCATAATATTGATAATTAAAAAAAAAATTAAAGGCACATTTTTATCGTTTAGCATTTTCATGAACTTGTCACTGACTCTATCGAATAACACAGTTTTATGCTATTAAACATTGTATATCGATATTTATTATATATACGACGAGAGTTTTATTGAATAAAGGTCATAAATAAAAATCTTTACGCTATATTTTCACATGTGAAAAATAGCTATACGTCCAATCAGAATCGCGTATAGCTTAACTCACATATGAGAAATATAACCAATCAGAACACAGCAAAATACGAATCAATCAATCACAAAGCGACTTTTCTAGCACTTGAAAGGCTTCATTGGCTTGTCAGGCAAAATGGCTAAAGCTGAGTGTGGTGGGGCGTCTAAATTTATCTCTTAAATACGTCTGTAGAAGAATTCATTAACCAGCAAGAGAACAAAAACACCTTGAGTAAAACGAAACGCGATCTCGCTTTAATTGAAAAGTTTTTAGTTGCAAAAAACGAAACAAGCATAGAAAAAATTGAGCCAAAATACCTCGACGACGTCTACAACGCCAACTTTCTTATTCAAGTGCGAAAACAAGATGGTGAGCAGTATGAACCATCTACACTCAGGTCGTTTGTCTCTAGTTTCGACCGTCATCTAAAGAAAAAAGATTAGAACAAGCGTTAGGATTGTTTTCTGGAGCTTCAATTCATGGAGGAACATTCAACATCTCTATCAACACTTTGAATCAAAGTCCAACATTGAACGTGCCTCACGCTTCTCCAAAGAAACGCCGCTTTATTTCTAAATTTGACAGTGACTTAATCCTTTTGAAAACAAACAGTTAAAGAAATGTTTAATTTCTTTAATAGATTTTTTGATATCACAAGAACATTTCACTTAGAGAGACTTTGTATTTCAGTTGTCATGACCGGTGATTTAAAGTTATGCAAGTTAAAGCTTACATTCTATGATACAGTGTATTGTTGAAATTCTTTATTGAAATTTTAGTGAGATTTTCAATAAAACTCTCGTCACATATATAATAAACAAATTATAGCATGGAAAGTGCTTTGTACGGGATTTTATTCACGAGTCGTTTGTATCATAAACCGGCTCTATGAACGAAAAAGAACACGAGGTTGACATATCTCCAGTATATTTTTTCAAGGAAGCTCTGTCAAAACGAAAAACGATCAGCGTTCAAGCATTTACATTTCAGTCCAGTGCAACTCCAGTTCAATATGTTCGTCCAAATCTGTTTGCCCTACAAACATGACAAACTGACAAACTATGTGAAGCAAAGGCGCAACGTTTGTGTGCCAAATCCGCCAAGTTTCAAGGTGTAAACGCGACATTTTCATTGGACTAGTGGAGACAGATGTCTGGGAAATTGTCACGTTTGAAAAGTAAACCTGCGCGAAAAATTGGTCACGCTTCATGGTCGAACGCAAACGGTAGTAATCACGTGGGTCAAATTTTCTTTACAACATAATCATAAATCAAGAACTCAAAAAGCTATCATGAAAAAAACCTTTTCGCTGTTTACAAGTTTACATGGTTTACATTACAAGTGCTAATGGCTTTATCAATATCAAGTCAGTAATGCTATTTTCAGTTGAGCTGGCCGCTGGCCGTTTTTGATTGGATCGAGTAAAGTTTGAAGTTGACTGTTGCGCCCCCCCAAACATTGTTTTGAGACGCATGAAGTTATGACTTGTCAAGCTTCAAAAGCATGTTTTGCCGCCTAAAAGCATTCCATCTTGCACACGAGCTTCTGAATTTGAAGTATCAAATTAAAGTGGACTATTCGTGCGACTACTTCGTGAAATGCAAAATTTATGCGCTTAGTTATGGAACATGGAAAATATCCAGTTGTGATATTTCCTCCACATTTATCAATTTCGTCTATGATTGTCATTGCTTAGAGCTTTTCCACGCTCGTAAGTTCTCCCACTCTTGCTTAAAAACATGATAACAAGGCAAGTTGGCACGTCAAGAAAAACAAGTTCACACGCCAAGTCTAACAAGTCCACGTGCCGAAAGAACAAACTTGTCACCTATCAAAACACAATTTAGGGGCGTCTGATTTAATGACTTCCAACTTGTCTCGATTAAGTAAAATTCGGCCAACGGCCAGCTCAACTGAAAATAGCAGTATTAAAGCAAGCGTTAGTTCTTTGTTCGTCAGTCACATCAAACAGTCCTTCTCAGGACCACATCCACTCGGATGACCATAATACTTCGATTAACATTCATTCATTCCTGGGTTCAGACCGTTCTATACAATACTTCATTAGAATATGACACAAGCAAGATCGACTGGTTTTGTGAAAATTATCCAACAATATTCAGCAATACATTTAGCAAAAAAATGAATGAATCCATGCATGATATGCATATATTGACCATTTGAATGAACATAAATTAATTAAAATAGTTTTGATGTCAAAAGGTTTAATGCTTTTATTTTGAACAATAAATCCACGTGTCTCACAATGCAAGCATAAAAATAAAAAAAGCAACAAAATATAAATGAATGTAGCAAAGAATGAGTGCTTGAATGCGTATAATGACCAAATAAGATATTGAAAGCATGGATAAATGAATAAACACGAATGTTTGTATCTGTACAGACTTTACTTTATGCACTTTAGTAAAAGTTATTTTTAATAATCAGTTTCCTTTTTTAATTCTTTTTGAACAGCATGATTATCAAATTTAAAGAATTTTGATACAGGTGATTTCAGATAAATACCAAAATGGTCACATTTAAATGCACTGACTAAATTGGCAGGCTGAAAGTTCTTCCATTGTTGTTGTTAAATGTTGGATATCAACTCTGTTGGCATGAATTACATTGATGCTTTGAGACCAGCAGTGAATCTTTACCCACTGAAAAGATGTAGTGTAAGATATAAGAAAAGATTGCAAAAACAACATGTTATAATACATGAAGAAGTACATGGACAATTTTTGTGAACTAATTCTATTGGTTTGTGCTATGTTGCAGCATGCGCAGCACCTAATTGAGAGAGATTAATTTAAAGTTAAAATTTAAAGTTATCATTACGTCACGGCGCCGTATGGCAGCCACAAAATTAGGTCTCTATTTTTTAGTATATTTTATTTATTATTTGAGTTTTAACACTACAAAATGTGTTTTAGATCGATCCTTTTACTTACAATTACCTGCTGACCTGAAAATTTCATCAAATCTATTACTCTGGAGTGATATTTTTCTATGTTTGAATTTTCGACCGTTAGCCGTTAGAATCTCCTTGTCTCCGTGTGGTTATTTCAAGTCTTCGTTCTCTCGTGTAAAGCTGACTAAACATGGTTCTACTTCTCTACTTATCGCTGGTTATGATCCTCCTTTTGACATCACTATTTATATGGACATTGAACGAAATCCTGGACCTTCAAATATTTCACCGTTTGACCTCTCTACAGGATCTGGATCTGTCAACATTCTGCTTCAGCCTTCAAATTTGCCGTCTATACCGTACTCTAGAAATGAACTATATCGTTATCGTAACTGTGTTTCAACCAAAAGCCTGTCATCTATTAATTTTGCTGTCTTCAAAGAACTAAACATTTTTCGCTATCGTGGAAATCGTGGTGGTCGTTGTAAATCCTCTTCTGTTGATCGCTATGCTTCACTGAGCCTTAAGTCTGTTGAAAATACCCAACGTGTAATTCCTTCTGCTGATAATTTGCTCAATTTCTGCCTTTTCAACTCGAGATCGATTAACAACAAATCTCTTCATTTAAAAGACCTTGTCGTTGATGAAAATATTGATATTCTTGCTTTGACTGAAACCTGGCTTAGGAATAATGATAGTAACAGTGACTTTGCTTCTCGCGATATTTGTCCAGATGGTTTTTCTTTTGAACACTGTCCTCGAATTAATCGTTCTGGTGGTGGAATTGGTCTTCTTTTCAAGAAATCGATTAAAATCAAACGTATTAACACTACTGTTTCTTACTCTTCTTTTGAACACTTGGAATTTACTCTTCGTGGTAGTTCGAGTCAAGTCCGTCTTATTGTTGTGTACAGACCGCCGCCTACTTTGAAAAATAATTCATCAACTTCTAAGTTCTTCCAAGAATTTTCGTCGCTGCTTGAATCTCTTTCTATGTTCAATGGTAAACTGTTAATTGTTGGTGATTTTAATTTCCATGTTGATAACCCAAATGATGTCTATGCTGTTCGTTTTACTGATTTACTTGATTGTTTTAATTTATCTATCTTGAATAACTTGGCTGAACCTACTCACAAAAACAATCATGTTCTTGATCTCCTGATATCTAGGAATGATGACTTACTTGTTAAGAATGTTTATATCCGTGATCCTGTGTTGTCTGATCATTTTGCTGTTCATTGTAAGTTAGCTGTCACCAGACCCTGTGCTTCTATACGTACTCTGGCCTATCGTAAAATTCGTTCTATTGATATGGATCATTTTAGCCGTGATTTATCTCAATCGTCATTAATACAATCTCCTGCTGCTGACTTAGATGATCTCTGCCTTCAATATGACTCTGTTCTGAAATCATTGCTTGATAAACATGCCCCGTTATGTACTACACCTTTTGCTGTTCATTAACCGCAAAGGAATATTCATTCAAGCGAAAAAGCATTATCATTAGCGCGAACAGGCACACAATAACGCGAACGGAGTTTCAAGAGCGCGATGGAACATTCATTAAGGAATTTAGCATAACATTGGACAATCATGAATATGTTTGTGCAGGTTCATTAGCGTTTTCGAAGTTTCATTAGCGCCTTTGTGCAATCAATAGACAAAACCACACATTCAATAACGGTTTTCGGACATTCATTAGCGCAATACATTATTACTTTACTTTTTACACGGGAATTGTAGGAATTTAGCTTTCTTTACATTTTTTACAACCCATGAATATAATGGGAGACAGAGGAGAAGCTAGAAGGCAAGGCATTCCACTCGGAGAGCTAAGAAAAAGATTGCTTCTTAGAGCGACTACAAGAAACATAAATGTTATCACGCAACAAAAATGCATGCAGTGGTACAACCACATGCAAACCTATCTTCCCAGATGTATGAATAGAGAAGCAATTCAAGGATAAATACACTTCTTTCTTCAATACCTAACGCCATGTTTTCTTTGTAAAGAACGGTTATATTCATGGGTTGTAAAAAATGTAAAGAAAGCTAAAATCCTACAATTCTCGTGTAAAAAGTAAAGTAATAATGTATTGCGCTAATGAATGTCCAAAAACCGTTATTGAATGTGTGGTTTTGTCTATTGATTGCACAAAGGCGCTAATGAAACTTCGAAAACGCTAATGAACCTGCACAAACATATTCATGATTGTCCAATGTTATGCTAAATTCCTTAATGAATGTTCCATCGCGCTCTTGAAACTCCGTTCGCGTTATTGTGTGCCTGTTCGCGCTAATGATAATGCTTTTTCGCTTGAATGAATATTCCTTTGCGGTTAATGAACAGCAAAAGGTGTAAAATTGTCACGCAACGCCTGAAAGCACCCTGGTATAATGACGTCATAAAAACAAATAAAATCAAGAAAAGAAAGCTTGAAAGGCGCTGGCGAAAATCTAAACTAGCCATTGATCGTGAATTGTATATTGAACAAAGTAACCTCGTGAAAAAGTTAATATTCGAAGCTAAAATGAATTTCTACTCAAATTTAATCTCTGATGCTGGTTCTGATTGTCACGCAATCTTCAAATCTATTGATCATCTGCTACATTTAACTCCTGAAAAAAAGCTACCATCTTCTTCTTCGTCGCAAGTTCTCGCTGATACTTTTGTCGATTATTTTAAAGATAAAATTATCAATATTCGTAATGGTTTTCCTACTTCTGAAAATTCTATGTCAACTCTTGTTGTCTCTGAATTGGACTCCAGTACAACTAGGTGTAGATTGGACTCTTTCTCTCCCGTGACTATTGATGAGCTAACTAAACTCTCCAGTAAACTGATGTCAAAGTCCTGTGAGCTTGATCCTCTTCCTGCTAGTCTCCTTCAAGATAAATCTGCTTCTCTTCTGTCTGTTATCTGTAGGATTGTCAACTCATCTCTCATAAATGGTTCTGTCCCTCCTTCTTTAAAAACTGGTATTGTCAAACCTCTTCTTAAGAAATCATCGTTGGATCATGAAAAACTCGTTAATTACAGTCCTGTATCAAATCTTAAGACTGTCTCTAAAATTATTGGAAAAGTTGTTGCTGATCAACTTTGTGCTTATTTGTCATCTAACAACATGCATGAACCTCTTCAGTCTGCTTATAAACAATTTCATAGCTGTGAAACTGCCCTGACTCGTGTCCATAATGACATCCTTAAAGAAATTGATAATCGTTCTGGTGTTGCTATGGTTCTTCTGGATCTATCTGCAGCTTTTGACACTGTTGATCACACTATTCTTCTTGATCGTATGTATTCAAAGTTTGGAATTTGTGGAACAGCTCTTAAATGGTTTAAGTCATATCTCTGTAATCGTTTGCAGTATGTTTCTGTTCATGGTTCGTTCTCTAAAATTGTTGATATAAATTGTGGTGTACCCCAAGGTTCGGTCCTTGGTCCGCTTCTCTACTTGTTGTACACGTCACCACTAGCTGATATTCTCCGTCGTCACAAAATGTCCTTCCATTTCTTCGCTGATGACACCCAATTATTTATGCCTTTCAGTTGCAATGATGATATTTCTACTGCCTTAACTATAAAAAGAATTGAAGCCTGTCTCTGTGAAATAAATGACTGGATGACTGAAAATAAACTTAAACTTAACAAAGAAAAAACTAAACTCCTTATCTTGTCCTCGAAGTATAATCCTCATCTGTCTACTCCTCTTCTACACTTTGGCGATCAGGTTATCAAACCATCCCGTAATGAAAGAAATATTGGCGTAATCTTTGATTCTGTGATGTCAATGGTTCCTCATGTTAATAATATCTGTAAGACGTCGTTCTATCATTTGCGTAACATTGCTCGTATTCGGAAATTTATCTCCGTCCATACTACTGAAAGACTTGTCCATGCTTTTGTGACATCCAGGCTTGATAATTGTAATTCTCTTCTATATGGTTTACCTAATGCTCAAATTGATAAATTACAATATGTTTTGAACTCTGCTGCTCGTCTCGTAACTCTCTCCAAGAAGTATAATCACATCACTCCTGTCCTTTGTTCTCTGCATTGGCTTCCTGTGAAACATCGCATCAATTTTAAGATTCTACTCCTCACTTTCAAAGCACTTCATGGTCTGGCTCCTGTCTACTTGTCTGATCTCATAACTGTGTATAAACCTAAAAGAACTCTCCGCTCATCCAAGGAACTGCTTCTTGTTACTTGTCCGTACAATCTTAAATCTTATGGTTATCGTTGTTTTTCTGTTTCTGCTCCTGTTCTATGGAATTCACTACCGTCTCCTCTTAGAAACACTTCATGTATAAAAACTTTTAAGAAAGACCTTAAGACTCATTTGTTTAAACTAGCTTTTGAATCATAATTTATATATATTTTACAGCGCTTAGAGCCGACTTGTATAGGCGCTATATAAATCATATTATATTATTATTATATTATAAAGTGGTTTAAGTATAAAAGGAGAAGTCATGAATAACAATTATCTACACAAATACTAGTTAGAGAACACCAATGCTAAAAGTCTCTTCTATGATGACAACAACTACTCCACAAAAGCCACAACATTGAGCTCAAATGCTTAAAGAAAGCAGAATAACAGGACAACAATTTTTTCCCCCAAAAAACTCAGCTTAGACCTGGTCCAACACCAATCTAACCAATACACCAGTCTGTTATAAAAACAGAAGTCAGAGGTAAACCTCTTTCCTGCTTTCAATCACCCATGCTTTTGCAATAGGGGTACAGTGAAGTGGAATTTTCTCTCCTGTTTTATTGGAAGCGATTGTTTTGTCCTCTGGATTGGGCTGCTGTGGGGGATAATGCAAGTGGTATATCCGACTTAGTTTAGGAATACTCTCTATCATACTTCATATTTCTCTATGTTTTTAGACACATTAATTAAGTTATTGATTGATTGATTGATTGATTGATTGATAGAAAGCATGGGTGGTGTGCACCGCTAATGTGCCACCTCTCACCAAAGCAACCCGGGTTGGAGTCCTGCCAGTCTCGGTGTAGTATTTTGGTAGAGTTGTTTGTTGTTTCTCTCCTGTGATTCAAGGATTTTTCTCCGGGTTCTTCAATTTTTAGATAATTGTTTTCTAAACATTTCTTTTCCTATTCTTTCTATTTAAAGACTGATAGATAAAAAACTATGTTAGCATTGCAATGAGTTAACTGAGTTTATTGCTAATCACCACTTCAATTACAGCAATAATGCAGTTTAATGTGGTTGACCTGAAAGCAATGTGAGACAGTCTTGGCAGCCATCATACAGTCCACCATGTATGACCCCAAAGTACAGTTATATCCAGTTGAACTAGTAAGGGTTGGTTTAAAATTAGGAAAGAAAAACTAGAAAGCTTGAAAAACCTCAGAGTAAAGTCTACACTTTAAAATTACCAATGAGATATGAATATCTATGAAGCTATTATTTTATTACAGTATTTGCCCTAAAAAAATCACCATTATAAATGACAAAATAAACTGAATGAATGTTCTTTTCGTCTGTTAAATAGGCTCAAATTAGTGAGCAAAGTAGCACTTATTTCAAGGAAAAGGACTCAAAAAAATTGGCGATTGCTCACAGGTGTAAATATGCTGATCTGATGGGCATTTTTTAAATCAAATTGTTGATATAAAACATTTTACATAAATACCAGCACAATTATTCAATCAATAGCTTGAACCACAATACTGACCAAAATATTTTGCCAGCTAACATTTACATAAACACACATTTCATTCATCAAAATTCTCTTAAGATAACTTAATGATCTGCTTTTTAAAGCACATCCAAAATGATTGGATTTCGTACCTCTATGAACCTGATGCATTTTCTGTACTTCTGCAGTCTTTCTCATTACTAGGAAGAAATAGTACGTGAATAAATACATAAACAAACAAAGTTAATCATTATATTGATCCATCAAAACAATGGTAATCGTTAATTAACTAACACAAGGCAATAAATTTAAGCTAACCAAGCAGCTGTCGCGTCAATCGACTCAAATGTCAGACAATGAATTCAGTGGATTTGTGAATGAAAAACGCTAATCAAATCACATTGAAAAAACACATTGAACGATTCGATAAGTGATATAAAAATTACATAAGAAGTCAATCAAACTTCAATTAGGTGATATAAAAATTATAAAAAAGATGTGAACCAACTTTAATTAACTCCAACGTGTAAAGCAAAGATAATTATTCGTTACATAATTTACAGAATCTGCAGACATGTTGTTTGCAGAGACTTTTCTGTTGGAACTGTTCAACTTTTTAAACCAGTTTACGAATCATAAGAGCCCCGATTTCGAGTCAATAATCTTTGTGTTTATAAAAGCAAGTGATACTCTACTTATTTAAATGATAATAATCCTTAATTAATAAAGATTAACGCATAAAAAAGGGTGGAAAAGGTGAAAAACTTTCTTACCGTGATACATGCCGCCATCTCGATGAACACGTGCAGCATTGTCATGGAACAAGTGCATTATGGGAAGCCATGATAGCACAGGCAGCCCACAAGTAAATTCGGTTTTAATAGATCTTAAAATGCAAAGAAAAGGAAAGGGAAAAAGAGTTTAAAAAAATAAAGACAGAGCGAAGAAGAAAAGAAACAGAAAAGAAACAAGAAAAGGAAAGAAAAAGTTTACGAAAAGAAAAGAAGGAAAAAGAAAAAGAGTCAAAAGAGTAAAAAT
Organism: Actinia tenebrosa; assembly: GCF_029948245.1. Lineage (NCBI taxonomy): Eukaryota > Metazoa > Cnidaria > Anthozoa > Actiniaria > Actiniidae > Actinia > Actinia tenebrosa. The sequence continues at coordinate 4,081,420 of NW_028292579.1, read as the reverse complement.
CAAAAAGGTGAAGAATAGCCGGAATGACTTTCGTTTCTGATCAATATTCATGTCAGCGATACATTGTTTTTGAATTATTAAGTGTTCAAGTAACCGATCAAACCATTAAAAACGCCTAGATTATTTATATTATGCCCACTGTGCCTTTCGGTCGTGCAATCGCTAATCACCGATCGCCATTTTATAGAATTTATACCTTATCTTATAACGCTGATATCTTAGTTGAACAGCAAGGTCTAGCGTCTAGGGTCTAGCGTCTGATAGTAATCTTTTTGGCAGTTTAGTTTGTCTTGGGATGAAGAAATCATCCCCCACCCCTCCCCAAGCCAATACCAAATATTGGATACGCCCATGTTCTTCCATGTCATTAAGGGATCACTAACATGCACTTCAAGTACTAGTAAGGTAAACATATACATTAAATCTAGGTTTTGTCATACTTTGACTGTTTTATTTTACATCATATGTACTAACACGTTTCAGCATACTTGTCCTAAATCAAGAGAAAATTCAATTTTAGAAGTGTGTAAAATCAACTGCTGCAGCGTTAAGCGTGACACTTGAGAATTACAGAAAAATTACAGATCTTTCTTCTTTCTGCCAAGAACATATTTTATTATGCTTATTTCTCGATCCACTACCCTACTACCTTTTGGCTAGTACAGAGCATATGAATTTAGAAAGTTCTAGCTCGATCTTTAATCAAAACGGGTGAAAGAAGGAACGAAAAATATGTTTGCCCCATATAATGGAAAAGCTTTTAAAAGTCCATCCAGTGCTAACATAGGTTTAGCTCCATCCGTCGATGACCAGCTTGCACAAGCGGATAAACCACATTCAATGGTTGATAACGGGAGCATCTAAATACCAGGGCAATTAATCCTCTTCTGAAATCATGCATTCTTAACACGTAAACAATTGGGTTTATAATTGAGTTAGAGAACTGTACAAGTATAGTTAGAAGGAATATATGAAAAGAAATGCACGACAAGGAAACATAGGAATACACCTGAATGACTAGATATGGAAGCCAAGTTATAAGTGTTAAAATTGTTACTAAAAACATTGTCATTGCGAGATGTCTTTCGCGTTTCTGTGTTCCTTGGATGACTTTTCGCTGCTGAAGTCTTTGGATTCGTTTTCGTTGAAGCTTAACTTTGACAAAAATAGCTGAGTAAGACGAAATGATGACAAGAAGTAACAATAATGCAATAAATAAACAGAACCCTGTTAAATAGGAGTAAAATGGGTCAGGAGTCAGATGAAGTGCTAGGGCAAAGATTGCCGATAAAATCCACATTGCAAGGCAAAATGTTACGTATGTGCTTTTCTTCGTAGACAAATGCCGGATTGGACAGAAAGTGACGTACAAACGCTCAAGAGCAACAAGGACCAAACAAAGTCCTGGCGTTATAAGAATAAACATTCTTGCAACGACTAGTTCAAGTCGTACTTCAGAAGCAAAATCTGTGAGCTCTGAACGATAAATCTCGTACGTAAAAAAAGCAGCTAGCGATCCTCCATACAACATATCAGCCACCGCTAAGTTTATTAGACAGTACACACTACGACGACGAAGACGCCTGTTGATGATAAACGTTAAGATTGTCGCAAGGTTGGAAAATGCAATCAAAGTACCAACAAATATAAAAGTCGCCAACCATATTTTGTTAGCATTCGCCGAAGTGTCTGGTTTACACCTGGAATCAAAGGGCACCGATTCGTTGTCTTGTATGTTTGCCATTCGTTTGTTTTGCATCATAGATGTACATGAAGCTTATTGAAAATCTTGTAAAAATCTATAGCTTTTAGTCCTTTTCAAGAAATTTGAAAGCAACAATGATTTGCTATAGAGCGAGAAAAATGGTTGGTATTAACAAATAGGTGCCAAACGGACTCGTCAACTGAACGTCTTTTTTATTTAACTAATACGTAATCTAAAATGTCACCATTATTATATTGGCTGTAAGTTTTTTCTCTATTTTAATTAAAAAGGCAAAATGTATACGTACGTATAAGCAACAACACTACAATTCAGGACCTTGAAAGTAAACATAGACATCAAATGAATAGCGTGTCATTGTACGTATAATTATATTTACTCCAGGTTTATTTGAGATTAAAGTTAAATCAAATGGCATTACCAAAATGTCATCAATAGAAGGACTAAACGGGTCGTGGGAAAAGACAAAGACTGAAAATCAAATATGACTTGGAGAGAAAAGCGAATAAGTGGAAAAAACATTACCAAGACGAGCTAGTCCTTTATTGATAGGAAAGTTTGATTTATTTCATGATCAGTGTAGATGAGGAATATCGTGCTCCAACAGCACTATTAAGCACTAACGAAACTGATAATATATTATTACCTATTCTGCAAATACTATTATTAAGATTCAGTATAGAATAGTATCAATTAAAAGGTTGCCTTGGAAACAGGTATACAGCAACTGGATCGAAGTGAGATAAAAGATTCGTATGATAACATCGCATACGTTGTTTTTTGAAGAGCGATAAAACATATTTCGCAATATTTAGATAAAAACCGATAAAAAACCTTAATTACGAACTTCCTAGAATGCAATCAAAATGGCCACCATTTTGCAAAGCGACCGGATGAACGTTATTCGAAATTGTTAGATGCGAGCAGCAGCAAAATTTCCTTAGTAAACCGAATTCAGAAGTTAATGGTGAATAAACGGAGGTGATTTTATAGGTAAAACCTGACAGTTTGTGTTCGCACAGTCATTTTTCAACATTCGCAACACTCAAAAGATGTAAAAGACGTAGTGGCTAAATAAATATACGTGTATTCATTTACTAGGTTTTTGATGCTGAATCAATGGATCAGGCTGTTTAATAAATAAAAGCGGACATTTTTGACAACTGACAGCTTTTCTTCTCATATGCAACATTCACAACGCCATTATTAAAAGCTAGTTTTGCATTTTCCACTTGATTGTTCGTTCATTTGTTTTTGGCGCTATTTGGTTCACTTGTTTGTTTGTTTTTAAGCACGCGGAAAAGGTTTTATCAGTGACCACTTTATAGGATCCCATTTGGAAATTTGTTGGAGTAAAAATAGCTGATATAGTTTAGTAAGAAAATAATAAGCTGGTCTTAATATTAATAGCAATTATAAAATACAAAAAGAAGACAAATACTAAGATGTAATTATAATAATATGCTTTACTTATACATATCACATAGACAGAGCAGAAAAACGACAAGGCTGCTACTTTCGCAATTTCTTTCTTTATCTCTTATTCATGCTAAAAAAACGTTTAGTGTTTCATTCGTGTCTCTTGTGCTTTAAACTTTTCATAAAATTCTGCTAACCTCGAGCAATTCTACTTCGAAGTATTAGCGAAAATGTTAGTTTTTGTGCTGATCAAAATATCATTTCTCCCAACGTTCAGGGCGTTATATCTCAAATACCCATCCCTCAACTTTCCCAAAATTTTGGTATTTTGTTAATCAGCCCCTAAAGAGCCTGTTTATAAAATATAAAGCTTATTAACGCATAAACGTCGAAATTAGAACCCGTTTTTCTGCCCTGTCTATAACATAACTATTCAAGATTTTTTAAAAAATTTGTTTAAAGGACAAGGGAGGATTTAAAAAAATAAATGAATAGTAATAAATTATAATAATTACAATTATAATTTATTAACTTGTAAAGCTCAGGTATCTAGTACATATTCAAATGCGCTATTTACAATCATTCTAATAACGCAACACTAAAAATAATAATAGAATAAATTGAAATAAAAATTACAATCAATAAAAAGTAATATATAATAACGTATATATAGAACTGTTTCAACTAGGGAAAACTCTAATTAAAAAATGGGTCTTAAGTTTCCTCTTAAATGACTCGATAAACTGATGAACATTCATAATCTCTAATGGAAACCAGGTGATCCCAGTTTTATCAGGCAGAACGAATTAGCCAATCAGCAAACGTTTTGTTCTTAGCTCAAGATTTCCTAATTCCAAGTTTTCGGCTCGGAAAAAAACGTCTAGAAGATAAAACACATCCGTAAAAAGATTTACCAAATACCTTTTAGAAATAGCATATTTTGTCGTCGTTGGTGGAAAGTATTTCGTTTTATCAAGAGATAATAAAAAAACACTTGGAAACTTTCGCTACGAAATACAATGCAGAATTTTAAAAACAAATTAATTAAAAAATTATAAGAAGATTTTAAACCGGAGTGCAGGTCCACTAAATAACAACTTTGAAGACAAAACTTTACTAGGCAAAATAAGCATTTAAGAACAGCAACACAATTCCAATATAAAATTAGGCAACTATGCAATTATTTAAGAAACTTCAACTCAAGGGTAGGCTTTTGTGGATCATGGACCATGGGATGGATGCGTTGTCTTTTATGAAAACATTTGCAAATCAGCTTGCTAAAAGCCTTTCTAAAATCCTTCATCCTAAACAGACAGACTATAGGATTAATAAGAGAATTTGATAGCTGTATAAGTTCAATAACATTTCTGGATACAATTCCAAAAGAACGATTTGGATGCGACAATTGAACCAATTCAAAGATAATGTACGGCAACCATGTCGACAAAGATAGTGTAGTGACAAAAAATAAAGTCTTTGCGATGTGTCTCTCCCGTTTCTGTGTTAGTTCCACTGTATCCTGCTGCTGATGTTGTCTATGGCGTTGGTTTTGCAGCTTTAACTTAATAAATATAGCTAAATATGATAAAATAATAATGCAAAGTAACAGCAAGTCAATGATGAAAAAACTGTACGGATTAAGCCATGAACTGTAGCCATAAAAAGAACTAATTTGATATGGAATAACAAGAAGTATCGATAGAACCCAAATAATTGCAAATATTTTGATAAAAAAAGTGCTTTTTATCGTACGATACCTAAAAGGAAAGAAAGTTGCAAAGAGTCGTTCGATAGGAACGCCAACCAACGACAGTAAAGACGCTAGAAACATTAACTCCATTAAAGTCCTCAAGACAAATTCTGCTATGCTTTCTGATTCCAAACGCGGATCGAAAAGCTTAAGAACGAAATGGTAGGCACCGTAAGGAATCACAGACAAGCCATATAACAAATCAGCAACTGCTAGGTTTATAAGGCAGTACACACTTGGGCGACGAAGATTTCGGCTCGTGGCAAATGTTAAAATTGTTCCGACATTGAAGAAGACAATGAGGATGGCAATAAGTTCAAAAAAAGTGAGCCAGACAATAACGGCTTCAGTCGTTAACATTTCAACTTCAGAATCTAAGGATGTTTGGTTATCCATTTCTTCTTCTCCTTCTGGCAGGAAAAATATATAGGAAGGAATAGGTTATGTTTATAATAAAAACACAATGATCAACAATACATACAAACATATATACATATTATATATATATAACTGAGTGAATATTTGTCAACCAATGAACGAATAACACAAAAATCTGCGTCCTACCTTTTCATAAAAAACGACACAGAGTTTTTCTTCTTTTCTTCTCTATGAAATAATTTTAGATTAGCAAATAGTTGGTAATTCCTAAAATGGATTGAACTTGCAATTGGTTAAAGAGCTGTAGAACACGCTATCATTATATATTAGGTCAGCTTTTTACATCATACGATTCTCCTCAGACAAAATGGTGTCTGTATAAAAACTCACTTGTAAGATTTAACATGCCAAAAAGAGACCAGTGAAGAGTCAAAAGCTAACCTCTTTAACTGGTTCAAATTTAGAGGTAGAGGATGATACTAAGCAGCTGTTCACCAGGTTGTTAATGGTGCAAGAAACAGTTGTCAACTTGTTTTCATTACTGATGAATTTCTTCATTAACATTGATGAGAAATAGTTCAATCCATTAACGAAGCAAGTGATAAATTAAAATATGCAAATATGACTTAACTGTAAAAGCCACCTACATCCTTCGGCTTTTGAAACTCATTCTTCAAAGTATGGTTGAAAACACTTAACAATAATAATACTGATGTCCGATTAGCAGGGTATTTGAGAATGGATGAATTTCACATAAGGCATGTACAAGATATGTCATATTATCTTTGTAATCGAGGGTAGCTCCCCGTAATATTTATTATTCTTGTGCAGTCCATCGAGATAGATAGATAAAAACTTAAAGTTAAGAATCAGGCTGAAACAAATGGAAACGTTCAAAGAAAATCGCTTCTTATATACTAAACTAATTACTATTAAAAAGTATAATATAAGTAATTAGGGGAGTGTCATACAATTCCAAATATATCCAATCATCGTAATTCAAAATGATAATTTAAAAAAAAAATGGTAATAAATATTACTTGATACGAGTTCACGAAAGTTTTAGATTTATTGATAAATATACCGATTTTAAAGTAGAATCCATAAAAGCCTATAAAAAAGTTAAAATAAATGTACTTGAAATTAGTTAATTAAAAACTACAAAGTTAGCGTCTATAACACCTCAGTTGCATCCGATGAAATCCATCCACTCTCTTATACCATGCGAATGCGGATACTTTCGATGGCTTAAGAAGTAGTGATCTTTATAACAAAGATACCATCTATATTACATATACAGTATCTAAGGCTTTGTTGGTTGAATGAAGGCTGATTCAAAGAAAAACGTACTAACATTTCGCGTCGAATCCACCTATTTTACAACAAAACAAAAAATACGCGTTTAATGAAATTCATATTCCACAACTTTTTTTAATCTGTAAGAAAATTGTATAATTTTAAACGTAAAAAAGGCGTATATAAAAACTAGACGACCGACAATCTTTCTCGACATATAACCTCTAAAGATTTACATAAAGCCCTTTTATTGATTTTACTTGACATGTTATTATCTGCCTCCGGTGTGCACTTACGTTAGTAAATGATGGGGAATTCCAAACTTCTAACGTGGTTGTGATCATGCCGAGTCACCTACAGCGTTCGTCTTTCTTTTATCATCTGCCGTCAAAAAAATATTCAATCTACATCAACGTACTACACAATATGTTTTTGTGGGCTTATTCGTAGAATAAGAGTTAATGAATTTAATTTACGTATTTCGTGGAAAAGCTTAAAAAAATTTAAAACGTTTATAATAATAATGATAATAATAATAATAATAATGATGATGATGATAATAATAATAATAATAATAATGATAATAATAATAATAATAATAATAGTAATAATAATAGATTCTTAAAAGCGCATATAACGAGTCTCTATGCTCTTTACAAGACCTATACAAATGTAAACTAATCTATCTATCTAGGTAAAATAAAACAATTAGAATAATGGTACCATGCGGGCCTACTCCCCACCATAAGAGCTCCAACCAGCACAACATGGTGTAGTTCAGAACACCTAAAGTCGAGAGCAGATCCACATGATAATCAAAAGAGAAATAAATAAATAAATGTATGTTGTATTCAATGTGTAATATATAATATAATATATAATATATTAATATATATTATATATATAATTATAACAATAATAATATATTAATAATAATAATATATTAATAATATATATTTATAATATATTTATAATATATTAATAATAATAATATATTATATAATGTATAATATATATAATATGATAAATGATGATATTATATCTTACAGATAAAAACTGGATATATATTCATATATAATGTAATGTTATTAAATATGATATCTAAAAATTTTATTCAGAAAATAAGTATCTCTTAAGCAAGCATTTAAATGAATCCACCGTTAATACATTAATAATAATAATATATTAATAATATATATTTATAATATATTTATAATATATTAATAATAATAATATATTATATAATGTATAATATATATAATATGATAAATGATGATATTATATCTTTCAGATAAAAACTGGATATATATTCATATATAATGTAATGTTATTAAATATGATATCTAAAAATTTTATTCAGAAAATAAGTATCTCTTAAACAAGCATTTAAATGAATCCACCGTTAGGAGCGTTTTTAATGTTATCTGGTAATGAGTTCCATAAATGTGGAAAATGTCGAGAATGCTCTCTGTCCATATGTTGAAGTTCTTGCTTGGCTTGTTTTATTTAAGAGAACTTTCTTCGATGATCGTAAGCTTCGGGTTGGAATATATCTTGTCAAAAGGTTGATAATATAAGCTGGAGCCATATCCTATAATGCTTCGTAAGTGATAAGCATAATTTTAAATTCAATGCGTATTTAACTGGTAACCAATGTAATTCCCTTAAAATAGGCGTGATACGTTTAGATTTGTCAATTTAAATTAAACTTCCGGACAACGATCAGCGCTAATGACTTATGTCTTCTTTTGCGTTCAAACAAATCAGAAAAAAATATAAAATATATATAAACTATAAAATAAAAGAGAGAGAGAGAGAAAACAACAAAAAAACAATTTTACGCAATGAATTATTCCTTAAGTCAGGTTAAGCTACCATTACGATATATGAGCTCAGAAAAAAATCTGAACTGCAGATAAATTTTTCTCCTAAAAAAAATTAGCCAGCTTTTCATACGCAAACAGAAATATTCAAACTCAATTTTATTATATACAATCAGAGTTCTACTTCTAACCTCAAAACCGTTTCCCTTAAGTTTCTTATGCTGAATATCACTTCATTGCCGATTATTCGAAGTCCGACTTCAATACGAGTAAAACAAATTTATTGAGAAAATACTTCGGCAAACTAGCGAAAGATCTTAAAGTGCAAATAAAACCAATTTTTCACCCTGTATTTTATTTTGAAATTATAAAATTTATAAATTTCTGATTATCATATGCTGCATTTTTTTTTTCAAATTCGGCTTTTAAAAATATTTCTGGGGGTCCTTCAAAAACTGAGTGCCAAAAAGTGTTACTTGATGATGTTTTCCCTTTTCAACCAGTTTCGTAGAAATGGCTTTTTATCTTTATTATATTTTTATGTATACGAGTCAACAGCGCCATTTGACAAAAGCAGCATTTGACCCACATGCAAAACGAAGTTAAGCAACCGAACTATATAAATGATTAAATAAATTATTTTTTGAATTGATAAAATTTTATGTTTTCAGAAATTTCCCTGAGGTTAAATTTGAAGAGGTCAAACTTTACAGCAAAATGACTCAGAATTTAAGCGATTTTGTTCGTTATTCATAAATTAACAAAATACGCCTTTTCTGTCATATTTGACATCACTTATCATGACCTTGTCAACTATGTCATGGACCAGTCTTTAGGTTTCCCATTTGAATATGTCATTAACAGAGATCAAGATTGTTTGTTCAATCTGTGCCATTCAATTGTATGTTATTTCAAAAATCCTACATAAAATAAACCGAATAACAATAATAATAATTTTAACTTGTTTATTGGTAGATTTCATTCTTTATTTATTAAATGAGAAAGGTATCGGTTTACTTGCATTTGATCTCAGAAACTTGTTCAAAGGTATCCGGATAGGTGTGATCGGTGCCTTATTCTCATTCAAAGTTTCTGCGAGTGACTTTGCGCTTTCGCAAAATACCTCAAACGCATAAACTTTTAATTTTTTTTCCCTTGCATTTTGCAAGTTTAATTTCGATAACCCATAGGAATATACCACAGCCAAGCCGGAAAAGTCTATATTCTGTTGTATTTGATACAACGGTTTACCATAAAACAAATTTTCCAGTTGTTAGTTGTGGCAATGTCATTAGCTTTTACAGGCTTTTTAAATGACAAGTAGTGCTAATATGATTTATTTCGTAAACACATTTAAAAAACTTTACAAATATTTTTTTTCAAAGAAAACTAAATTAATAATAAATACGACATTGAAAAAGATACGTCTACTATTTTTTTGAAAACATCAAGCGAGCCAGAGTTTTTAATATTTACTAGTGTCTTGTATAACTAAGATTGGCAGAAAAACGAACCTCCCTTTTCAAGGTCCTGGCGACGGGCCTGCAGCCTGTCTTGGAACAACAAAAGCGCAGTTACTTAATTCTAGCTCTAAAGGGGGGATACCCTGTCTTGGAACAACAAAAGTGTAACTACTAAGAGGATTTATATGCCGAGGAGGACCTTTCGAACATCGGAATAGCAGTCTAAAAAGGGCATTTCTAAAATCTCTCATTCTAAACAAATAGACTATTGGATTGATCAATGAGTTGGAACACTGGAAAGCATAGATTACAGAAAAACCTCTTGGGAGTACTTTCAACCTGTCGTAAAAAGTATAGGTCACTGGGTAAAAAATGCGCATTCCAATATACGGCACCCATGTTAGGGTAGATAGTAGGGTAACTATGAATAAAGTAATGGCCAGTTGACGTTCGCGCATGAGTTTTATTGTTCTTGATGATTGGTGGTTGTGATCTTGGTGAAGCTGATTTCGCAATCTTATCCTCAGGAATATGGCAGCGTATGAGATGATTATAATAGCAATAGACAGCGCCAAAAGAAACCAATAGATACCTACTGTTATATTGGACTTTGTTTTGGGAGTAAGATGGTAAAAGAGAGAGGTAAGAAGCGCTAACAACCACGTGATGATGAAGGCCAAAGTGTATGTACTAGGTGTTGCTGTTCGGTGACGAAAAGGAAAAAATGTTGCATAGAGTCGCTCAAGAGAGACAAGAACCAGTGAAAATAGAGACACCATTATTGCTATGAGAGAGGGAATAAACATGCCTTGGGTCTTGAAGTCTATTTCAAAATCAAAGAATGTTTCTCCCAATACACACCAAGAATAAGAAGTTAAAACAGCATCATACAATGCATCAGCCACTGCTAAGTTAATCAGGCAGTACACACTACGACGACGAAGATGTCTGTTGACAACCAAGGTTATGATAGTCAAAATATTGGACATGACGATAAGAACTCCGAGGACAACGAACGGAACTAGCCATATTAGAACTGTCTCAACGGTTGGCTTTGTGATTTGAAATAAATCTTCCGATATGTTTAGTCTACCCATAATCGTGTGTCCTGATGGTCCTGAATAAATCTGTATAATAATAATAATAATAATAAACTTTATTACTGTGTCATGTCGTTCTAGCTTATTTGAATAAACTAATTGGGGACACCTATCTAGAACCCTATAAAACCAATAAAAATCTTATCCCATGTTTCCAACCCTTAAAACAACCCCTATATGTATCGTTTTATAGTTTTTCTTTTTATAAGGCTGCTTCGATTATCGGCAAATCTACTTATCCTTTCAACTGCCCTTGTGATTACCTTGTGCAAACTGGAAAATGAAAGCGGGGTCATTAGAGATTAGTCTGTCAAGACATCACCATTCGCTAGATATCTGGTACAATGTTTGACTAAGGTTTTTTTTACCTAATGCATTTTCCTTTTACAGTCAAACCATAGACAATGAAACCACAGAACATCTCAATTGCACTTGACGCAACCTTGAAAAAAACTTGAAAAAAACTTGTGAAATAGAGAGCTTGAACCCACTTGATGTTGTCCCTTAGTGACCTGCTAAAAGCTTTGACCACCTAAAATAACTTCAAAGTTACTTGACTCAAGACAAACAAGCGCAATGACCGCACTTCACGAAGGCTTTTTTTTGAAATATTGTTTTGACCGCTTCCTTTACTATGTTTGTTTTTAATTTCCAGGAAAATATTGTACCTAGCTGGACGGGCGAAGAACGTTTAAAGCTAAAACTTTAATTCCGTAAAAAAAACATTTTCATTTAGAAAAATAAGAAAGCCGGAACGTGTTTAACAGGAACGTTAAGGCAATCAGTATAATGCAGACCTCAAGCTAAGATTTCAATTCGAAGGGAGGAAACGTTGTTCTTGAGAAAAATAAGAAGATAGCTAACAGGAAAGTTGAGAATGAAATGCATAGGGTAATAGCTACTTTAAGGCAAAACTTCAATTCCAAAAAAAAGACAAAGAAATGTCAAAACTTCAATTCGTAAAACAAAAATTCATTTAGGAAAGTGAACACACTTAACAGGAATGTGGGTAGAATGGTGCGCATACTTCAATATTTCATTTGAAAATAAAATTTGCTTCACAAGCGTGTCCATCTGTATTTTAACATCCACTTTAGGCGAAAACTTCAATTCCAAAAAGAGGTAAAGAAACGTTACAATAACTACTTCAAGCGAAAACTTCAATTCTAGAAAAAGAATTCAATTAGGAAAGTAAGAAACCCACTTAACAGAAATGTGGGTAGAATGTTGCGCATAGTTCAATATTTCATTTCTAAAATAAAGTGACAAGTGTGTCCATCTGTATTTGACATTTCCAGTTATTGGCCCAGCATACTGTAGTGTGTTAAAGTGATGTTATCGAGCTAAACAAAGTCAAGATCAGGAAACAACACATAACTGATAGAAAGGAGGGCATCATTATATGTCGACATTTCCAATCGCTCTGGGTTTTTTTCGATGCATTTGTTTTCAGTGATGACTATTTTTATCTTTGTTAAAGCAATAAGTTGGAAACATGAATTATGATTACCTTCAACACTTTCATTCATTAGGAAGGTTTGTAATTGCCACCACGTTGTTGCTATAGCGACCGCAAAACTAGTGAGCTGCAGTGAAGTCAAATTAAGCAAATGGTCGATAGCAGGAATAATATAATTCTCGTTCTTTCAAAAAAAAAAAAAAAAAAAAAAAAAAGGAAAGTGTTTACAAACATTATTTGTAAAAACGCACCCTTTGAATAAAATGCTTCTTGAAGACTTTCTTAAAATCATCCAAAGGAAAAAATCGAAAAAAAAAACACCAGCTGGTACGTTGATAAAAAAATTATGAAAGCTAGAAATAAAATATAATTAAAACATATCGTTGTCTGGTGCAAACTTGAAATAACATAGACATAACGGCACCATAAAATATTGCTCGTCAGATTAAACAGGAGCAGAGACTACTTCAAATTAGGTAATTTGCAATTCTGGGTTAAATTTATACGAAGACTTTTGTTTGTATTGTTGAGTAAACTGTCCATAACCATATTGATTTACTTTTTTAATTTGATCAAGCGACTCATACGGTTTTGCTTCGGGTGTGGGATAGCACGAGTCCAATCGGAACCCATGACACGACCGAAAAACTAGGATTATTTAAAAGTTTTTTTATTTACTTCGGCCACTCTGACGGAGGATAGAAAACCTAACAAATTCTAATTAGAAGTTGAATTATATTTCAAAGAGAAGATGATTTGGCAAGCAGAGTGCACGTGATAAATTACATGACTTTGACAGAATTGCGGGTTTGGGACAAATGGGATTTTTGAGTGAATGATTTATTTCCTTTATATTACAAGCAAGTTATTTACTTTGTCAAGCTGGGCGCCATGAACTCGCATTGAATTCTGAAGCATCAAAAGTTGAGTATAGGTTTATTTTGCAATTCGATGCAATTATGCTTCCAAATTTGAGAGAACGGATAGATCTGTTCATAGCATACATTCCTTCGACCCTTCAAATTCTGTGCCTTTGGCATGTGCACGTGAATTAAACCTAAAGTTTGGTTTCTTGGTTATCATATCGATCCGCGGAATTCTAAAATTTTTGAAAAAAGTTTTCTTTTGCGCAATCGAACACCGGCTGAAGCTAGTTGCAGAATTGAAAGTCTAGTTGACACCGGCTCTGCTGTGTGATGCTTGTGTCGCTTCGAGTTCTAATGAACGTCCATTTTCGCGTGAAATGTCCCCATTTTCAGGATGAACCCGGCTGTGATTAGAACATCTTGATATCAAACAAAAAAAAGCACTTCTAAAATCCCTCATCCTGAACAGGTAGACTATAGGGTTGATAAACGAATTGGAAGCCTGGATTAGAAAAACCATGCAATAATTCCTTGGAAGAACTGTTAGCCGTCCGTAAAAGGTGTACCGGGCTGGATTTAAAGCGCGGGCAAATAAAAATGGTAGCCATGTCAAAAGAGATAAGACTGTGACAATGAAGAGTGTCATTGCAAGATGCCTCTCTCTCATTTGATTTCCTAACACTCGTGCCTGTTGCTGGTGCGGCTGATGAAACTTATTTTGAGCTTTTACCTTTAAGAATATAGAAGCGTATGAAATAATCATGACAGTTAGCGATAACGCGAGAAGAAACCAGTAGAAAACTACTGGAAATGTTGTTTTTGTTCTGGGTGTCAAATGGTACATCAGGGACGTGAGCAACGCCAACGACCAAGTGATGATAAATGTAAAAGCATAGACTCTAGGTCTAGATGCACGATGACGAAAAGGAAAGAAGGTTGCGTACAAACGATCAATACAAACGACAACTAAAGACAACAGAGAACCCATAATTGTTAAGAGCGAGGGAATAAACATGCCTCGGTCTTGAAGTCCACTTCAAAATCAAAGAATGTTACTCCCAATACACACCAAGAATAAGAAGTTAAAACAGCACCATACAATGCATCAGCCACTGCTAAGTTAATCAGGCAGTACACACTACGACGGCGAAGATGTCTGTTGATTACAAACGTTATGATTGTCAAAATGTTTGATATGACGATAAGAACTCCGAGGACAACGAAAGGGACCATCCAGATTATAACTGTTTCTTCTGATGGTATCGCCAGGGAGAAAGAAGTTGTGCTGCTGTTTTCTTTCATGTTAGTCAGTTTTTTCCCCGGTCTGGTATTGAAGAAATTACGGGCAGGATACCATCCAAGTACCAGCTTTTGGCTAGAATAGTTTGGTAATGAAAAAGTACATTTATTGACTGACTTTTATATCAGTGAAGATGGAGACAAGGCAAATAAAGAACGAAACCATAAACATTGGGCATATTGCCAAGTCTTTGCCAAACAGCTGCATATTTGAAGAAAGTCCTGTTTGGTTGTTTGCATGTTTGAACAGTCAAGGTAAGTGTCTCCCAAAAGAAGTTTTTATCCATGATATAATCTACCCGGTACATAAAGAAATTAATCACGTGTCAAGCACCAGATGGAAGAATACAGAAGGGCTTCATGTCAGTCATTTTGTAGGGCAAAGAATAAATTTTCTCGCATGAGAATATAAAACTCACTTCATGCCACTGAAGACAATGCTATCGTTCCTGCCCTACAGCTTGGTCAACTTGAAGCCACATCAATTACAAAGCAAATCTTTGTCGTGTCCAAAATTAGAAATATATATATTTATCATAAAAATAATCGCAATAAATAGAATCTAAGACTAAAAAGGTTTTCCGGTTTCACCCAATGACGCATAAATATTTAATAAAATATAGTGCACCGTTTTTTAATAAATTTGAATCTTATTGTCTTTACCCCTTACGTTGTTGCTTAATTCAGCAGGGAGTAACCCTAAAACTATATTAAGTCTTTTTATGAATATATTTTTTTCCAAAATAGATTAAAAAAACATTCTGCTATGTTTGGATCATAATTTCTACGATGCGGAAGATCGTTGTAACAAGCGCGAATTAAGCTGGTGTTACGCGACAATTCAGAAGTATGCAAGAATGTAAATGTATGCAAAACAGGAACATACGGCCTAATTTAATTTTACGAACAGATTTGGATTACCTGTACCTCCACGTATCTCGTGAGCCTTTTTTCACCATTCAGTATAACATTCACGCCATCCTTTTGGGAATTTTTCTATAGCATCATGCATGAGACTGACCCTTTTCATAAAATCCGTACCTGAGGGCAAAACAATGAATAATATTAATATTCAAAAAAAATGACTGATATATCGTAAACAGCACGACCACTCAGATTGGTTAATCATTTATTAAATGTTTGTACAGCTGTATCCAAGAAGAATGAATTGTCCTTAGAGTAACTAACAATGCCCTCCAACCCACCTCCCCCCTCCCCTCCCCAACCCTTCAAAAATCCTAGGTCCGCAATTGAGATATAGCGATTAATGAAAGTTTATGTTCCAAGACTTATTTATAAAAGTCGGTTTAATGTGGTTTTTGCCTTTAACAAGCTTAGCAAAAGAAAACGATAAATATTCATATTTTGCTAAAAGAGAGATCAACTAATTGCTTTATCATTCCACGGATTCGTAGTTGCTTTTTTGTGTTTTCCCTAGTTGTTTTTTTTC
The DNA here is from genome assembly GCF_029948245.1 of Actinia tenebrosa. Taxonomy (NCBI): domain Eukaryota; kingdom Metazoa; phylum Cnidaria; class Anthozoa; order Actiniaria; family Actiniidae; genus Actinia; species Actinia tenebrosa. Next base: position 4,065,394 of record NW_028292579.1, on the reverse strand, counting down.
TTTGAAAATTATCTAGATTTTGCTTCAAAAGATTAAAGCCATGGGCAAGTTCAGTTTAAATTGTTACCTTTAGGTGCACATGAGTATCATTCACTGCGCATGCTCAAAGCATTATTTGTACCTTTTTCGTTAGTCGTATGGTACTTTATGCATGGTAAAAACACGTGGATCACCAAATACATTAATTGATGGGGGGGGGGGGGGGGGATATTGTACCATATATGAAGTTCCTACCTTTCGGCAATAGTAAAGATAGTTATTTTTTGGCAGCGACTTAAAAAGCCTACTCGTACTGTAAACTCCAAACATAATCAATTAAGCAATAACAATTCGTATACATGTATCTAGTATGACATTTGGTATCTGACTTCTGGCTAAGACATATTAAAATGAAAAATAATAACCATTGAAAGAAAAAGAGAATGATAAAGAAAAGAAGAAAAAAGATCAAGGTAATGAAGAAAAATGGTAAAAATGTGATTTCATTTTCAGATGCAGCTTAATAGCTAAACGTCCTTAAAATTTGACTTTGAACAGACTTAAAATTCGTATAAGATATTCAACATAAAATATTCAACATCGAGATCGTTAATTACCTATCCGCATTGTTTGTATATCTATTCAAACAAACAGTTCAAGCTCTTAAATATTATTAATTTAACGGTTACTGATTGTGTAATTTCAAAAGTTCCCTGTATTTATACTAAGATCTGTTACACCTATAAAGGAATATTCAATATGAACAATATTTGTAATGTAATTTGTACTAAGCAAAATGGCTTATTTGATTGCGTTTGATCGTGGTACGAGATTGCACAGGAGGGAAACGATCAAAGCTAAGACCCAAACCACAGAATAGCTAACAGCATACATGGTAAGACTATAAAAGATCGGTGTCGGAAAGGACAGACAGTAGCAAACGCCCTTTCCATGTAAACGACAGCCAATGCTAAGACAGAAGCCATTAAGGAAAGTATTGCAACAATGTTCAGACCGAGAAAAACATTGAAGTCCAGGGCTGAGTTAAGGCCCTGTTACACGTTGCTATCTTTAGGTGAAACTTGTGTGCAACAGCGTTGCGAGACAAGTTTCAGAAGCAATTGCACCGTGTAACACACCAGCTTTGTGTAACTTCCGCGAGAAAGTTTCACGAAAAGTAGAACTTCTTTCTACTTCTGTAACCGAAACTTGTGTCGCGAACAAGTTTCAGGACGAAATTGCGCAGCATAACACCCCTGTGAAACTTGTCTCGCAATGCCGTTGCACACAAGTTGCACCTAAAAGTTTCAACGTGCAACAGGGCCTTTAGAAAGATATCGTGAGAAATGTCAGAACCGAATCCTCCGTAAATCATACCGGCTGCAGCCAAGTTAATCAGGCAGTACACACTACGACGGCGGAGATGACTGTTCATGGCAGATGTTAAAATTGTAGCAAGATTCAAAACCACGATCAGGATACCAACAATAACGAAACCTATTATCCACTGTGAATGAAACATAAGTAGACAAATCTCTTGTTAAAGCTTGATTTGCGTTCGTCATTTTCATGTATGATTTGCGTTCGTCGGAGACAAGAAATCGTCATCAGTAACTTTAAGAACCGAGCAAATTTTAAAAGGAACAGGCTAATGACGGAGGATACAGAATTTCCAATTGGTTTAGCCAAGTAAACCAATAAGGACGATTAATTTACCTTGCCTAACCAATCAAATCCTCAATAAATTACAAGTTATAAGGTATTGAAATATGATACATTCAAATTCCAAACCAATGGAGCTGATTGGCTGAATATTTACTGTAATTAAAAGAAGGGCCATGGCATCGTTTCATCTTATTTTATTTATTTATTTGGCTTGTCTCTATGGTTGTCTATCTGATGACATGCATGATAATACGTCCGTCAGCCAATCAGTTATAAGTGTGATTAAATCTCAGTTCTAATTGGTATAAAATACTATAATAATTTTGAAATGAGGAATATTCTCACGGAAGTAATTCTTATTAGACCAGTTGAGGATGCGTGGGCTCTGTCCAATTTAAATCATTTCCCGGATAACTTAAAAGTTGATTATATTTTCAATACCTAATTCACTTTTAATTATGGTAAAGAATGACACAAATGCTAAAAGTGTTGCGTCATTTGTAGGAATGTAAGTCTATTTAATTCAAAAGATAAAACTCGATAACGTTTTTACATAGTTAGTAGTTTGTATTTTATTTTAAATTATAGCTGCGCAATTCAGTTTATAACTGCCAAATAACATATAAATAAATATCGACCAATCTGCTAAAAACTTATATTTTACAGCCATACTTCCAAGGCTCTTCCGCGAGGCTTGCTCCACACGCACTATCACTTCATTCTCTAAATATAACACACCACACTGAGCTCACAAGTTTATTTTTACAGAGGGAGGAAAACCGGAAAACCCGGAGAAGAGCCTTAGGGCAAGGGAGAGAACAACACATCAAACAAACGCAACTCACATATGCGGATCAGCTGAGACTGGAATGTCAGACCTCGGGCACGAACTGCACAGTGGTAACAGACAACGCCGTAGCAGCGCATTCATCCTAAGAATAAGGAAATTATAATTGTTAGTACCTGGAAATTCAAATATTTAACAATGAACTCGGAGTAAAACGAACTTGGCAAAGTGGGCAGAAATTCATGCAATTCCCATACGCAGTTAAGCCAAGCTTCGGAAATACGATCCCGAGCTTGCATTCATGAGAGACGACGACAGATTAGTGACACCCATATAAGCAGTTTTTGCATAAACCCCAAAAGACAATTTGACGTCACTTCAATTACACTCTGTATATCTGGCCGAAATTGATGTCACAAGCAGTAGTAAGAATTCCATCTTAGGTATTAGTAAGTCTTAGTCTGTGATTTATATCTATTGGTATAAATCTGATTAAAAATTAAAGAGAGAAAGTGTGTAAATATGATCGAGACAACAGTCGCGACATAGAACTTTTTTGATATATAGTAGTTTTCGTATGACTGTGAAAAGCTCACGGCACAAACACGGACGTGACACAGCAAAGGAATATGCCAGACCAAATAACATTGCTCGAAAATTTACTCCCCATCCAATCAAATGCCCGGAACACGGCATGAACACGGCACGTACTCGGCGTCACGCCCTGGTCACGGCACTGCCAGACCAATCAAATAGCGCAAGAAAAAACTCAGTCAATTAAAATTCTAGAGAACATTAGTTTCACGGCACGGCACGCTTACGTCACTGAGCTTTTTACAGTCATACGAAAACTGCTGTAGCGAAGGCGGTGCAAAATGGTCTGCCTTATATGGTGTTGTTTTGAAGCTAGACCATAATGCATCCTGTTTAACGTACTAAGAAAAGGTGTATGGGGATCGGGCAATACATTTCCGTCGATCAAATAAATTGTTAGAGCTCGCCCACATAAGGGATTTGAGTTATTTTGTGGCAACTTTTAATATTGAACGCTGGATATTTATTGAAAGCAAATTTGTAAGAACCTTTTACGTGGTCACGAGTAAAAGGGTGATGCTTTTAAAATACAGTAATCCAGAACGAGTGCAGTGTTGTATATTAAATGACCCCATATGTTACGTCATTAACATATTGGAAATATAAACCTTCGTATCTCAAAGACCCGACATTCAAATGACGAATTATTTTCACAATCAACTGTTCACTATCTAAAGAATCAATTCTGAAAATATTGTGCAAAGGCTTATAAGCACTTTAACAATGACGTGACCGCTGTCTCAAAAGACTGCAGGCACGTAATTTGTGATCAGCGAGGGTAAAGACGAAACGGTAGTGATCTATAGACCTAATGACAGTTCTTTCTACTCTCTTCCACTGAGTATTTCACAGTAACAACAGGAGATCTAATACCTTGCACTTCGCACAGGAAGTCTAGACTCGAAACGAGTGCGTAGTAAAGAAAAGTGGTTATAGAACAAAGTATTTTCTATTGAACCTTCTTCCCTCTTTAAGTGCAAACAGTTTTACCCTTGTTGGTTTAATGAAATTCTCTTCTATTTATGCAGAACCACAAAGATTTCAGTGGAGGCAGATGTCTTTTTTTCCCCTCAGTTGCCGGATTGAATTAAACTTTAAAATTCTACCTTTCTCACCCTACCAACTTACTCCCTTCTATTTTTAGCTTTACTCGTTAAAAAGATTTATATGGATTACCACTGCTCACCTAGGATTCACGCTTTAAAAAGCGGTTGAAACCTAACACTCGCTTCGCTCAAGTGATAATGCGTATCGGTTGACTACATACAAAAACGATCAGTAACGTTTCTCACGTTTCGAAATCCGGTCCATCATGCACTCAACTAAGTACATTAAAATGTGTTCGGACCAGTGGGATAATTGACATTAAAATTTATCCAGTGGACTAATCGACTTTTTTCCCTTCGGTCATATATATCTATTTTTTGTCGAAGAGTAATTACGGCGTTAGCTGGGGTGTCCGGTGCACCGTAGGACGCCCTCCACCCCTCCCCCCCTTTCCCGTCCCCCTGGATACGCCCCTGACCCGTTTAAACCTTCAAATTTTCAATTTTATCGATACATCTATATTTCAAAAAACTTTATCGGTCAGAGAACTGAAAAATAAGATGTAAGAGACTGATTGGCACGCTGCAAACTGTAATGTACTCAGACTCGTAGCTCCATTTTGATTGGAATATGGAGCATGGCCTTTGAGTAACAAATATGATTTTTCGTATTTTAGACAGAAAACATTAAGGCACAAAAAATATGTTTATTTCCCATGCCGCAAAAGCAGATTAATATTATCAGTTCAGCTGACATTGAATGCTATTTCGTCTGCTTCACGCCATGTGTCATTCCCCTTAGTATTATTTCCATTTGGATAGGAAAACATTTCGCCTCAAGTAAAATGGCCCATTTCCTTTACTTTCAATCTTTTAATGCACTATTTACTATTCAGTAAGAGCAAATATGCTCTCTTGGTAAGAGATAACCTTTCTTTAAAAAAGGGTGCTTGGTATCTAAGCACAGATAATAAGCTTAACTAAGATCAACCTAGACAACAAGTGAACTAATAAATCTAAAAATACCAATGTTTTGATGATGCTCTCTGAGAAGAAAGGAAATAGTTTCTTAATTCGCACAGTCCTTATACATCATCCTCATGACAGCATAGCATCACATAAACTGTTCAAAACACATGGAAATCCTATAAGATTTATGGAAACAAGGCTTTTAAAATACCTACTAAATGGGACATTAGAAAAACAAAAGAAATGGCTGAGACAATAAAGCTGTTTCACAAGAAAAACAGACGCTAAAGAAGAAATTTAATATTGATGTTCTCATGACTTCATTCTCAAGTTCAATGTAAATCTTAGAGTGTTTATTTACTGAGCAGACAGTTTTTAATAACTACAAAAGGGGAACTGTTTGTTTATTCTTTGGAGAGTGTGGCTGGAGAATTCTTTTAATTTCCAGTTAAAGAATCGTTGTCTGACGCTGTATTGCAGTTTTCGGAAGATAATTCGTGACCCTCAATCAAAATATAAAGAAATCATAAATAGAAAAGTGTTTCTCAGTATGACGTTCAAAACATAAGTGCAGCCCTAGAAAAGCACTATTTTCGGCCTTATAAGACAAAAAAAGTGGGCCGGAAAAAAATATCGAGGGTACTTAGAAAACCTATGATATTTATCTGTCCAAGCTGCTAGCATCTGTTTACTCTTTCAGACACAATGGCGAGTGCTATAGCAGGTTCATGATGAAGAGCATCTTCAGGAAAACCAACCGCACGAACACTTGAGCATTTAGTCAACAATTGGAAAAAAGCTTTGCGAAAATCCTTCAGTCTCAAGACATAGAGCATTGGGTTGACTAAAGAGTTGACTGGCTGTATCCAAGCGAACAGGAACCGAACGTTAAAAGGAAGATCGTGGTATATCCTCTGAGGAAGAATGTACATGATGATGTATGGCAGCCATGTCAATAGGGATATGACTGTGACGATGAATAAGGTCTTGGCCAATTCTCGTTCGCGTCTTTGTATTCTATGTATGTCTGCTTGCAGGTGATTATGCTGATGCACAAGTTGGTCTTGACGTTTTACCTTGACGAAGATTGACGCGTAGGAAACAATGATGATGATGAGAGAGATCAGGAAAATGATGCAGATATTGGTCATGACTTCACGAGGGACGTATTTATAAAAGTACACCGGCAGAGGTGATATCCAGGTTATGAAAAAGAGAAAAATGTATGTCCTTAGACGTATTATTCGATGCCTGAAAGGAAAGAACGTTGCGTAAACACGTTCAAGAGAAACAAGAACCAAAGAGAGAAGACAAGTAAACAACACATGCGCCGTACCAGCCACCAAAATAGTTCCAAATACAAGATCTAAATCTAAGTTGTAGCCTAAAAAAAAGAATCCAATAAAACATATTTGATAAGCTGTTGCAAAGCCCCCGTAAGTCATGTCGGCCACTGCTAAGTTAATCAGGCAGTACACACTATGACGACGAAGATGTCTGTTAATGACGAAGGTAGTTATAGAGGCAAGATTCGAAGTGATGATAAGAAAACCAAGAATAGCGTACAGGATAATCCAGAAAATAGCATTTTCCTTTGTAAAATCGGCCTCATAGAAGTAGTTGCTTGCATTTTTGCTACCAGTCATTGTCAGTCAGATTCAGTAAGGCCCTGATAGTCTAGTGTTATTTCTCTTCTTTGGTAAGTCCCTTGTTTAGAATTTTGGTAGCTCTGTAAAAACGAAAATGAAATAAATAATACTCGTCAATTGTCTCACGACTGAGGGTAATGTGTAGGAGGAGCGGGACTTTTCGACTGCAAATTGCTAACCTTTATCTATCCTTTATTAGGCGATGGTGTAGACTGAATGGTAAAATGGGTTGTAATTAGCAGTCAGGCATTCCAAATTCTGTGAAGTAATTGCTGACAAAAATCTTGTATAAGATATTAACAGAAATATTATTCATTTTCAATCAACTTTCTATTTCTTATCGTGGTGAAAGTCAAATTAAAAAAAAATATTACGATATTAAACACAATACCTTAAACATAAAACTCATCGATAGTTTTTCAGAACGCTATAAACCATTTTTTCTTCGTAGCACCCTTTCAAGTAATCCTTATGACAGTTGTAAATTTTCATAGAAGCAGAAAGTCTTACCTGTAATCTAATCTTCACCAAAGAATTCTGCTTGCTACCTGATTAGTCCCAGTTTATGGAAAGTGCGACGCAGTCTGGTTCTTGGCATTAATCAGTCTCCTATAGCGTGGGTACTTGTGGAGTCGTAGTTCCACAGAATGCTATATGAATCTATTTAAAGTCGCATGAACGTAATTCGTTGGTTCAGCATCTGTTGGCAGTGTGTTATCATAAGGTGTACTACACCACGGAAGTGCCAGTTCGAAGGGATTAATGGCACATTTCTGCTTTAGCTAATCAAAGCGGTACAAACCTATGCAAATAGCGTACACAAGGTTTTTACTTTTTTGTCATAATCATTGACGTTATGTGGCTTCAAATTTCCACTATTTATATTAAAGAAAAGTAAAATGTTTTATCGACAAAACAGTTCATCAATTCAATGTCATGAATGATTTTGGTAACTAATGTGGCCTTGTTTTGAATAGTTAGTCCATCGCTTTTTTCCCTCGTATTTTGATCCCCAATGACATCTAACGCTTGCTTCAACTTCCCTATCACCCGTATAGATCCAGTTTCAAAAACATTGATGGACCGGCAGACTGGGTCAAGTGCGCACCTCTTGAAAGAAATTCAACCCCAGCCAAAGGAAGTGTTGCTTTATTTTTTATCGTTTTTTTAATAATAATAATAATAATAATAATAATAATAATAATAATAATAATAAAGAAGGCTGCTTTGCATGGCTTAACAAGTGGGTAAGCGCTCCTACCCATTGTGTTGCAGGCATTATGGAATTGTACGAACAGCTAACCCCAACGAGAGTCTACTCCGCCTACAAGACGGGAACAACAGACAAGAATAATGTCACATGCAGAATGTGCAGCGAGGGTTCCGAATGTCTGGCACATGTACTGGCTGGATGTCCGTCTCTTGCACAGTCCAAGTACCTGGATAGACACAACGCTGCTTTGAAAGTGTTTTTCTTTGAGATGCTAAGAGATCTCAAACTGGCTGATAGTACACCCCCATGGTTTTCTGATGTCAAACCCAAACCACTCTACAAATCAACTGACGCTGAAGCATACTGGGATGTACCTGTATATGCTGACCACATGTATGTACGATCTAACCGTGTGGACGCGCGTTTCATCGACCACAATAACAAGAAAGTACTCATGGTGGAAATGAGCTGTCCGTGGGTTAACAACCGAGAAAAGAAAGACAAAGAGAAGACGAAGAAGTATGGAGCACTTAGACTTGAGCTCACAAAACAACACCCAGGATACACGATCTTGCAAGTGAACCTCATTTTGGACGCTCTTGGAGGATGGTCTAAAGAGATGGAGCCTGAGATGAAGAATATCTTTGGAGCAAGATACAAAGATGTATTACTCAGAATGCAGAAAGCGGTATTAAGCTGCACAGTGAACATTGCAAGAACATTCAAATTAATCACATCTTAAGGACATTTCAAACATTCCAAGTATTTAAACTGCATCTTAAGAACATTAATAATTGGTTTTAAGTGATTGTATATATTATTAATCCTGTCATGCTGGTAGGTTACGAAATTACGCCCTATCTAGCTTACCTAATTAGCATTCAAACGTGTTTACTGCTGATAATAATAATAATAATAATAATAATAATAATAATAAATAATTTATTAATTTTTATTGCGCTTTTTAGCATATGATGATAAAAAAAGCGCATTACAACAATAAATATACATTATACAAATATATAATATATACAATAAAATTCAGAAATGAAAATACATTACATAGTTCATTCTAGAAAAACAAATCGGTCACATAGGAAGTACTTTTTCAGTAAAACAGCTGCTCGAGTAATATGCTTTAGTAAAGCTATAGAGATTTAATCGGTTGATAATGATCATTATCATCAGACATTCGTAGGTACAATCACTGGCATCATTATCGGCGTATATATGATGTATATAGATACAAATAACAGTAACAGCAGGAATACGAGGCAATACTATGTGGTATATTATAGTAGAATTATGCCAAGCCTGAACGTTCAGAATAATTGTCTTGTCAAACTCTTTGTTTGGCATATGCCCTTTGCCAAAAAGGCGACCGCAAATTTCAATGAGTCTTAATAATTGAAATGAGTGAGAAAGGAGCTCCTTTACTTTAGCCTTTCTACGAAGATTTACCGATTTATTATGTCAGGTGTTACATCGGTAGAGAAAACTTTAATTGAAAAATGATTAAAAAAATACAGACGTTTGTATGTCTGGAGGTATAGCGTATACCCCAGACATAGATAGACATAAACGTCGGTAAATTTATCATTTTTCAACTAAAGGAGGATTTTGTAGGATTACTAAAGTAAATGTACTCTTTCTAGTGCTGTTATTGGTCTTTTAATTTAACTCATTTCAAGTTTCGGCCGCCATTTTTGCAAAGGATCTAATCTTTTACGCTATTGTTGTTCTTTTTTTGCAACTATTTCTACAGTTATCTTTTTTACTTTCATTTGACTTGATAATGGTGTTAAGCTAACGATGAAACGTCAAAGTGTTTTCAAAACGTTTATCACTTTATTTTATATTTTATATTACACCTACTTGCAAGAAGGTTGTCATACAAGAATAGAACATTTGTAATTTAGTAAATTCAGTGATTTAGTTATAATTTTATCGATTAGGAATAAATTATCATTGACGTCAGGCTCGAATTCATCAGTAAGAAAAAGATAATTTTGGACGACATGATGTAACCGGCAGGCAGATGAAGAATTATTTTAAAGTTAAAACGAAAATGAATAAATAAAAAATAAGATCAGTATTTGTTTTTGTACGTTACTGCTCGTGTAACATTGTGGCTATCATGCAGTAAACAGATAGGTTGACATAATAACAATACTAAAAGGATTTCCCTTTAGACTAGGAAAACTCACACTAAAACTACGCCGATTCTAGCGCTGCCTGGCATTTCTGATCTGTTACTATGATCTGATTGGGTGACCCAAGTCTGACGTCAGTGATACTTATTCATAATCGGTAAATTTACTAAATCACTACTTCACTACATTACAAATGTTCTATTCTTGCATGACAACCTTCTTGCAAGTAGGTATTATGTAATATTTTTACGTTTTTAATATATGGCAAACTGTACACTTATACATTATTTGTTTGGAATTTGAAGAACGAATACCACTCGTGCGCTGCACTGATTGGCTCGCTATTAATGATCAGAACAAACTTAGACATTGCTGCGCCAAGTTATCTATTTTGTAGAGGAACAGACACCCTGGGCGTATTCTAATTCTCGTACGCATGTTCTGCGCAGGTTTCTTTGTTTAAATCTCTAACAGTATTTTTGAATTTTGGTTGACCTTGGACCAAATATTATAATTTTTCAGTCTTGAAAGTCTTCTTGACTTTTTAAAAGTGCGATTTTCAAGTGTTGACGTTAAAAGACTAGATTATTTTTATCAATATCAAATTAAAGTCGTCATTATCTACGTCATAACAATTGCAACTGATCGCGAAAGTGCAACCCTTGTTCGTCATCATCCGATTATAATCTTCACGAATATTGCTTTTCCATCGTTGTCCGAAATAATCCCATGGTAGAAAATCAGTTCATAACCATAGTAATTTCAATGGGTTATAAGCAATGTTCCAGCCTTTCCAGACTACTATAGCGATTGTATCTGTGAAATTTCGATTTCAGGGCGGGGAATTGGAATTACCTTACTGACTTGAAAGTCCATGGAAAGATAGTAGTAAATATGACGGCAAGGAAAAGAGGCACTCAAGCATATTGTAACCGAACGGAAACGTACTGGACAGCGGAAATGTTCAAACACTACATAAGATCTTTTATAATAATAATCGCAAAAAAGTCAAGATGCATGGCAGCTTAACGATGAAGGCACTGTCGTACTTTTCCATGGAAAGAAGCGAAAAACTATAAAACTTCAAATTGCTACCTTCGTAAAACTAGGACCATTAAATGATCTCGTTGCGGTGTACAACTGGATATGCGTTCACTCTACTAGTACAGGAACATCTGAATACTACTTGAAACAAGGCTTTTCTGAAATCTCTCATCCTGAAGAGATATACAATTGGGTTGACCACTGAGTTCATTCTTTGAAATATATACATGAGGGAGTAGACATTTGGGTGCGTAAGCAACAAAGTATCTTGGTTCATGTGAAGATACGAGAATCGATAGGCAACATAAGGCATACAAGTGATAATAGACAACGCAGTAGCAATGAATAGTGTTTTTGCTAACTTTTTCTCCTGGATTTGCCTTCTTTGAGAAAAAGATGTCTGGTTTTGGAATTCTTGTGGACTGTTTTTCTTCAATTTGATGAAAATAGCGGCATACGAAGAAAAAATGATAATGACTGATAGAGTCACAACGAAATAAAATAATATCAAGGCAGACGGGTTTGATAAAACCTTAAAAACCCAAGTAGCAATGATAGCTATCACCCAACTGACAACAAATACGCCAATGTATACTCTTTGTCTTATCACACGATGTCGAAATGGAAAGAAAAAAGCACAAACTCGCTCTAGTGACACGATCGCTAAAGAAAGTGCAGAAGCCAAAAAGGTGCACGCTATACATAAGAAAACAAAGATGGAAAACGTTGGATCCATGTCTAGATTCATTGAGATAAAGCCATAGACGCAGAAGCCATAGACAGCCCCTGTAATACCGTACAGTAAGTCGGCAATGGTTAAGTTGATCAGGCAATAAACGCTACGACGTCGAAGGTATCTGTTGGACACGAAAGTAAGAATGGTGGCAAGGTTTAGAGCAACGATGAGAAAACTCATCAGGGTAAAACTGGCCAACCAAAATATGGCTTTCTCTTTGGATATAAATTCGAGTTTGTATTTGCTCGGATCATACATGGTTTCTTCATACGAAGTCAGGGGTGTTTACTTGAAAGTTGAAACTGAGTTGAAAGCTTAACATTGCTTTGTGGCTGCAGAATAGATTTACCTTCTACAGTAATGATATGTGTAGATCCATAGGAACTTGGATAATGATAAAAAAGAGAGAAAAAAGGATGAAAGAAAGACTGTTCTTGACACTCGCGTGGCAGAAACCGAGCGAAAGTTTTGGAACAACAGTTAAGTTATTAAGTATACTGATGTCACCTGGTATAAAGAGCTTAGATAAAACTTAATTTGAACTGAGCCATATCCTCTTTTTGAAAAAGTAATAAGAAAACTTTATTTATTATTAATTTAAAACACCATGAAGTATTTCTAATCCAGACTTTAACCTTTTCAAATCAAAATTGAATTAGAATAAATAAATAAACAAAGAATTTCAACAATAAAAAAGGCCCAAGATTTAATTAATATGAATGAGACTTTGATCATGATAAATTAAAAACTGTCCAAAAAATAAATATTAAGTAATGACAGCTTAATTAATATGACAAAGTTTTGAACTATGATGAATTAAAAACTACCAAAAAAAAAAAAATCTTATAACAGTTTGGTAAATTTAGAAATGAATCAATCAACAGGGACCACAGTTTTGAAAAAAGTACGATCCAAGCACGATGGTATATGTAGTGTGCTTCTTATGTGTTTACTGTGGGGGTGAGGGTGGGTAGGTTAATAAAATAGCACTGAAAGTATTCGTTTGACTACTTCTCAGATTTTCTCATGGATGAGTGAGTGGAACAAAATGTCAACTGATCCACAAAATATTTGCCTAAAATATAGCCTATTTGTTAAGGGAGGAGGACTGGGTCGAGTTATGAAGGAGTGAACACGTTTTTTTGGAGCTCCAGCAGCATAAAGCTGTAAATTGATTGTGTACTATTACAAAAAATATGCAATCCACTTTATTCCCTAAAAGAAAGGTCAGGGGCAGTATAAGCTCAACAAGTTCAACTGAAACAACTGCGTCGCCAGAGTTGAAGAGGCAAAAAGAGCAGGAACAGGACTCGAGTGACGAGCAAACAGGAGACGCCAGTGCAGCAGTTGCAACGGACGAGGTTATCTCTGCTTTGGATATGGCTCAAACGTTTGCTTCTAAGATGGATATGATAATTTCAAAATTAGAAAAACTTGAAACCATTACGACCCAGATCCAAAGTTTGCAGGATTCTGTAAGTCTGATTAACGTTACAATATCTCAGATGCAGAATGAAATCAGTGGTCTCAAAATTGAGTTTGGTCAAAGTGCCAAAACTACAAGTGAGCTAGAGAAGAGTGTACAGTTCTTAGGCAGCTCTTTAGAAGCGGAGACAAGACGTAATGAAAGAAGCAATGATTCTTGTAAGGAAGAAATAAATAAGCTTGAAAAACAGTTGTTAGATTATGAGACGTACAACCGCCGAGAAAATCTTCGTTTTTACGGCATCCCAGAAGAAGACCATGAGGATACGAAAGGGGTTCTTTACGAATTCTTTGGTTCACAGTTAGCAGTGGCGTATCCAGGACTTTAAGGGGGGGGGGGGGGGGGAGGGGGTTCATTTTTGCAAATCTCGGCACAACAATAACGTTCTCTTGCATCATCATTTTTCCCATGAGGCACATCACTGGCCTAGGGGCGCTCCTGATAAGGATAACCTATCTAACCTATATAACCTATTTAAAAAATATAAAAAATCCAAGGTACCAGCCGGGGGGGATGGCTCATTTGCACTCAATGAACCCCCCAAATCCGTCACAGGTTAGAGATGAAAGATGCTTATTCAGTAGAATTTCAAAGAGTTCACCGTGTTGGAAGAAAAGTTCCTGGAAAACCGAGGCTTATTATTGCACGCTTTCTTCGTTTCCCCGAAAGAGAATTCGTCTTTTCAAAACGTTCCCTTCTTGATAAGAAAGATGGCTTTGGAATTGGAGTTGATCTCCCAAGAAAAGTTTTGGAAATGTGGAAACCGCTTATTCCAAAAAAGTTAGAAGCAAGAAGAAATGGCCAGAGAGCAGCATTCAGCAGGACTGAACCTTACAAGCTTGTCAATGATGGAAAAATAGTTGAATAATAGATAAGTATTACCGTAAATACTTTTGTGGTTTCAGCTTGCTTTTAGCTGCATTTCGATGATAAATTTAAATCCGTTTAGGCGGTATAAGATTTAATTGAATATATAATCTTTTGAGCTTAAAGTAAATTTAAAAGTTTTGTATTAGAGTTCTTTCTGTTCTTTCGAATCCTTTGTTTTTCGCATGTGAAATACAAAGGGCAAAATTTCGCATTTATGTAATTTAATTAATTAATTAATTAATTAACTTTGTTTATAGAGGATAACACTTGACAGTAATTCAACTGATAAACTTGTGGTCCTCTGTTAACGTCTCTAGTTAATTAGGGTCGGGACCGCCACACTTAGTATTGTATTTGTATGCATGTCGAATTTGTACAAACTAGGAAAATATCTTTATTGATGATGAACTTACTGAAAACATTAACCAAATATGTGATAGTTTATGAATCCGACCCAAATGAGCTATTAAAGATTTCTCAGTTAAATGAATGAGACGTCGTCTTCTATTTCTAAGGGCCATCACTAAGTTAGTAACTGCACACAGTCTATAACGCCTAAGTCGAAAACGACTGGACACGCATCGATATATCTTGAGATCATGTATTCTATGTTCAACCCGCACTCGATAACAAGACAGTAGCTGGTTGTATATTTGCATCGCTGCATTGAGTCTTCTCCCATCTCGCCTAGAAAATGGTACAAGAAGTGGGTGAAGACAAAGAGAGCATTTATATCCAATTTGAGGCATCATGTGGGAACTGGCAGAATCCGTCAGGTGTCCCATGAATCCTGCTTGACCATACCTGAAAACCCCATCACAATCTATTATCACCTGCCAGTTTATGAAATGGAATCAACGATCTCTCCTATAGTACATTCGCTGTAAGTTTCCTTGTGGCCTATTAATGCAAATGGGAGTGGCATCCATTATCCCAACAACATTTGGGAAGTCAGGAAAGGTATTGCGCAGACTGTTCCAAGATTGTTGAGTATTCCATCTCACATAAAGCCTCTCATAATGCAATAGAACTATCAAAAAGAACGGTGTGTATAGTCTCTGCTACAGTGGCCTCACTTACACCAAACATGATTCCTAGAGAAGAAAATGTCAGATATGAACGAAGCCAAATGAATAGCATCAAAATCCGATCTCTCAAGCTAAGCACAGGTGGTCTAGTTTCTCTAATTCTTTGCCTTGGTTGCCTAGGATTATGAATACACCACATCTCGTGCAACTCGGTTGACTATACTGGCCAAGCTCATGGGTGTTTCTCCAGTCAATGTCCAAAATTGAGTCGAGTATTCGGCTAAAGGAGGCCATACTTCTTGTCTTAGGCCACGAATTAGAATTAGGAAAAGGGCTCTGATGACTGACTGTACTGGGATGTGTGACTGCATTGATAACACATTGAGAAGTAATATTATCCCAAATATCAAATTCTGCATGGGCAGTTGAGGAATAAGCAATTCATTTTCGGCATACTGATCAAGAATCCTGATCAAAAAAACAATTGCTGTAGAAATTACATTTATAAATTCTGGAAATGGAAGGTAGTCCATGTTGAAGGTCACTGAACACTATCTTCATATTGTTGCGTGTGACATATTTCGTTGTGATTGTATGTCCTTAATAACCAATCAGAAAATCAAATTCTCTTGTGAATATTATTTTTTTGTCTTCTATGACAAGCAGAAATAATTAAACAGTGTATGATTTTACACATCTAGCAAATGGAATGTGGTTTATCTTAGCTAAATGTTGCTCTTATCTTGCTTTTGCCAGCTTTTAATATTTATTCAGGAAGTCAGGAAAAAAGACAAAACTAGATGAGCTTATGGAACAGGCAACAAAGATGATGGACGAAGCAGGGAAAGCGTCGAGGACACACAGAAAATACCTAAAGACTATGGCTGCTGTCAAAGCCTTTGACATCAGTAATGACAGTGGCTAGTGTAACACTGAAAACACTATTTATCTTTATACCAGTTTCTATTTGTTCATTAAATTTAATTAAATTTAATTAATTATACGTATTGAAACATACGAATTAGATATTGAAATAAAGATTTCCAAGAAAAACTGCTTATTTCATTATTCAGTAGTATAGTAGTAGTATATTCAGTATGTGGGGACATAAAAGAACCTGTTGAATTATTCGTGTAAGAGTAGGGGATTGTATCACGGTTCAACAGCCTATCCCAATCTGGAGGCATAATAATTATCTATGCATCATCGACTGGATCCTTTCAGACGTGGCGTAACAGTTTCCACTGGTTGCGTTTTTGAATTTTTTTGTGTCAGTGTATTGGTGCTTTTGACCTATTTTGGTATTGTAGTCTACATGAACCGGGCAGTAATATTTATCTCAAATAACGAAAATGTGCGGAGTTTTCCTTTATTTTCCTTGAGTTATCCACATCTCCATTTGTTAAGGCAAAGAAATGTAACCACAGGTAGCCCAAGCATAACTTTTATGCATAAGGGTAATATATGTAGTTTTTAAGTTTAAAACTTATTTTAAGAACATTAAGCAGCATTGTTTTAACATTTCATTGCTAAGCAATGCAAAATAAGATTGAAGGTTAACTTACGTAAGTGGGCTTCCTGTGGTTATATTCTGGTTGTAGAGCAAAAACTTCGAAATCGTGAATAAAACATTACATAATCTCATAGTTATGAATTTATCAGTAATTTAATTCGCTAATTTTATCTTTGAAGCTCATTACGATCAAACGGATAAGTATGTCTGCCTAATTTAACTTAAAAGTTTATGTAAACTGGTGAACTGGAAGCACTTTTACCAACGGAGTAAAAAGTCGAGAGTTTTCTTACAAATAACTTCATAACCTACCTTCATGCCGTTCTCTTCTTCCAAGAGCACTTTGCCAAACCCAATACAAAGTATCTCAATACCCAACTGTTGAAAATAAAGCTCTATCTTCTATGAAATTGTTCACACAAAACAGCACTTGCTGACACTTGACCTGTACAGCTGCTCGGCTGTTGACTTTCCAAACTCGTACCCAGGCTTCATCTGTTTGGAGTACACAGGTTCCAAGCTTGAGAAATTTGAGGGGTAGTAGCTGACTGTCTGTTAGTTTTCTGTATGTTTGTTCGTTGTAAATGCCTTTTTTCCCGCGTTTAACATCAAACTTATTATTTTTAATTTTATTAAAAACGAAAACAAATCTCAAAAGAAGAACTTAACTTTCCCTGTGTCCTAACCCTCAGAATTAATTTCTGGCTCTTTATTAAAGTCCTCGCTTGCGTCCAAATGAAAAAAGACTTTACATAGACAACCATTTAATTTTAAGAAAATATTTAATAGAAATTAAGTTTGTATCTCTTTATTTATCTGTAGTTTATTTCTGGTTTTAAATTGGTTCTTTTCATTTTGGCCACGAAGCGTTAGCCGACAATGCGCACGTTTACTCTCATCATCAGTGTGCTTTGTCTGCGCTACATACGCGAGAATAGAGCAATAAGCTACATACATCCCGGTAAATCATAAAGATAATTTTCCCCTCTTATACTAAATCCCATCCTTGGGGACAAAAGCGAAAAAAATTTAAATATCAATATAGACTTTAATCATCAAAAGAAAGGGATAGAAAATAGTCGCCTTTCACAGTTCCCTGAGCCATCTTGAAAGAAGCAGTGCCTTTGCATCGAAGCGAGACAAACGATGAGCTTGCAATGATAGAGACCTTTTTTAACACCTTGGACAATTATTCACATGTCTCTATCATTGCAAGCTCGCCGTTCGTCTCGCTTCGATGCAAAGGTACGACTACCTTTCAAGATGGCGCAGGGAACTGTGAAAGGGACTATTAGTGTAAGGGCTTTATAGCTACACTGACGATAGTATCTTTGAGTTACACTGACGATTGGAGAGAAAACAAAAAGGGTGTAGAATTGAAGTATAGACATCTTATACACGCTTATCAACTGATTCACCCCTGTTCTCAATATTTACAGTTGTCTCCAAAAGCATTAACGATAAGTGAATGAAACGCCATACCGAGTGCAGCGCGACTGAACGAGCTATCTGACATGATAAGAATATCACACTCAGCAAGCAAAGCATTGTCTAAGAGCACCCCTTCTATCCCAAGACGGGAGGGGTCGGACATAGAGATATGTTCTATTTTGATATCAAGGTACGTGACTTTGTTTGGATACTTTTTCTCTCCGTAGTATTTAACCTCTTTGGTATCAGTGGCCAGAAACCATTCTATAGAAGAAGTGTCAAGCGAAGGATCGATTTTCTTAAACAGCCTTTCCAACTTTTTCGCGCATTGAAAAAATTGCTCCAAGGCTGAATATATTGGTGTTTTTGATTTCTTGTTAGTACGAAACGCTGGAACATCACCAGCACGGAAGTGAATACCAATCCTAGGGATCCCAGATTTCCAATTCAAGGACTTTCGAGTTTTACTCAAAAGTTTTTTGAACATTGGAGTTTGCTGGAATAAGAAGTCAAATGCGCATCCTATCAAGGAGTACCGGTGGCCTCGTCGTTTTGTTGTCACGTCTCTAGCTGTTTTACCAAGGTATTTACTCCGACGTATAGCTGGAGCAAAGTACCATTGAGTGCTAATGTACTCTACTTCATGATCAAAGTAATGCTCAAGATCGGTTTTTAGTAACCACTTGATTACTTCATCAAAAGTATATCCCGGTCGCACAGTCTCAATGGGTACATTCTTGTGAAAACCTTTCCCCCAGAAATGGTGCCGTGATTTAAGCCCTCGTAATTTTGCTTGAGAGAAATCCCATTTAATGTTCTTGGGTGAGAAGTATTCCGTGATAGAAATATTTGATTTCCAGTCGATTAAAAGCGCACGTTTAGTTAATACAGCCAAATAAAGTAACGAGGTGATACCATTAATTCGGTTGCCATAGCCACCGCATCCGTAACCAACGCCACCACAATTAAACACCAAATATCTTGGAGGAACCCTTGACTCTAGAATATCTTGATGAAGTTTTTTATATTTATCTTGCCATTTTACACCGCATATTTGTTTTTTCTTCTTTTTCCAACTTTCCATGCTTGCCGTCGTGTTTTTCCTCTGCACCAAAACGAGTTTTAATTCTTGCAGTAATTTCCTTTGACTCACTCGTACATCTCTACTGGTCTTAACTTTGCGACGAACGTCTAAATTTTGAATTGATTCGGTTGATTTTATTGCTGGAAGATAAAATATTCATTAATATTATTTTATCATTAATGCTATTAAAACGTCATTCATGGAATGACCCTATTTCCTATTTCCAGTCTCCTGGGGGCCTTCTTCTTATTTAGTGCTGTTGGACTAGGGACTTATTATAAGGGGCTAGGGAAAAGTGGGACTCATTGGGGCTTAATAAATTTTCTGGACTTCGTAAATTCATAGCTGAGCTTTTATCCACATTCTCGACTGCTAAGGGAAAAGGACCAAAACGTTCCTTAGGGGTGGGGACTTATTAGATCGATGCTAGGGACTTATTTCACTTTTGGCACATCAAAATTGAAGCTTATTATAAGGGGGCTTATATGGGAGCCTATGATAGAGGAAATACGAAACATATCTCGAGTATTAGTATTAATAGGGGTTCCATAGTATATGCCAAAACGATCGGCCAAACGTAGGCTCATACCTGTGCTCTTCCATATTTGAATGACTATAGACTTTCGCTTAGATATATAGTATTAGAAAATATTAAATACATAATATGTATTTATATATATTACCTGGGAAGACATTTCGCACATAAGTCCACTGAAAAAGAATGAGTAGCAGAGCACCAACCACAAGAAAGATCCCAAACGACTTTGCTGTTGTTTTCCAAGACATTCTCCATTTGAATGAACCGTTATACCTTTCCTGTCAAATAAAGTAATTAACATGGCTTCAACAAAACGTAGAGGGGATAATGAATTCATAAAATTAATATTCATTTGAAGTATTTACACATTGTCGCCATTTTTCTCACAGGCAAGTGAACTTCACCCTAACTGGAATTTTTTACGACGGTATTTTTCCTTTTCCTTCTTCAATAAAAAAATTGATAGCCTTTTAGCAATTCAGTGATATTTTTCAGTTATTAAAAAGAGCTTCGTTACATTTACATGGAAGGAAAGATCGATGTTTGGCATTGAATATAGCATTGGCAGCTTATCAGCTTTCGAAAAAAATCCTTAAGAATTGCTTATGCCCACGAAAAAATTTAAAACAAAAGTTTTTTCCTGAAATCATGAGAAAAGCAGTCTATAAATGCATTAAAAAGTCTTCTCGTCTACTATGACGCCGGTTTCAGTTCGAAGATGTCAGGAACTTCCTGGATCAGAGATGAAAGCGCGTTATCTCTATTAAACATTTAAAAAAACACTAGGTAGAAAAAAGGAAGCTTTTAAAATTATGTCCTTTGTTTGTTTCGTATGGAAGTGTACATCTTTATAAATAGCCTGGATCCAGTACATTCTGTTACGTCATGCGGTAAGCCGAAGAAGCCCAAGCAACATCGATTGCTCAGTCATCCTAAATGGATTAAAGAAACCCAAATGTCCTAAACTGAGCAACAAATATGCAAACAAATATTTCTTGTATTGCCAAGAAAGTGATATCATGAAGTCTAAGTTAAATATGAAAACCTTTTAGACTCGAATAATGAAACAGCACTTCATAATTGATGTCACGCAACATCTTTCCACGATCGATAAGGAAAATTTAAGTTCCCTTGTGATTTTTGAAAATACAGTTATTACTCACAGATGAGAAATTTGGACAGGAAAAGATGCTGTCTTGATGAAAGGCTCATGCTGGTGAGGACGGAAAAATGAAATAGCTCCTGTGATTCAGTAACAATGGGTCACCCGTAATCCTTTTGCTATGAAGCACCAATGAAAGCCTGTTAAAATAATCCATGCAGAAGTCGATCACTGATTGTAGAGGCACATACGCCAGCCATCTTAATGATATCAGTTGTATATACAAAAAAAGAATAATATTTGCAGGAAACTACTAAAAATAATTAAATGACCACATGGTTTTTGCAGACATTTTTGAGGACAGTAAATAAATAACGTAAATATAGACCTATTAGAAGAACAAACACTAGACAACTACGGAAAACAATGCTAATAAAACACGTAAGAGATCGTAGGTCGATAAGGGAGTATTCTGAAAAAGACCTCAAATGCAATAACCCTATATTCAAATCTTTATATTTTATCGGCATGCAATAAAGCGGTTCCATACAAGGCAACTACTTATCTTATCAGAGTTTGATTATGTGCAAAATACTTAACTCGAAATGTCTTATCAGTTGACTGTAACTCAAGGAAGACCTTTTGACCACCAATGTGACTGATGGTGGACATAATCTCTTACGACACACGTAAATAGTTTATGTTTTATGATTAAAAGGCAATTCAAAAACAAACTAGTTAATCCCATTCAGAAATCATCAAAGGAGTGACTCGTTTTAGAGTTTTCGTGATTTTTATGATACGGTTTACGTTATAACTGCCCTGATGAAGAACATGGACTCCAGCCAGAAGTGCTTTGGAGTTCGTCGATAACTATAGTTTTAAAGCTGTGTTACTGACCCTGATCAAATCTTTTGAATTTAATGCATGCAGCTTTACTGATGGTTGTGGCTACAGCCTTGTCAACAGACTGAATATCCAGCTTTAGACTGCCAATGTAGGTCAAAAACGGGCAAATTCGTGGCTGCCGAATTACGATGCGCACATGGTGACGTTGGCTAGGTCTCCCCTAGTTGCTTTGTGATCTTTTTATTTTTGGATGTGTTGAGAGCGTAGTTTAACGTGACGTTATTGACACTGATTTGTGCGTGAACGGAAAATGAATTCTTTGATCTAAAAGGATCAGGCAAATAAAAGGGCATGGTGATCCACCATCTCACTAAATTTGAGCAGGTGATGGGACAAAACGCCATTGCATACCTCCTTGTATTCATATAAAACATCAATGATAAACACATGACTGAGCTACTAACGTACCTTGAATTCTATCTTCTATGTTTCCGAGTCTCCAGAGAATCCATTGGTACTTCAGTGTTCAACCATGTTTGTCTTTGTTGCTTGTCACATCAGCATATCGACGCTTATGAATATTTGTCTCTGGCTGCATTTCGAGCGACACGTCTCAAAACAACCGAAATCCGAAACCGGCTTTATAACTAACCTATAAATTTAGCGAATAATTGGCGAAACACTCGGAAATATCAATCAGCACTCACGTGTGGAAATACATAGCGTAGTTCTAAATATTCATCTCCGCACGAAGAAAGAGCAATACCGATGAAACAGATCTGTAAAGAAGCCACTTCAAGTATTTATGGCCGACGTGGCTAAGTCAACGAAATGAAATGAAAAATATTGCCAAGTACAAAATCCTGGTTGCCTTGTCAGTTGTTTTCGTGTGTTCACTGTGTTCCTACAAGATACTCTCGAAGATATGGTCAAATGGTAAGTGATGTGATTGTCGCTAGTCGTTGGCCTGGTGTCATGAAGACGAGTACAACAGACAGTCATAAGTAATTTGAACCAAATTTTGATAGAGCTTAGTGTCTTAGAGGGCTTAAGAGCCAGCCACCACGTCGATGCACAACTTTGGAGAAAGACTGCCCCAGTAGGTTTTGATTTGAATTAGGCATGTGAAATTTTAATGTCTCCTGAATAAATAACTCCTGAAAAAAGCAACACGATAACGAGATTAATTTGATTATATTTGTTTTCTAAAACATATTAGACATTTTGGAGAGAGTGAGCCAAAAAAGAGACGAACTTTGATTTGTACTCAACTCGGCGAAGAAGTATAAGGAATATTTAATAGGGGCAGATGAAGACTGACCTCTGATCTGAGCAGATACTCGATTCTCGATAACCTACCTTTTCTAATTATCAATTCATGGATTGATGTAAGCTTTTAGTAGACCGAAATACCTCGAGGGGATGCATTTTGTTGGAGTGGGGCGACTATGGATATCACGTTCCTATATTATATCTGTATGTTTGGTATATCATGTTTTCTCATTGACAGAATTTATACATACGACTCCATAGGAAGAATAAAAAAAGTTAACTTAAAATCTGAAATTTTTGAACCAAGCTGATGCCAAACAATAGTTGGTAATTACATCATATTTTTACAGCATTTTGCAATAAAAAATTACGATTTTAAGCATATCATATGCTTGAATAGATTTTCCCAATCACACATTCTACCTTACTGTAGCTTTACTGTGACCACAAAATGATAGTTGAATGTTGAGATTTGACTTCTTGAAATAAAGTAAAATGTAAAGAATTCCAAGCATTAAGTCCAATCTTAACTTAATTTTACTGATGAACTGAAGCTACAGTCTGTAGCATAACTATAAGATCATGTTTTTCCGTTTATTTGGACCAATGATTTTAAGCTAGGTTCTATTTAGTACCACTTACACAAGTACATCAAGGAATTTACTTCCTGCTGTCTTCTCACTTTGAGGAAAGAGCTAGCCCTATGCGATGAAAGAAATCCCACCTATAAGCTACATTGTTGAACCTTTTAATGTTAAATAATTGTTAATACGATTGCAAAATTTGAAATTTGGTCTTAAAATTTAAGTAAAAGGTATAAACACAGGTAGCCCAAGCTTGGTTTTTGTGGTGTCATGTTATTAGGAAATGTATGGAGATTCATCAAAAATTTCAATAAAATCATTGAAACGTGAAATAAAGCCTCGAAATTTATCCGATCATTGAGAAATAACACTTCTTTCGCTCTGTGTGGTTATTTTTTAATTTAGCCCGTTTTAAGATTTTTTCCCCCACCAGTAAGAAATACTGTGGTATAAAGCGCTTGAAGGTGCGCACTTTTTACCCCCTCAGAAAAAAAGATTAAACAGGTGTGGAGGTACTGAAGATAAAACCGTGGACCACTTGCTCTGAATGCAACTGAGCTACGCTTGTTCCTATACACCACTCTCATAAAGGCTGACAATTGCACGAAAACTAGGTCACCAGGTCATTATTTCACAATATGAAAGCACATAAATTGGAAGGACCTTTTTTGATCTGAATTCGCGTTATCCACCTTCATTTTGAATAAGCAGCCTTGCAAGATAACTGCATATGGGTACCTCTTTAATTCGGTCGCTCATCAGCCATTATGAGGTAGAACGGTGAGTTTAGGGAGCTAAGGGAATTAAATAGTATTTTTAAGTGCATGAAAAGATGTGCGGCCGCCATGTTGGAGGAACGTTACGAACGTTTGTGGTTTACTTCGACTTTGTATTATCATCCAACATGGCGGGCATCACATTTGTCAGTTCCATTGTGCCCTGAAGGCAAATTTGGTAATCACACTCGCTTCCCACCTCTGGGGTTTTGGTACTATAGGCATCGCATGAAAGTACCGATGAGATTTTGTCGGTTTTTCTCAAGTGTTACGGTTTTCCTCCCTCCGCAAAACTTACCAACATAATTTCCAATTCCATTCGTGGGTCAGCAGTGCCAAGATTGTTTCAGGGTTCGATTAAGTGTGAAGTTTTCGTTGTTGTTGTTGTTTTAGGGACTTACGATTTCAGTGGCACAAGCAGGACAAGCACCAGAAATGGGTTTCTGAATCTTCCTTGGAAGCCGCGAAAAGGAAGCAATAAGCAGGATCCACTTGGTAGGACGAATAAGAATCGAATGACAAACGATGGAGAAAGGAATTCCGGCCATTTTATCCATAAAGTAATTCCGATTTCAAAGCAAGGCAAAAAAGAATTCTACGAGGAACAGAAACGAAAACAATGTGGCGTTGGTTGGCAGAAGCGATACGTTGAATACCACAAACAAGTTCTTCGCTCAGAAAGACCTGGAAAATTTTTGGTTTACCTTTGCGGTGGGAAAGACTATGGATGTGGAGGTTACGGCAACAGGTTGAATGGAATAGCTTCACTTCTGCTCCTTGCAATTCTAACAGACCGAGTTTTCCTAATAGATTGGAACTATTCCATTTCATTGAAAGACTATTTTCTTCCCAACAAGATTGATTGGAGTTTTTCTCTTGACAAGATTGACAGATTGAATTCAAGCCGTAGCTACTGGGGAGCAGGACATCCTGCTGAAGCAACGATAGGTGTCCGTAGACCGTTTAAAGACCATTCTCATTTCAAGGATTTTATCACTGAGACTGACTTCCGGACACACTTCGATCGTCCTGTAGAAATCGTCACAGCGATGTGGTATTTTGTAGACGCGTTAAAAGAAAATCGATTTCTCAACGGAAAACTTTCGGAAATGTCTCTCGGGGATCGTCGGTTTTCTTGGATCGGCTGCGCATTTGATTTTCTTTTTGCAAAGACTAAAGCTATAGAAGAAAGATTGCAGGAAGCAAGAACGTCTACCGGGATTGGACAGGGCATGCCTACTATTGGCATGCACATTCGTATGGGAGATACAGTATTTGGGAAAATGTCCCAAAAGGGATCTATAAGAACTAGAAACTATATGACGATAGTAAGCTGTACCTTTGCATTAGAGAAGGCAATTCACGAAGCAAATCCCCAGATATCCAAGGCACGCTTACGCATCTTTTTAGCTTCAGATGATGTTAACCTCAAACGTTTGTTGTTGAAAAAATACCCCAGCTTTGTGTCGCTTGACGTGAAAGTCGAGCATATTTCTTTCTTTCGGCGTAAGAAAAACCTGCCGTCCAAGGAAGGAATGGTAGGAGTGTTGCTGGATCACTTCTTGTTGTCGGAATGCGATTTTCTTGTTTTATCGAGGAGTACTTTTGGTATGACAGCTGCCGGGCTTACGTTTCATCCAAAAGAATCGTATACGCTCAAGGATAAATGTAGCTATTAGAGGGTTTTAGATAGCCGCTCACGGCAAACGTGTAACGCAAGATGATCAGTGAAAAATTGTTTCAAATGACTGAAAAGGAATTGCGAAAAAATCCAAGTAGTAGAAAAACAAAAGAATATTTGTTTGTGATATGAAAGTTTGCAAAAGGTAAAGTAAAATACAGGAAAACTATGAAAATGTGGTCACGTTTGCCGTTTGCGGGAAGAAAAAAAATTCAATCTAAAACTCTCTATTTTAAAACTGAGTCACCCTCACCCTGAAACAGGGTGAATCCTGACCAACTTGACCACGACGTCGGCAGGTGTAAAACACCTCACAGACCTGCGCAATAGAAAAATACTTGGTAGTTGTATCGTATCTTTTTTAGAGCGCTTTTCAAGTTTCTGCGACCAAGGCAAACTACAGACGTCTGGGTTTTTGGATTACGTCAATCAGAAATTGACCGCTGTAGGTTTGGTTAAGCACGTGAATACTAATCGCGGCTGGAATTGTCTGGCCCGCAGAAATATTAGCTTTGAGGTCTCGATTCATTTGGTGAAGAATGAAAGTACAAAGTACAAGGTCACCTAATCAGAGATCAAGCATTCAGCTTTTTTGTATGCACTTGGCAACTTTTAGTACGTGTCGTGCCTAAAATAAGGAAAATCAAGGGGAGGAAAAGACATGGCCGCCATGTTGATTAACGTAAGACCAAAGAATTTGCTTGGGCAAACAACATGGCGGCCGTGACGTCATATACAGTCCAGATGAAAATCTTTCATTGTGCTTATCGGTTAACGTCTATAGCCCCTTGCACTAAATCCCTGCCTGGGGGTCAAAACTTGAAAAACAACGTCGAAAAAGATTTCAATCTTCAAGACAAGGGAATTCTTTTATTTTGACCCCCAGATGGCGATAAGTGCAAGCATAGATATTTATGATCCATGGTGGAAGGACCATTAGAGGGTTTCCAATATTCTCTACTTTCACATCCCCATTAATGCCTTGGGTCTTTGGGAGGTAACCAATCAAAAAACTATCCCAAATTGAAAGGTTTCTTAATTGAATTTATACTATACCTACTTTTATCTGTACAATACTGATTATCAGTTTATTCCAAGTTATTTTTGCGTGTACAGATCATCAAGAGTTTTGGTCTTACAGAAAATGTACTGACTTACGAAAAAATGTTTAAAATTTACCTTGAACGTCTTCAAGCTTCTATCATTTTCTGTTTTTTTTTTTTTTTTTTTTTGGATACCAAACAAGGTACTATCAACATTGTCTGATCAGCTTTCAGCGAAGTAAGTGGGTTATTACCCTCTGGTTACCCCCAAAGACGCAAAGTATTATGGGGTTGTGAAAGTAGAGGATGAAAGCTAATCCTACACCTCGCGATTCAATTTCGGTGACAAACCAATCGCCTTCCTCTTGATGTCTAAAACCCAACCCATTGCTCTTTATTGGTGAAGAATTCGTTGAAAAATAATAGAGCCAAGTGTTACTGTTTAATTACATTTATTTCATCGTTAGTTAATACATTTTAATTATTATATGACCGTGAATCTTAGAGCCTGGACACTAGCAAATCGAGCTATCTGATTGGATAGATCGCATCGCGGACTGGTATTAACCGGTCCGATCGCATATTAATCTTACGGCGAAAACATTTTGTCCTTTTCAATGAAAAGTGGTCATATAATAAAACTCTTATCAACCAAGCTTGGTCGGTCTGTACGGGATAATCTTGACCTCGGTCAAGATTTATCCCGTACAGACCTCCCGCTCGGTTAATAATATCTAATTATTTACTACTTTTATGACATTTACGGTTTTTTTCCCACTTTGTTTACCTGTTTTATCACGTTCTTTTCAATGAACTTATAGTATGGTATCATGAAGCGACTTCTACTTGACTCTGTTCTTACGTAATGTTAATTTGTTATTACCATTATTAAATTCAGGTACATATCGGATTTCGTGCAAGTGGTGGTATAATTCAAATATATAGTTCACTAATAGTGACCGGAACAAGGCAAAAACCAGAAAACGATCGAGCTTTAAACTCGATATAACCTCTATAAAGCGACCACATATTAAGTAGAAAACCTCAATTAAGCGACCAGTCCGAGTAAAAGTCCCAATAAGGAACTTATGCACCAATTTATACCTTTAAGGAGAAACCTCTATTCTGCGGTCACTTGAGGTCAGTTGGTCGCTAAATGAAGGTTGGTCGCTAAATGGAGGTTCGAATATATTCCCACTCATACGAAATCCGATGTGAAACATGGATCATTCTACACAAGTATTTACGTTAAGATAGCTGTGACTACAGCTGAAAAAAAATTTTGGTTCCCTTTTGAAAGCGGGGCCATAGTTTTTGTGGATGCGTACCACAACTACAGCTTTTATGTTTCTTTATTTTCGATAGTGTAGTTTGTTTCTTCCAAAGAAGTAGTCAAGTCGTTCAAGTGTAGTACTTCATGTCCGAATACTTAGAAACAAAGACCATATGCTCGCTTTCAAACGAAAACCGCGAAATATACTGCAATAGCAGTTATTTCACAAAATACAATGCTACTTAAAATTTAAGAATTTCATTTAAAAAAACATAATCTTTGAGAAAATAAACATTTTTACTAAACATAGAACCATGAATGCAGAAAAAAGGTCTCGCAATTGTTTGTTACACGCATTCCTGACGTCATAGGCACTACTGTCAGAATTATGCGCTAAGACTTCGGCACAGATGGGCGTATTAATATATGCTACCAATAGACCATGATCTCTTGATGCTACTAAAGTATATTAATTTCACTGTTAAAATTTAACTACACGAGATGATTGGATAAAACGCATGAAAAAATGTAATGGGAAGCCAGTTTAGTGCCAAGGAGTAACTTGTGTGTTTGCTTGTGTGTAAATAGTGCCGCTATGTATACTACTTTACAAATATATTTTCTCAACTGAATTTACAATAGACGACTCACACGTGCATTACAATATGTAAAGACAATGAAGAATGAAGCGACGAAAAAGAGTGATTGAAGGTGTTCTCTATGAGCCCCGTCCACACGTTTCGGGATAATTTTGAAATAATGGCTTTTTTTTATTCCGTTTTTGTAAAAATTCTCATCCATACGCGGCGTTTTCGAATCGTTTTAGCATCTCTACACGTATCCTTTATTAAAAAGTTGCTTTCCAAGTGGCTTACCGAAAATGTGTGAATCGAAGTCCAATCCGCGAAGAAAAAAATCCGCTTTTAAAAATATCCGAATACGTGTGGACGAAACTAAGATTTTAATTTTTATTGGATTACTGATGTTCTCCCCTGTAGAATATCAAAATTCGTCGAGCGATTGCATTTGAATGAATATGAGTGAATGAAAAAGCTGTTGAAACTAGAAAAATGACTGTGTGCTGTGAAGAACAATCTAAGAATCAATTTCGCACTATAAAGTATTCATTGCGAAAATGACGAAAATACAATGCGAGAAGCCCTTTTGGCGATTCAGTAAAAATTTTGACCATTTGAAACTACCCTTGATCAAAATGATAGTTATTTAGTCGAGGGACGACAACTCGCTGTCTAAACAACGCAGAAAGGTCTTCCTATCACGTGACTATTTATCCTTCACTTAGGAAAGTAGAAATACGACATTTTGAGCTATATTTCAACATAAGCTATTCTTTAAAAAAATTAATAAATGCAAGTGATCTAATCAATTTAAATTAATTGCTTAAGTGATAATTAAATTATTTAACTAGATTTATAGCTGAGAAACCTTTAAAATGCAAAGAATACTTTACCTAGAATATTCATAATATCTTAGCCTTCCTTTAGGAAAGTAAAACAAATCGAAATTTAATCTGCTATTTTCCTACTACAAGTGATTTTTTTTCATAACAGTTTAGTTAAACGATATTACACCCTTTTTCATTGTTACTCGACCAACACAGGCTACCCAAGACGTCTGGCTATACTCGACTGAAGCAGTTGGAAATTTAATTGACGGAAGCCAAAATCCTAAATTGTCTTAAATAGAGAAATAGACTGGGTCGAGTTGGCATTACAGTGCATTGTGGGAAATTCGGCAGTGTCGTAAGCGTGCAGTGCCTTAATCGTGAGTTTTTAAAATTTTAATTGGCTAATCTCGCGCAATGTGATTGGTCTGACAGTGCCGTGACCTTGTCGTGACCGTGTCCGTGTCGTGTTCATGCCATGTTACGGGTATTCGATTGGATGGAGAATAAATTCTCGCGCAAGGTGATTGGTCTGGCGAACGCCTTGCCGTGTCACGACCGTGTTCGTGCCGTGGGCTTTTCACGGTCATAC
Organism: Actinia tenebrosa; assembly: GCF_029948245.1. Lineage (NCBI taxonomy): Eukaryota > Metazoa > Cnidaria > Anthozoa > Actiniaria > Actiniidae > Actinia > Actinia tenebrosa. Next base: position 4,035,032 of record NW_028292579.1, on the reverse strand, counting down.
GAAAACTGCTCTATTACGTCCTCTAAAGCAGTCCAATAATGCACTGCAATACCAACTCGCAACCTTGGCATAGCAAATAGCTAGTTGTCTGGGTCGCGTACTAATGGAAATGGATATCCATCTTTTCAGATGTACCTGTGAATAACATTTGACAGAGATCAGGGTCTTAAAACTCCAAGAAAGCTCCAAGAAGCAACACGGCTAGAAGTTTTTGGAACCCACTGAAGTCTTGAACCCAATAGGAAAAACATTACGTTTGGAATAGAGCGCTTTTCGCGTTTCTGAGTCTTTCAGAACTCTAAAAAATTAAGCCTAGTAAGACATTAGAATAATTGCCGCGTCCAGAGCTGTCTGAGTAGTAGAAACATGAAAGGTGCTCTTATAAGCTTTTATGAGGCGTTTTTAAATTATTAAAAGATTCAGTTAAACAATTACCGAAAATGGACAGAGCATGTAAGAATTAGAAAATGATAAAGTTTTGAAGGAAATAAAGTCAAAACTCGCGAAGTTATGATTTTTGAAAAGTAAGTTTTTGTAAGAAAACCTTTGCTGCCAGGCAACTTTTTCCCACCAACGAATGTTTTCATACAAAGTTAAACATTTTTGCACATTTATATCTTCGCGATTTTTGAACTTACTTCCTTCAAACTTCACAGTTTTAGTAAGTTTAACAAGTTCTTTAGAGCTCTGGTAATTTTTCTTCTGTGCTATGAGTTTTGTTTGGAGAGCTTTGGAATTACTCATTCTCAATCTCTCTCCATACAAGATTTTATGGAAAACACTGAAGTCCTACCAGTTGATGCACAGACTAAACGAGTCTTGAACAAAATACTCACGACAGTTCTAATCATCGTTTGGTTCGGTTTCCGCGATGTTGAAGACTTTTTGAGATCCATACGTGAAGTCATCTGAAAAAAAACACGAATATAGCGTTTAATTTTCACTTAATATTGATAATAAATGTTTGTGTGCTGAATACATTGATTAAATATAAAGTAAACTTGAAGACCTTTTAAAAAAGTTTGTAACATTACAAAAAGATTTACTTCTATCAGTTTGATGTGGCTAATTATTTTTTAAAGTACGCCAAGGTGGCTAACTGGCAGTTTAGTTTGCATTTATGTAGCTTTTCCCATACAGGAATTCCAGGAATCTCGATTATTTAAAAAGAAATAGTGGCCACGAAATTCACGAGTTTAGAAATATTCGGACATACTCCTAATCTGGCATTGTCTGGAAAAAGCAAATTCCAAACAGACTTTTCTGAGCCCTAATCCGAGTGGGAGCTTGTCGTGCCCTGACTTACATCAACCCTAAGGTTTTCCAATTGAATGAGTATATTTCTATCGCCAATACCATATTTAAAGTAAATTGACCCAACGCATTTGCAGGTCGTTATTGTCGCCTTTTAATAAAGTGGGGCATTTTACTGACAGATAGGTATGAAAATGGATTTAGAAGTTAGAAATCAAACACCGTTTTTGAATAGTTGAATAAACTTAGAGATAACCTTTAACCATATTCGAACATTCCCAAGGGGGGACGGGAGGGGTCAGGTAGCTTTAAATGCCGACAATATTCTTCTTGAGAGAAATTGCTTTTTAAAGTTCTATTTATTTCAGGTAGAGGTAAAACCATAGTTTTTTCGATCATTCCCAAAGGAGTTTAATAACGAAAGACATGTTGGCCATGTTGGTTGATATAACAGAAGAATTCATTGACAATTCTTTTGTTAAAATCAACCAAGATGGCGGCCACGACGTCATATACAAACGAGGAATTCTAGTGTTTCCTATTAGCCGTTGGTTAGAAAAAAGGAAAACGAGTGGAAAAAAATCTTTTTGAGTAATCAGGAAGTAATCAAATAAACAGACATATCACTTTTAGCCATAGTGATATAGAAGCAATGCATATCTTCCGATAGGGGAGAGGGAAAATAAATTAACTAAGTATTATTTTACATTTTACTAAGTATCTCAATTCTGATTGGTCGAGAGCCCTCAGCCAATCCCTGATATCGTGTGAACTCGACATGATAAATGTATTATCTGTAGGTTTTCCTACAGATAATACATTTATCATGTCAAGTTCATTCAAGGTTATGTTGTGGTAGCTTTGTTTTTATTCATTATGTGTATTTATTTCCAGAATTATGTACAAAAACAATTATTTAAGGAATCCTTGATTTATTTTCATATATTTTATGAAGAATTCTCAAAATATTTCTGAATTAAGAATTTTGCATTTTTCACGCTACATCATGGCGTTCATAATTCTTGTCTCTATAATTTAATGTTCATGTTAATTTTTTTCCAGTATACAAATTGTATAATAAAGCAATTATTGAATTCGGTATCGCATGATATCGTAAATATCAAGACCTTGGCTGTGTTATCTGCCTCAGTCTTCGGCTTCAGCAGATGACACAGCCTTGGTCTTGATAATTTACGATATCATGCTCAACCTCATGCAATAATTGCTTATTATCTACAGTGCAAGCATACAAACTTACCAATAGCATTTCTGAACCATTGTGGAACCAAATTAGACTTGAAAAAGAAATAAAAGGGAAGTCCAGCAACGACAATCAATAAAGCAATGAGAGAACCCAAGGGCTTGGCGACTATAGGAGCAATCACGAGGTATGTTGAGGCAATGAGCATGAAGATGGGAATGACGATAGGAACCTGTTGAAAGATAATATAATATATTGTGTCGTGTTATTACAGGGATATGAGGGACTGTTATTTATCACGAGGTATGTTGAGGCACAGAGAATGAAGATGGGAATGATGATAGGAACCTGTTGAAAGATAATATAATATATTGTGTTGTGTTATTACAGGGATATGAGGGACTGTTATTTATCACGAGGTATGTTGAGGCACAGAGAATGAAGATGGGAATGATGATAGGAACCTGTTGATAGATAATATAACATGTTATGGTGTGTTGTAATAATACAGGGATATGAGGAACTGTTATCTATCACAATGTTTGCCAAGGCACAGAGCATAAATGATTTGGAACTGTTACCTTATAGGGTCGAGGCATGTTAGGCTCTCTGTACCTCAACCACAGGAGTGCAGCAAAGGACCCACCATAGAACAGCCAGGCAGCAAAGCTGAAGAATCCCACTAGATTCATGAAATTAGATCCTGGAGGAATCACCATTATAATGGCAATGGTGCTCTAGAAGAACAAGAGAAAATCGTTACTCTCACTGAATTACCATAATAATGGCAATAGCTTTCTATGGTTGCCATGGGTGGCATGGGTGGAGTTCGCGGCTAACGCGTCGTCTTTCACCGCTGTGAGTCCAATGGGTCGGGTCGCTGGTTCGAGCCCTGCAGTCGTCACATGTGAATTGAGTTTGTTTGATGTGTTGTTCTCTCCTATGCTACGAGGGTTTTCTCCGGGTTCTCCGGTTTCCTCCCTCCGTAAAAATCAATATGCAACCTGAGCATTGTGTGCATAGAATATTGAATGTAGTGGTAGTGCGTGTGAGTGAAAAGTGTCACCAATTAGTGAGAAAGAGCTAGAACGACTAGACACTTAAATAAAAGTGATAATTGTTGGATCAATTTGCAGACAAAATTTGTAAGGAAATTGAAACCAAGACAACAAAACATTGTTGTAATATATTAGCATGTGCCCTTAGCTTGGCTTGTCCACATTTCATTCCCCATGATGCACAATTGTGATGTCATCTGTGGAAAACGCTATTCAAGATGGCCACCCTATCCAGTGTCTGTGTGAACACAGTTCATTCCTACAGTATAGTCCTCTTTATCCTACTTAGTTGTTAGTTTGTTGATTTATTTGTTTGTTCATTGACTCATCTACTGGTTGCTAAGAAACAGCTCATTTAATTAATTGAGCAGTATTCCCCTAAAGATGATCAATTCATGACTGTTTCCTTACAGTTAGTAGCATGGATGGTAGAGGGGTCAATCGCTTGACTTGAATCATAGCAAGCAGGGAAGGTAATAATCCATCTCTTGCTGCAACATACGTCAACCTGGTGGATAAAAAATTATTTATAAATGATTTAAAAAATTATTATTAAAAATCATTAATTGTTAAATGTCATCTTTCCTATGTGAGAGGAGGTTTACATAATGTTTTCACATTCATAATGTTCTTCTTGGGAAGCACTGGTGGCGTGTGCTGCTAATGTGCTGCCTCTCACCAATGCGGCCCCAGTTTGAGTCCTGCCGATCTCGATGTTGTATGTGAGTAGAGTTGTTTGTTGGTTCTTTCCTGTGCTTCAAGGGTTTTTCTCCGGGTTCTCCTGTTTTCCTCCCTCCTCAAAAATCAACTACTAAATTCTAATTTGATCTTTGGGCTTTCACCTAGTTTGGAGCCTAGCTCTGATGTGATTGTCCCACGTTGTGATACAACAGCTAAATCTATTAGATCTCCTGTAGAGCATTTCAAGAGTGGTGTACACATAGTGGTTAAGTATAGTTGCCACTCATTCAGTGGGTTTAATTAGGTTAGGTTAGGTTAGGTTTAATTTTTGGATTCGGCATCACTTGTTAGTAAAGTTTGTTGGGTCTTCCCCCTCATCTGAGTTTTCTGTCTCTAGTCTATCAAAGGCGGATCCAGCCAAAATTTTAGGGGGGGGGCTAATTGAGTTTGGCGGGGGGGGGGGGGGGTTAATTGAGTTGGGGGGGGACTAATTGAGTTTCTTCCGTCAACATAACAGAAAACAAAAAAAAAAGCATCTAATTCTTCAGCTTTGTTTTGTTTTTTTTCTGCTGAAGCTTTGCCCCCCTTTGCTCCCCCTGGATCCGCCCTTGTCTATTAAGCTTTGGCTGTTGTGTCACAGCATGGGACAATCACAACAGAGCTAGGTTCCAACCAAGCGAAAGTCCAAAGATCGAATTGGAGAAGTTGATTTTTGAGGAGTGAGGAAAACTGGAGAGCCAGGAGAAAACCCCTTGAAACAAGGAGAGAACCAACAACCAACTCTTTTTACAGTACATACTACACCAAGACCGCACATTAGCAGCACAGTCATCCATGTTTTGATCCCTATTGCAATTCCTTCTGTCAGTTAGCGAGTGCCTGACTTTAATCAGCCTTGAGTTTGTTTCATTATTCAAAAGAATGGTTTTCAAAAGAAAATTCTAATGATGCTACCGTACCTTCCACTGGTGAAAGCAACTCCATTAACTGTACCAAAGGTTGATGCTGCCACAAACAAAGGAATAATCCAGTTGACTGGTCCAAGGTAAGCATTACCAATACTCTGGAAAAGAAAATAAATTATAGTGACATTCAACTTTGATCTGTGCTCAAGCTTTTCCAAGCTTTGGAAACAACCATGAAGCTATGTCACAATGGTCCCCTTCACAGTTTTCTGCGCCATCTTGAAAGGTAGCTGTGCCTTTGCATCGAAGCGAGACGAACAGTGAGTTTGCAATGACAGAGACATTCGAATAATTGCCTAAGGTGTTGAAAAAAGGTCTCTATCATTGCAAGCTCACCGTTCGTCTTGCTTCAATGTGATGGCACCGCTACCTTTCAAGATGGCACTGGGAACTGTGAAGGAGACTATTTATTTCACAAGTAATTTATTCATTTATTCATCATGACACAGAGGTGCTGATGAACAAGAACAGCAGCTGTCCATTTATCAAATGGTGTCAGCTTAATAAAGGGTCCCCTTACTAGAGGTATCATTGTATTTCACAAAGGTTTAAGAATTAAATTGTTTTGACTCAAGACATGGCTGTTATGAAACCCATCTATTAGACAACTAGAACCAAATATCTTACCACAGCTACAGCCTCTGATTTAAGGATACCTGAACCACCAAGCACAGTGATGTAGGCAACATTGACAATCAAATAACATGCAGTTACCAGACTGATGCCAATCATAATGGCACGTGGCATGTCCCTACATTGATTAAAAAAACATGATTAATACTTATAGGTGTCAGAGAGCATATAATTGTAAAAATAACTGCTGGCAGTCATGATCAACCGGCAAAATAGTCTTAGCTCAGCCATACTTCGTTTCTGGCTCAATGTTACTGGTAAAAATGTTGGGTAGGGCAAAGATTTAACCAAACAAGTTCTAATTTTGGCCAGAATTTTTGTCACACAGTTATTTTGAGCCATAATGTACAGTCCACTACAATTCATTTCTAATTGGGGAGAGAAGTTGAGTTTGATTGAACGTGTCACTCTCTCCCTGGTTGTTACCCAGTTCTCCCTAATCAAACTCAACATTGGAATCAATTGTGGCATAGCATTAGTGCACTCACTTCTAACCTCTGAGGTCTCAGGTTTGATTCCTGAAGTTACTCAATATGACATATCGTAAGTAGAGTTTGTTATGTCTCTCCCTTGATTTGAGAGGTTTTCTCTGGGTTTTCTAGTCTCTCGCACCTTTAGACTCAACAAAATTAAATTTCAATTTCGATCTTTTAGTTGGCAGTGCCCTAGTGTTGATGATGGTCCTGAAGAGGTAGAATGGGAGCTGGGATTCTTCTTTTCTGGGCTGGTAAAATGGGATTTTATGTACTGGGAATATAATACTGGTAATGGGATTCACAAACAAAGAAACATTAAAAAGTGGGAATAGGAATGAGATTTGATCAAAACATAGGCTGGGACTATGGGATTTGGTCAAAATGGAGCTGAGAAATGTGACTAGGACCCCCCTTCAGGACCCTCTTTGATCAAACCAGAGGTTCTTCTGTGGTTAGATACAAATATACTTGGTTTGGTTTAGAGTTTCCTGTTGTTCGAATACAGAATTGAATTCTATAAACTATTAAGATCAATAATTAAGATTCACATACCTGGAAGGATTTTTCATCTCTTCAGTACAATAATTAAGTGAATTCCTGCAAAATAACAACAGGATCAAGATTCATGCTATGTTAAACAACATTATACTGTAGTGGGGAATAAAAGGACACTGCTATTTCCTTCTTTTATTTTCCTGGGGTGGGGGAGAGGGATAGCTTACAGGCTGTATAGCTGGAAAGAAATACAGTACATCTGCTTTAGTATACAAGGGTGCTCATAACTTTGGGAGGTTATGACCAGGATTTTACAGTGTGTGCCTGCAATTCCTTGTATACTGTGCTTCTTTTCTTAAGTTCAATGACACCATTTTTTGTTACTATTGTCATTGAACTTTTCTGAGATAGCAAATATGATGTATTGTGGTCTACCTTGACTACAAAAAGTTTTTGTTTATCATGCCTTATATGTTGTTGTTTGTACCAAAGCAGTACATGTTTTCTATTTCTGCATTAAAGAACTTACCATCCATCGTAAGCCCAGAGTCCAATGTAGAAGGCAAAGCCTATCTTAGCAGGATCAGTCTCTGAATTCTCAAAGGCATTCTGTAAATTTTCAGTTCTCCCTAAAATACAAAAAATAAATACATCAATATATATATATATATATATATATGTATAAATGAATGAAGGAATGAGTGAATGAATAAGTAAATGAATAAATAAATAAATGTATTAATAAATTAATGAATGAAAGATGAAGAAAGGAATGAACAATTAATGGATTGCAGTTTGAATAAAAAAGTGAATGTTGAATGGATTGATGTTCACTTGAAGAATGATGGATGAATGAATGAAGATGAATCATAGATGGATGGATGGATTAATAATGAATGAATGAAGGCAATGTGTGTTATATAAGTGTGAGAGTAAGTGAAATCTTTTCACTCCACACTCACCCCCACTACATCTGTACATTCACTAATATTTTTTTCACAATTATTACTATATTTATTACACATTTAGGGTCAAAATCAGTGTGATAAAGTTGTGAATTAAAACCATATATTCAGTAAAGTGATATGGTATCACTTCACAGTAAACTGGAAACTGTATCTACCTTAAATGTGTAATAAACAAATTATTGCATGTTAAGAGCCTGATGCTTTCTTATTCATGAGTTCCATATTATAAAGTGAATGTGTATGAGAATATATATGAAATATATATTTGTACTGCATTGTAATGTATTAAATTGAGCTAATCCTCGCAGTATGTGAAGCAACTTATGCATCTGCAAATTGAAAGACTCAGAAAAAATTCTGAGTCTTGACAGGATTTGAACCCATGCCCTGGCGATTCTGGTGCCATGCTCTAACCACTTGTCTACCAAGTGTCATATGAGACTTCAAGGACACATTACACATTAGGTGGGTTTATTATAAAGTGAACAAGGGAGTCCTTGTCAACATCTACAATGGCAACTCATAGGTCTGATTAACTATCATTATTACCTCTACATAATTCTACTACTCCAATAATGACTAACAAGGCGATACAAAGAAGCTTTGCATAAGTGAAAATCCTCTGAACCCTTGTTGCCCAGCGCACACTCCAGCAGTTAATCCCTGTCACCACCACTGAAACATAAAAAAGAAAATACATTTAACACGACAATCAATATGTGGTTTCTTTCTTATCTATTTAATTAAAGTGAGTAAAAGTGACTCTTGATTTTTGTTTTGTCCAAACGAAATTTGTTTGCCTGGTTTGTGAGATGCGACCTGCAATAAATTTTGTGTATCAGAGAGCAACGAAGATGAGCCGGCTGGACGGCGGGCAAAAGCGTTGCGTATGGTGAATGCTGCAAGAGGAGAAAAAAAGAATGAAAAACAGGTTTTAATTGTGGTCGAGCGATATATTTCGCCATTACGAGGATATGCATTAAACCGGAAAAGACAAACAAATGTCTGTGCATTCAAATTCCCCCATGAAATTATAGTCCAATTAAAATTATAATAACAATGGGTGAGTGAATTAAGATCAACATTGGTTAGACGTTTGCCGCCACGTAGGCCCTTAGTCGACCTTCCACCAAACCTATGTTAAATAGGTTTGGTGCGATGTTAGTCCAACGTTTGCCCTCCCAGGCCTTACTGAGCCATCCTACATTGAAAATACAATGTAAAATACAGTGAAAGTAGTCCAGTTTTTTTAAAAAAGGTTCAGTGTTTTATTTATAGTTAAACCATAAATTTTATTAATTTGCTTAGAATAGAAAATAGTTCTGAGGGTATAAAGTGGTACAGTTGGAACAAGACCAACTGAACTGTTGGCCGTGGCCTTGGCCCAATTCATTAATAGGTTAGCTGGAGCTGAAACTATGACAGCTATACAAGATATCAAGTTATATGGGTAGAAAGTTTTGCTCTTAAAAACCAAGTGAACAAAAAAAAAAAAGAACTGAAAACTTTGAATTAAATCAAATATAACAAAAATTTAAAAATTACAAGGCATAGAAACCTGGATTAAAATAGCACAAACAGACAAAAAGTATTGTTAGTAGCAATTAAGTTTCTGTGACATTAAAATACTACTACGAAACCTTTCTCCCCTCCCCACTTAATTAATTCTTAAAATTGTTTTTATTCAATGTTTGAGTTAGCAGATCAAAAACAGTTTTCTGTGTTTGATACTCTGATCAAAGCACGTGGGATGTTGAGAGAACACGAGAGGAGCGTAGGAAACCACAACGCATAGCGGAGTGGTTTCCAGCTTCTCAAGTGTTCTCCCAACATCCCAAGTGTTTTGACCAGAGTATCAAACACAGAAAACTGTTTTTGATCTGTTTTATAAAATAACAAACGTGATCGAAAAAAAACAAAGTCTATTAAGTAAATTCTCCCCAAAGTGCTGTCTTATTCAAAGTGACCAAAGAGTGCGTGTGATTAAAAATGACGATAGCGTGTTTTGATACTCTCATCAAACATGGTTTTTGACCAATCATAGTGCGCAAATCAAAATGCTTTACTTGTCGTTGCTACAATAATTTTACCAGCCATTATTATTATTCTAAAATTCACAAGATCATTTTGAAAACAGCTGCTACCATAACATATAGACCTCAATCCTAAATTTCTCTCAAAACAACAACCCACACACACCCACAACACAACTGCATGATTTTTAATATTCTTAATTCAAATAACTTATCCTCACAATGCTTAATGAATTGTTTTTAAACATACCACATTGTCTTACAAAATTCATCTTTAAAACATACAGAATAAACATGTTTGAGCATGAATTCACTTGCCCTATCACTTACATCTGTTAGTAAATGGTACTCTTTCAACACTCTAGCTTCTATGATGATCAATTAACTACCCATCAATTAGCAACCCTTTGGAAAACATGTCTCTGCATGACAGATGTGTTTTGTTAGGTTTTTGCCAAGAATTTCATTATTTTCTATCACTAGTTACTGTAGACATATTTAACAAATAATAGATGTATTTATATCTTTTATTTTTTCTTAAGAATATTTATGAGAAAATATAAATTCTTTTAGTTTGCATGACAAGTTCTTCATATATAATTTTCTAGCGTCTATATTTTTAATATTTGTAACATTTGTTATGTATTTTAACGAATGAAATAAAGACATTATCATTATTATTCAAAAAAGTAGTTTCCAATTATTTTAAATGTTTTATTAAAAAATTCTGAGGCACAACCACTAACCCAAAACTACCCACTTGAGACACCACCAGCTGTTAATGAAAATCAAATACTTTACATACAGAGGAGCAACTACAGCATAATCTTTCCTCAAACACTAAATAGACAACCAGTTTAAACTCTTTCAATAATACTATATGACATTATTGTAACTCTTGTCATAATGTATACAGTATATACACGGCCTTTTGCAAAAATTATGGCCGCTTCCAATATATATACAAGTATATCAAAAGCATATCAAAAATTATCAGGTAGGCTCCCTTATATTTTTTTCGAGTTGTCTATCACTAGGGCTTTCTGAAAAAATATCAAGAAAGATATCCCGCCCTGTGTGATATACTTTCGATATACTTGTATTTATATTTGAAACATCCATAATTTTTGCAAATGGCTGTATATATATATATATATATATATATATATATATATATATATATATATATATATATATATATATATATATATATATATATACACATACATATATATATATCATATATATATATATCTTTTTACACAGCTCAATGGGAGTGCACTGAAATTTTTAAATAAAGTTGATTATCTAATTAAACTTTTGACCATTTTTTTTTCCCTTAATGCTAAAAAAATTGTCACTTCTATGGTTTACACCAGACAGCAGGAAGTATCCCTCCAACATACATGTAGCAGGTGATTTATATACAGCAAAAAAACATGATGCAATATTTTACTTATATTGCTTCAGGGTTACTTCCTTTTACTCTAGGTAATTGGAAACCCATTTTTACAATTCAAAATAAACATTGAACATAATAAATCTTTAAAGTATTTAAAATTCTGAAAATGGGTGACCAAAATATTAATTTAAAAATGCACTTTTATCCCTTTTTTTCTGTTTTCAAATTATGATAATCAGTCCAGACAATATCTTTGTTTGAAAAAAATGCTTTTTTCCTTTGAAAATTAAAACTGGACTGAAAAAAACGTTTCTTTCTCTGCCTAGAGATCACAGTTAAATATCGTAAAGAAATTGTGACCGAAAATTCTCTAACAAAAATTTTCATAGTAACGATTTTTGAGCAGCGTAAAAATTTGGAATTTAAAAAAGCATGAAGTGATTCCCTGGTGAGTAAGTGAGTAAGGGCTTAATGACTTAATTATTCAATTTTCCTTGGATTTTAGGTTTAAAGATTTAAAATAATTGTTTTATTTTATTTTATTTCAACAACATAAAGTAGAAAAGAACAAAAAATATACGTATCATTAATCGAAAACAACTTTTTTCATGTTAGGAGTATTTTATGCCAATTTGAAAATTTTAATTAAACTAGCCGTCGAAAACTCTTTTCACCTGCCTTAAGCCTGATGACAATGAAAAGATTGCAGCTTTTAAATTATATATATGAGATTTTTATTAAAAAGCGAACCAAAAGAACAAATTATATGTATGTTAATTAATTGGAAGGTGCACGTGTACGAAAGCAACAAGCGTAAATTTCATAAAGCTTTGTCTGAGGCTCCTAAATAAAACAACTCAAATAGTCTACTTTTTGTATGAACGCCTTATGTTTTCACTAAGATCCCTTCTGTCAACAAAAATACCAATACACTTAAGCTATATAAAGATTAAAAAATAGTCTTACCTATACAAGAAAGACCCAATAGTTTGATTACAGCTTCTGGTGGTCTACAATCAAGAAAGAATGGCTTCGCAACGTACTCGGCGAATATAAGCGAAACGATGGCACATATCGCAGGCCTGTTGATGACAATTCCCGTCCAAGCAAACAAGAAGGCAGGGATAGGACCAAAGGCTTTCATAAGGTACGCATATTCAGCTCCTGATTTAGGGACGGCCGTTCCAAGCTCGGTATAACAGAGACTTGCAAGCATCGCTAAGACACCACATCCTAACCAAACTATTAACGAAAGACCGATGGATTTCGAAGTAACAAGGATTCCTGTCGGAGAAACGAAGATCCCAGAACCGATGACCGTCCCTACGATGAATGAGATTCCACTGAGTAACGTAACGCTTTTCTTCAACTCAACTCTATTAAGATTATCTTGCACGACCGGCGCTTCGGGATCTTGGTCGGCTGGTTGCTCTTCTTTTGGGTTGAGAGGAGTTGAGGCATCGTGTTCAGAATTATCCCCCGATTTCTCGTCTTTGTCAGCCATCTTGAAGAAATTGAGAACGTTAAGACCTAAGTAGCTTGGTAGGTAGTCAAATACTCGTCAATATCAAGAAAACCTGATATAATACTACTATATACACGAGCTACTCGACCTCAACCTTTACTAGTACTCGACTCTCAGTCTAGTCATGTTTATTGTGGTCAGAAACAACCAATCACAGACACGATACATGAAGCCTAGCACGTGCACACGGCGTGGAAAGCGCGGGAAAACTGACCGAAAATGGACAAATGTTCATGAAAAATGTCATATTTTACCAACTCATGAAAGAAAAAGAGTTTTTATTTTGATTACAATGCTATATAAACAAAAGTTATTGATATTCAAGTGTTATTTTTGACTTTCGCGGTGAGGATCTTTCCTCGGTCTTTTCTCTTTTATTCATTAGTTGTTGAAATGATGCAATATATACATGTCACGCTCGTAAAATGTAACGCATGCCTGTCAACGGTTTGCGTTGCGCTATGATAATATTATTTTGTAAAACTGAAAAAAAGAAAAGAGAAGATTGAAATGATAACATTTTAAAACTCGAATAGGATTTTAAACCGTCATCGTTTAACTAGAGAAACAAATAAATAATACATCGGAGATGAAGAAAAAATCTATTTTTTGACGCCAAAAACAGATGTTCAATTAGTAAATTATGGTAAGCCATTTCAGCGCCTCAAGTTCCCACCGCAGTAGCCAATCAGGAATCAGAAAATGCTGGCTATTTTTCAAAACATGTTCTGTATTACTTGTGGTCCACTCTAGCGCTAAAAAATTACTCTTCCGATTAGTAGTGGGAAAAGGAAGCTTTTTAATTTCATTTGATTGACAGCTGGGATTCATCGGTGAGAACTAACAATGCCGTTCAAGATGTTAGTTACTATATTGTGGTTCAAACATCAGGAAGAAGGTAGAATTCTTTAGTTTAATCAAAAGCTCCGGAAAATCATTACAGTTATTAGTTATAAGCAGGTATATGGAATAGAGAACAAAAAGTCTAATTGAAAACATATGCTGTTGGGATCAAATGTAAAAGCACAGACAATAAATTCTCAATAAGCCTGAAGCGAGATGACGTTTTACCCCCGTCTCTAGACCATAATCCTTTTCACACTGCTTTTGTTCTTTAATTATGACTATTGTTCCTGTATTCTCTAAGGAATCAAAAATTTTAATATGAAAGAATTTTTAAAACTATTATGGTCTAGAGACGGGGGTAAAACGTCATCTCGCTTGAGGCTTATTTATTGGAATGCATGAATATGGATTTTTTTAGGTCCAATTTTCCTCGAAGAATGGGTTCCCTGTGGTTAGCAAATCTATCCGTTCTTCTCCGTCGAACTCGCCATCATTTTAACACAGGAATCCCACGGAGATAACATGATGAGTGCAAGAAAAAAGGTCTGAGCTGGGAGATACGATGCCGTGTCTCAACACTACTCCTCCTCCCTTCCCACACACATTCAGTTTAAGTTAACTTTTGTATAACGTAATGAGTGTAGCCAAGAGAATATGAACTAAGAGAAGGGATCCTACCTATATAGCCTTGTAACCAGCATGTGCACAGTTTGATGCTATTTTTAGCTTGGACATGATATTTTGAGCGAAGAACCAGATTGGTTGATTTCTTGAGGGTAGGCGGTTTCCAGTCTTGCAGTAAACAAAGCCTGTGTTTTTGTCGTGGACGTAGCGAAATATGGCGCTTTTCGTGTTCTAAAACTAGGCATTAAAGGCAAGCATGATTATCGCGCGGGCATGGTAACGAGTTAAAATTAGCATCAATGATTCTAAAAATAGCATCAAAGTGTACACATGATGGGGCACGGAAATTCCTTCTCTTAGTTCATTTTCTCTTGGTGTAGCTAATGAGTGGCATGCGTCTGTATCAAAATCACTGTCTTTTAATACTGTTAGCGCCGTTACACTCAGTAGATATAATGTTCCTCGCACTTGTGGCATAATTTTGCTGCGAGACTGAAGCTGTGTAAAGTTAGCCTACTGGTATAAATCACTAAGAATAATACTAAAGGGAATAACAAGTGATCGATAGATTAGGTATATTCAGATTGACTAAGGTTCGTTGGTATTAATAATTTCTTCCTATTTTGAAAGAATCTTATAAAATAACTGTTATGAATGTCGCGTTCTGATTGGTTTGGAGCGCGTACTTCATGAGAGCACATTGCACGCGCGCGCACTTTCCGTTGCGTCATTCCTATCTATTATTGGAATTTGTATTTTATAAAAGAAATAAAAAACTTGCTTGCTGTGCTGTGTGCAGTCATAAAGCACTTGGGGATTGGCAGAACACTCGAGAAGTGTAGAGAAGCACTCCGCTACGCGTCGTGCTCCTCCTAACACTTCTCTCGTGTTCTGCCAACCCCCGCGTGCTTTATGACAGCACACAGAACGCGCGCGCGTTTTCTATTTCTTCAGTATTTCCATTTTAATAGGCAAAGTAGTTGTAATATATTTAATCACTTCTTGTATCAACGTAAGAGGGCCTATTCCAATTATATCCCAAAGGTCAGGGAAAGACTGGTTACGATCTAATGGTTCGCGCAAAGGATTGTGGGACTGATTTCGGAGAAGCGATATCGCATGGGTTTTTTTAAAGTGGGCTTTGTATTTTTCTCGCGACACCGCATGAAATTTGTCGCCGACGACGTAGCAAAGTAGAGCTTGTTTGGCGTGTAACAGTTTTACCGAATGCCAATAATAGGAGCCCACAATCCTCTGAACCAAAAAGTTGTAATCAGTCTTCAGTGTGCTCGCACACTACAAGCCGGCTACGTCATCGTTACCGTGCGATTGCTCGTTCACTATGAATAAATAAAGGATTAATTTTGCAGGTGTATTGAATGTTTTTATACTACCCTTGTTGCCGCAGTTCGTTATGTACTTCAATATAGATCATGTCGCGGTGCTGCTACGGCTGCATTGGTAGAGAATAGAGTGGCCACGGCATTTTCCCGTTCAAACTAAAACAATTAAGAATTAGTGGTAAAGCGCACAACGAAGCGTATATACAGTAATGGAATACAGTAACTCTATGGCGGGAAATGCCAACTAGAACGAACCAAAGCGCTTCATGCGGCCACCGAATTTGATCTTCGCTTCCTGTCGCCGTAGTACCGTCTCACCGTAGTCAATGAGAGTTCCTCAGTGTCAATGCAAATAAAGCAGGATTTAAAGTTCTAAGAATTAAGTCTGCAAGTAGTTAAAATCAGTGAATATCGTTTTTGACTTTATGTTTCACAATACCACAGCTTTCTCCAAAGGTAAAAGAGCTCATTCCATGGTAATTGATGCCAAGCGCCGACGTCCCAAAAGTACTATTGGACAAAATGAGGAAAAAACACTCAGCCAGTAAGAAATGATCTAGGAAAACTCCCAACATTCCTTGGTAAGTTGGAAATCGTTGTTTCTGGAAGATTCCGATATGTTCTGGCTCCACATCCAATGTGAGAACTTTGCCAGGATATCGTTGTAAACCATATTCTTTGACCGCAACGTGGTCAGTGGCTAAGAACCATTTTATATCAGAACTTTTTAGGTTGGGATTAGACTTAACGATGGACTTCTCCACCACTTGCGCACAATTGAAAAAGCTCTCGAAGTTTTTCGTATTGACACGACGTTTTCTACCAAATGCAACATCGCCCATTCTAATATGCAAGCCAATCACGGGCGTACCCTCCTCAAAGCTTGCATTTTTGATCTTTGATAACTTATTATCCAGTTCGGGAGATCTTTGGAATAGAAATTCGTATGAGCATCCTACGAGAAGGTATTTTAAAGGAGGGAATATAATTCCCATCTCATCGGCTAATTGAGAGAGGTAAGGGTTTGACCATATCTCTTGCGCAAAATTCCAAGTAGCGGTAATCACCTCTACAGGTCGGTTAAAATAGCTGTTAAAATCAACATTACGAAACCAACGCGCAAAATCCGGGTAAGAATTACCAGGTTTTTCGAAGTCTTTCTGATGTAAGTTTTTTGGCAACCCTTTGCCCCAGTAATGAGTCCTAGATTCAAGGCCTTTTAAATTTGCTACAGTATAATTCCATTTGATTCGTTTTGGCCAGAGAAAGTTTTCTAGTGCTAGTGGGGCTGGATCATTCCAGTCTATGAGAAAAGCTCTTTTCGTAAGAACCGCTAGAAGAAACAAGGATGAAATCCCGCCAATTCGATTGCCGTATCCCGCACAACCGTAGCCTTTTCCTTTGCAGGAATAAACCAGGAATTTTCGAGGGCGTATGGAGTTGAGTATTTCATCATGTACGACTGCATAGTTCTCTTGCCAGCCCTCCCCACAAAGTTTCTGACTATTGAAACGTTTCTCATTGGTTTCCAAATATACATGAGATAAGTTAACGACTCTGTCTTTGTCCCATAAGCCGAAGCTGGAGCTAGGCTTCACGGTTTTTACGCGAGTCATTTGTCTATTATTGCTTTGATTTTCTTCAGTTAAAACTGTCTGAGGTTTTCTTTTCGGTTTCGATAAATTCTGATGACGTCTTTTATGCCTTTTTCGCCGAGGTTTGACCAGTCTGCTGTAGTCTTCTTTGAGGTCAACCATCTTTCCTTGGACGTGAAGAACGTTCCCAAAAGAGTCTTCAAAAACTCGGT
Organism: Actinia tenebrosa; assembly: GCF_029948245.1. Lineage (NCBI taxonomy): Eukaryota > Metazoa > Cnidaria > Anthozoa > Actiniaria > Actiniidae > Actinia > Actinia tenebrosa. The sequence goes on along the minus strand of NW_028292579.1, from coordinate 4,017,721 downwards.
TAAATGCTATATTAGCTGAAAAATAAATGTGGAGGAATTCATAAGTTATTGAGTACAGTAAAAACCCGCGTATAAGAACCTAAAATTTAAGAACCTGTTAGGCTAAAATTTCATTTTTAAGCACCCTTCACATAAGAACCATTTTAGGCTAAAGTCCTAAAACAGGTTCTTATTTTTTAAAAAGAAAAAAAAATTAGAATCAATCTTTTCAAAAATTTATTTATAACACACTGTGTGTACACAATAATGCTATAAACACTATAACTGTACATGGTTACTGTAAAGAACATGTCCTCATTGAATAAAAAAATCCAACTTAAAATGAAACTTGATTTCATTTCTTGAACAAAAGTTAACCTAATTAAGAACCTAGTTAGCCTAATTTAACACTAAATACCATTTATATAAGAACCTGTTTAGGCTAACTTGAAAAAACCTAGGTTCTTATACGCGGGATTTTACTGTACCAGAGTTAGACTCGGTTTGCCTAGCATGTTGCTTTTCTGTTGCTCGTATAACCTAGCTACAGTTGTCGACAGATAACCACGAACACTTTACTATTGTAGATCCCCTTTCCCCAAGTTCAAAGTTGGTTTATTTTCGAAGTTTCCCATCCTTTAGCTGGGGGAGAGGGGGGAGTTCGCACTGCTTTTGTCAAGCACTGTACCTTTACGCTTCAGGATGACATTGATGGGTTAATACACATTGAGTTTTATTCTCATGGCTGCCGCGCGATGAAGGTCCATGTATCACCTTCTTATCTATAGTTTACTTTACAACATTATGAATATGTTCTGTTCGTCATGCCCTTGTAACTAGATTATTAATGACTTCGTAAAGCTATGATCGTGTTAGTGTCGTACCAAGCAATTTGATTGGATGAGTAATGATCTCATGTACTATCAGTTTGGTTCAAAGTTCGTGTATCCGTATTGTGAGCTTGTTGAATGCTGCCATGGTTCCCACTGAAGCCGTATGCTGTATGATTCTGAAAAAGTCGCGGTACACAGATGTAATGTCGACCTTAATGGTGGCATGTGCGAGAGCATTCTCATTTCATTAGATGAATCAGTGATCACGTGCATGCCGTGGTTTGTTCGGGATGTCGTAAATTCGGTATTGTCATCGTGCCGTGCCGTGCAGTTTAGAAGTTTAAAAATCTATACTGAATTGATCATGAAAATGCGCGTATAGTGTGCTTAACAAAATAAGTATACAAAGTAATCAATAATAAGTAATAGAGCGTTAGAAGTGATTTTTGCCTCTGGCTCGAGAGACTAAGGAATCAGTAATAATAATTCCGTAATGATGAAAAGGTAAATTATACACCGTGAAAAGATGAAAAAACTTACTTATCTTTTCACGGTGTATAATTTACCTTTTCATCATTACTGTTTCATTAGAAACACCGACGCAGCTCACACTAGTTTTTAGCTAGTTATATCTTAATAATAATTCCCTTCATAGTTGAAGCTGTCAAGAAAATTATTCTCGAAATCATTACCCATTGCTTGTCGAGGTGTCCACGAGATCTGACTAACCACCATCAAAAATAAAGCACAGGTCAAAGGAATAACAAGCACGAAGCTTCTTAGTGAAAATTGCCTGCGAAGCCATCGTGGACGCCAAAACCTCATAAAGCAGCAATCAGATGTTGCAAGTCAGATTCTTGGAAGCTATGAAAAACAAAACACAAGAGTAAGCGGCAATAAAATTCCAGAGTTCAAAGAAATTGTCTATAGTGTCATCACGTTGATTAATGTGAATAAGTCAGATGTCGTTGGTCCCATGTATCATATGTATGACACATTTCATGATACCACTCAATATTAATGTATTTTAGAGTGGAGTCTCAGGCAAAAGCAATGAATTAATCACTGCAGCTCCAAGCTAAACTGGTGTATCCATTTTCTACTATAGACTTGGAAATATGTAACTAGTAAAAATTTGAAAACTAAGACTGAAAGCTGAAAGCTAAAGATCGAACATCTAAATTTGTGCTGGAAAAAAATGGATCCGCTTTACGGCTCACGCTATGGAATCTAATGGAATCTGGCCTGCGATCAGGTTTCCTTTTTCTTTTCTGTTGATGGAAGCAAGGATAGCGCACTGAGGGAAAGTGCAAAATTCTCGAGAAACTTAGCGCGAATTTACTGTCTTCACGCCTTGTAGTTTATCTGTTTCAAATGGAGTGTTGTTGAATCTTTTTATCTTTTATTTTTTGCCTTCGCTTGGTAAGGTAATAGGAAGTTATAACTTCCACAGATGACTGCTGATTACAGAATTATAAGGAATCAGTATATGACAGATAACTGGAAAGAAAAGCATGCACTTGCACTTATGATGGCTATCAAACAAGGTGAAAATGTCCCATAAAAAGTAAAATGAATAAATGTAGGAATCATACTCCGATAGAAAAGAATCCGTACAATGATGCACTTGTTACTTTGTTGTATAACAATACACTCTCAGTTCTTGACAAAAAAATTTTTTACGTTGCCGAAAACTTCTCTGACTATATAAGCCTAGTTCGTTAACTATTCACAGCCTAATACTTTTTTAACCATATACCTGCCTTCGTCTTACACTAGCGAGTCTGCAATTATGGATAGAAATGTTCCAAAAAAAAAACATGGCTTTTATGACTGCTCCCATTAAATTGCAATAAAAGCTGGTTTGAAAAAAATATCAGCAAAAATGAGACAAGAACAGAAAATAACTTATAAACTTACCCTAAAGTGGATGACAAACGTTGAATACGAGAATTCGGAATTTTTCTAACAAGGCTTAGTATTCTGTGCGTGAGTCTTACACAGCTATTAGAATTCTAAATTGGTCTGATAAATGACCAAACGCGCGCCAAAAGGGCTGTTTGACTGACTCAGCTGCCAGTAGGACTAGACTATGGAGCGTAAACGTGCTCGAGGTTGGGTTAACGTGATGTAAAGTGTGCGCAAGCTGCTAAATCCTGCCACTTAAAAATCAATCAAACTCCCACCAATTGGATACGGAGCAACCGAATATTATATTACTGGTGACTTTGGAGACCAATTATACTAATATCAATGGCGTTCAGGCAGACAGTAAAGACTAAGTTGATCTCGTGGTAAAAGTTTAAACACTGTTGAAAAACTACCAGCTCGAGCATAACCACAAGACCAAGAGTCGCCTTTGCTGACCGCAATCTCCATCACGAAACATTAAACTTGATATCTCTAGGATTTAGATAAAAAGCGAGTGGTTTTGGGTGAAGATAAAGTTGTTAGAAGCATCTTGACTGAGTAAAGCCGAATTGACATAAAAAGTGATTAAATTCAAAGAAAAAATGAGAGCAATAAAAGCTACAGTCTAGCGTCCCCTCTGAATACACTACTGATTTCATACCCCTGCACGTACGGCAGTGCAGAGCCATCGAGGAAAAGGCAAGGGGAACTATCGATTGTTGCAGAAAATATAACTTTCGTGCTAGAAAGAGAGTAAAAAACTAGACGGTATAAAGAAACTGTGATGCAAAAGCTTTTGTAAAACTACGTATTTTACAGTGTTATATAGTCGTGGCTTCTTATTTTGGTAGGTTTTGTGTGCGGAAACGAAGAAGCTAAGCCCGCCTGATTTTTTCTCAGTCCATGTCGCGGTTTGATTGCGGAAACAGGCATCGAAAAGTATCTTTTCTATAAGGAGATTTCCTGGTTTATAGTTTATCGAATAAAATCGGCTTAAATGCTAAAGAAAATAAAGCGAAAATACGAAAATGAAACTACAACCTAAAAGTCACAATCTCCACTTATCAATACGTTTTTGGTTTTTTTTGCCATTTCCTCCTCATAGGAGTTACTTGAGATTTCTTACTGAAGACCAAGGTTCCCTAACAACAATTTAAGAGATTTATTAGCTATTAAATTTTAAACTGCACTTAACCCAGATGGTTACTTTTTACTTTGGCATCTAAAAACGTGCGCTTATTTTCCTACTGCCTTGCATGATGGAATCAGGAGAGATGCAGGTTTATGGAATCGCTAAAAAAATGAAATTGAACGGACGCTTTTGTGACTGTATTGTGTTAGAGACACTCTCAATTATGACTTGAATCCTCTTTATATAAAGGAATTTGATGATGTCTCGCTATATTATATTTGGAATGGTTGTCGGGTCTATTTTCTGGCCTATAATACACTTTACAAAATTACTCTATTTTGATGGACAAGAGGAGTACAATTAAATCCCAAATTGTACTCTGTTAAGTTGCTCAGTTTTGTTGAGTTTATGATAAACAAAAAATCGCACAATCTTCTCGTAGAATTCGGAATTTATAGATACTCGTGATGTTTTGAAAGTTCTCAAATTGAACATGCCTAAAGACTCGTCCAATTTTGAAAACTTTCAAAACATCACTCGTACCTATAAATTCCGAATTGTACTCGAGATCGTGCGATTTGCTATACTTATCAGGGACATCGGAGACGGAGGGCTAGAAGGGCTATAGCCCCCCACCTTGCACACTAAACTTGCACATCTACTTGCACGTTTTGTATTCTGAATTGTAGCCTCCCCCCCCCCCACCCCCCCCCCCCCCCCCTCCCCCCGTCCGTTAAAAATAACGCTCCGACGTCCCTGCTTATGAACATTTAAAACGGGCCTGAAATAGTTTTAAGATGAGCCGATTAAGTGAAAATCCATCCTGTTGCATTGGTCGAATTGCGAAAGAGACAATTGAGTCGCTAAGATGTAAGATGGTGTGAATAAGGTTAAGAAAATGGGAAAAGGGACAGATGAAAGAGAAAAGAAAGAGAAAAGAGAGGAAGAGAAAAGAAAAGAAGGAAAGGAAAGAGAGAGGGGAATAGAAAAAGCATACAGATTGAGAAATCTAGGGATAGAATCTTTCTTCAAGTATATTTCTAACGAGGACTGTCCTATTCTATTTAAGAGGTACATCAATGTTTAACATTCGACTGATAAGAAAAGTACACTTAGAAGACGATCTAATCATAATGTAGAAAGCATCCATAAACTAATTCTGTACTAAGCATGAGTTACTTTACTACTCCTTGTGGGGTCAAAATTAATTTTCTTACAAGTGTTGTTTTTAATTGAAAAGAATATCTCCTGTGATGTGATTATTACTTTTCATGAATCAAAAAGGAACCACTAAAAGAATCACACAAAGAGTGGTAATTTCCAGATTTATTTTAGAACAAAAAGGTGATAGCAATGAAGAAAAAAAAGCAATGAAAAAAGCTAACTGAAATCTTTAATTTTCGGATTAATGGTGCATGTACAATCAGTTCAAAGGTTTTTTGTTTTCGCTCCGAGACTCTTGTAGGCTTATGCTTATCAAATTGTTGAATCCCACTTAATTAAAAGCTTACTTACTATGGTTTAAAAAAGATGATAGGAATGATTAGATGAGAAGAGTAATAAAAACTGATTTCATTCTAGAAAGAGGACTTTTATTTAACAATTAAGACCTTTCAATTTTATAGAAAATTAAAACGACCTCTGGGTTGATCAAAGTCAAGGCATGACTAACTCACAGATAGAACTGTGAAACGACTTCTGGATTGATCAAGTCAAGGCACGACTAACTCACAGATAGAACTGTGAAACGACTTCTGGATTGATCAAGTCAAGGCACGACTAACTCACAGATAGAATTCTGAAATGACCTCTGGGTTGATCAAGTCAAGGCACGACTAACTCACAGATAGAACTGTAAAACGACTTCTGGATTGATCAAGTCAAGGCACGACTAACTCACAGATAGAACTGTGAAACGACTTCTGGATTGATCAAGTCAAGGCACGACTAACTCACAGATAGAACTGTGAAACGACTTCTGGATTGATCAAGTCAAGGCACGACTAGCTCACAGATAGAACTCTGAAATTTCCTCTGGGTAGATGGTCTAAGTCAAGGCAAGGCGAACTCACAGATTGAAGTAGGATCTACCATGGTAACAAGAGAAAATAAACGGAAATAAAAGAAAAAGTGACAGAGAAAAGAATGAGAAAAAGAAAATGCTAATCAGAAGGAAAAAATTAAAATGTTAAATGTTATGAGAGGTGCCGCTGAGCACTGAGCTCCACTGATTACTACTTTATCAACATCTTTGGAACAATTATTTTGTACTTTCGAAAGAGAAACCTACGAAAGATAAGACAATAAAAGAATTTAACGAACTGGACTGATTATAGTTAATAAGGGCATGAGTTTTTAATAGGAGAAAGTCAACATTAATAGATCTTTAATCTTCGGTTTTCAATGAAGTTTTTAAAACAAAAAAAGCGAAATCGTGCCAATTACTTTTGATGGAAAAGGGTCACGCGGGAAATCAATGGAACATCAACAAGCCCATTCACTAGCGATCTTTTATCGCTTTTCCTTAATTAGTTCTTGAGCCTAGGGCTAGGCTCTTTCACTTTTCGCACGCTAACAAAAATCCCCTCAAAAAACACTGAGTATTCTATATATTCTGTGTAAATTTATCATCGAAGGATTTTATGCTCAAAGAATTCGAAATTGCAGATAAAAGGCTTGACCTTTTTTACGTACCTTGTAAGCTTGGCGAAAAGTGTTACTAGAATTCAGTCATCTGTTTGCGTTAAGGAAAGGCGAGTTTCCATCACTAAAACGAAATTACACATTATATGCTCAACTATATCTCAAAAGTAAGCCATTCTTAGGAAACTTTGGTGAGGAGTGGTTAAAATACCTTAAAGGATTAGCGAGAATTTCGAAATAGAAGCGCGCATGCTATGAGATTGATCTTCAACTGAGAAATAAAGGATTAGTTTTGAATTACCGAGCTAAAGTGAGTACAGTCGATTGGCCGGACGGAAACATTAAGCGGATTAAACTTGATAGCTTTTTATGCGCAAATTAAAGACCAAGTCAAGTTATTAAAGATCGATGGTGATCTCGTTGACGAACAGAAAACAGGTTTATGTGGGTTAATTTACCTGCGCTTGAAATCAGCGAGGTTGGTATATCCGGTCCTTTTCTCTGACTAGTTTCATTCATATGAGATACATTTGCTGCAAAGCGTCGTGTTTTGAACAAGCTTCATACGCAAACCAGCATAAAGCAAGAGCCCTGATCTCTGATATGATCTCGAGCATCATGGCGTGTCCAATCAAATCCCTGCAAATCCACCAATCTCGAGCCTCGTGGATTGAGTGTCAGCGGAGACATCTGAAGGACTAAATCTCTAACTTTTCACCAGACTGGAACCATTTTCATTGAATTATTAATAGAGGAAATTTGCAGTTGAATTTTTGGTTTCCACCGGGTGCTCTTTAAGATTTGTTAACTGCATTTCTGACATCTATTGATTCTAAACTTTGATAGTTGACTGATTTGTAACGCGTATATTTCATATGCATATCCTCACATGCGTGCTTTCTAGATCGAATTAGAATTTAGAAGTCGATTTTCTGGTGGAGTGAGGAAAACCAGAGAACCCGAAGAAAAATCCTCGAAGCACAGAAAAGAGCCAAAGCACAAAAAAGAGCACGCTGATTCGTAGTATAACTACAGCCATCATATCAGTCGCCGACTGTTTGGTAATTCAGTAGCCATATCTCAAAAAGCGCCAACAATTATGATGATACAAAAATATAAGCTGAAAATATTTCAAAGCATAGCGCGGAAGCGGCATTGTTGTGCTTTCCAGGAGATGTGGCTCAAACAGATAGTCAATTTTTGTACATTCGAGATAAGAAATGATTAGCCGACCAACATTCTAGCCAAAATGACGTTCCTCAATGGGTGTTTCATAAAGTACGATCAATCCAAAGTCTGAGATGTTTTGTATCTCGCACATTCATGCGTCTACATAAAGAAATGAATCGTGCGCTTTTTTCGCCTCGACGCGTGCTCAAACAGTCCTAGTTTTCTTAAACTGCCTGAAGGACATTTCTCTTCGATCAAAGGTTTTAGATAAATATCGATTGACTTACGGTTACCTCAAATTTAAGAATTCCCCTGAAGCAATTCTTTCTCGGATCGCTCAACGAAAGAATGCGCACTCATTCAGAAAACCAAGTTGAAAGAATTCAAAGAGGATTCTAATATTAGTGGCAACAAGGCAATATAAGGGGCTGAATATCTATTTCCTTTAGCACTCCAACTGACAACCCTTTATAGTGGTTATAAGAGGCACTAAATAAACTAATGCTTAGCTGCGACCATGGTAGTACAATATTTGAAACTAGCCTAGTTTCAAATATTGTAACACTCTGGCTATTTTCAAAGAAAGTAATAATAGAATTCAAGCTGTTTTCGTTCACTTGCGTGCGAAAGACAACGAAAACTCTAGTTACGGGTGCTAACTCTAAATAAATTATATGTTCAAAGCAATTCCAAATCCATAACAATTATTTCTTAGCTTGGATCTCGTATGTTCTAGCAACATCTTATTGAGTTGTATAAATGGAGAATTACAGTTTCATGTTGATTATCTACAGCAGCTGGTTCTTATGTTTCTTAAGATATTAGGGACGAGGTTCACCTGATGAGTAGTGACCCTAGTATATGGGAGTCGTTAGTGGGTACCGAAAACTACCCCCTCCCACCCCTCCCCACCCAATTGCCTCCTTGAAACACTCGCTACTGGTAGTCGGTAGAGACTGGTTCTATAAATTCTATTTCTATTCAGAAATACGCATGCGCATACCTTGATACAGACATTCCATTCATTGCTTCAAATCGACTCGTAATGGTTAAGATATTTGAGTTTACAATCAAGAATGACTCAGTTGTTGGGTGGTGATTACCGGCTATCCCACCCCTCCCCCCTTAATTAGGTTCAAGCAGATGAAACGAATTGTTTTGACCTCATCCCTAGCAATGATTCAGTCAGTCCTGTTATCAAATGATTGCATGCTCATTAGCCTAACACATGTAACGGTTTAACCTGGAGATTTGTCGGGGTCAGTACTGCATCACTGGATTTAGATTTAATCGGTACCGCGGGTTAACTGTTGACGGTTTGTCGTTCGAACTAGCTGCTGTTTAATTAGAGATTGCAAACAAAAGGTTAAAATAAAAATGGAATTTCAAGTAAATATTCTACCTCTGTGCCAAAGATTATATTCCACTAAGTGCAATGTTCATCACACACACGTGCACGCTCAGGGGAGGGGGAAGGAGTTGCAATTCCCTATAAGAATAACACTATAACAACATTATAACACTTTATAAAATAACTAAGACATAACGCGCGCTCTGATTGGTCAATTACCGTTTTATATAACTGAACATAGATCGTGAGGAAATGACGTCAGCAACGCCAGTTAATCGTTAGTTGTATTTTAGTTATTTTATCAAAGAGATAGAAAACTGCCCTTGCTTATGCTATGTTGAGTTATACAAGCACTTGGGAAATTGCGTAAGCCCTTGTGAAGTGCCGAGAAGCACTCGCCTAAGGCTCGTGCTTCTCCTAGCACTTCTCGGACTCACGCAATTTCCCGCGTGCTTGTGTAACTCAACATAGCAAGCGCGCTCGTTTTCTATCTCTTCAATATAGTTTGCGCGTTTTGTCGCGCGCTCGTTTTAACGTAGACTTCGTTAGACAATTTACAAATTTGCAATAAAATTGTTTTTAGGTGATAGCACATGACGGGCAGTGATTTCAAGCCAAAGAAGATATCGAGATTTAAACATTTGATTGATACACTGAAGCGATTGGACAGTTTCCTTCTATGTCTTCTTTGAAAGTATTGATTCCTTCATGGCCGCCTCGTGAGAAGCCAATTCAGAAGATGCTATGGTTTTGAGTGTTCTGTTTAGTTCTTCCACCACGCTTGCTTCGTGTTCCGTGCCTTAACTGTGAGTACCGCACATATATCAACCACTTGTAATCAAAGCATAACCTGTCTGCTTTATGCTACTACTGACATGCACTAGTCAACCTTGAATTAACCGACATTTTACTGAGTGTTTTTACTCCGCCAAAGATGTATTATTTAGTGACTAACAGTCTAAGTAAAACATAAGAAAACATTGGAATTTGTGTCTCTATGTATTAAGTTGAATATTCTTTCACGGACGAAGAAAAACCTCATTCTAGGAACTCGACGTCCTTAATCCGTGAAACAGACGTAAAGTCTAACAGATTGCCATGTTGTTGCCAGAAACTCCCCATTAAAGCCTTTATTTTAAGACTGGGCGGTAAACTCCTACGCCGACCCTCAGTACATACGATGCCGCGTAGCCCAACCAACTGGGACGTTCGTCGTGATCAGATGAAATAAAAGTAAGTATCTCCACAAATCAAAAACTTTTCCCATTAGCAGCAATATTGAGTGGAGTATTGATACAGCGAATGGAAAAAGTGATTTATGATATTCAAATGTCATTTCAAATCAAGTTGATTGAAGAACTTTATTTGAAAGAACGTTATGATCCAGTCATCTTATTGGAATGGTCAATACCGTATGATTAATTTAAAATCTATATTACTTTGAAGGTTTTTAAATGAAATACTCGCATTCTGAATAAGTAAGGATGGAACTTGGTCTCTTTCTATAGTGCGTTAGTTTCGACTTGGATTTACAATAACGAAAAATGAAAGTTTAGCTAAACAAAAAAAAAATTAAATTTGAGGGGGAAAGAAAGAAAACAAAAATATGCGGGCAAATTTCAAGTTAACGCGTACGTTCGTCGCATTTTTATTTATGTATAAATTACAGGTTTCGCTGAATCCATAAACTAATTACGATTTTGAGACGACAATACCAGGAAATATTGACGGCTAGCTGGGAGATAATAATAATAATAATAATAATAATAATAATAATAATAATAATTTAATAAATTTCTATAGCGTTATATATTACACTCCATAACGCTTTACAATGAACTTTCAAACATAAAATATAGAAATATAAAAAGATTAACACATAAAAAAGGAAAAAAACTGACCAATTTTCTTTGATTAAAAGCGAAATTCTCATTACGAGCCGCGCTATGGCGAAAGCAACAAGCGTAAAAATTTGACGCACGCTCGCTCAAGCTTCACTTTTCGTCGCGCGTTAGCCAATTAGAAACCTTAATCTTGAAACGACAATACCACAAAATATTGTCGTCTCAAAAATACAAGAAACTATTAAGTGAATCGCGATACACTAAAGTATCGCGATACTAGGCAATAAAACGTTGTGAATCAAAAATAAATGGGATATCTTGAACCAAATTTTATATTTACAAAAAACAAAACGAAATCTGTCGATTTGATGCGGTCGATTTGATGTAATAATTTGACCGCGGCTTAAAACATGAAAATTCCGCCAAATGTTTTGACTATCGATATCCCCACTGCAGAGCGTAGGTGTTTTCGTTGACAAGTATTTAAATACTGTATATGTATATAACGATGGTAAGATAACGAGTTTTGTCGAGTCCAGACAATACAGCACAGCAGTCCTTAATTTCTTGATTCAAAAAAGGGCTAGAATACGGTGAAATGTTTTGCCAATGTATTGCCAACGGAGGGAGAGTCTTACATCATAAGAACTGTTGTTGAAACTCGAATACAGAAACAAAATTTCTTTGATTGACCTAAAAAAATTACCAAGAACTTCTTCTTCATATCCGTTAAACATTAATGTAAACAGTACAAATGAAAATCTACGTGTATCCTTTAGCATGCTGTATAAACATTTTAACGCTAATTTAGGATGCGGTTTTCAAGAATTACCGGCATAGCTTCCTCGGTTAGTTTAGAGATCAAATAATTCTTTCATTTTGCAGCGCTTTTTAGAGAAATTAAAGTAAAACGGTGGGTGTCATCACAGTTGAAGTAAAATTGAATACTGGAAGTAATTTCTATTCTGTTAGCTGTCAGCTCTATTGTTTAAAACAATGTGGTAACAGACCATAATTAACAGAAGTTCCCACCCTACTTATTCATCTAAATATACCATATTGAATAGAATAAGTCTAAATACTTGGGTTAATTTGAAAGAACGAGTAGTTTATGGTTAGTTACCTTACGTGAAAACAGCCAAGAATCGCGGCACCGCCTTCGTGTCTTCGGTGAATAATAATCATTCACATCTTCTTGACATATGAAACTTACGCTTAACAAAAGGTCAACAAAAGGAAACTGACGCTCACGCCCCCTCCTAAATCACGGTCAAACACGCAATTTTGAACATTTTTTTGTACATTTTGTTGGATATATTCATCTCTTCTAACAATATGAAAAAGGTAGCAACGGAAAACGATAGAATAACATCTCCTTTCAATGTTTTTAGTTTTCTGGATCTCGTAGATTATTTTTTACCCCGGTCAATTTGGAATTTTTGATCATCGGTGAGGTCAATGTTTGTATGGCTTTCCTCGTATTTCAGCACACGTACGTGCACAAAAACCCCTATAAATAGCTCCAAAATCAACCAATCAAAAAGGTAGCAGCTGAATTGATTAGTATATGGAAAAACCCGCATTTTGATGTAAAACAGACCCACATTCGTAAGGATTTTACGCGGTCAAAATGAATTCGAATGTTATACTTCTTGCCTCTCTCGTACTGATTCTCTTCGCTGCCCCTGCTGTCGAAGCACTTGGAGAGCAATCTTCCGAAGGAGGTTCGAAAGGAGCAGAATTTCCTCATTTTTTCCACGAAATCAATAAGTAAGTAGCGTTGGAATTGATTTCTGGAAATGCGCGGGAATACTATAGTTTTAATTATATGTTTCCTAATTTTACAATTTCAGCTTTCTGATTTATACATTGTCGAAAAAAATACAACGCGATGGTGGAGAAAGCTATGAGTCGGCATTGAAGACTATTGTTGAAAAGGTTCTGGACGAATCGGGTCTTAAAGGGATCACCGTCAACAACAGAATTATCAGTGCGATCAAAACTCAAATTTACAATTTACAAGCAAAAGTTAAAGCAGCACGGTTAAAAGGCGGTGGCAGGTTGGCAAAGAAAATTTTAGACTCGTGGAAAAATGGAAAGACCTATCGGTTCAAAATATATTACAACGAGTTAGATGTTGGAAAACTTAAAGAGGAAAATAGAGAATTAAGGAAAACAAAAAGAAAACTTGAAGAATCATTAGTCCAAGAAAAGGTTAAAAAACTACACGAAGAAAAACTCACGGACGCCTTAAAAAGAACAGAAAAACAAAGGAACTATTATAAGAAGCAATTCAGAGCAATAGCGCTAAAAGTTGCCAGAAAACAAAACAAAGTGAGAGGTCCAGAAAATAATAAAACTTTTAATGAATACTCCCCACAGCAAAGGACAAGAATAAGATCTAGTTTGAAAGAACAATGCAAGACAACACTATCCTTTCTTGGCCTTTATAATTTTATGGCTACGAAAGTTGAAGTTTTTAATCCTGATACCGGAATGTTTGAGACTTTTGAGCTAGCTAACGAACAAGATATAGATTTTACTAACGCCCCAACAAAAGAATTGACTAGTGATGACATCAATGAACTGAATACCTGGTTATATATCAAAGACAAATTCAATCTTTCCAATGAAGCATGGAATGAACTTGCTCAAAAATCCAAGGAAATTCCATGTCAATATAAAATGGTAAAGAGGATGCAAGCATTAAATGGTCAATGGGAAGTGAGGCCAACCCCTGGTGATGCTGAAGGTATTCAGATTGAATTTGCTAAGAGTTTAGAAGAGCAAATACAAAGGCTACAGAAACAGGGAGAACTGCTGGAAGGAAATACCATACAGGTCAAAATCAGTGGTGATGGGACTAATGTTGGAAGGACTTTAAAAATGAAAACATTACTTATACGATTTTAAACGAAAAAGATATTGCTATGGGAGAGAAAGGTAATTATATACTAGCAGTCATAAAAATACAAGAAGATTATGATAACTTAAGAATATCCCTTTCTGATCTTACGAATGAAATGTCTAAATTAAAAGAAATTACTGTCAATAATATAACATATAACATAGAATATTTTCTGGGTGGGGATTGGAAATTTTTAGCTTTAGTTTGTGGGTTGGGAAAGGCAAACCAAGATCATGCATATGCATATGGTGCAAGTGCCCAAGAATGGAAAGGCATGATACTACTAAAACATGGTCAATTAGTGATTCAAAGCAAGGAGCAAGATCCCTTGATGAAATATCTAATCATGCCAAGTCTAAAAAATTTAATTGTAAAGCTGTTCCTCTCTTCCCTTTTATTCCTATTGATCATGTAATTATTGATAACTTACATTTATTCTAAGAATATCAGATAATTTAATTGAGCTACTGATTAGAGAACTCAGAAGGCAGGATGCAGTTGACAAGCTAAAAAAATTTCCAAATGGATTTCAAAGGGATAAGTACAAGCACATGACAGGCTATGAAACCTTTCTAAACAACATTGGAATATCATTTTCATGGAAAATCAACAAAGATACTAAAAAATTAGAATATAGAGATCTAACTGGCCCTGAAAAACTTATTTTATTTCAGCATATTAACTTTTCTACACTTCTTCCATTTTATGACAAATGTAATGATCTTGAAAAACTCTGGATTGATTTCATAGAAATCATAGGGGACCTCAAACTTACATTTTCATCTGAGGAAAGCATTATCAATTTGAAATGCAAAATCAGAAATTTCTTCTCCTTATTTCTCTCTTTGTATCAGGCAAAAGATGTGACACCCTATATGCATGCGCTGTATGCCCATGTTCCTGAGTTCCTATCACTGTACGAGAATCTCGCATATTTTACACAACAAGGGATGGAAAAATTTAATGACACTGCTTCAAAAAATTATTTTAGATCTACCAATCATAGAGGTATTTCTGCTCTGAAACAACTCTTTTTAAAGAAAAACAGAATTCACTTCCTTGAAGCAGAAGGCTGTGAGAGAGTTAAAGCCACATATCAATGTAAAAACTGCTCAAAAAGCTGCCATAATATTAAGACTTGCACTGAGAAATGTGCAAACTGTGGCTTTCAAACTTGTTGTGCACATCTTGAGAGAGTAAATAATGTATGGACAAAAAAATGCCTAATTGCACAATAAAAATTTTAATAGGTTATTCACTGGGTATAGGGTATTCACTGTGATGATCAACATTCTAACACAACAGTTAATGTGCTAGATATTTAAACATACCTTGTATCAAAAATGATGTTCTGAATCTTCATTAATATAAATCAAAACATCAATGTAGAGCTATATTGCAATCAAAACAACAGTAAAAAATATTGCTTCTTCAGACTATTATATTGCCTCTAAAAAAATATGTATATATTAAGCATAATCTAATACCAAAATTATTAATTATTGGCAAAGAAATGTATTTTTACTTATTCCATTGTTGTTAATTCTTATCTATAATTATGTAATTATGTTTCATCAAATATTTTTTTCCAAGTCATTTCTAGTATTATGAACTAAATGTACTGTAATTGTAACGATTTCCATCACCACGAACAAATGTAAATACAATAAAATTTCTTTCTTCAATCTCAGACTTCACATATTGATCTCCAATTAACTTATATTCTACTATAGGATTAGATTTTGAAAGCCAGTAGCGAACTGTTCCTTTAATTACAAAGGCAAAGTCTCCATTACCATTAAAAATGCGCTCATCCCACTTTTTACCAAGGAAATTGTCAATGGGTCTGTTGGATGGTAGCCCGTAAATAGTCTTTTGTCTTTCTTTAATACCTCTTACTACTGTGGCAAGTCCTCCTTCAAACACATCTGGCTCAACCCTAAGCTCTATGCGTACAGCTGGATCATCCCTTCGACCAGAAAACAATTTTCTCTTGATTTCCCGATATAATTGTCCATGGAATATTTCTTGTCTATCTCCAATTGAATCTGCGGAAGGTATATTCAGCTTTTCATGACGAACAAAGGGAAAGCTTGCTCCATCTCCAAAAGATTTTCACTCGTCATACTTTGTACTATACCCAACATAGTGGATTTTTATTCGCTTCTTTGACTTATCTACCTCAGTTACTACCACGTCATAAAGATTATTGTCTTTCTTTGACGATTTTCTTTGCTTTGAAGGAAAATCCGAGGAAAATTCCTGCATATACCTCACTGGAAATTTTGACTCACGTTTTACACGAGTCGTGTCCGCCATTTTGAAAATCCATATATGGGATTGATTCGCATGCGCAGTACATTAAAATGTGTCCGCGTAGGCCTAGGCGCTAAAAAGAGCAAATGTTCATAAATGTATGGAATAAGTTTGATATGATGCGACGGAACGGAAATCTTTAAAATCCTGATTTACGCACACATGCTACGCACCAATATTCATTCATAATAACTTGAACAGCTTGGGGGAAAATGTAAATAAACAGTAATTACTCATGAACTCTTGCGTCGTGGCTTAAATTTTACGAAGCGTAAACCACAGGAAGCCCAAGCATTTAATGAAAATTTTAGACACTGTACAGCATTTATATTAAAATATAACCTCTAGAGTGTGTTTAATCGTGTTTTAAGAACATACCTAGCACCCTGCTTTAACACTTTTAACAGTTTTTTTAATTTTCTAGATGTTCACTAAACCAAGCTTGGGTACCCTGTGTGGTATTTTAAAAACTCACTCCAAAACGAAGACAAATCATCTTAATCAGAAATCCTTATCTCTGTTATAATTTCTTTTATCCTCTTATGCTACGCATCAACACAAGATTAATATTTCTAAAAGCACTTTTCATTTCTTTTAACAAAGGTTGATATGAATCTGTCTTAAGTATTGCATGTCAGATTAACACAATTCGCCTTGAGAGATTTTTCCCATTTTCAACACATGCGTCTGGTTCCGGAGTTTTCCAATAGCTTCCAATACACGTTATATTTTCGTCCCTATTATTAAATGAATAAGTGTAAAAGGGGCTAGACTTTGGGCCATTAGACTCTTAGTGGGAATTTATTGAACGGAAAAGTTTTTTGAATATTCTATTCTCTTGCTCTCTTGGGAATAATTGCAAACCCACGATACGGTTTGGAACACAATACTTTCTAAGTGGATTCTGATTTTAGGTTGTCTCTGACTTAAAATATCCTAAAAACATTGGAGACCTATTGTACGTTTTGGTTTCTGAACTAAAACCTTCATCAGCATAAAAAACTGAAAATGATGCCCCACCCAAAGTGTTGCCTGCAAAAGTTGCTGCCATTGGGCCTCACTTAAGAATCAACGTCATCTTCCTTCGACCCCCCTCCCCTCCCCCTTTGTTTTTATATGTTAAACTGAACGTTCCCAAACTCACCTTTAAAAACAGCGTGACACTTATTAACTGCATATAAAAACAGGTGCACATGAATATAAACAACAGAAAAAATATTTTGTCTCCATTTTCCTGGCCTAGTCAAGCGACAGGTCGAACAGTTTTCTGGGTAACACTTCCCAGGTTCTCTCTGATATATGTGAGGAACGCCTAGTACTTTCTCGTCTTTAAGGAGAATTTCAGGAGAATTCCCTAAAAGTCTTCACCAATGTCTTGAAATATCCAAGTTAAAATTCTTATTTATTGGTTTGAATAGAGATCAATTGAACCAAAAGCATGGTAAGCCACATTTGTTTATATGGATCGTATTACTGGTTCGTTTTGATCGAGATACGTGCACTTGTTTGACGGAGATTTATCCATTCTTTCATCTTTTAAATTCGTTCATTGATTTTTGAAAGGCTTTATTTGGGATTCAGTTCGTTTTGAGTATCACTGTTGCTACGTTCCTGCAGAAGCTTTCGCCTTATCTTTCTCCAGCGAGATGGATCCTTTGTAATGGCTGGTTAGTAGATTCTAACTTTTTTAAATCTTATCCTGATTAAAGTTGGCGGTAACTTGCTGTGACTTAAGCTATCGTGATTACTATGCCAACCAGAGATCAATTAGCTGTTTAAACGAAGCAACTTGGCAAGAACTATTGTTGGTAAATTAACATTGCAATGCTAATCTTACAATAATTAACACCAATCAGCACTATTCTTGGGGTGCAACCACACATGACTCAAAATACTTTGAGATATAAAAAGAATGAAACAGTCACCATGTTGGTTGGTCTACATGTAACAAGCTTTGAATTATTGCTTTGTTATCATCAACCAACATGGTGACTATGATGTAACATGCACCTCAAGAATAGCAATACTTCATGTTTACTAACAATACCATCGCTTATATTCCAACCAAAAAATTATTTGTAAAAATTATTTCTAAAAATTATATTTACAAGAGCTCGTCACATGTTGGCTTGTGTCACTAGCCAATTGACCTCTGGTTGGCACATGAATGACAAAGAAATTATTGCCATATATATCATGTAACCAAGCTACAGTATGCTGACTTCAATGATTGAACCACATTATTCACTACAGTATGTAATCGTTCACTATGATATGCATGGTACAGGGATTCCTTCTTTGGAATTAAGAAAACTGTCTTCTTTTACCAATTTTGCTGGATTAGTTTTCTCACAGTCATTTTGTATGGGAATTACTGAGCAATATTTTTGCATGACAAGATATTTCATTTCCTGAAGGAAAAAGATTATTTTTTGCCTTATAATGGCTATCGTGAAACCATAGCCCCAGCTATTTAGTCTGGTCTTGTTGAGCAAGCTATAATATTAACTTAAAGAAACTGTTTATAATAGGCTAATTCGATATCTTCACCCAACTGATGATCAGTTAAAAGCTTTGATTGGTAAACCAACTGCAACCACAAAAGGAAACAGGAAAAGAACAAATAACTATGAAACAAGGTGAGATTTTTCAATAGGCCATGTTCAATAACTTAAATTTTAGACTTGATTTGGAGGCTTTAGTCCTATGGTTACTTCATATGTGGTACAAACACATGGATCATCGAATACATGAATTTTATTGGTAGTCCTGAATAAAATAATGTACTGTACCTAACATGACGTTCTTACCTTCCAGCAATAATAATAAGATTTTGGTATAGAAATCATAATCAATTCACTATTAAACAATGTTGCAGCATACACTTATTTCAATAAAGTTAGTCACCTGAAAAGCTATAAAGCTGAAGGCCGACAAAGATTGTGGGTAAATTCAGCTTGATAACTGTTCATGGACTTGCGAATCTTTTACCAGTTACAGTCTCACCTCTTCTGAGCATCATCAAGCTGCAGTGTTTGTATTGAAAAAGCTTTATATATATATATGCTTTTTTGATATGAAAGATTTCCCATGATGCTCAGTGATCTCAGCTTTCTAGGTTTTTGGTGACTAACTTAATTGAAATAAGTATATTCAAATTTACAGCACTTTATATTTCTGACTTAATACAATGTTTAAGTTTTTATTCCAGAAAGCCTCTGTATCGTGCTATAATTTGAATACATGTATCTTGAACATGGCCTATTGAAGATTATGTTCATGCACTGATGACGTGTGCTGCTCCTCCTTTGTGGTCCTGTAGGAAGGGGAGAGTCAGAAGACACATTAAAGTAGATATTTTAACTAAACTTATATTCCAATTTCTAGAAAAGGGTCTTCAAGTGACAGTACATATGGTACAGATAATACATTCACCATTCCATGCTCTCTTGACATCCAACTTGAAAAAGCCAAGGTATGTTAATTTTTTTAAATGCTAAATAAATTAGAATGGTTTAAATAATCGATGACAATCACAATATTTTATTTCGTACCATTAGTTGTAATATTTTTATTGAATACAATATAATATACAAAAATCATTTTTTGGGTAGAATCATTCAGGCTTGTCGCTAGGACCTTGAAAGTGGTGGTTTGTTTTTCTACCAATCCTAGTTATGTCAACTCTTGAACTAAAATAGGGCTAAACATCATTTTTGTACTCCTAGAAAAGTTGAGAGGGGGAAGGGTTTGTTCAAATCATCTGACCACCCTCAGTGGCGGGCCTGTCTTTTGACTGTAATAACAATAATAGTAAAATTAAACAGTCACAATTTTTATACTGGATTACTGTACTCAGATTCTAGAATGTTTACAATCATTACATAAAGAATTAAAAAGGCCCGGGGGTGGGGGGTGGGGGGGGGGGGACTCCGGGAAAAAAGTACCAGGGATGCTCGTCGGAAATTTTCAAAAAGACCCCTAAAAGATACTGGAAGTCTTTAAAAAAGGGCAACAAAAAAAGCGCCTAGGATAAGCCATATCGATGCGTGCTTCTCTCCTTTTCCTACACCCTAAGAGATACCAGAAAATGCTGATTTTCAAAAATTCACATTTAACACCCTAAAAGATTCCAAATCGCGAATTTTTGCCCCTAAGAGATATGACGAGCATCCCCGGTACTTTTTTCCCGGAGTCCCCCTCGGGTAAAAAGCAAAGCACACATGGCTATGATATTGGCCGACATAACGATAGAAAACAAAGACGAGCCTTTCTGTAGATTAAACAACCATGTAGGTCTAAGAAAACTAGTAGAGTGCAAACAATATAACCGTAAAACATTAGTAATACTAAATAGCACAATTTCATGCAAATTCCATTGTTTTCTATTGTCTAATTAGCACTAATTTGTACTATTTAGTAAATTAGCGTTTCACGGATTAATTGTTTGCCCTCTAAGTACTGCATAACATTTTGGTTTTATTCTTTTATTTTTTCAGTTAGCAGAGTTCGATGTTCTACCACAGTTTCTCTACAGTGACTACAAATGGCTGATAGATTTTTCTTGTAGTGCTGCAGTTTTAAACATACTTATTGAAGCGTTTGCTTGCTTCTTTCCGGCAATTCTTTCTCAAGAGTTCAACCTTGGATTATTTTGGAATTTGCTAGTTATTTTATTTTCACTGTATCCTTTACTGAGAGAAATGTTAATGTGGTAGAAATGGATAAATAGGAAAAACAAAACAATCACTGGTAGACAATTACCTGATATCAAATGTATGTAATCAAATTCCGGGGGGGAGCTTCTGTTTGATAAAGGGTGTAAAAGTACCACCAGAGACTAAGCTGGCACCTCTTAGGATGTTCGCCAAAGTAATAGCGCAGCGCACTGATTCTAAAAATAGCTTAAAGATTCGGACAAACATTGCATTCTGTTTAACTGCTACAAGGATTATACGAACCAATTTTATTATTTTTACTTAAAGTTACAATAATAACCCATGTAAACTAAGATCAACTGCGATCGGCTGTGAAAATTATCTGCTGAAAGTAAACTTGTAAGTTTGTTTGTCCAAATTTCGCCTTTGTCTTCGTTTTTATGACGTCACGGTTGCGCTGCGCTATTAAAATCATTGAAGTTGTTTATTTTTGGTCCATCAGCTTACCTGTTTCTTAGCATTCACTTTGTAGATGAGTTTACATTTTGCAATTGCTAATGAGCAGTTGGTACCTTATAGAGGTTAAAACCATTAGTTGTCATGCCCTCGTGGACAAGACACTGGTGTGCCTACCTGTTAGGGGTCAAAATTTTCAAAATTTCCCAACAAGCATCCCCACCCTTTTAATACATACATGATGGGATTCCCCCACAGTCAAAGTGGTTCCAGTTAATGTGTCTGGCTGTGCACAGTTTTTTGGTCCTTCCTTAACAATTTTTAGCAAAGTCTTACTGTCATTGACAGCTGCCTACTGGAGGGGGGAGGACACAGGAGAAAGATCAATATGCCTGACATTTGGTCTCTTCTTCTTCGTGGCAGCCATGGCAGTTTTAGTGGTTGATGAAAGTTTGCTGGATTTTAAATTGGATGCAGGTTATGAGAAGTTCTCTAAAAAGGCTGCTGACTTCTTGAAAAAACAAGGGTTCAGTTCAAGGTAAAATCAAAATATTCCTGTGTACCTATTCTGGATTTTATAGTTGTCATTATAGTTGAATGTAAATAGACCTTATTCGTGGTGTGACAATGTTTTCCCAATTCAGTGTGACAAACCTCTAGGGGAATGAAGAGCTATTGTTTTGAAACTTGTCAGGATATCATCGTTATTCCTTTCGTATCCTTTGGGATACTCATGAATTTTTCAAAGAGTAAAAACAAAAGAAAATGAATCCCGTGAAGGTTTGTCACGCTAAATTGGGAAAACATTGTCACACCACAAACAAGGACCGTCTATTTGCAATGTAAAAGTAGCATCTGATGTTCCCTGGGTGCTCATTAATGCTATCAATTGTGCCAAGTTTCATTCGCATTTGATCAATACCCTGAAATAACCTCTGGGCTGGTCTAAGTCAGGGCATGGCAAACTCACAAATCAAAATGGAATAAAGCGTGTTAGGTTTTGTGGAGATGGAAACCGGTGAACCTAAAGAAAAACCCTCGGATCAAGGGACTGAGACCTAACAAGCTACTCACATTTGCTACCAATTCCAGGAACCAAACTTAAGACCCCAGAGGTGAGTGGTAATGGCCAATTGCTTCACCATCTCAAAATAAATATATTTGCCAAAACTGTTTTTCATTAGAGAGCCTGCCCCTATCTGGGTGTTCAAGTTTATGCTGGCCATCGCATCGGCTGTTCTTGGTGCCTTCATGGGATTTCCTGGCATGAGAGTAGCTAACATGTATCTTGATTCATTGTATTACTGCAGAGAAACTAAGTACATGGTGTAAGTATTCCAGTCTTGTGTAGTCAGGCTTTCCCTGCTAACTGTACATGGATTTGAGTGTGGATGGCAGTCTTTGCACTTCATATTATGATGGTGATGAGATTCATTCATCTGATTGATACCAAGAAATCAGTAGAATACTCTGGCCATAGTTAATGGAGTCCCCTCTATTAACTATGCTCTGGCTGAAAGCACATGACGGGCAGTCTTTGCACTCCATTGTAGGCTGGTAATAAAGTTCATGAAATTCATAAAGCTGATTGATAGCAAGCAATTGAATACTCTGGCACGTGAAGGCAGTGTTTGTTTGTCATCGTAGGCTGGTACTGAGATTCATAAGCTTAATTCAGCTGATTGATAGCAAGCAATTGAATACTCTGGCTGAAAGCCTATGATGTGTAGTGTTTGTTTGTCATTGAAGGCTGGTAATGAGGTTAATAAACTAAAATTCAGCTGAGTAATAGCATTATCTATGAGCTTCATTCAGCTGATTGATACAGCACAACAGAAACTGCTAGTAATAGGAAGCGTGCATGCACACTTTTGATTTTTCTATTGTTTATTTTCATCTTTCTCTTTATTTCAGGGCTCTTCTTCATCTTAATTTTCTGTCTCCCTTATTTCTTCTGTTAACCTGGATTACACCTATAGTCAAAGACCCACTAGTGACAGGAGAATGGCACACTGCAAGACCAAAAGCTACTAAGTTGATACAAAACGAACCGAAACCTCTGTAAGTACTGTTTTCTCGTTACTCGCTACTTTCTGGCTTTATGAGGACAGCATTAATGTAGAAATCGTGCATTTATTAGCAAAATAGAGGACCGAAAAATGCATTTTCACGATATTAAATGTGTCCAAGAACTCACTTCACTTGTGTTGACAAGGGCTTTCTAAATATTGATCGGCACCCATAACACAATACTTGGAAGCTCAGCTAGAAAAGAACTTTGTCTGGGTGGGTCCCACGTTAGGGTATGACGTACCAAGGTCGTGCTGTAAGTCAGTGCAGTACTTTCTCATTCATACTACAACTTCTACAACCACTCTACTCTAACCGTGCCATAGCAACGTGTTGTGTAACACTCAACGTCATTTTTGAGCGGTTTTCATATGAGATGGAAGCGATACGGAAACACTCATAGTCGTACCGTGACCATAACCACGCGTTGTGATTGGATAAATTACTGAAAGACAATGGGAAGCCATTTGAATGTTACGGCATGTCGTACCGTGTACATTCTTCAAATCAGTATACCGTACGTTTCCCAGTGTACTTTTTTCCTTTGTCCTAATGCATTTGGCTTTTTTTTATTTTTAGAATGAGTGAATCGATGTTCGATGGCTTTCGTATCGGTTTGGTAGTATTTTTCTGTATTGTTCGGTTATGCTTAACGTGGAGACACCTACAGTCCTACCTCGACATGGCACAGGAGAGAATGGAGAAACTCAAACGAGAAACAGGCAGGATAACCAATATAGACCTACAGAGAAAGGTAAGCGCTGAATGATGTTTGTTGACACCTATCAGAAATGGTTGTCAGAGGCAAAGGCGACAGGCAATAGGTCATTCCAAAATTCATGAATAGCTGAATAACGTGTGTTTCTTATTATCGACGAGACCTCGATTATTCGTGTTTAGATCCATAACTCTCTTCAGTCTTGAAATGATCTATCGCATATCTCCTTGCGTCTAGTACCTAATAACTAACACTAGTAAAATCCTGCTTTTCTATATTTTGAAGCGATATTAAAATCTGCCAAATTTGTTGTAATATAGGGTGTACAAGTGGTTAAAAAAATCCCCTTTTTTTTGTTCTCAGGTTGCGGGAGTGTTCTATTACCTCTCTGCAGCAACACTACAGTACTTGGCTCCCACGGTACTCATATTGTTCACAGCTCTGGTACTGAGAACGATAGGTAAGTTCTTATCATGATTATTATTATTATTCGATGGTATGTAGGGTATGTAAAGTTATTTCTTCAAAGCTTAACTAAATGCAATCTATAGACCTCGCTTACCACTATGAGTTTCCAGTAGCTCAGAGTGGTTAGAATGCCTGACCGACAAGAGCTCGGATTTCCCCCCGAGGAAATTAGCTTTGAAGAAACAAATTTACATTTTTATTAATAGTTAGATTTGT
The DNA here is from genome assembly GCF_029948245.1 of Actinia tenebrosa. Lineage (NCBI taxonomy): Eukaryota > Metazoa > Cnidaria > Anthozoa > Actiniaria > Actiniidae > Actinia > Actinia tenebrosa. The sequence goes on along the minus strand of NW_028292579.1, from coordinate 3,993,048 downwards.
GGTATTATAATGTTAAGAGTGGTATTATAGTGGTAGCACATCGGTACACTTGCCTCTACTCTGGGGTCTCTGGTTCAGTTACCTGACTAGGCATAACACGTGATTTGTGTTGGATGGTCTTTTTCGACCCTTTTCGAGTTCCAAATTACCGCTGTGTTTCTTAATTACAGACTCATTTACTCAGGCTTAGCCTCGATTTTGTGAAGAATATTCACGTGTTCCAGTCAAGGTCCTTCAAGTTTCAAAGTGTTTGTTTTGTTGAAGTTGTGCATTCTTTGCTTTACCGTTGGTATTTCTGAATATTTAGACACTGATGCGGGGCTAAGCCTGAGTAAATGAGTCTGTAATCAAGAAACCCAGCGGTAATTTGGAACTTGAAAAGTTTCTATTAAGGTTTTCCAGTTTTCCTTCCTGCGCATAACCTAACGATAAATTCCAATTTGAACTGCGAGTTACCCGTGCCCTGACTTTGATCAGCCAAGGGGTTGTTACAGGGTTTGATTAAATTGGTGTTTGGTGTTGGTACTGCCACCCGGTTGGCTCAGTTGGCTGAGCATCGTACTCTCGTGGTTCTAGTTCCGGCCGGACACTCAGGGTCTTGATATAACTGAGAAGGTACTACTGCCTTTTTAATAACATCATACTGAAAATGGTTAGGCCTTCACATGGCTCGGATGACCGCGTATAATGGCTGTCCCGTCTTTCCACTTTACCTCATCCTGCATTGGTGGGACATAAAAGAACCACTGAAACGGTAAAAAACCCGGGCAGTGACAACCTTGATATCGGTCGCATAAATGTAAATATGCTTTACCGATTAAGTAAACAGACACAAACAACGAACAATCTGTGATTCATTTTGTTTTTTTCTTTCCCCTAGAGTTTACAGACTGGTCTGCCATCCCAGAGGGAGGCACCTCCCGTCTCGACTACTCCAATCTTATCTCAAACTCCACAAGAGAAGCGGCACTTAGCCTCAGAGGGGTGCTCTCACCTGAGCTGTTTCAGGGGGTGTTCTCCTACTTGCTGTGGTGGATGTGTTCATCTTGGTTCATTACGTCAGTGTTTGGAGTTATTTATTTAAAGATGATCAACCCTTGACTGGCGTTCTTGATGCACGTGTTATATATAATATTAGATGTTTTATTATTTGAATAAAGTCAGTTCATGAGGTGAATATTGGTGGGATTCTATCGTTGATTGGGTTGTAGACGTTAAGTTCCATGCGGTAATAATATTGATGATTAGATTCTATCGTTTTCTTGGTCTCGAGTGGAAGACTGGACTACTTTGCCTACGGCGGCCATCTTGGATCACAAGGCATTATGGGGTGGCCAGGGAGCAAAAGAATACAACAAAAGATGAATGAAGACAGCACATCCATAAAAGAAAGACAATTAAACGTAACTATATATTTTCCGGTTTTTTTGCCTCCTTGTAAGATGGCCGCCGTATCGACGAAGTACTCCATTGAATTACTGGTACCCTTGTACCCCATTTCAACCACCTCCCCTCCCCATTGGAGAAAACCCTCGAGTCAAAGAAGGGACTCTTCAAACTCTACTCACATGTGCTGAAGATTAAAGGAATTAAAACCAAAATCCTACAAGTGAAAGGTGAGTGTACTATACCGCTAAGCCACACAAAGACTCTTGTTAAAGCTGGTTCTCTTAACTATTTTATTGCTTCACACATCATGTCAGTATTCTCCCATAAGTTACTGAAATTTTTGACAATAGAGTTTTAGATTGACTTTTTTTTCTCCCCGCAAACGGCAAACGTGACCAAGTTTTCATAGTTTTCCTTTATTTTACTTTACCTTTTACAAACCTTCTCACCAAAGACAAATATTCTTTTGTTTTTCTACTACTTGGACTTTTTTGCGATTTTTTTTCAGTAATTTAAAAAAATTTTTTACTGGTCAACTGACGTTTCACGTTTGCCGTGAACGTAAATCTAAAACTCTCTAATATGAAGTTATTAACGCTTACATAATGCTTACAGGATTTGTTTTATTGAACAATTCTCTATAGCTCTGATCAAGAGAATATGAACTAACTTCTACTAACTATTCTCTTGCTATGATATTATCAAACTACAAATAGCTTCAGTGTAATTTTACTGACTTTACAATTGTGATATTTCTTTTTAGTAAAAATACGCAGGTGTTTATAGAAAATCTCGCTGATTGGTCAAGAAACTCACACTATCACACGATAATCACCTCCAGCGAAAATCCAAAATGGCGGCCAGCCGCTTTGTTGTTGTTACCGGAAAAAAATGCCTCTTATCTTCTTTTTTCTTTTTTTGAAAGAATCACCTGTGTATTTATACTAAAACAATTTTTTGCCTCAGGCTCGGTGATTATTGGGGAATATTTACCTCGCCGCTCGAAGACTCGCGTCTCGGTAAATATTTCCCGATAATCACTTCACCTTCGGCGAATAATTGTTAAATATCCCTATATAGTTTCATTTTGACCCCTGAGATACTGTTACATTCTCAGCTCAGTCGCTCAGCAACATGCATTCAATGTTTTTTTTTTCAATTTTAATTTAATATTCTACAATTGCACCAATATTATTCAAATGCTTATCAAAGTTTCTTTGAAGAGGTGGAAAGCATACATTTCATTTTTCCTTCTATCATTTCCATTCATTTATTATATTGAGTTTATCTCGAGCATAATGTTTTCCTATTTCAGACCATTTTCTTGATAATCAGATAACTATTTTGAGTTGTATTCATATTGACGACTCTTAAAACTCCAGTGTATGCGGGCTTAGCCTCGAATCAAAGAGGTTGCTTGTTTAGTTATTCTAATTTTTGCTTTTGTTTACCGACCTCTGCAACGGTTAAAGTTAAGTACGCGTTAAGTTAAGTACGGTTAAGTACAGTAAATTATACACTAGGAAACACGTGGTCCGAAATGGGAAAGCATTACGCCCAAGCTTAAAGGGTATATTGTGAATTTATTTTACATTACTTATTGATTTCCTCAAATGCTTGTGTCGAGGTAAAGGTGCCCAACATCACCAAACTCGTTCCCTCTGAACTTATTTGCTGTTACATCCAAATTGACGGAACATTCAGGGTTCTCATCAGGGTCGCTAACACTTCGGACCACACACACCCCATAGCCGCTATTATTGTGAATGGAGTTGTCAGTTAGAGTGGCTTTAGGTTTGTTAGAAGAGTCTTGCTGGAGTTGGACGGCAGCTGAAGAGTTGAATCCTTCTTTAGAGTCTCTGTTGTCCTGTCCACAGTTGTGGAAGTCGCATTTTTCTATCTGTATGGTGCTGTTGGGTTGAGCAACTACACCTGTGGACTGATAAAGCAAGTAGGAAAGAATTACGCCTTGTGTGACTCTTTCCTATGCTAAATGAATCCTACTGCGTGAATCTGCGCGATCAAATCATTACGAGTCTTTCCAAAACTAGTTTTTAGCAATAGGACGTTTGTATGATGGCGTCATTTTACTACCACTACCAAAATCCATTGCGAATTTTTTTTTCTTATTCAAATTTGTATTGCCTAGTGAGAATAGAAAAGTGATATACTTAATGTTGCTTATTTAATCCGACAAAGGACTAACGTTTGAAACGTGTGTTAAAGTATATCAAGAAAATATTCATCTTCTCTTGAGTATATCTATTTTTTACATCATTTATCAGCTTCGTTAGACAAGATTTCGTTCAGGAGTACTCACCTTTGCATCATAAACTTTACAGTTCTTCATTACTAAGTTCCCTTCATTCTTGACTGTTATACCAGCTATACCACATTTTAGCTGACAGTCTACTAGAGTCGTGTCCCCTTGTTTGATCACCAGCATACCTTGTGGTCCCCCTTCACCTTCTTGCTCGAACGTCATGTTCTTGAACTGTATACCTGGCGCATGACAATCGATGGAAAAGTCTTCATCGTCCTCACATAAAACTTAAAAACAAAAAAAATTCGAGTTATAAATATATTGCACTCCGTCTCGAGCAGAGAGGAACAGGCATTCACTAAATATTCTCTTTATTCAGTTTTCCTCCCTCACTTATTTTTTAAAACCATTTCTCCCTCTGCAGACACACCAAAAACTTAATTTCTATATCAATTAATTGGATGCTATTGATCTCCCTTTTAATGATTCCTCTTCCTTCCTATATTTTTCCGTTTCTCCTTTCTTCCCAGGTCTTTTTCTATAGTATAGCTGCCATTAACGATTTGTACCCTGTACCCAAAATCTGCGATATATATTTTTTGATCCAGTGCGAATTAAACATGTTGAAAAATGGCATGGATGCAATGCTAGCCCACAATGCAAGTTATAACCCCCCTATCGTTTCACGCCAAAACTCACCTAGAATTCTATTCGAATCACCAATACCAGTGATGTGAACGGCGTCTGTTAGATTAACCGTGCCATCCAGACCATAGGTTCCTGGGTGGACAAGGATCAAGTCTCCTTCATGGTACACTTCCAAAGCTTCAGCAAGATGTTTGTAGTGTTCAATGATTGTTTCGTCTGCGAAAATGAAGAACTTGGATTGGTTACAGGATTAGAGGCTAGTATTACAGTGCGATGCACCTAACACAGGAAAAAAAACTGGATTCCCAAATTGGGGATTGTTGGGAATTTCCTTGAATTCCCAATTCGAACACCAACGTTGGGATTTATTGTTGGGAATTTCCTTCTAATACGCAATAGAAAAACAAAATTCCCAACAACCTAACACTGGGAATCAGTGCCACGTTCTCAATTTCGTTCTCTCTGGGAATTGGATGGAATTTCGTTGGGAATTCAAGGAAATTCCCAACAAATTCCCAATTTGGGAATCCGCTTTTTTTCCTTTGTAACCGTGGCCACCCAGCTTATTTTTTTACTAGTTAGCCATTAAGAAAGCGAGAATTTGTGCATTTACACTTGAAATCACTTACGGTGACCACAAATATTTGAATTATTTTATAATCTATTAATTTCCATTTTGGCTAACACTGGACACTTTTGTAAAAAGTCTTCTATTATTGATGGAAACACTTGGTGGGAAAGGATTCCACAATTGGGAAGGATTCACAATTGCCTATCAGTACTTTATAGCAGCACAGCTTCAAGACCTCGCCTATCAATGCTAAGCTCTAAAGTGAGAAATTAAACTTTGAGATGAGCTTTTTAAAGAGGAAATTAAAACTAGTTCAAATATCAAAAAGAAAATCAACCTGGTAGAGACTTGACCATGCCAGCTGTCATCTTTGATGTAACGATAAATGTAACAGGAGACTCTCCTTCAGGTCTGGGGCCCCTTGGTTTACGCAGAGCAGCCTTAGCAGAAGGCGAGACGGCAGCCAGCAAATACCTCATCTGAGGGTTTTCCATCATCTGCAAGGAGTTAACGAGGGTGTTGCATTCTTCTGTCTTTTGAGCACATTTCAGAACATCCAGGTCATCCAGTTCTTGTTCTGAGTCACTTGCTGACATCTGTTTTCTTAGTTGTTCAAGTTCTGCCAGCTTAAGCTTGTACTGTTCATACGTCTCTGTTAAAATTGAATCATTCAATCATATTATGTAATAGTAAGGAAAGGAATAGTCTGTGTACATGTAGCATCTCACGTGGGGTAAGAGTGGCTATACACAGAGTAGAAAAAGAGGGAAGCCATGTAAATGAAAACACTAGTATATAGAATCAATTAATGTGCTTCAAGGAAGAGGCGAAGGAAAGCTTTATGAATACAATAATACCAGTAGTTGATTAATACCCCACAAATTAATTATATTATTTCAGTTTACACCTACTAGGAATTATATTAAAAAACAAAAGAAGATCACTGAAGCTGAACTTTTTCTTTTGTCTTTTAATGTATTCCTTTCTCACTAAATTACTAATGTTCTAATATCGTATGACAATGTTCTTACTAGTAGGTGTATATTAAAATTGATAGACAAGAAAATAATTAAGGTTTATTTGGCTAGTATGTAGGATAACTAAACGTAACTGAGCTAATCATATAAGTTACACAAATCTACCTGGGTTAAACATAAGTATGACCATTACATCATGCACCGTCTGTCCCCTCTCCACCTGCCACCTTCAACCCCCACTCTAATAAGGACCAACTCTACTACATAAAAAACAAACCTCTATATTTCTTGATGAGCTCTCTCGGCAGCGTTCCATCCTGCATGTCATAGTAAAGTCTCAGTCGGGTCTCTAAGAAGCGGGCTGTATAGCTACCATCACTGTCATCATCCTCATCCCATTCACGCCAAATGTGATCATAAAAGAACCTTTAGTTTAAATACATGAGTAGTAATCAATATGAAAATCATTAATTATAATTTTAAAAATTTCGCAACAATTATGAATGATTAATTAACTCATATTCACAAATAATTAATATTACAAATTATAAATTTTACTCTTATTTCTATAAGGTTGACATGATTGTATACTGTAAATGTATTATCTGTAGGTACTTTTCCTGTAGATATATTTAAAACTCATTTTCTTTAATACAGTTCGCTCTTGTTCTTCATGCAAAATAAATTCTTCATTCCCATTAAATCTATGAAAAATTTGAAAAGTAAATCTCAATTATTGATTTCATACAGCTAGGGCAGACAAATGTGCCCTGGTCCTAATAATTTGATATACATGTACTATTCAGTGCTTTTATTCAAGCAAACTTCTAAGTAGTAATTAGAAACATAGGTCAAGCATAAACTTGAAGGGGGCATGCAGTTATCATTTCAAACATTTTTAAATGAAAAGATGCCTTTTTGGACACCTATATAGGTAGTTTTCATTAAGAAAAGATGTAGCAAATGATCGATACAACATCTCTTCTTTGGTGTCCATGCACATCCATGGACGGATCAAGGGATCTGAGAAGGGGGGATTGGGCTGGCGATAGATGAATCTTACTCAGGGCTTAAAATAACGGCCGATCAATGGCCAACCATGATCACAGGCCAAATTAGATTTAGCCAAATCATACCTTATTTCTGACTAAACATCACTGGTCAAAATGACCAGCAAGGCAAAGATTTGACCCGACAAGTCCCAGCTCTGACCAGACATTGCCTGATGTCCAGCCATTATTTTTAGCCCTGCTGACTGCTGCAGCCATGAAAAAGGAAGTACTTTTTTTAATGAATGCATACCTGACATGCTCAATTGCAAGTGCCGTATCATCATTCTCCCCTGACTCGTCATACACAGGAAACAGTTCTACTATAGGTACAGCGTTGCTATTATTGCTTAGTTTTTGGTTGGCCACTTCTATTTTCAGTTGTGGATTATTGCATGGTGATTGACATACTACCGGCTCACATATGGTAATGTCAGCTGTCATATCATCAACGTTGACATTATTGACCTGTAATATACAAATAAATATGATGGAAAATAATCTATGGCTGTTTAAAACATTTAAAAAAGCTGCAGGTGGGGGGGGGGGGGGGGGTATAGCCTCTCCATACGTGGTCACTTATCATCCCTTATTAACCAAGATTAATTCTCAAATTTCCTTTTTTATACCTAAAAAGCTTTAATTCATAAAGCTTGCTATGCTAGCATGTGATGATCAGACCAAAATAATAATGTCTGTTGTAATACTTTATACTGCCTCCGGCCATCTGTTGTAATACTATTGGCAATGATAAAATCAATACAATGCAGCTTGACAATAGACAAGAAGAGGTTCTGACATTAAAAAAAAATATTCTAAAAATTACCTTTTCATTAAATAGCCATCCTAGCCCCCCCTCCTTTAGGCAAGCTTATTAATCAAAGATCCTTAGTAAGTTCTTAGCCCAGGTACTGTTATATTACGATGCTTTCATACAGCACATACTAATAGCCAAACACGATCAAAACTGACCTCTATAACGACATCAAAGGCCTGTTTAGTGCCATTACTGGTTGGTGTACTCCTCCAGATGGCCTTCCATCCACCGGGGTTCACTTTCTGTGCAACGTATTTCTTGATTCGAGAAGAAACTTGCATCGTTCCACACTCACCCAGGATCTCAGTCTGATACACTGAAAAACGATCCTCATAGGGTAGAATATCGGTCTGAAAGACCATTGGTAATGCACTGGACATTTTTTAGAATTATCTAGCGAAATAACTGGAACAAAACAAAGGACGTTTGACAACTGTTTGGCAACTGAATTTGGCGCACTCGCCCCAACCTCCTCATGTCAAATGACGTTAACTGTTGAGGAGGCCTGGGCCCAAAGATGAAGCGCGTGGGGATTTGTGGGCATTATTTCCTTTTTCGGCACAGATTTCCGAGAAATTTTATTTTTCGAACAAGATGAAAAGATTCTATTTAAAAATCAATTTTGGTTATTTTAAATTTTGATTTTAGACTGATATATACAGTTGATTTTCGCACAAGTAGTGCTGTGTTTGGTGACTGTATAAGATACGCGATACCGCTTTCCAGGGAACTCGGCGATCGCGCGGACAGGAATTGACACGAAGGAATTATAAGATTACAGTCAGAGGATTACAGAAATTTGTTGCAAATTTCTTTGAAATTTGTTTGAAACTTTTCTTTTGCTATCCCAGAAGCACTGACAACAGACATAATTATAGTACTTGGCACAAGTTCTTACGATTACTATTAAAAATCGTGGGTATACAGCCTGTTTACAGGAATTTCTGAGGTATGTAAGCCGTGACTTCACTGATCCGCATGCCTCTTCGTACATCACATTTCCAAACTGACTTCAATGACTTCCAAACAGCAGAAAATGTCCTCGCTCAAGCAGAAATGGAAGGGCTTCCTCCAGAAGCATTCAAGGTTTTCCAGGACATGGTGGAGGAAATAGGTTTTGAAAGAAGAGACGTGGCAGCAAAAAAGGAAGATAAACAATACGTACTACAGGGTCAGCTTCTTGTTCTGGGAGATCCTAGAAATGGAAAAACAAGTCTTGTTAAGGCAATGACTGGAGAGGAGTTCGATCCAGAGGAAAACCAAACCAGTGGTGTAGAATTCAAGTTTGTGGACCGGATATGGGAGACTTTGGATCTTCAGAATCTGAAATTTGGAGACTTTAATAAGTATTCTAAGAAAATCGTCTGCAAAATCAAACTTTTTCCAAGAATTTTTAATGAGGATTCAGACGAGGATAGCTCTGTTGATGCACCTTTTTGGTTATTTATGGGTCTTATACTTTTAGTTCTTGTCTTACCTATTCTTTTAGGAGCTGTTGTAGGGGAGAGCAATGCAAGATGGCTGATATATTTTATCGCTATGACTTGTCTTTCGTTTCTATTCTGCATAGGGAAAGGCACTGTCACTATATTACTTATGTTATATTTCCAAACTCTTGCAATGTATGTTGTATGCAAGCTTTTTGGATGCTCTGACGAACCAGTCGCAATGCGTTTAAGTTCATATCTCAATCATCTCGTAACAGCGGACATAATTCCTCTCCATGTCATGAATCCTATGATCTTTTTCGTTTTGGAGTGGTTTTCCCTAGTTTGCATTGGACCGATATTCTGTTTACTGCAAAATTTGTTGTTCAAGCTTCCTATGTCAGGAACATTGTTGCTTAACTTTGTATTCAGATACCGAGAAGAGGTTTTACAACCAGTCGTACTATTTTTAAACTACTTAATTTTCTTTGCTCCAATTGGGCTATCTTGCTACCGATCTTCCACTGTATTCCCATTTGAATGCATAGTCACCTTCCTGATGCACATCGCCTTATTGCACCACCAAAATATACTTAAAAAGACGTGCACATTGACCGTGCTTTTCCTGGAACTTATCATCTTCATACCACTGTGTTTCACGGAGCTTGGCAATAGAAATGTACTCATTAATATAATATCCAATATTATTATGTTAAGTCTAGGAGTTGGTCTTCATGTCCATGGAAAATGGCTGGAATTCAAAGATGACTTTAATGGCAAATCTTTTACACAAGTTGTCTTATACAAAGATTTTCTTCTCCACGTTGTTCAAGTCACGAAGGCTCTTATCGACATGAAAAGGCTGAAAAATGCCCTCAATGAAAAGTTCCATTCATTGAAGTTGAAAATACTGGACTTTGCAGGAGATGAGGATTACTATGCTTACCACCAGATCTTTCTAAACAGCAATGCTCTTTATGCTGTTGTATTTGACATCCAAGAATGCATTAAGGACAATTTCAAGGACATTGAGTCCAGAGTAAAGAGACTTCGTTTCTGGTTGGAGTCAATCCACAGCCATGTACCTCAGGGCACACCTATCTTCCTGGTTGGTACTCACAGAGCAAACATAAAAATGGACACTCTGAAAGTAATCAACAGTCATATTCGTAAAGCAGTATGGCACACGCCCTTCAATGAAAGCATCATTGTTAACAATGAAGATGGTTTATTGTTCTTTCATGTCGAGAATTCAAGAGGTTTATCAGACAATGGTATTCTAACACTCCGCGAAAAGATCAGGTCTGTGGCTGAAGATGAGTTTAAGGGTGTTATTGGCCAGGAAATACCACTCTCGTGGATCAAAATCCAGGATGCTATCATCCGTTACTTAGAAACAAAAGAAGGGCCAGTTTGTCTCACCGTAGATGATTTCAAGAAACATTTTGAGCACTTATACATAGAATGGAACGTCGAAATGCTGAAGTACTTCCACAAAAAGGGTTTTATAATCTATCTAGACAAGGACCCAAGACTTTCTAACTGGGTTCTGTTAAAACCCGATGTGCTAGTACAAGCAGTAGTTTTGCTGATCAATCCACCTGACGAACTAGCCAACGAAAGAGGAAAAAGAGGACACTGGCAGCTTCTGAAAAAACGAGGAACAATAACCAAAACTTTAATGAGAAGCGTCTTATCTCACGTAGGGGACAACGAAGAGTCCTCTCTTACGACATTTTTGGAGGAATATGATCTACTTTGTCCCCTTAGACACCCATCTGATGACATGCAGAACATTCAGCCCATCAAGCAGACTACACATTTTGTACCATCACTCCTGCCAATGCCATCAGATTTACAAAATGTCTGGGTGTCTTCGGAAAAGGATAAGAAATTTTACATCTTTTTTAACCATTTTCTTCCAGAAGCTTTGTTCTACCGCATTCTCTCTCGTGCAAGTAAGCTGACTCTTAATGTGGATCCTGACAATAAACTTGTGATCTATCGCGACAAGGGATTGTTCTGGCTCTCTCCTGATCAGCCTTATTGCCTGCGACTACTACAAGATGAGGGCCAAATTGAAGTAACTTTCAGGTAAGCTTACTTTGCGGTCACACTAACCGGGACCAGAAAATTTAAGATAAAAAAATTAGCCAATCAGAATTGTATTGACCTTGGGCAACCACAATCTTTCAGTCATTCCTACATTCTCGTACCCAAACCCGTCTCAACTGAAAATTAGATTTTTCGCCGGTTAAAAAGCTGAGAAGCTAAGGGTTGAAGGTTTGGGTACGGTTGTTACCTCAGATATCGAGGTTTCGTTGCTTGCTCCTGATTGGTTCAAGTTTTTAAGTTCGATTCCTTTGTTTTCACTTTATGTCGTGATTGGTTAACTTTCTTCGAGTAGTCCCGGTTATTTTGTTGCACAGTAAAGTTTAAATCCTTGATAGTAACTCTTAGAAAAGAATAACATATCGACGAAGCAAAAACGATCTTTGCGCATGAGTGAATTTCAGCACATTTTGGGAGAAAAAGGACCGTTTATTTTCCCCAAAAGCATACATCTTTCGGCGCTATACTTTGTGGGGCCAAGATTCTTACCAGAGCCTGCGAGAAATTAGGTAATTTCTGACCAGGAGAAATGCAGGCTTGGGCAACGTTCTCATTTGTTGTCGTCCTACAAAGGAGTCAAGAGCTCTGGACGAAGCCAAGAAATGATTTCAGCCTTTTCTGGTTGTATTTTTATTGTTCTGGCAACACTGATTGTGAAGGATGGGTCTAGGGGTTGGCGCTCGCCTCACTAATGAGACCCGAGTTCGATTCTCGGACTCGTTTTATTTGAGTAGAGTTGTTTGATGGTTCTCTCCTGTGCTTCAAGGGGTTTTCTTTGGGTTCTCCGGTTTTCCTCCCTCTGAAAAAAACAACTACTAAAATTCTAATTCAACCTGGATGAAAATTGCTCTGTAAATCTTACCCTATCAAATTGTGTAGTTTTTTCCCATTTGTGTATCAACAAACTCTTCCTCGTGAAAACCAAAAGGAACGTGGGCTGTGGGAACGAGCATAGAGGACACATGTTACCAATTCACACCTCGTTAACTAATAGTTATTCTTATTTTACAGTCCCAAAGATACTGACCAGCAGAAGCCATATGATATCCTTGTCTTAATTGCAGTCAGCATTGTCGAGAGCATTTGTAAACGGGATTTTCAAAACCTTTCAAAGTCTTTCCATTGTGGACCCGAGTGCACTTCTCCTAAGTGTCCTGGTTTCCTTGACGACAGCCTGTCTCACTTTGCTGGTCAGCGTCGACGTCACGTGATCGATGTGTATCCAACGCAAAACTCCAGGCCTTTCAAGTGCCTTAATTTTTGTCCCGAGGATGAGGCACATTACTGGTTGCCGTCGGGTTAGTGATTGGACTCGTGTTACCGATCGAAAAGACCATGTCAAAGTTTCTAAAACCTCGAACCTCATAGATAACCAAAGTACTACTTAGAAACTTGTAATGTTTTCATAATTGGGGCAAGGTCGCAACTCTTAGAAGATCTAACCCAATAGGCCTTTTGCAACAACAGGTCACGTGACCCCCCGTAAAAAAGGGAATTGAAGTTGTGAGCTTGCCATCCAGCACATTTTCGCATACAAATCCTTATAAAATATGCGATTTTATATTCAATGCCATTTCTCCTATAGTTAACATTATAGTATGCTAAAACTTTGCCTTTCTTACTAATATCGAGGTGCTCTTTCCATTTCTGGTGTTCAATTTGACACGTCTCTTTTTACGGGGGATAGAGTCACGTGACCTGTTGTTGCAAAAGGCCTATTGGATGAATACAATAGAACGCGAAACAACGCAAACAAAACAATAGAACGAGTCGACGATGAAAACTATTGTTTGTTTTGGCCAATCTCGACAACTCTTCTTAGCGGGTTACTGATATAGTTTGGGGGATGCTTCACAGGAAGCCCAGGCTCTGTAAATTATAGCCGTTACAAAGCACTGTATGTGAGAATATTCAACTACATGCCCATTACGTGGAAAATTGTGAATCAAAAGCCTCAAAACCTAACTGAACTGAATGCGGATTGTGCTGTCTTTTTACGTTGGTAACGGTTTCTTTTGAAGTGATGCACCCCATTTTAGGTAAGGCATGAGCTTCCGAGCAAGCAAATAAAAGTAAAACTCATTTAAGGCAGCCAGTATCTAGTCAATATCACATTTGCCAGCAAATACTTAACAACATTCAAATTTTCCCAGCTAGCAAACAACTGCATGTTGCAGTTATACACCTATTTGAAAAAATGTTCTCGGTTGGAGCTTCGATATCTGAAAGCTGAGACCGAGTAGCATGCTTCAAAGAACTTGATATATTCACAGCCGAATAACGTAGTTTCCTTTAGATTGGTATATGAGGCATGTCCTTTGAGTTACAAAACATAAAAACACAAAAATTCTTTTTAGACTCAGATCCCCCATTTCAGATCACTTGGACCGATGTTTTTTTAAATAGGTGTGTACGGGAAAAGGAGTTGATAGAAAACTGGAGGTGCGCACTTTCCCCCTTACCTCCATAGATGCTTTGTCGTAAGAGCTGAAATTGGCCATCAAATGCGTTATTCCATAATGAAACATTTAGCTGAAATAATGTTGCAAGGCAAGTTTACATACACAGTGAAAATCCTGTGAAAGATTTCCAGTGACATGCTTTATGAATTATGCACATGTAGAAAGTAGCTTTACTTCTTCACCTAAACTTTATATTCTTACCAAGAAAGTTTCATTAGGCTAGAATAATATGGTACACCTGTGAAACTCTTAGCTACTGAAACTTGTCTCGCAATGTTGCTGCACGCAGCCACTTGTTTCCACCTAAACTCGATCAATTGCTTGTTGATTTGAGTTTTAAATAGCTAGGAAAGGCTGAAGATCATAGTTCAAATGACGTAGTTTTTTTAATCTTGCGTTAACTAGTGAAATTTTGCCACTGACTTCATTTACATTTGTTCCAGTTAGGGGAACAAACCAATTATAAATGGGAATTCCTTTACCTTGGGTATGTTTTCCCATTTCATATCACGTCATTCTCTTGAAAATAAGACTCTTTGTTTGAGTTGCAAATATTTATGTGTCTTCTCGTGTGCAAAAGTCAAACAAAGAAATGATACTCTAGTGGTCTGAAATGGGAAAACATTACACCCAAGGTAAAGAAGTATTTTTTATTGTGATTTTCCATGGTGAGAAATGATAACATGACCTAATAGGCAACATTCACCTCCTAGTAAGTACCTCTTTTGCATGTTATGTTATCGCGGCCATATTGGTGGTATTAAACAAAAGACTTCTAATTAGCATTTTCGTTAATGCCACAAAAATGGTTGCCAAGTATTCTTCATTTAATTCTCTTTGGAATACATGCTTGCAAACCATCACGTAAGGTATTGATAGAGCTACATGCATAAGCAATATATTAAGTAACAGTTAAAAAATGTCACTCAGGAATAATATTAGAATGTGACAATTGTGCTTCACCGAATAGGAAATATTTCTTAGAGTAATTTATAAATTGTTTATCTTATATTTTTTTAATATATAGCTTTAATATTGACAAGGTTCAACACCCAATACGCTCGCTGGACAAGTCACGCGACACAAAAAACACAAAGATATATATGGGTATTATGGACTTTTATGGCAAGTATTGAGGGGCAAAATGAACCACGTGACTAAGTTCGTCTAGGTCAGCAGTACAGTGATGCCTTTGTAACCCTTTATTAAACGGACACTATTTAGTAAAATCATGACCAAACTTTTTTTCCCATATGCAGGCAACACCCCTATTAAGCACCATGCAAAGTCACTAAGGTACATGTCTGCTTAATAAAGGGAACAAACACTGTACATGTTAGATTTAGTTCAACTGCGGGGAGTAAATAAATTACATGGTTTCAATAAATAATATTTCTAGTAAGTATAAAATGGAGGTTGTCTTATAAACACTTTGTAGAACAGGGGCCATGGGTAATCACATGACCAGTGTTCTGATTACTTTCCTCTTTACATTCCTAATGCTACAAACCATTCTTGATAAAGATATCCCACACCAGGTAAGGGGACATTCACTTTTAGCATGAAGGCTTAGGATTTACCAGATTGCCATTTACGACCCGATTTAAAAATAGCATCACCCCATTCTTTTCCATTCCATCTCCTCCCCCCACAAAAAATTCTAGTCCTCCTACAATCCTCAATTGTTGAGTTATCGGAATAACATTGCCAGTGATGTTGACATTCATACCTCTTGTCAACTTTTGTAATCTTGGGCATTGGGTAACATTCCACAGTCGTTAGTGACATACTCTAGTATTACATCACTTCCACTGACAACCAATAAATTTTCATCATGGACTAAGTCTTCTAATAAGCAATCTGTTTGAAATACTTCGCCTGTTCGGGAATGGAACAAGCGTAATTTCTAAAAATGACAGAAAAAGATCATTGGATTAATACAAGTACGAGTAATTTGGTTTTTTTCTTGAATTCATGTCTCATAGACCAACTTGGTCGTATGTTTTCCCATTTCAGACCAAACATTATTCTCTTGAGAACAAGATTCTTTGTTTTGCTATATATTCATGTTTCTTCTATGCACAACTGTTAAAACACAGAAATGATGCTATAGAAAATAATACTTTAGACTGCTTGTACCCCTGCTTTCAAGGTTTTATCCATGTTGCATTGTCTTATTATGAGTGGCAAGTTTTCGGCGTCATCAATTTTATCGTCTTAATCCCTGTGCGGCTCAACTCCATACACAGGAATCCTGGATCCAGTGGCGGATCCAGGACTTTAAGAGGGGGGTTCAGTTTTGCAAATCTTGGCACAACAATAACGTTCTCTTGCATCATCATTTTTCCCATGAGGCACATCACTGGCCTTGGGGCGCTCCTGATAAGGATAACCTATCCACCAGTCCCATTTAATATTAAATCTCATGAGTTAGTACCATACTTTTATTTATTTATTTAAAAAATTATAAAAAATCCAAGGTACCAGCCGGTGGGGGGGTTCATTTGCACCCAATGAACCTCCCCTAAATCTGCCACAGCCTGCCACTCATTATAAGATAATGCAACATGGCTAAAACCCCAAAAGTGGGGCTATGAAGCAGCCTAATGTTACTTGGTCTGAAAAGGGAAAACATTGCAGCAAGAAGAATAAGGTCTTTCCTTAATGGTTGCTGTCTTAAAATAACATAGAAACAGTACAGGAAATGACATGTGGTATATAACAATGTTATGCCCAAACTGAATTTGTCTGGGATAAAGCAACATAATAAAAGACATTGTCATAGGCCTTTTCTGAGTTCGATGAACAGGATGCATTGTGGTCTAGATATAATACAAACAACACCATTTAAGGCATGATGCTTGTACCGAAGCTGGACCACAATGCACCATGTTCGCTATCTCAGAAAAAGCTCTATATGAATATGATAGTACCTTCTTAGAAGTGATATTATTTTCATTTTTTAATCTAGTTGTTGATGCAATTTTATCCACCACTTTACCTAAAGTCCAACACTGAGCAATAAACAGATCAAAAAAAACTTGAATCAAAGTGTGAAATAGACTTTGAGGGCCATAAATTAGATAACTCACTGGGTTAATACGTTACCCTCTTTAATGGCAAACAAAAATAAATCGTAAAATTTTGACCCTTTCCTTTCCTTTTTCCTTTGATTATTTATGTATCCAAGGTTATTTAGTTCCAGCTTGAATGAAAGAGTTTTAATTTTGGAACAATTTTGCATCCAAGTGCCCCTTTAATATAATATAATAATTAATATACACAGCAGGGTGTCAAAGATAATAAGGGAAAAAAATACCTTTGAAAAATACATTGCCTTGGTTTTCTCCTTATGTCCTTGTGGAAGATATATGTTAAAGTAAACACGCTCTGACTGTTTAATAGACACAAAGGCATTGTTATGTTAGAGGCAGTTCATTCAGTGTCGGAAATCTGGGGTTTGCTTACATTGGATTTCATTAATCAAGACTGTGACATGGCATGACTGTGGGCTATTGTCATGGTAATAATAATAATAATACATGTAATAATAATAATAATAATAATGCATTTCTATAGCACTCATATCAACCACTTTCTCATGGCGCTTTTAAAAACTAAATAAAAATAAAATAAATTTTGTACAATTTTTCCACAAACTATCAACAACTAAGAATTACGTACAAACTAAAGAATCTTTAGCAAGAATTATTAGCAAAGGCAGAAACTAGTAAGGATAAGATGGCAATCTGAACAAATTGCAGTGTGCTAGATAACTTGTTATAAATCAAAACAAAATGCTTAGACACTGGTTAATGGCATGACAAGTTGGCAATTCCCCAAAAGTCAAGAAAAAAATATTTTGGTACTATTTTATTTGTTTTGACCTTAAGGTTGATATTAGAATGAAATAGAGACCTTTTGATTTTGACTGGGACAAAAGAAGACAATTGGTATGGCGAAGCCTAGGGGAGATGGGACGGGCCCAATGTCAGGGGCTTTAGCCCTTCAATTAACATTTTTTTAATGTTTGCCAACACCCCCCACCCACACACTCACTCAAACACAGTCTCTTATTAGTGTTATTAATAGATACTGTGAGTACAACTAGGCTAAATGGTGTTCAATCTCAGCGTCATAATCTAAAGGGTGATTAGAGGTTCTGGGAGGAGAACAGACCTAAAGTAATCCCAGTTTTCCCCCGATCACTCACTTGAGGAATAGATTGGTCACCAACGGCATTCATTTTTAGCTTCATTAGAGCCACTTTAGCTGCCCTGGCTTCATTTTTCACCCCAGAGCGGCCTAAATAAATAATTTTATTTCAAATGAACATTAGTCCTTCATTAGAATATGGGAACTGTGTTGAACTAATGTTTTTAAAAAAAGATTTTGAAACTTCAATCAATTTTCAGTGACTTACCTTTTTTCACTTTACTCATTTCCTTCCCTAGAAATAATTGATAAAACAATTTAAGCATTTAATATCAACTTATAACAAAAGTATGATTTACAAAAAAAATCTTGTGAGTTGGTGTTATGAAATTAAAAATAATTAGACAGGGGTGCTTCTAGGGGGCATTCATCCGATCACCCTAAACCTAGTATCTAACCTGTGATTTGTTTAAGTCTTTCATCAGAAGAGAGTTCCACCTGCACCTTAGGTAATGCTGTACATTGGTGGTCAACTTGGTGTCTGTGCCTGAATTAGGAGGACAATATGACTTTTAATTAAAACCATAATAATATTTACTGTAACTATAACTTGTGACTATACATGAATCACATGATATGGCATTTGTGTTCTGTCAAAAACTTGCTATCCTACTCCAGTTGAGAGATGCTCGCCAACTCAAGGCTCACCAAAGCAAAGAAGGACAAGGTCCTATATCTGCTTTTTTTACGAGTTAGCACAATACTATTTACACTCATAAGAAAATCTGCTTTTAATAACCTAATATGTACTGTGCTAGGTTCTTACCCAAGGCAGAAATTCAACTTGCAGTGCTCACAGCTGACAGGAAACAATTCTCTGTTTTTACATCCATCAAAGCAGCAAACATGTTTATCATCAACATTTTTATGCAACTTAGTGTCGTCAACCTCTAAAGACTAGGATAAGAAAGAATATCAAATGCAACAGTACTTTGGATAAACATGTGCAAATGCGGCTTGCAGTTCAGTAAAGCATATGAAAATTTGCTGAACACGAGAGAAGCAGAGTGCTTCTCAACACTTATCGAGTATCCATGACTGCCAGTCCCCAAGTGCTTCATAACTATACACACAGCACATCAAAAGGCTTTTTTACTTCTTGTACAAAATGCAAAGTAGAAGTTGTCATTATTTAAAATACAAGTGATATAAAACAGAAAATGTGTGTGCATGCTGTGTCCTCTATAAAGAAGCATCTCGCACCCACAATGAAACAGAACATGGTTTATTACTTTTAATTAACAGTTGTCATTTTTGTAATTAAAATATACACAATCAACTTATTCTTAATGAGCTGTTCCCACCTCAATCCCTTTGCTTCTTCCCTTCTTCCCTTTTGTCTAATTTGAGAGGTCAGTCTTTTAATATCTTTATGAAACTTCATTATGGTAGTGGATAAGAGGGCTGAGTATATAAAGTCTCACTCTTTCGGCAGAAAAATTGATATTTTCATTGGATAACCATGCACAGATAACCCACCTTTTCCTCCTCAGTTTTTGGACATCCATGGGCCAATCTGGACCTGTGCTCCTTGCTTTAATGGAATATATATATATATATATATAGCTAAGTACATTTTATCAATTAATAATAATTATTATAAATATTCACAAATATCACTCCCTATGAGGACCCTTTGACTGGGCTACCTTAAATATTTACTGTACAATGCACAACACAACTCAAATTTTAATTTTCAAGAGGGAAAGGCCTCGAATCAGGAAAGAGAGACAAACTCAACTTATGTAAAGCTTTCCTCCATCTGTAAAACCTGACTAGATTCCAATTTGATCTGTGAGTGCTGTGCCCTGACGCTGATCAGCCTGTTATTTCAGGGTTTGATCTGCGAGTTAGCTATCTCCTGACTTAGATCATGCCAGAGGCTTTTTCAGATTTTTATATAAAAATAATAATTTGAAGGTTTGAATGTATCCACTTACCAAAAAATACCATTACAACTGCTGCATGTGAAGGGCAGAAAATCTAAACAAGTTCAATTTGTCACAAGAGATTAAAATTTAAGCCATAATAGTTATGAGGTGTTCTAATTTCATATTTATAATAATAAAGTAATTTCGTTCGAATTCTCATATATCACTTGTACAAGGGACTATTTATTATTTAGAAGGGGAGGGGAGGGGGGCTGAAATTTTTGCCGTTCAAAAAAAAACAGTAGTTTCCAAATATAATCGGGTGGTCAAAAGTTT
Source organism: Actinia tenebrosa (assembly GCF_029948245.1). Lineage (NCBI taxonomy): Eukaryota > Metazoa > Cnidaria > Anthozoa > Actiniaria > Actiniidae > Actinia > Actinia tenebrosa. Next base: position 3,972,911 of record NW_028292579.1, on the reverse strand, counting down.
TCAGCTTTGCAAAGGGCCCACAAAAGGAAACTTGGAGAAAGTTTATCAACCAATGTTTTCTCTCCAGATCCTTTATATAGTCCTTATTAAAAGAACATCAAATTTTACTCCTTGAATTTTTGTTGATCGACTAAGATTTTTTGATCTGTTAATTATGAAGATCGATTTAAATATTTTTCTAAATAATAGCCTGCATGAAAATAAAAAACCTGTAAAATCTATTATCTATCATCAGTGATACCAATAACCTTAGCTATCGTACCTAGTTGTTTACAAGAAGCCATTTGACACTGGTCACCGAGCTGCGGAAATTCCGCCATCTTTGAAGATCGGCGAACGAAGATGGGCGAGAGAAGACTGGTGCCAATAAGCGCTTGTACTTCCGTCTTATGGCGTGACAGCGTGACAGGAATCAGACTGACTGTTCATCAGCCTCGACAACCCTGCGCATTTTTTCATGTTCTTTTTAGTTTTTGCTCATTAAAAGTGTTATTACCTTTTTGACGTGATTTTTCGACAATTCAAACACAGACACAAAAGGACGTCATTTTGTCCGTCACTTTATAATTTGAGGAGACGTCAAAACTGGACCTCCAAAAATATTTGTTAACACTGTATTTCCTTTTTCCCTCTGGGAAATTAGCTATTAAGTACCAGTCCCTGATTTAATTATGCAAATTATTGTAGACTGTCCCATCCCCCCACATACTCCAACCCTGACCACGTGGAAAAGCTATCACGCTGGTTGCGCTAGAGTTTCTAACCCCAACTTGCGCTAGGGTAGTCGATCACCCCAACTTGTGCTAGGGTTACTAACCCCAACTTGTGCTAGGGTTTCTGACCCCAATTTGTGCTAGGGTTTCTAACCCCAACTTGTGCTAGGGTTTCTAACCCTAACTTGTGCTAGGGTTTCTAACCCCAATTTGTGCTAGGGTTTCTAACCCCAACTTGTGCTAGGGTTTCTAACCCTAACTTGTGCGAGGGTTACTAACCCCAATTTGTGCTAGGGTTTCTAGCCCCAACTTGTGCTAGGGCTTCTAACTCCAACTTGTGCTAGGGTTACTGACCCCAACTTGTGCTAGGGTAACTAACCCCAATTTATGTACGGTAATTTATAGAACTTTTAAGTGTGACGTCACTTAAAATAAATAGTAGTTCTTTACAAAAAATTCTTACTTTTTGCTCATGACAGAACTTGTTGTCCAAAGTCCTAATTTTTTCAAATGAAAATTAGATAATTTTCACTGTATTTTAGCGGGTTTTTTGTAAGCAGATCCGGAAATACGTCACAATTTAACAGCCTGTGTTAGTAGCCGGTGTAAGTATTTTCACTTCCTTCTGGGACCGCCCGTGATTTAGTCTTTTGCGGTCACGCAATGTCGGAAAACTCAAGTTTCACGAAGATCCCACGAAAATCGCACGAAGATTCTCGTTGAAGTAACGCCTGTCCAAAAATGTTCGTGCCATGCAGCGGGGAGCAAGGCTTCCCAAATTGGGCTGAATTTTCACTTATTTTGGTAAGAAAATGGTTAGAATTTTACTCTTCATATAAAATTAACCTACTGGTTTGAATTTATTTTTATTTGGCGTTAAACATGTACCAAAAATTGCCATAATGTAGCTGAATTTTCGTTCAAAAATATGTCGACTCATGGTCCAAAAGTTGGTCTCAAAAAAGCAAAGTTTCAAACTTATTATAAGAGTTTGTGTTGCTTGACAATGATTCTTTTGAAATAGTGCTTTGAAAGTTTACTTTTAATTCCTAATAGTTTACTCGTGTATATGGTTTTGAGCAGAAAGTTAGGTATGAACCCTTACTGTACATTAAACCACAAGCAGAAAACTTATTTTTGAAAAACCTAATTTTGCATCTTGGTCTCGCTTTTTTTAAGTCTATGGATAAATCTATTATTGCCACAAATTGCAAAGTTCTGTATTGTGTATGCAAAAATTTCATAACTTTGAAAGGGAAAGTTTTTATTTTTGGTTATTGTAAACGTTTTTTATAACCTAAATTTTTCTTATAATTTAATAGTAACTATGGCTATGGAAATATTTATTTAATTAACTATTTTTGAAAATTTTATCTTCAGCCAGCTGTTTCCATAGGGAATGTTGGGCAGCTAGCTATTGATTTAGTGGTTTCAGCATTATCAAGCCGTTATCTCATTGGCTATCTTCATGATGCTAGTATACTTCCTGTTGCTGGTAATGATGCCTTTGCAAAACCTGGTCATGAGTGTGGACAGCTTAATACAAGTGCTGAAGGTATGTATTATTTTGTTTATATCATATAAATAAATATTATAATTTATTATGCATTTCCTCCCTATCTCATCTTTGATTTTATGGAACCATGTTTATCCTCTACAGCTTTGAAAGATAACACTGCCTCAGTCTTGATAATTTATGATATCTTATTCAATAATTGCTTTCTACAAGGGCAGATTTAGGTAATTTCAGGGGGGGGGGGGTTGTGAGACAGTCTTGACAAAACAGTGGCATAGACACAGTGAATTAGGCAATAGAGCAACAGCAGCATTCTTTTGTTCTTTAGAATAAAATACACTCTATTTCTTTCAAAATTTACACACAGTTTGGATTTTCACCTAGTTATATTTTTCACAAATGCCTTTTCTCACAAGTCATTTTGCACAACAATGACCATTTTATTCCTGAGTGATAACTAAAGCCTGACTTTGGTCTTTCAGTGTACAAAAGTGATGAACAAAAACTTATTATTATACAACAAAGAGCTCCAATAAATAAGGTACAGTCAATCAAGAATTTACCTATAGGCTTATTACATGCTGTATTTAACAAACAAAACAACTTTTTCTGTGATGTGTTTTTTTCTGTGTTAGACTTTGGACTTTTTTTAATTATTTACATACTTATTTATGGGAGTTACATAAAACATTAAAAATAATAAAATAGTTATATAAACAAAGAAATAGTAAGTCAATTACAGAAGCGGCCCTCTATAATATTTCCCGAAATACGCTTTTCACACTGCAATTACTGTTAAGCAGTCACCTGATGTTTTCCCAGGGATGACCGCTTAATAGAGGTTCGACTGTACATCAATAAATAAAAATATTAAAGGTTTGTGTGGTTGTTGCAAAAATTAAGACTTTCGAGTCGACATCAACCCACAGGAATAATTTCCTACAACGGGGTTGTTGGTAGTTTTTAAATTTTAATGCCTTTTATTTAGTAATTGTTGAACATTGAGATTTTGATTATAACCTTTTCTTTTTATTTATCACTGTCTATATCAGGGTTATCAAGCATTGTACTGCAGGAAGATGATTGAGTGGATCAAGAGCTGTGGTTTTCACAGAGTCATTCTATTATCCAGTATCAGTGCTACTGAAAGAGTTGATTCCCAAATGCAGGGGTATGTGATATATGTTGTCATAAGATTAACTTAATGGAATCATGTTTAACATAACCATAGTTAATCCCATTGTCCTAACATTATGATTGATATATCATTTCTAGATCTCCACTTCAGTATTTAGTATCCAAAGCATCAGAAGGATTAGTGAAGAGTTTTGATAATTTATCCTGGACAAGACTGGAAAAGAAACCCACATATCCTGATATTGACCAAGGTACTTAGGCCCCGTCCACATGTATCCGGATATTTTTGTATCTGCAAATTTTTTTTTGCAGATACGGGTTGTGTCCAAACGTGTCCGCAAATTTTTGTGTCCGTATCTGCAAATTTTACAAAAACGGATACGTGTGGATGGTGAAAACGATTCAAATACGCTGCATGTGGACGCAAACATTTTCGTATCCACAAAAAATAATTTGCGGATACAAAAATTTCCGGATACATGTGGACGGGGCCTTAGTAACAGAACTAGTATATTAACATATTAACAGTACACTTAATTCTTTTCTCACGAGAATAAAGCATGGCTGCCATATGATATGGGTCCCATCGTATTACACATATTGGTCCACCATTTTCGCTCTTCCCTTAGGAATCTTCCATTTCTGTTAACAAGTTAAATGAATGAATTAAAGAAAGATTGAATTGAAATACCTTATAAGACAGCTACACCAACCAAGTCCAACAAGACAAATATTCATATAAATTATATGCTGTATGCATATAAAAATTTTGAAATGTTTCCGTTATTTTTTATTATCAAGGTAACAAAGATGAAGAATATGCATACTTTATTCCTGGAGGAGGCATCACAAAAAGAATGTTTGATTTGTGGTAAGGATTACTAACATATAGTAAAATACATAAGCTTTAGTGTAATAAAAGTAGATTTTTTATATTTGTTCACAAACACAGTTTTTTAATTGAGTAACCCCTACAGACATTGCTATGTGTCTTGTCTTTTATTTTCTTGGTTTCACTGTAGTTTGTTGAATTGATGGTTTTCACGGCGGCCATGTTGGAGGAACTTAACAAAAGAACTATCAATGAATTCTTTTGTTATATCCTCCAACATGGCCACCGTGTCTTTTGTTATTTAATTCTCTTGGGAATGGTTGAAAACCATCAATCGTGAACTAATCTGAAATATCACTGGACCAGATGATATTTATACCAATTATCGCTACAAACTATATTATTAGCAACCTCTGTATGTCCCATTAATTTTTACTAATGCTTGTATATTTTTATTCCTATTTTGTTTCAGTAACAACAAGGATATCCCTTTAACTGTTCTACTTACGTTCTGCTCTGAGGGTGATAATATATCTGATGCAGTTAGGTTATTTTATTACCTGAATGAATGGCTCACCATCATTGATAAAGAAAAGGTATAAAACAATAGAAATAAACAAATGAGTTCTGAATTCTGAATTCTGAAAATTGTTTTTCTCATTTTCAAGGTGGTTGATTTATGTTATAAATATTTAAACTTTTCAGGTAGAATCAAAGTTAGCAGGAAAACCAAGTAAGTGACTTTCCTTGGAAGATTAGAGATGAGAAACTTTATAGAAGATAATGTTGCATGGGTTTCCTGTGGAATAGCCTTGTGTAGGGCTACTTGCATGGGTACCCTGTGGAATGGTCTTACAGAAGGCTTATTGCATGGGCTCCCTTTGGAATGGTCTTGTAGAAGGCTAGTTGCAAGGGATCCCTGTGGAATAGGATTTTGGATGGCAAGTTGCATGGGTCCCCTGTGCAATGGTCTTGTTTGGAAGGCTAATTGAATGGGTACCCTGTGGAATGGTCTTGTTGAAATCTAGTTGCATGGGTACCCTGTGGAAGGCTCTAGTGGAAGGCTATTTGAATGGTTTCCCTGTGGAATGGGCTTTTGAAAGGCTAGTTACATGGGCACCCTGTGGAATTCACCATTTTCCATACATCGGTTCACTGGTCAAACAAAGCATTCAGTTGAGGTTGCAAGGTTAAAATTTGAATAATCCTTTGAAAGTACCTTGGCACCTTGCTTGGTGTTTGACCAGTGAACCAATGTATGGAAAATGGTGAATGGTCTTGTGGAGATCGTGGAAGACTAGTTGCATGGGTACCCTGTGAAATACTGTTGTGGAAGTGTCTTAGCTGAAAAGGGTCGGTAACTAATGACATACTTTTACTTCTAGGTGATTTTATTATTCCATCTTCTTGGTCATTAATGTTTGGATCTCCTCTAGCGCCAGTGCCACTCTTCTAATTCTTGTCAACTAACTTCAAATTGTCTGCATGCAGTGTTAGCCACATAATTGCTGTGTGCTAAGCAGGCCAGTAAAACACAGTCCTCAGACCATGCTATTTTGAGCACTGTAGTAAAGAAGATGAAGCTGTTCAAAATTTTGTTTTTAATTGGCTAGACTACCATCATATGGTACACAAAATGGTTGGATACATGACTGGAAGAGTGTTAGTAGTGCAGTTGTAAAGTTCAAGATTCACATGTGTTAGGAAGAGTTTGGTAGGTCTTGCAGAGAAGTGGTAAGTTTATTATACATAAAGTAGCTAAGTCCTATACTAATAGTAGGTAGTTGCAATAATTCATGTTAGCTATTTAGTGGTATATATTTTGATATGTTATGTTAATAGTAAAGCTTTGACCAGGACAACCTGTCTTTATTGAACTGTTAAGCAGAACAGTTGCCTTTTAAGGATGAAACATTACTATCTTTTTAAGCTGGCAACCTTGACAACTTCAAGTTTAAAAAAAAAAAATTAAATGTATCACTAGAACTGTGAGAATCATAAAACCGGTTCAAAGATCACACAAAGAATTACAGTAGTCAGTTCTTGAGAGTTCATTGAATATGGGATCATAATTATAGATCTATTACTGTATGACATGTAGCAGGTGCAAGGAGCTCATGAAGCAATAAGTAGAGCACACCATTATCACTACTAATATGCTACTTAACCACCACTATAAATACTACTGCAAAAAGTACCAGTACATACTAAAAACACCACAATCACTTCCATCATAACTCAAGCCGCTTCTGCCACTGCCATCACCGTTGCAACTTTTACCACTACCACCAACACTGCAACTTTTTCCATTACTACTCCATGCACAACCAAGGTGCTGTCTGCCACCACAATCATCATCATGAAATGAGAATAGTTCCGTATTCAGAATAATATTGTATTTCCCTCATCCACTTTCCTATTCCCACAACCCCAAGTTTAACACTTCGTGATTTATTGATGCAAATCTGAGTAATACTTTACACAATTATGTATTAAAGTCATATTATTTTTTTCCAATTAAGCTAGTACCGTAAACAGAAATATATATATAATCTGAAATGCCTGGAATATAATTCTGTATTTCTAAGTATAACTTTGGAAAACAAACACTAACTATAAAATTGAATATGGATTTAAAAAGTTGATTCTAATAATATAAACAATAAACTGTAAAATAAATAGTTCATTCGCTCAAAAATATATTTCCCAAAATATTGGTGAGATAATTTAGTAGCAATGGGAAATTGTGGTTTCAAAGGTGTCTCAAGTGAAAGATGGGTTATAGAAGGTATGGTTCATAGTTTGCTAAACATTCATCATTAAACTTGATTCAAAATAATTCAGAATAATGCAGGAATCTGCCGTAAGGGTAGACCTTTTTCAAATTTTGTAAAAGTAATAAATGATATGCTCTATGCCTATAGACTCATTTATTCAGAGTTAGCCTCGTCTCAGCATCAAAATATTCACTATTACCAATGGTTAAGTAAATGATTAACAACCTCAACAACATAAAAACGTTAAAATCTCATGGACCTACACTGGAACACACGAATATTTTATACAAAAATGAGGCTAACCCAAGAAAGTAGATAATTTGGAACACTATTATGGTTTTCAAATTGTTACAAGTTACACAGTAACAAGTGCAATAGAAGCTTTTGAAGTAACTGGCTTCAGAAATTGATTTAGAAGATAAGCTCCTCCAAAAATGTCAAAACTGTTGAATGAATTGGTGAAGTTATCAAACATGTTAAAAGACATTTAGTAATCCAGCAATAATTGTCAAATGTTAGCTCTTCTGAGCCAGATTCTTTTCATGTTTGACCTTCGTAATTCTCAAACTCATTAATATTAATTTATTATTAATGAGGGCAGAACAAAGTAAATCACTTTAAATACCATGATGTAGTTTGGATGAGTTGAACCTTTTTACAATATGTAATTGCTTTACAAAATGAGTCTTTGCCAAGCATGCAATATTCATAAACCCTTAACAAAATAGTAAAGTACAAACACAAAAAGCTCGCAAAATCTTGCATTAATTACCTCTAATAAAACAATAGAAATCAATATAATTAGCATAATTTAGCACTTTTAGTACTATTTAGGTTGCACTCTTAGTGTTTGCATTCTAGAATACAAACACTAAAAGTGTGCAACACTTTGCACTATTTAATAGTAAATAGTGCTAATTAAACAATAGAAAACAATAGGATTAGCATAATTTAGCAGTATTTAGTAGTATTTATGTTGCACACTTATAGTGTTTGTACTCTATCATCCCATGTAAAAACAAACAAGAATATATCAAATAATATGCCATATGTACAAATTCTTCAATGGCTGTCCAGATAGCAAGTCATTGGTGTCAAATTATTAGAAATAGACTTGACTGATGCATCATAGTTTCTGTCCTATACCAAAACGATATGTCAACTTGAACAAACTTGATATGGCGCTTTGAAATAGTGGTCAAATGATCTTGGCCTTGCTAGTACTTCAACTGTTTTGATCTCTATCAAAATTGAGCATGGCCATCCCCACCCCCACCCCCTCCCTCCCTTTTAGTCTCATTTATAAACTACAAATTGAATGCAAGTGTTGCTTTTGGGGACATTACTGATCCAGTTTCTCGAGTTTTGGAGTCTTGAATGTGGTGGGTAAAAAAGGCTATAAAATCGTTTAGGACATGCAGCAATTACAACACCTTTCGTTGATGTGTCTCCCAGCTGCTGTCATGAATTCGATCAAGTTTATCATTCTTTACTAGAAAATTAGGGCTTCTTGCAAAAACATAGTTGTCAAAACAAGATTTTCTTTCCTTTATGCTTATTCATCTGGCAACCGTTGACATTATGCTTCCAGGATCCACTATGTATGTACTCCATCGAATTTTAAACGGTAGCCTAGAAAGACAAACCATAATTACAATCAACTTTCGTTAGCAAAACTAGACTGTTCCATCTCACTCCCAGTCTTGCCTTTTCTTTTCAAATCAGTCCAGACAATCTTATACCCTGTGTTATATCAGTTCAATGGAGCAAGTTCCAAACTTGCCACGTGAGCAGGTTAATTTAATGTCAGGCTAAGATAAGAAAAGTTTGCCTGGATGAATACAGGGATCTGGCAAGAAGAGGCAGCGGCGATAGCGCTAACACGTTTTCCTCTTGTATGATAAAATGTTGAAGATGGGTGATAGCAATGACACTCTTCTTTCTTAGGGATTATCGTAGTCTCCTAGGCACCCGGGGGGTACTCTTGCCCGTTTAGGGTAGGGATGTGCCGCTGAGCCTACTGAACACTGACCCTGTTCCAGAGTAAAATCGCTGAAATTCATACCCTGTTCCAGAGCAAGATCGCTGAAAATCATACTCTGTTTCGTTATTGCAAAAATGGATACCCTGTTCCAGAGAGGAGAGAGCATGATTTCATATACCCTGTTCCAGAGCGAGCGTGATTTTATATACCCTGTTCCAGAGTAGAATCGCTGAAAACTATACCCTGTTTGGCGGCACGTAGCCGTATAGCGAATAAAGGGGAGTTCCCCCACCCCCGGGCCTAGACAGCCGCTATTAGTGTCGAACTTAGGGGGTGAGCGTTGCATGACGACATTAATAGCGGCTGCAGAGGAAACTAGGCCTACCACTACTATTTAGGGTGCTCCTATCGTTTACTTATTTTTTCAAAGTCTTTACTGCACATGAGATTTTTAAAATATATTAAACTCCAATACTCACTACAGTTTAGACGTTTTTCCATATTTGGTGCCATGCATTGACCCCCCACGTGACCCAGGCTACCACAGTTATAACATGATAAACGACATCCATTAGGTGTTGTAGTCTTAAAAGGAACAAAGCCATTGTATTTGGCCTGGAATGGAGACAAGATGAATTGGTTAGTTTGGAATACCACGCTCATTTAGACCCGAATTTCAAGAATGTACATTTCCGCATTTGAAATGCACATTATTTGCGGTGCTTTTTTCCACGGGGTCCCTTTGGGGAAAAAACCCGCAACGCTTTGCGGAGGAGTATCAACGTACAAAATACCATAAGTCTTTTCATGATGTTTGGATCTATAGACCATTGCAGCACTTCGGAATGCAGCTCAATTTGAATTAACGATAGGTTTCCAATTCGAAGGAGATCGAACTTCTTTTGTATTGTCCTCCAAATTGAGCTCCTTAGACGTCACACGCAAGGGGTCTATTCACGACATTTCCAGAAAGCTAGTCTCAAGTGAGTAATGTTAAATTCCATCCTTAAATATTCACCTGTGGACAGGAGTCTCGGAAAAATATCGCTGTCGCTTTCATTCATTCCTCTCACAAAATCAGTGGCGGAACCGTAACTACCGAAGAGGCACCTTTGATCTTTATTTTTATTCCTGACATTTACAGATTACAACTACTCTAAAACAATATCTAGCATGTTTACCTGTGGATAGGATTCAGAAAGAATATCACTGCCACACTCGCTGGCACTGTCGCTTTCACTCATTCCTCTCACGAAGTCAGTGTCGGAGCAGTAACCACCACAGGGGTACCCATTGCCATTGAAGGATGAAGAAGTTGATATGACAGGTGCGTGGTACGACGAGGGAGAAACAGGAAGAACGTCCAGGACTCTTAGCCCGTCTGAACTGAAACAACCCCTCTTTCTATCAATTGGGAAAAGTAGATAAAAATATATAAATCGTTCTTGTTTTTCAAGGGGAGCACCGCAAAAGCAAGTGGCTAACAAATACGTGACTCTTGTTCCACCATGGCATTGGAGTTAATAGTTAATTTTTGTGATGAGAGGGAAAATCATCCTGCGTGTCTGAGTGGAACCCAGACAGATATGATAGCTTCTCAGGATATCTTAATTGTGGCAGAAGAAACATCGTTCATTCTTTTAGATCTTTAATTACGTACCTTAGTATTTCTAAGTTGACTCGAAGTTTACGTCTTGCGCCAATTGTCATTCCGAGTTTTTCAAACTCTTTATCACTGAGCTTTAAAATCTGTTAAGAGAAGAAGAAGGTCATGGTAAGAGAATTTCATCTGTACGAATTGCATAAGAAAGGGTCAGTCAATTGGGGGCTTTAGTCTGAAAGCTTTGCTTTGTCCTTTAGTCTTTGTACTTTTAACCCAAAGTTCATGGTTGTGGCTGGCCACAGGCAAGTTTTGCTTATACAATAGGTGTTATCATAGAAACCAGCACTGACTGCAAAGCTGGAAACAGCTTGGCTGAGATCGATCGTGGCGACTGATTAGCCATGAGCTTGTTCGGCTCGTGTCTCTATAGCGACAAGCAAGGCTCGGGTCTATGTTTCCCTTATTTCAACTAAACCTTTTTGTATAGTCGTAACTGGACACAAATGAAATCGGTACTACATACCTCGTTGAACGTCTTTCCTTTGAATGTCTCGGAGTACTTATGTAACCTCAAGTTCTTCAGCCAGTCTTGTACCGTTAGTGAACAGGCAGGTGTACGGAAGGTCCAACTGCCGGTGCTTGAACGACGATTAAATGAATGGGAATATGATGGGAACATGGGGGATGATTCAATGGGAGTTGCGACGGGTGCACTGATTGATGAACGAACAACAAATGGATGTAAAGGCATGAAGGTGTTGGTAATACTCGAAGAAGCGTTAAGTGATGAATGAGAGTTTTGAAGGCCAGGATTGGAGAAGTTCAAGTTGTTGTTTTGTGAGGTATATAGAAAAGTGGAGTTGATGGGGTAGAGATTGGTGTTGGATGCTTGTGTAGTGGTTATTACTGGACCTGTTGAAGACATGAGAAGTGAGCTAATCAGGAAGAAGTTGCTGATGGTCCGAAGGCTGTCTACATGATCTAAATCTCAATATACATATGAACACAAGTGCCAGAAACAACAGCAATAGATGAAACTACGACCAAGGTAACCGTGGCAACAACAACAGCAACAACAACAGCAACTAAAGCCAAAGCATCAACAGCAGAAGCAATAACTTAAGCAGAAGCATCAACAGTAGTGACGACAGCAGCAGCAACAACTACAGCAGCTGCAATAGTTGAAGCAGAAGTATCAAAATCAAGGACAGCACCTTATAGCAGTAGCTGTGAGGTCAATGACCAAAATGGTCGTGGTAGTAGCAGCATAAAAAGTAAGAATTGGAAAAAGAAACAGAGAAAAAATTTTGAATATCCCTCCTAAGTAATTGTTTTTATGCATGTTGTTTTAGGACATTATGCTTGACTATTGGTGAGTTTGCATAGTCAAACATGAAGAAGTTGTATGCAAAATTAGTGATACTGATAATTGCAGATTCAACTTCCATTTTTATTATTATTATTAAATGGTGATCAGAAATATAAGAATACAAAGGTGTAATAATTACAGTGTTCGCAAAGATTTAAAAATCTCTCTCTTATGATACTACATGCAAATGCCTCACACTAATTCAACATTGAAGAAATAGAAAACGCGCGCGCGTGCTGTGTGCAGTTATAAAGCACACGGGGGTTGGCAGAACACGAGAGAAGTGTTAGGAGAAGCACGACCTGTTACGGAGTGCTTCTCGACACTTCTCGAGTGTTCTGCCAATCCCCAAGTGCTTCATAACTGCACACAGCACAGCAAGCAAGTTTTTTATTTCTTTTATAAAATACAAATTACAACAACCGTTATTTTGGATAGGAATGACGCAACTGAAAGTGCGTGCGCGTGCTGCCTGCCGTGCACTCATAAAGCATGCGCTCCCAACCAATCAGAACGCGAGTTTTATAACAGTTATTTTATAATTATTCTTAAATAACCTATAAAAAGAAACAGTTAAAGAAACCACTCATTTAAAGCCACAAAACCATCCTTAGAAATCCTGGGTTTCAAAGCCGAGGTGGTGGAAAGAATGTAGTATCCCATTTTAACATTTATATTCATTCATCCAAAGGTCAAGACTACCGCATTCTTTCCTTCGTGACTCGTTTTTCAAATTGATACGTTTGCATGGTGGCGTCATTTGACTCCCACTACCAAAATGCTACACGAATTTTCTTTCTTATTCAAATATACATTCCCTCGTGAGAATAGTAAGGCAATTGGTGCTTATTAACTGCACAGAAGAAAGTGTGCAAGGGAGTCTGGTAGTAGAGGTCAATGACGCCATCATGCAAACGTCCTATTGCATTTGAATTTCAACATTCTTTTTGTTTCTTCACTGGGAACAACGTGAGGCTAGAATATGATGTGAACCCGTATCCAATTGAACCTGTATGCACCTATATTTGTATATCCCATGCAGTATTTCAATTTACCAAATCTATTAAAAAATTTCACATCTAATTTAGAAACTGTTAGCCGCCCTAATAGACCTTTTCGCCTTGGGCCTAATGTTCTCCCAGGGCCCGGTGGTACGAGGCCTGGATAGCGCTATCCGGCGGATAAATCCTATCCAGTGGATAAATTTATTGGATAACAGCATCGACTTATCCGCTGGACAAGATTTATCCGCCGGATAGCGCTATCCAGGCTTCGTACAACCGGGCTCTTGAGAATAAGATTGGTCGTTTGATTTGTATCCATATTCGTGTGTCTTCTCGTGCGTAACCGTTAAACAAAGAAATAATAATCTAGAGAATGACAGTTACGTAGTTTGAAATCGAAAAACAATTTGCCCAAGGAGAAGAGGTGTATTAAGAAAGACAAAGGAAACGCTCCAAACTAGTGCTCATTTCCCTTTGTTAGACTTTGAATGGAATGATTCAATTTCGATTTTAAAAATTGTTATTTAAGGTTGCATGTGAGTAAAACGCCTGGAATGAAAATCTTATAAAAATGTAAGAACTAGTACAACTGGCATATACTTTATCACGGGACAATTCTAAGCTGAACACCTCACTAAGTAAAGAAAGTCCCAAACAATATTAAAAATCTATTTATAACAACGATCGATATATCTGAGAATATTAGCATTTAGAAGTTCAAAAGCACTACGTACCGACTGGGGGCGATACAGACGAGGTCGACTTTTGCAAAGAGTTCAGTTTAATTATGCCATTTTTGCCCTCCATATAGTTGGTCACGGAAACCACTGTGTCGAGATCAGTTAGCTTGTCTTCAGCAGCAATGTCGCCTGTAAAGATAAATGGACTCCTGATTATCCTGATTATCAATTAATGAAAATCGTCCTCTACTTGTTTTTGAGAGGGTAACTCTTAATAGGAAGTGGCTAACGAACCTCTGTTTCTCGTTACATGAGCGAGTTCGAATTTAGAAGTTGATTTTCGTAAAGAAAAAGAAGAGAAGAGAGAAGAAGAGAGACAGAAGGAAAACCGGAGAAGACAGAAAAAAACCCTCTTGGCATAAGAAAGAACAATCAAGCAATTTTCCTCACAAATGTGATGGCAAGTCTGTGGAAGGAATCCATTAAGAGGAACAGTTAGCAGTGCACACCACCCACCACCCTATTCAAGATAGGTGGATGATATAGAGGATTCACCTCCGTCTAGTTTCTGGTGTTATGATTAAGGTAACTTACCATTCATTGATGAGGTGATGTAGTTATCGTTATAGTCTACAATTTCGCTCCAATCAAGTGATTTCCCTGAATCCTCTTGTTTTAACGTCTCTATTATATTGTCAAGTTCTTTCTGTTTTTCCTTGTCGATTATTTGTTCCGAATTCTCCACAGTTTGCTTTGTTGTCGAGTCTGAGACTCCTTTTTCGCCTGATGAAGGGTTTTTTTCGATTTCTGTTGAGGTTGTTTCGCTTGGTTTGTTATCGTTCGATTTGGTGTCGTTTTGTTTGTTGTTTTTGAGTGAATCCTGTTTCGCCTTTGCTTTCTCCTCCTTTTTGGCGCTTTTGGACTTCTTTTCGCGGTTTTTTGACTTTTCGTTGTTATGGAAGAAATTTAAAACATGTTCACAGCCACGAACAAACTTTGGTAGCGAGGCGAACAAGCTGAAAGAAAAATATACGGATAAATGATTCTATCATTTCTATTATTATTATCATTGTATCACTCATCATCATCGAATGATCATGCTCGTTATCATCACCATCACCATCACCTCTATCATCAACAACGGCTTATCACTACCACTACATCACTACATCACTACCAACACACCACTACCACTACCACTACACCACTACACCACTACCACACCACTACCACTACCACTACCACTACACCACTACCACTACCACTACCACACTACCACTACACCACTACCACTACACCACTACCACTACACCACTACCACTACACCACTACCACTACCCACTACCACTACCACTACCACTATCATCATAATCATCATCTAGATTACTAATACTAATAACCTACCACCATTCTCGTGTTCAGCCTTCATTACCACACTAATCAGCCCTACATCTCATAATTGCTTACTCGCACACCGTCATCTACACTGTCATTTCCAACAACATATCCTGCACAACCATCACCATCGTCATCAATATCACTATAAATACATTAGTATACGTCATTATTACTCCATAGCACCATCAATGCGCCACCATCAATATCATCATCAGCACCATCCGTGGTCATTACTACTCCATAGCACCATCAATGCACCACCATCAATATCATCATCAGCACCATCCGTGGTCATTATTACTCCATAGCACCATCAATGCATCACCATCAATATCATCATCAGCATCATCCGTGGTCATTATTACTCCATAGCACCATTAATGCACCACCATCAATATCATCATCAGCATCATCCGTGGTCATTATTACTCCATAGCACCATCAATATCATCATCAGCATCATCCGTGATCATTATTACTCCATAGCACCATCAAAGCACAACCATCAATATCATCATCAGCATCATCCGTGGTCATTATTACTCCATAGCACCATCAATGCACCACCATCAATATCATCATCAGCATCATCCGTGGTCACCACCACTATCATTACCTCTTTTTGGGGAAAAAGCGTCAGTAACAAATTGGTTCAAAACATACCGTGCATAGTCACCAATGTCAGGGATTGGTGTTCGTTCTCCTTTGTGTTCAGCCTTGTTAAAAATTCTTATTCTTCCTGTAACAGCCAATATTCATATTATTAGCACCAAGAAAACCTATTATTATTACATTTCGCTCGTCCCTTAGATTACCTGGTAGGAATGGAAGTTTCCAGGGCTGACCATTTTCATCGACTTTGTTTGGATACATCTTGCGAAGCTAGTACACAAGACAAACACAACACCATGGTAGTTAGTAAGTGCACGTGCCTTGCAACCATTTCAAAGAAACTCTGTGTGCTCTTTCAGAGCTAGAAGCCCCATTCTGTAAAGTGTGGCGGAGTAGTTTTTCATTCTTTCTAGCTTACGTAAACATGAGATATTCGCACCCAATGTAGGCCAGAATGCTCTATTTTTGCTATCTATCTTAGTGCAGACCTATTTTCTGACATCAATAAAGACGTAACCATGAAAACTCCATCCATCAAAGAGCACTTACTTTGCATTGAAAATCAAACATTTCTTCATACGATCTGTGAATTTTATCATTCGCATCATCAGACCAAGTGACCTATGGTTAAGAAAGAAAAGGCAGTAATAAGACTTTCTTCAAAAGAAATAAGTTAACAAGATGTTCATGGTGCAATAATAGACGTTTCGTGTATAACTTTTTTAGAACATTTTCAAGAAGATAGTAAGAACGCATCGCAAACTTTTGGCAGACTTTAGGCAACAGCAATAGCAACAACAACAACAGCATCGACAACAGCAGCGCAGCAACAACATGTGAACAGCAGCAGCAAACAACACGAACAGCAGCACCAAAAACAACCCCAGCAACACAACCACCACGATCAACAACAGCAGCAGCAACATGTGAACAGCAGCAGCAAACGACGAGCCGCAGCAACAAAAACGACGATAACCCCATCAACACCATCACCAACAACAACAACAAACCCACTATCAACAGCAGCAAAAATAACAACCCCTCCCAACACCACCATCAACAGTAGCAACAACAACAACCCCACCAACATCGCCATCAGCAGCAACAACAACAACACCACCACCACTACGAATAATATTCATTTAAATGAGCAAAAAGCATGACAAAACAAAAATCCAAAAATGCTTTTGTATTAGTTATCACATTCGAGAAACAAAGCGAATCTTTTCGGGATGTTAGCATTTTGCTAGAATAAAAGGCTATTGATATGATAAAGTCAAGAGGGAAAATAAAGCTATGATAGGATTTGTACTTACTTCAATGACGTACTCATAATCTTCTTTTTTCTTTGACTCGTGCTTTTGTTTGGTTTCTCCTTTCTTTTGAATATTTAATACCTTGATTTCTTTAACATAAACTGTAAAATAGAAAGATGGCGATTATTTATTTATTAAATTTTCAGATTAAAAGAGTCGTAGTCGTAATTTTCGTAGCTATCGTGGAGAGAGCGAACAAATGGATGGGTAAATGAGTGGAAGATTTTAAATGGGATAGAAAATACAACAACGATATTTATAATATAGATTGACTTAAAATATGTTTTACAAATATGCATTCATTAAAAGAACATAAGGTACTGGCCCTAACAAACAAATAATAAGTTAAAAAAGAGATGGGGGGAAAATCCATGAAATCTCAAAGAATAATGGAAAATATGGAAAGAACGATTGAGGAACATAAAAAGGAAGGAAAAAAAGGAAAGCAAAAGTAAAAGAGTAAATATAAGAAGATTGAAAAGGAAAGGATTGGAAAGAAAGGAAAAGAAAAGAAACGATGAGGAATGGAAAATGGAAAAAAAAGGAAAACAAAATATTGAAGGAAAGGAAAAGAGGAAGCCTTACGAAGAGGCAAGGCAAGACAATGGAAGTGAAGGGAGCGAAAGGGAGTCGATCGACAGAAAGATCTTTCAAACAGAGCTTCGGGCGAAATAGTCTAGTCTAGAAAAAAAGGATAGCGAGGAAACAAACAGATAATCAAGAAGAAACAGGAAGACAGTCTTATCCCTCAGTAATCGATACAACTAATCATTGCAATGGTTTTGCGACATCTAATGAATATTAAACAGTGGGGCAGTTTGTTTTATGGATAAATAATCGTTGATTGTCTATACAAAGATTACTTGAGTTGGCTAAGAATGTTCGAGAAGGTTTCAATATTTGGCGTCATTTTTTTATGATGAGATTTAAATGTTTTCTTGTCTTTCGTTACTTAAATGAGCTTTAAATTGCCGACAGAGGTTATTCTATGGCATTTGGATCCACTTTACATCCTTCTTTCTGAGCAAATCGATTAAGTTTATTGTAGTAGAATGTTCTAGGTCAGCCGGCTTTCGATGTCGTTGTTCCAGTTTGTACCTTCTTTCTTCCAGTCATGTTCCTGCCTTTTTTATTTCAACTCAGTAACTTTACTCTTCTTTCCCTTTCACAGATGCGACCGTTTTCGGACGTTTTTGCTATAGTAAATGGCTGACTCAAATTCCTCTTACATTGGTTTGTTAGAAGGAGCGGTAAAGGACTTTTACATCCTTGAGGGATGATACAAAGGAGGTCAGGTGTAATCGGAGGAAAATATATAATCCTGATCCGGCGCCCTTAAGTCCACTAGGATGGCTTTTTTTAACTTGCTTTTTGTCCATATTTTAGTGTAATGCGCGCAATTGAGCTCCAGATATTCTGCTCATTCAAGACGAATTTGTCCGATCAAATACAATCTTCGTGGTCTTGTTTTTGACATCTGCTATGGAAGACGAACGCAAGTCGTTCTTCCATGCAATGAGTGGATCATGTTTTAACTTGACCCTTTCTGTGGAGGTGGTAGATTCAAGTCATTTGACAGTTTTTTCTGGGTTATGTGGGTTCATATTGTGGGGTCATATGCTTCATGCGAGATTATCGCCGCTATACCCCTGTGTACTTCCTGTCCTCCCGAGGCGATCGGTGCTGATGAACGCCGACGACGTCCAAGAAATTGCTGATATCATGAAGAAATGAGGAATCCAAGTAATTTGATTACACTTCCAGCACAGCATACACGCTGGGCACTTAACGAAAATTCATTTCTCACGCGCGACATAGTAGACAGCGATGTCTACATACGACGCCCCCCCACCCCCCCCCCCCCCCCCACCTCCCACAAAAAAGTGGTTATTTTTTAAAGTCACAACTATTCTGTCATTTTTATCAGAATTTTAAATAGCTTCTTTTCCACGTTAATTGTTTGTTGTTTAGTTTTTCGTTTAAATAATGCACTCATGCAAAAAAAAAAAAAACACTCGAAAACCGGAAGTCAAATTGAGCGGAAGTTAGATTTAATTTATAACGGAAGTAAAGTACATCACAACAAACCAAGCAATCTCAAGCAATATTTAAAAAGTGTATTGAAATCGTTTACATATTTTTCGTTACAATAACTCATAGTAACATAATGGGTATCCACTCTCACAGCACCCTGTCAGACGTGAGGAATTTTTGAATTTTTTCAAGAAAATTTCAAGAATATTCCCTATTGCACCCCAAGGAGCTCTCTGCTGGAAAACAATCAAATTTTTTCTGATGTAGATGATAATAAGCATATGGGCAATAGATGTCATAGTGTATCTCTGCTATCTATTCCTATATCTTAATTAAATTAGAATTAGATTTCAAATTCTTACCATTTTTAGCGAAAGCTGGGTTTGTTATTCAGAAATTGTTGTTTTATACTTTTCTAGAAAGTGATTAGTGCTAACAGGTTTAAGTCAAATCAGGAAGGTATCACGATAGAGTGTGTCTAGATCAAACAAAGTGTCATATAGACAGACAGAACATACTAGAATGATAACTTTAACTATTCTACTAAAAACTATCAAAATATTACAGTTATGATACAAAGATCAAAGAACTATTAACTAGCTCTGAAGTTAACACAACTTGCACTGCTTCATATAAAATAAGTGTCATTCACAAATGGAGATTCTTTTTTTTTAGGAAGTTTGTCTTTGTTCACAGTTGGAGACATCATTTATAGTTGATCAATCTGCAGGATCACATGTTCAATTAGAAACTAATCCTCTAATTCCTTAATGTACACAAATTCCATATGTTAACCAGTTGTAAACATTTTTAATTCTATTGACTGTTTGTTTTAAAATTGTAGACTTTTGAGATATTGTAGAGTTACAAACCAAGGGCTGAGATGTGAGAATATACCATTAGAAACAGCCTTATATAGAAGAAGCAATGAAAAGTGTTGCAAGGTATTCATACCTCTGACCCTGCTGAAATCTGTACAGATGGAATTACACGTTGAAGAGGTTGTTAACAGAGACATATAGAAACACTACATTGGTGTAACTTGGTGCAGCAGGATAAGCACTAGATAACTCAGAACCTGCTGCACTAAACATTCTCACTTGCTCTGTTGTGTAGTTCCTTTGCATTTGCTACTCTTTATATGGCCTTCTTAAAACATTCCTGAGATTTTGGACATGGATTTCTCAGCTTTAGTTATATTGCTTATAACACAGGGGTGGATCCAGGATTTTATTCAGGGAGGGGTGCTGTGCACAAAAGTAACCCAGGGAGGGGTGCACCCCTTAGAATCAAAGGAAAAATACAAAATTGGTTATCTTTGAAGTAGGGGCACAAAGTCGAACCAGGGAGGGGTGTGCACCCCCTGCACCCCTCCCCTGGATCTGTCCCTGTAACACATAGGTATCATTCTATCATCTTTTGACACCAAAGTGTATATTTTTGTGCAATTAATTAGCTTATGGCTCATTACAAATATGACAAGATAACTAAGACCTGGCTAAAAGACAGAAACCTTTTGAGAATAGATTTGTTCAACTGTCATCATCATGCTTAATTCACTTATAAGATTAACCAATGAAAATGTGTGAGAAAATTTAGTAGTAAAATGAAATGAGTACTAATGCAACACAGCTGCTCAAAGCTATATAATAGATACTTCAGCATTTATATAATACTGCAACATATAAGAAGATTACTTCAACATATAAGATTTCTTCAACAATGTACCATTCTTAAAGTGCTTATAAGCCTTGACATAATATTTTCAGAATTGATTCTTTAAATAGTGAATACTTGTTTGTGAGAATATTTTGATATTTGAGGATCGCGTCTTTAAGATACGAAGGTTTATATTCCCAATATGTTAATGACTATGAAATGACATAAGGGATCATTTAATATACAACACTGCTCTTGTTCTGGATTACAGTATTTCAAAAGCATCGCGCTTTTACTTGTGATCACATAAAGGTTCTTGCAAATTTGTTTTCAAAACATTCCCAGTGTTCAATATTAAAAGTTGCCACAAAATAACTCAAATCCCTTAAGTTACGTCATAGTCATTAACAAATAATTTGGAAATATTTATAAACTAAGGCCCCGTCCACACTATACCGGATAAATTTGAATCCAAATTTTTATTTATTCAGTTAGGCCTACCGCCCACACTAGTTTGGGCGAATCCGGAACAATTCTTCACCGAAAAACGAATTTTCGAAATGGAACTGAATAAATAAAAATTCAGATTCAAATTTATTCGGCATAGTGTGGACGGGGCCTAACATAACATAACTTAAAGCGGAGCCTTATTTCAGCATCAAAAATGTTTTTGGCAAATTAAAAGAATGCATGACTTCAACAATAAAAAACTTTGAAATTCCATGGACCTTCACACGTGAAATATTTGAATATTTGACACAAAACTGATGGTAAC
This sequence comes from Actinia tenebrosa, assembly GCF_029948245.1. Classification (NCBI taxonomy): domain Eukaryota; kingdom Metazoa; phylum Cnidaria; class Anthozoa; order Actiniaria; family Actiniidae; genus Actinia; species Actinia tenebrosa. The sequence goes on along the minus strand of NW_028292579.1, from coordinate 3,951,502 downwards.
CCTTGGCAACAGGGAACTTGAAACTGGAGTATGGTTTTTTATTGTTTCTCTATCCTTGTACTACACTGGTATATAGATATCATGTCATTGATTGATTTTAATATTTCACTTTATATTCACTATGGTATGTAAACTTCTTACAATGCTTTTGCCATCAAACTGTATCCCAACAGATAATCATTTTAGAAAATGATAAACTCTAAAGTACTTTTAGCCATTCTGACATTCAATTGATAAAAAGTACTGTTTTCATAGACTGTAATCCAAGACCTTAACTTTTCATATTTCCCAGGACAGACAGGATAACCTCTTCTCAGCACATTCCAAAGTATCTATTTCTCCAATAATAAGAGTTCCACTGTTGGTGTCCTGTACTGGGGAGTTGCCTGCCCTGGTGTTCAGACAAGCGTTCAATGACTGTAATAAAACTATTGATACTGCACTGTCTAGAATTTTGCTTACGTTTTTTATGAGGTAGAATTGAGAAGCAGAAAAACTAGAACTTGTTCAAAACATGTTGTAGGCAATCAAGCCTTGGGGTGATTAGAATTCTGTGATAAGAAATAATGCACTTTTATCTCTTATCTGACAGAAAAGGATCTATTTACTCAATGATGTAACAGCAATTTCCTGAAGTTCTTATTTGTGTCTTTCTTTTGTTATTAGGTCACATAACTGCTTCAAATAATCATTTAAGGTATAAACAAAGCATAAAAATAGCAGACCATTGCATTTACATCTGCTTGCATTACTTAATGCATCTGCAAGTCATGCAAATACTCATAATACTAAATAAAAACCTAAAAACTCTTTTAATGATGAAATAATGACTCATTAAATATGTTTCTTACAGGAACTGCTTAAACTTATTTAAACAAACAAACTTTTATTCAAAAACTCAGATAGTTGTCCCAGCTGTTAACACCTTGAGGCGCTTTAGTATTTAGAGAAGACAATGACCACTTCTCAGAAACCTTTTACTAAAAACACTTAAAGATTTATTTTACAAACAAAGAATTATTGTCGATCGCATGAAGTAAAATGATCCCGTGATGAAATGACCTTTTCAATTTTCGGAGCGATAGGTCACTATGCAATTTATTACACCTTCTTGAAGCCAAAAAACTGTAGGATTGTGTCAATAATGCTCAAAGCCATAGCTACCTCACATAGCGTTTGATTTTACTCTCTCTCTCTCTCTCTCTCTTTCTTTTAAATATATTTTAGTTCCAATAAATAAGGAAGAAAATTCTGTAATTCTTTGGATATATTTTTTCTGGAAGCCGTTTTTGATAAAATTTCACATAGCTAACAATATAAATAATTTACATGTAATTACGAAGATCGATATTAATTAATTTAACGAAAGTGAATTTCGGGTTTATAAATTTCGTAGATTCAATCCCTGTCATAAATTGCAAACATTAGGAGAATTTGTCTCTGAGACGATTATAAATCGGATATGAAATTTGGATTTCCCCCTTGCTGACACGATAGAAGGACGTAGGTGGAGTTATGAGTAGAAATGAATCTTTCTTTAAACACGCAGACGAACGTCATCTCACACAGAGATAAATTGTCTCACGTTACCAAGCGGGTTCTCCTCTAGCTTTAAGCTCTTACCACATACGAGGCTTGCTATTCATATTTACACAGAAAACATACACTACAAATCTTAAATGCGAAAACAGACAAGCCATTAAAATGCCGGCATCTGGAAACTGCGAGAGGCTTCGCGAGAGGTATTCACAGCCGAGAACGTTAGGCAAAACATACTTAGATAATCTCGAGATATAAGAATAAAAATAATAAAACTATGGAAAATAAATATGGTTTGGTTAGGTTCGTTCTGACTTCATTGTCAAAAATTGTAACGCGATGATATATGGAGACTATTATTCCATCACGATAAACATGCAATACACGGACTGGTCATGCAAAGAGGATCTTACCTTTGGGGGGATTTTCTGGAATCGCGGGTAACTCTTCCTTCTTCTCCTCTGATTTTGCGGGTTCCACCACCTCTAGTTCTTCATCTTCGTTTGTATCGAGACCAGACGAGTTTGAAGAAACAGGGCTCTCGGCCGGGGAAAATGATTGTGATTCAGCGTCGAGTAAAAAGGGAGAACTACCAGTACTGCAGTCTGACACGGTCTAGATAAAAACAAAACAAAACATTTTGATTAATAAACCTCCACGATCGAACGTTCGAAATTCGAAATACATTTCACATAAGTTACAAAGTATAAGCGATCATACACTGACAGATCTGGCTTATAAAGAGAAAAGTGAGAAAATATTTCTAAGACTGGCAGATCTAAAATCGAACACAGTAAAAACCCTCAAAAGTCAAAAACATAAATTGAAATGTCATTCAGTAAAAACATAAATTGAAATGTCATTCAGTAAACATAAAATTAAAGATAGGTTTTTAAATGGCAAGATTTACATTTCTCATTCATTTCGAACCGTTTAAAAAATTATAATATACCTCTCCAAGGTCTGAAGTGGTAGTAACTGACTGCATTCGTAAAACCTTGAGCTTCGATCGCAGTACATGTTTCTGATGAAATGAAAACGCTGGATGATTGGAGGTCAGGGTATAAAGAAGCGATAGTTCCGTCAAAACCTCTTCGTCCAGAAGGCCTGAGGGATGGAAGTCGTTGAGTATTCCAAATAATACCGCCGCGGCTTGTCGATTGCTCGAATGCAAAAGAGCAATGTACAAACAAAGTCTCCTGCGAATGATCGGATCTTCTAAAAGATACATATAACTTAGATCTGTTGGGTTATTAGCTGCGCTCTCGTATGTCCGAAAGCCATAGTAATCCTTCTGTGCCGCGGCTTCCAGATAAGTGCCGATGAAGCGAAGTTCGGAGGGAAGGCAGTAGTCAACCAAAAGGCACATTAAATCGATACGATCATCTCCAGAAAGCCCCTTAAACCATGAAATCACGATCTCCTTGCTGATCATCTCAGTGTGCCTGGTTGTGTATGATGAAGCTCTAAACACGAGCTAGATATGAGCCTTGATCAACACCAGCTCAACATAATGTGACCACTGTATTTGCCGCCGGTCGATCTTTCGCTAAAATTCTTCAAAACATGACAGTTGGAGGCGTCCCTCCCCAACACCGTCACATTTTGTCTCGCTGAAAACGAGGCACTAAAATGAATGGACAAATCATGATCAAGTTTGACGCAAAAAAGGAGAAATCCAGAATCCAACGGCCGCATCGGATATCAGAGCCTAGACGGGGTCAATAAGCTCATAAGGAGGTCAATAAGCGGTTTTCGGTCCCCGGAATATCAAACTATTAGACGCAGATTGGGTTTTCCATGTTTTGTAGACCACAAGAGGCTATTTATTAGAGAAGTAGTTTGATATTTTTAGTCTGTTGGGACTGGGCTTGTGTTGATTACAGTTTGGTGAGACAATCGTGACCAGCATTGAGAAATCTGAAATATGCATGCAAGGAGCTTTGGGGCATCAGATAAAATAGGAAAACCGACCAAGAAAAAACAATATCAAATAACTGGCTGAGTGGTGGAGAGGGATGCCATTATCGTTAAAAAAATCCAAAAGAACTGGGGTCTTGGAATAGTAAAACTAATTGATTAACGAATGAATATATTTTATTTTATTTTGTTCTAATAATAATATTATTATAATCATACTATAATAATAATGTAAACTTTATTATAGCATTAAATAAATATATTATATTTTGTTGTAATAATAATATTATTATTGACAACAGTAATACGTATACTATAGTAATAATTATATATATATATAGCATTTTTTTCTTAATTTATAATTCATGATGATGTTAATGATAATATTAAAAAGATAATAATAATCATGATAATGTTGATGATGATGATGATGATAATGACAATAATAATAGCTTTTTTGGCTTTAAACTGTAATCGTAACGTTAAAAGATAAAAAACATAACAGAAAATAACCAATTTTTTAAAACTAAATCACGACGTTACGGTTATGAATAAAAATATATTTCCATAAGAGCATTTGCATACTTAACTCCATTTTTTATCCCTTAGTCCTGTTTATCTATTGGTCATAAATACAGCACTTTTTTAGAACGTACTTACTCAAGTGCCCATCAAAAGTATTGATCAAAAGAACAATATAACTTATAGACTCAAAAGCCCTCTTTAATTTGGGCGTATTGTTTTTCCATTTCAGACCACATGTCACTCCCTAGAGTATCATTTCTTTGTTTAACGGTTGCATAAAGAAGGCACATAAATGATACAAGATCAACAAAGCATAGGAATAGTGCAAATGGGAAGTCATTACGCTCAAGGTAAAGCAAGGTAAAAAGGCCTCTTCTGTTAGCATCAAGTTAAAAAGTCTATTCCGGGAGCATTAATATTTTTTGAAGGAGGAGGGGTCGGCAGGAACAACTGTTAGAATATGTGCCCAACTTGCTCAAGCCCAACTGGCTTAGTTTTGAACAGGGAGGGACTCCCTCCTTCCGCCGCCCTTATTTTGAAATTTTAAAATGCACCCCAATGCCTATCTGAAAAAAATACAAGGTTATTACCAGGGGGGAAAAAAACAAATATTTTACTCCCCCCCCCCTCCCCTAATAATTCCTCCGGCCCCCTTCCCTATGAATGCACCATTACAGCAAAGGTTGTCGTCGTTCAGTGCACTGAGACATAAGAGTCTCATTTTACAATGTTTTCAACCGTCGTTTGGGAAAATAACCCTTTGTCTTCGCATTCCCCTTAGGCTCGAATCAGAACATGGAATATGACCTTAGATAACTTTATGTTCTTAGCTCTATTTGTTACCCGTAAACAAGCGCTCCGTTTTCTTCGGAAATAGCTAAAAAAAACCGAGAAATTCTCAGTAAATTTCGCAAAGTATAAGGAATTGTGATTCTTGGTAGAAAATATTCTAATTAATTCCAAGAAAAATAATATAGCTAATTTAGGAATCGGACCATGATGCATTTGGCGCCGATATTTTTCTATATTTCAACACAGCGTCTTCATAAGAGTGAAGTGATTCTATCACTGATGCGATAAGACGAACCTTTGCTGCACGAACGTGAATTAACGTTAACAGATTTAAGGACGAGTCTTGGAATTTAGCTAGAGTTTTTGATTTAATAAATTCAAAGAAAAATAAGTAGTTCTTCCGTAGTCTCTGACTAATGTTTTCTCCTTTTTTCACTCGCCACTTTGAAATTATTTAAGTGTAAAGCAATCTTCTATTACTATTTCTACAACTCTTCTCGACCAGACAAGGTGATTGTCAAGCGACTTTTGACCGCACACTTTTGGTCAACCGCGAAAAATCTCTCGATTAATTTGGACTTAAATAACTTCACACATTAGACTGCGGTTACTCCCTTGATATTGATGCTGATTTATTGGTCTGAGGGTCGACCACAATCGAACCCTTGTGGGGATAAGTCGATCTCTTTTAGAACTGAAAATCCACGTTCAACTGAAACAGTCCTTCATATTGGTTAAACCGCATGACACGTTTCAAATCCTTGCGCGTTTATATATATATATTTGTTATTTTATTATTGTTATTATTTTTTATTTTTTAATTTCAACGATTTGTTGTTATGGAGGTGAGAACTTTATCTTTTAGCCTCGAAGTAAACACGTCGTTAAAACGTCAGAATCATAGAGCGCGTAGAACTTAGAACCATTTTATTTTTATTTTTATTTTCTTAAACTAACGGGGAAGGCTAGGATAGGAGACAAAAGGAAAAGGTAATAAACGACAGGAAATGAAACGAAACGAAAGGGAAAAGAATGAAACGAAACCAGGAAATGAAATAAAATGAAATGAAAATAAAGGAGAGGAGAGGAAATTAAACGAAACGAAAGGAAACAAAATAAAAGGAAATGAAAGATAAATAACCAAAATGAAACCAAAGATAGCCAACATATTTATCTTCGAGCAGAAGCTGAATTACATCAGTTATATTTACAATTTATTCTACAGGGTTTAGCTAGAGAACTGCATGGCGCGCGTGTGGTTTTCGTTGTAAAGTGCAGAATAGAAGAGCATTTCACTACAAAACATCGTTGAGTGCATGTTTTCGTAACGTCTCGAGTACTCTCTATACTGTTGATATCACAGTACTTAAATATTCATAAGTGGCTGTTTTATTCTCCTTTTACGTTTGTTTATCTTGTTGAGAGTTAATGGATGAAATGTGCCTCGCTGTAGAATCATAGAAATATTTTTCGACCAATCAGAGCGCGCGTATTGCTTTAAATATTTTCGTGAGTTTCCGCTAAAGATCGTAAGAGATCGGAGTTAGAAACTCAAAAGCAAGATCCTATACAAAAATGAACTATATATAAGAGTGTTTGAACGCGCGCGCGAATGAAATATTCCGACAATGGCATCACAAGGGACCCCTTCCTTGACCCATTGATTGCCCTTATAAGTGTTATCTTTAGAACAGCTAACTGCCTTGACACGTTTGTCTAAGAGTGAAAAGGTCTAACAATAAGTAAATTGGTTTGAAAGACCTCCAGTGCGTGATTTTTATCCGTAAGTGTTCACGAGCGTTCACAAGAGAACCATTGTCGCCATGTTGATGGCATTAGCGAGCAAAGCATTTGAAAACCCCATTTTCATGTACCTCGAAGATGGCCGCGGTGAAGAAACTCATACAAGCGAGATTTCTTGTACGCATTCTTTCTTTTTGCTCGGTACTTTTAAGAGAAAGTTTATCAATCATTTGAGATCGAACATCTGAAACGTGTGCGGCGCGATCCTCAGTAGTTGACATTGATAAGACTTCCGTGCAAAGAGGCGTGCATTAGATACCAGCAATACTGTTGTTGTAAAGAACAGAACACGCATTATACGGATAAAGGTGGGCCCCGTCATTGATTGGTAGAACTATATCAAGTTAAGTAATGCAGGATTGGAGGAGTGGACAGAATTGCCATTTCATGCTGGGTCAAGCAGTGCTTGACAAGGTGCACAGGCGTGCATCAAACAAGAGCAATGCCTCTCTGTCATTCTGTGTGATTGGTACTTGATATTGATAAAACGTTTCGTGCAACAAGGCGTGTTTTAAACACCAATGATACTAATAGTTTTGGGCGGAACCTTAGATAATTGAGGGGGAGGTTGCACGAATTTATGTTGCACGAGTCTTTCATCTTTACTGAGTCATCTCTTTTGAACAACACCGATCTGTGTACGACCGCAGTACTGTGATAAAGTGTTGAAATTATGCGAGGAAAACCCAAAGGGGTCGAGAACTGGCAAATTGTCAAACTTAGTTTGCTATCGTATGCGTGCTCTCTGGCTTTTCCTGATAGATCATGCCCTAGATAACCTCTTGACTACGCCATAATCCAATTCTCAATCAAGGTCTAAAAATGTAGTCTTTTATCTTTATGAGTGACTTTTTTTTTTTTTTTTTTTTTTTTTTTTGCATCTGTCGGTTTACGATCGCAGTCTTTGAAAAACTATTGATATTATGCGAGAACATCTAAAAACTCGAAAAAACTGATTTATATCCCAAACTATGGGCCGGAGTAAACGAAGTTGGATTCAGTGCTGGTGATGAAATGCAAGCTTTTAATTTAAGTGTAGTACTTTAAATGATGGCACGGCGGCAGAACTTCAAAAAGGCGGATCCAGCCTCACCTCTGGTAGATTGATATTTTAGCATGCACGGCGTCGGATGATTTACGATCAAAAACTTGCATATGATGTGAATAGAGAAATTATGGGAAATAGCGCGTGGCTTGGAATGGGATAACAAAACCTTCTTGTATTTCGTTTTATCCCGTGCATAAGAAATACAGCTAAGCAGAAAAGACGTATATTCGCCCCCCTATTCCACTCTTTCTTCCCGTCACGCGCAAGAGAGCTAGTGCGGGGCACGGCCGGAGCTCTGATACGCTGTGGAAAACCATCATGGCCTCAACGCTTCCGTTATCATTAGAGATAAGCCCTATTTTTAATATTTCCTCATTATCTGAAAAACAACGAGCGTGGAGTATAAAATTTGAAATAGGAGGAAAATCATCCTTTTATCAGCTAATATTAACCTGGCAATTTCTAAAGGGCCGCTCTGTATCATTACAAAGTTCATACTGATGCGGGCGTTCCTATTAAATTTTAAAGAAAGGGGTGTGTTCATCTTGGCTAATGAACACATCAAATGGATTAAAAGCTACAATAGATATCTTACAAACTGCGCGTTGTACACTGAACTTGTTTTATTTTATCCGAGTGACTCGAAAGTTCTTAACTACTTCAACAACCACAAACACATTATTCTTCATTATTACGTTTTTCCCTTGTCAAATAAATTTTCTAAACTAGTAATGTAAACAAAAAATTTTAAATATTGTGTGTGAATGAAAATCGATTATTGATTGATTGAATGCTTTGCGTGACAAAACTAGATAAAGGCGTTCAAAGATCTCGTGACGTCTCGTTTTAAAGGTATCAAAGATTACTTTTGGGATCCGTGCGAGAGGTTCACTATAGTGTTACGCCAAAGTTAGTGGCACGTCTTGTGGTTAAAGGAGGATTGTGGAAAAAAAGCTGAAAAGACAGTAAGAGTGTTTGTGACGTCGTAAGTAATAAAGGCATAATCTGTCTTCAAAATTTCATCTACTTGAAACTTGTCTAGACTATAATGGTTTAATCCGAGGGGCTGCCATGTGTGAGGGCGCGTCCAGTCCGGCAATGGTTAGCAATCACGCAGGCTAGGGCGGATCGGATAGAGCGTTTATAAATAATTCGCCAAACCGTTGAACCAAACCAACATTGTATTACTGAATAGATAACCCTTACACTGCTAGCGTTTCTTGTCTGAGTCTCCTCTTAGACAAATTGGTAACACTTACAACCCAACGGCTTATTGAAATTTTTGAGCTTGCCGTTGATAGCTGATAATCAATGAGTAGACATTTACCATCATCCCCAAGAAAGCTATCATCAGCAAAGTATCGCTAGTCGAAACGTTTGCCCATGTTGATGCCATTTAACAAAAGATTTCGGCACCACATTGACCGCCATGCTTTTGTCTTTTAACTCTCTTGGCAATGAATGCTTGCAACCCATCAATACCAACTGCTTGACAACATTACCAAATACTGTACGTAAACTACGTGGCTGCAACAATAACACAAAATGGATGGGAGGTCGATATGCCTAGAGGCATAAAAAATTAAGGAGTCCAAAAGTTGTATTTGTATAACATATAGCATTTGTATTGAACGTCTGTACTCTCTAATAAACATTTTCGTACAAAAGAAGCAATCATCAAATAAAAATTTCAACATTTCCCTTACAATGTTTAACCAATTCTGGAATTCTTTACGCATGAAAGACTAACAGAAAAAGATAGAATCAGTTAGACTAACAGATTATTTTACAATTTCCAACATACTAGTGTACAACCACACAAAAATTTTATTTATCAATAAGTTTCATAAGTGTAACAAAAATCAAAGGATGAAGCAGGAACTACGATAATACCGCGTATGACTATTTCAATAAACGGTTGGCTCATCTGAAATCTGAGGGCAAAGTAACACGCTCTGAAACATAAATATACGGATTATCGAACAACGTAGTTTCTTTGTATTAGAACATAAAGCAAGGCCTTTGCGTTTTTGATAACATAACATAAAAGTACGAATATCAGTCTCAGTTTTCATCTTAGATCTCAGACCGACAACGTTTTTTGAAATAGTTGTGTATGGAAGACAAATGACATTAATGTTTTCACTGCTCCGCAACCTTGTCGAGTACTGAGGTTTATTCAAAACTTTGCATCTATATATTTGATTGACTAGTTGGATTTAACTAAAACGATTCAGTAGTCCTGGAGTCCGAATGGCTTATGAGTCAACCCGGTCGGCCTTCGGTCTTATGGGCTATTGACTCATACCCATTTGGCTAGATGACTAATATTGCTAAACAGTACTTACTATTAAGTTAAGCTAGTAAGTGTCCATAATTAAGATATGCGCACTGACACACGTTTCGCCAGTTAAAGAGCTGAAGCTACATGAATAGAAAGATGTTGACATCGGTTCATGCAGCTAGTCTTGCCAAGAAAGGCAAAGTAACCAAGCAAGCCACATTTTGTTAAAGGCGTAAAGGTATGATATACAATTAGCTTTGGCTGTTGTATCAAAGCGTGGGACAATCATAACAGAGCCCTTAATCTAGGGGGCTGCGTAAATCCTGAATTGCGTAAGCCTCTCCATTAGTAAAGAAATATCGAGCAAATGCAACAAAAATTGCATGCACTGAAGAGGTTGTTACAACAACAAAAATTTCGCGCAACATAGCTTCCTACACACCCCATTTCCCCAATTATCTAATTGTCCATTCCTTATAGCAGAGCTATCATCACACCTTAAGCAACAAACCTAGCATGTTTAAACTCTCTCTTTTCCCTCCACACTCAGTCGAGTTGGGATTCTTACTATTAGACAGCTCTCAATCTAACTTTCCTCGTGTCCATAGCCAAGGTGGCAAAGTGTTTCCCGCGTTTGAGTGCCACTCAACACACGGGAGCATCATTTCTTTTTCCCTTGGAAAAGTTCCTAAAGAAATATCAGTATGGATGCAACTCAACAAAGAATCTTATTCTCAAAAGAATAACACGTGGTTTGAAATGTGAAACGATTACGCCCAGAGTAAATACGAAAGGAGCCCTTTGTTCTAAGATGCCCTCTACAAAAATAGTTTACAGTATTCAGTTTGTGGGTTTTGGGGATTGGCAGCAAGCATAATTATCTGAGAAGAAAAATAGAGCTATTTCTAAGGTAAGCGCTGGCGAGTTCCCAAAACTGTTCACTTGAATTTGACCTGTACGAACCACAGAGCATCTTTTCCCCATGTTATCTGTGCGGGAAGTAGGATCTCAAATGTGTGTTCTAAGATAAATCTATGATGAATATCGATAATATATGTGGCTATGAATGCTTGATAAAGCTTCAAATCTTATCGATACCCTGGAACAACCTCTGGGTTGATCAAAGTCAGGCCACCGCTAATTCACAGACCGAATTGGAAAATTTAGAGAGATAGGTTTTGCGGGCGGAGAAAAATCGGAAAACTTTGACAAATACCCTGGAATTTAGGGAGCGACACAACAAACTCTAGCCACATGTAAAGCCAGGTATGGAAATCAAACCCGAGACCCCAGATGAGAGACGAGAGTACTACTGCTGCGCAAACCTTGATACCTCTTGGTACCCACTTGGGACATAAGAATAAAGCGAATGTAAGCTAGAGACGTGATGGGGTGTTTTTTTCATGATGTTATTGTTGGACCTGAGGACATGTTATCGTGTGTGATAATGATAGTTATGGCTAATGGTTGCCAAGCCTAGAGGGCCATTCAGATCTATGAAAGCTAAAATGACGTCTACATTAGCTTGACTTCAGTAATACACAACTTTTTCTGTTCAAATTTCGCTTCAAGGACAATAATGTAAACAACAATTTAAAAAAATCGTATTTTGAAGATTTCTTCATAAAATATGCTTACTCAGCTCTCAGAAAATGTATACTTTGTTTGTGTTATACAATAAAGCCAGCGCGTTATTTAAGTTTGCGCGCATAGTGGTCCTAATACCTTAATAAACCGCAATTTATTAGAAGTCACAACATGAAAGCTAAGCAAGTCTCAATTTTTGTTTTTTACTTCAGTCTTTTTAAATTAGGTTTGTTATTCTGTATTTAGTGAAATTGCGTCAAAATTTCAATCCATCTACTTGATCGCTGATTACTTTTCACAACCGCCATGTTGATTCCACCCATGAAAGGATTGGATTCATTGGTAGTACCAATCAACATGACGGCAATTGGGATTGACTGCAAACTCCTTTTAAGAAAAAGAATAATGATTTGTTAAAGGCCAGGCATACAATGCGACGCTGCCAACTTGTTTCGCCACCCTACGTTACGTGCGTGGGACGTCGCAAAAGTAGAACACTTCACAGGGTTGTACACACCGTGCCATCTTGCACTTTGCTTGCGCGCAAATTCCTGTTCACATCGTTAGGATTGATGCGCACAGTGTTGCCGTGCCGTGATAATAACCATACCGCGTTTGCACATCCATATACAAAAAAACGTTTCTAATGATTGCTTCTAATTGTTGATCCTTTGCGCAATTCCGCAATTCAAACGTTATGACATCACAAAGGAAAATTAACATTCATTAATCCAGATTCGAAGAACGTTCCATTTCACATAAGAACGAAAAATCATTCATAAGCTAGATTCCAGAATCTAAACTTTTATAGGCATTTCAAATGTTTTCTCTCGGAGGCAATTGGTTGGAAACAGATTCTGCTGAAGACGAGCAAGATTTGGGAAGGTACGATGGGGACAGGAATGAAAATGACGAAAGGCATGGAGTAGGGAGAGCAATTTTGCCTGGAGGAGACGTCTATGAAGGAGAGTACGAGGATGGAAAAAGACACGGAAAGGGAAAATATAAATTTATTAATGGTGCAAGGTGGGTGATGTTTAATTTTTCTTGAGACTCTTTTTATTTGGCGCATCTTGTATTTTGTTTTTTTTGTTAAATTTCTTCAATAGATTTAATATTGTTTTTGGTGCGCGCGCGAGTAAACTAACATTAGGCGCGCGCAAGAATGGTTACTTGTAATTAATTAGTTTGCATTTTTCAACGCATTTCGTGAAAGCAAAATGTGATTTTATAGAAGGGAACTCCTGGTAAAGCAAATTGACTTGTTCAAAAATAGAATGTTCTTAAAAGGAAACAAATAAAAAACCATTGTTGAATGTTTAGGTAACAATGTGCTTATGACATCACATTTGTCGTCACAAGTTTCTATGACGTCACTAGAATAAACAGTTGACTGTCAGTGATTTGGACTCTATATGATCAGAAAGTTAATGTTTTTTTAATTGCCTCCACTGAACGCTGAAAGCATATACGTCGCACGTTGGAGTGCTATACTATTGTCGCTGCCGTAGGTCCAGCCAACATGACTGCCGCGTGGTAAAGGATTATTAATTTTTGAAGAAATAAAAAACGCAGGCGCTTGCTGTTTGCAGTCATAAAGTACGCTGCTTGTATGGCTGAACATAAGAGAAGTGTTAGGAGAAGTAAGACGCATAGCTGCTGATTATAAGTGCACACTTCACACGAAGCGCGCGAGTTTTAAATAGAAAACGAGTGCCCCCTTGCTGTGTGCAGGTATTTTATAATTCTTTATGAGTTAGAATATCTGTTATTATTTGGATATATAAATGACAAAAATAGAAAGTGCGCGTGCGTCATGTTGTCTCGCAACGCGCTCCCTCGCAAGAAAAAAAAAAGCGCGCGAGATTTTAAAAAGTTATATTACTTTTTACTTAGAGCACCCCCCCCCCCCCCCATTCGATTGGCATCTACATCCTTTCACATCTGACTTTCAATCGATTCAAGTCTACTAACGTTGGTATTTTTTTCAATAGTTATATTGGCGATTATTTCGAAGGCAAGAGGCAAGGAAATGGCACCTTCCTTTACCCTGATGGATCTGTTTACCAAGGTGAATGGAAAGATGGAGCTCGATCAGGGAAAGGACGGTATGTCTATCCAAATGGTGATGTCTACCATGGCATGTGGAAAGACGACAAGAGAAACGGGAAAGGAGAGTATATTTACAAAGGAAAACAAATCAAGTACAATGGTGAGTAGGAAATCAGTCATGATATAAGCCCTTGGGAATCAAGGGTGGAGAAGCGTGTTCTCGCCTCCCACCCCTGGGTTCTCAGATTGGATACCTTGGCTCGACACCTTTCGTTAGTAGAGTTATCTAGATCTCGTTTTCAATCCAGAAATCTTTTCCTTCGCTGGTTCTCCAGTTTTCCTTTCTCCTCAAACCTTAACAAGCTAAATTCCGATGCGACCTGTGAGTTATCCACGAATTGACTTAGATCAGCTGCCCATGGGCTGTTTCAGGGTATCGAAAAGACTAAAATATTTGACACAAACTTACCACAAGTTTACCATTTTCCGAGCTAATTTCTCATGGTTGTGATCTAGGCACACGGTGGATCGGACGTGCCGTGACCACGACTCGCCGTGACCACCATGTCATGTAGTGACCGTGTCGTGACCTTGTGCGCTCTGATTGGCTGGAGAATTTCAGTCAGGTGACCTTGTGCGCTCTGATTGGCTGGAGAATTTCAGTCAGCGACATGTGTGCCGTCCACCTGCCATTCAGAAATCTACCTTTTTTCGTGCAAAGAGTCAATGCTTACTTTTGCGCGTGACGGAGACTCGAGTGATCAACATCAGCGTTTTACTTGCAGAAATTTTATTTTGCTAGAGCTCCCGATAATTCTATGTAATTGGCCGGTTATTATACTCCATAAATATCGATAAGAATTATTTTAATCAAGTAAAATAATGAAGTCGAAACTTTTCGTAGGTAACTGGGTGAATGGCGGTTTTGGTGGCAAAGGCAAGATTACAACAACTCAATATGAATTTGAAGGAAATTATGAAGATCAGGAGCCAATTGGAGTGGGTCGTTATGATTTTAACGTGGGATGTACACAGGTACGCAGCTGAAAATATCTTCCTCATGAGGCAGCCATGTTTTAACCTTTGTTATTTAACCGAATTTTTACTCTTAGTTTTTTTTTCCGCCTAAAAATGGTTTACAACTGAGCATTATACACAGTGCAATTCGTCCCATAACAACTTTCACGCCAACCTGTTGCACCAAATTTTGAGCTCAATGCGTCACGTACCATGACATAGAAGCGCAACCTATTTAAAATTGGCAAAAATTGGCGTTGGAGACTAAAATACGAGGGGAAAAAAACACATTTCTTTAAACTCATAGCTCATGCTTTTTATTCTAATCTAAAATGTTTATAAACATTTAAAAAAAAAAAAAAGAATGGAACTAGGTTGTTCGGCATTTAAAATATTATGATTTTAAGCGCGTACCTCGGTCTCAGAATTTAGATTTTTAGATATCCAACTACAGTAACAACGTTTTTTGGTGTATGCATATACTATTCCTACTGTTTCTCATCCAACAGATTGGTGAGTACTCTTTCAAGAGAATCGTTGTGAAGAAGAACGACACGCGTGAAGTGTATCATATACCCAAGTGGAGGTGTTGCCGTTTATGCTACGCAGAAAAGAAAGATGAGCCCAACAACACTGATGAATCTCCTGATGTTGATTGATTGACTTATTTTGTCGTATATATTTTTGTAGTTCAAATTAAAACGCTTATCAAGTAAATAATTTTGGGTATTATGTATTATCTCATATCTTGTATTGCAACTTATTTGTAGTAACCTAAGGTGGTATCACTGCGTCTATAGGGTGAGATACCTTTGGGGTCTCTGGTACGATTCCTGGACGTAAATAGAGTTTTTACGCTACCTCCTTAACTGTCCTCTTTGAGAAAAAAAAATTCAAACACAATGTCGACGCAAAACCCATATGATGTTAAGCGCGCGCTGCAGATTTAAAGCCAAAAGACTTTGGAGCGCAAAAACACATTGGAAAGGTAATTCCTAGCTTTGCCATTATTGCTCCTGCATTGCTGTTCTCATATATCATTCATAACAATATACTGAGGCTCCAAGTGCACAATCCATCGCCCTTGTTATCCTTTCGCCGTTCCTGTTTTTCCCGATCACGTGTACCCATCATGCTCACCGGTCTTCATATGAACGAGAAAGCAACATGGCGTACGAGTAAAGGTGTGAAAATGTGGACAAAATGTTGTCGAATTTATACCGTAAGTAGAGCTTTAAGACTATAAAAACATCCGATATCAAGAAAAAACGCTAATATCCTACTTCTTAAGTGTAATTTTGGTGCTTTCTGTCGTTTTTCGTCGAGTAATAATGCATTTTCTTGTGCACGTTTTTTGGTTGTGTAGAGAAAAGTTTGCCAAAGTCTGAAAATGTACAGATACTCAAAGTTTAGCCCGTAATTCCTGATGAATGATATGATATACCTTCGATTCGTATTAAGGTTTTTGTTTTTATTAGTATATATTTGTATTTTATTCTTGCGTTATTGAATTTTCTTCTACTCGGGTAGTACAACTACTGTATATATATGTTTTTTGCTACAGTAAGAAAACTCAAATTATGTTGGAAATATGTAATTTATTTACTTGAAAAATTCATGTTTCTTTTTTTGAAAGCTGCATTTTTGTGTCCATGGTTCCTTTATCAAATGTTTTCTTTTATCATTATTGATTTTCAGTTAATGCAAGGGGTAAATCCCCTCCGAGTCCTTCATGGAACAAAAAAAAAGTTGTTTATTTGTCTTTACTTACTCTTCTTCTTATACATACATAATGCAAGGAGAAATTTTTCATTAGATTTAATTACTTACCAAAGCAAGAAATAGTTTTAATAAATACATGTAGTCGTTGCTTCACTTATTTTTTGAGGTCTTATAAACAAAGATAATGGTTTGATACGATTCATAATTGAACTAAACTACATGTACTTACAAGTATTTATGGAACATGTTTTCTAAATTGAGTCAAATACTGTATCCTCTCCTCTCCCAATATCTAGCCCCATTTAGCTCATGGTACTATGTTATGTCATTTATCATTTTATTTTAAATTTTATTGCAGTGATATATCACCCTGAGTAGGGAATCCATTCACAAAAGGAATGGCACACATAAGAAGGTAGCAGTAGAAAAGTGATTCATGTACATTTAGTGAGTTACTTATAAAATGTTTCATTATGCTCTGGATTATTGAGGCTGGTATTTCAAATATGTTGATATAGAAAACAAATGCTTGCATACTCACTAAGTATGGAATTATAGTCTAACATTGACAGGGAAGAGTCAAAGAACTTCTCGCTCTCAAAAGAAATCAAGGAATATTCAATTCTTTGATATTAATTCAGAGAACCTGTTACAGTAGATGAATTGGTTGTTGTCTTATTGAAGCATTATCTAAGACATAATTCTTCTTGTATTTTTGGCTTTTTATGTACAAAATGAAAACTTGGATAAATAATTATTTATTGTTTTGTTATGGAGTATGATGCTAATGCTAATTGCCCCTTTTTCTGTGGTACTGCAATAATTATTGATTAAAAAACTACTAAAGCACATGTACAGAAATTGTGAGTCAACCCGAACAGGAGAGCTAATTTTTGCATTTTATTTAAGTGACATTCAATTTTTTTCCCAAAAAAGGCTTGAAACCTGGCTAAAAATCATAATACATTTGTATAGCATGGCACATCTAGTCTTCAAATGATTTAGTGACTTTTGAAATAATGCATTGTGATTAAGCTTCTCCAACTGTCCACATTCTTTACTCCATAGAGGGGAGGGGAACATTTTTGTTGACAACATACTTTTGTTGCTAGTGTTGTGTGAATGTTAATGTGTAGTGTATGTGTGTTCTTTAATCACAAACATGAAGATGTCACTCACAGCCACTTTATTAAGGTAAGTCTTTAATTATTTAGAACAGAAAATCCTAGTGTGTGTATTGACAAACTACAGTACAGACTTGAGGGTAAGCAATCATGCTGTACTGAACAGTATATTTTTTATAGCTTTAGCTAGTAGCTTGCTTTATTGTTTAATTTATTGATTAAAGAGATCTATTGAAGTAGACAATAAATAATAAATAAAGACTTTATTTATACACGGAAAATCATCAGTCAAATATCATAATAAAAATCAAGTTACTATTTTACAAGATTACTGTGTGCGAATCCGAAGAATTATAATTGAACGTGGCTCAGTTTGCTTTTAAAATCAGCTAATGAACCAGTGCTTCTTACTTCTTGGAGTAATCGGCACCACTATAGCTGAAAGATTGTTTTAGGTAACTGATGCGCATTGCGGGTAGGACTAGTTTGCCTTCATGATTAAGTAACTCATACTTAGTTATATGTGGGAGGAACAACATTCAAATACGCCAGGGTGGGCTTGTTTATGGATTTATACATCGTTATTGCTCTAAGCTTTTTGTGGCGGGTATGAAGATTATTCCGTTGAAGATTAGCTTGTATCTATTGAACCAGATTGAAGAGACAACAGATCTATTGAACTACAGACTAAAATATATTGAAAATTAGCCTGTAACTATTGAACCAGATTAAAGAGACAACAGATCTATTTAACTAGAGACTACATAATATATATTGTAGATTAGCCTGTAACTATTGAACCAGATTGAAGACACAACAGTTCTATTGAACTAGAGAGTAATATATATTGAAGACTAGCCTGTAACTATTGAACCAGATTGAAGAAACAAAAGGTCTATTGAACTAGAGACTAATTTATATTGAAGATTAGCCTGTAACTATTGAACCAGATTGAAGAGACAACAGATCTATTGAACTAGAGCCTAATATTTATGCATTAGTGCATAAATATGCTATCATTCACCACTGCCTGATTTGTTCATAAATTGTGGTCAACATTTGCTACAATTTAGAAACTGATAATGACCATTTTCTTGTTAGTCTGTAATTGGTTTTCTGCATCATAAAAGTAAGAGTTAATTACCAAGAATGGAGGCAATAAGCCATATACAGTACATCCCGAGGTCCGTAGGCCGGAGGGATGTATAGGCTTATTACCGACCTTCAAGGCAATTAAGTATTTTATTTGTCAATTGAGAAAGTTTTCTATCAAATGTTGCTCATTATAAATGCAAAGTCTATTATAGCTATAGGTTTTTACAAGATGTCTGCAGGTAGTTGCTTGATATTGATGCAATAATTGTCTCAAAGGAGTGGATTGAAATATTACTGAATAGGAGGACACCAATTGTGTAGGTTTATTACATTGTGTGATAATTATTTGTATTAAATTTTCACTGAAAGATTTTCCATTTGAAGCATCAGTTGCTCAATATTTGATAACACCTGAAAAAACATTTTGGATTGCTAAGTATTTTTCTTGTTTTTTTCATAATTTAAATATGAAATTAAAAAAAATTTTCTCATGCATTGGAACAAGTAGGATTGAGATCAGTGAGTAAAATATATAACAAATATTAGTAAGAAAAATCATGATTTTACAGGTTTCTTGTGTCTTGGTTGCTACTGTACTTATAAAATTGTTATGAATCTTCAAATTTCTATAAAGCAAGCTTACTCTTGTATCTAAGGGTGGTTACCATTAAGTAAAACTAATCGTTTCGAGCAACCAGTTGTCAAATGGTTTGCGTCAGTTTTTAGAACTTGATCAATGCTGCCTGTACCAGTTCTAAGAATGGATACATACCATTTAGAGTTGGGTGCTATGGACTGATTGGCTTGATTTCATAGAAAGGGCACTAAGATTACATCAAGTGAATAAGAATGTGTAAAAGAGTTTATAACAATGGCACTTCAACCTTTTGTCTCTTAGATTGTTAAAAAGCACAAAATAGAAAGTAAAAAAACAGAACTTGATCAATGCTGCCTGTTCCAGTTCTAAGAATGGATACATACAGTACCGCCTGAAATCATTGCAGCATGCGAACGCGTTTGTTTCACGTCTTTACCGCGTGCGGTGAACGCAAACTGTACGCGGAATGGACGCGAATGGACGCGGTCAATACGCTCTTTCGTTCTTACTGCGGTTTATAGAACGTAGCATTTACAGTACATGTGCCGAGTACATTTGCAGTGAAAGTGCCCCAAAAACTAGACATCACTTTTTAATCAAATGAGCAGCATTTTCTGAAAAACGTAGCATAATCATCGACCGAATGTACGTACATTTAGTCAGATAGTCTATTAATATGGAAGTTTGAAACTTTCGAATATTTTCGAAATTGAAATGTCGGAAATACTTGGAAGTTCGTCCATAAACTTCTATAACTACATGTACTGTAGTTATAAATAAACTGACCTCAAATTATTATCGCTGTGAGGAGGCCTAACCGCATCAATTTAAACCTTCAAAGTTCAATATGCTACACAATATATGTATTTTGCTAGAGGAAAGTTCAGTCTCCAAATAATTTATCAGAGTTTGAAGCAAACTATTAAGATCAAACCTATTCTTAATTCTTGTTTTTATTTCAAAATACAAAGTCGAAGCTTTTAGAACGCATCTTTTTCCAGCAAATGAATCCATGGCCGGCGAACATGCAATTTACACGCGGACTCGGTTGTTGCGAGCTGCATCGAGCCCTGCAAGCTGGAATTCTTTTTTTTTTTGTCTCTCTATTAGTCGCTGCCGGTTCCTTTTTTTGACTGGCGGCAGTGAAAAACCAAATTCAAATCGGTTACTCGCAACTAACGAGTCCTCATAATATTTAAAATGCAAAGCGGCGGACCCTAATAATTCTCCGATTTTATACACAGAATACGAAGCCCCAGACCGTTCGTGACCTGAAGAGTCTAAAAATAATACTACATTCACCACGATTGTGAATTTTATGCTTTCGAGTAGCCCAAGAGTGAATCAAAGTAACGAATTCTGTCGTGAATGTAGAAGTATAAATAAAAGTTGCCTTAGGAAATTGCAGGACGAAGAATGTTTGAGAGATCTAAAACGTACAAACGCACGTGCATAAGAGTATGCGACAAGATAAACGTCATACATGTAGCGTTACACTGTAATCAATTATCTATGTCGGGCTCTAAAATATCTAATGTAATTTCGTTTTTTCGTCCAATGTTACTCTATTACCTTGAAATAAAGCACGAAAGCATAAAATACTATTATTTTATAAAATAGTTGGAACTTTTGGATAGATTAACCATTCCAACTGGATCAAAATCGAGGTAGAAACGCTCCCCACAAGATACAGTACGAAAGGGCAAGAGAATCGCATATGACCACATTTAAACACAGTTACATGTAGCTCATTTTCGATTGATGAAACAATTAATTCCAAAGAAATTCTACACACAAAAAAAATCGACTCCTGTACTGGTTGGTACAAACTCAAACTCGATTCCTAAATGGAACTTTTAAAAAACTCGAACTCGGGCCACAAAAAATATTTCGTTGAATGCCAAACCAGTAGGAATACTGTATAACCAAACAGCGCTTTGTACAGTATGATACTGTATGGGACGCGTTTTTTCGGCAACCGCGGTTAAATCGCGGTCAATTCTAGGTCAGGACGCGGCTTATTTGCGTTTTTACCGCGTGCACTGAACGCGCGACGGACGCGTCTTATGCCTCAATGATATGCGGTATATGCGGTACTGTACCATTTAGAGTTGGGTGCTATGGACTGATTGGCTTGATTTCATAGAAAGGGCACTAAGATTACATCAAGTGAATAAGAATGTGTAAAAGAGTTTATAACAATGGCACTTCAACCTTTTGTCTCTTAGATTGTTAAAAAGCACAAAATAGAAAGTAAAAAAACACAAACAAACAACAAAGACGATGATTTGATGATACAGTGACAGACTCAAAGATATTCAGTGCAATATTACATGATCTATAGAAAAATATTTGTTTATTTTAAAACAGTGGGAAACTTTAACACCAAGACACCTAATCCCTTCGATGTAAGGCTAAAGAAATACACGAAACAAAAATAAATATTTACTATATTCTGCTTTGTGAATACATACATTATAAAGTTACAAGGTAGAGTGTTTAGAATATCGTATTGTAAAGAACATAAGGAACAGTTCATCATTTAAGGATTGGAGGATGGTCTATGTGGATTTTAAGAGAGGTAACAGTACAGTATGTTTAAAGGAAGACTTTAAGCAAGCTATAAAATTTTTACCTATCAACTAGCTTTCTAAAGGGGGGCCCACCAAAAAGGTATTTTTTCAAAACTTAAAATCCACATACTTCTTCAAAACTTTTTTTGATTTGAATCAAAATTATAAATGAAATCTACCTTTGGAAAAATCTATGCCCAAAGAAAAAGGGATTATTACTCTAGATACTGATGTTAAAATTTAACAAGGAAAAGGACACAAGTTGTGTTTATAGTTTAATGGTAAAATATACCCATATTCGTCAATCCCAGTGGAAATAATTCATTTCATTATTATCATTCTAATGAGAGGTCTATTTTTCACTCGTAGTTTTTAGTACAGTTAAGGTAACTAGTTTTAAGGTGTCTGTCCAGGATTGACAAACACCACAGCTAGCCACTACCATTCAAAAACAAATGTTGCTGTCTATGAGTTTTCTCAAGCTCAGTAGTGTCAGAAGACGTATCTTTAACCCTCAATGGGGGCTTCATGTTTTTTTGATTTTCTTCATTTGTATCTGTAATTGTTAATGAATCTTTTACATTAGTTTGGTTGCTTTTTAAGTTGGCTCATGGTTTTATGTGAAACTGGTTGGGAAAAAACCGCCAATAGTCTAGATAGCTCTCACAATCACAAGTGAGATGATTATGTGTCAGATTATGATGAGGTACAGTACTCTAGATTAGATCTTAATTTATCGACCTCTTGCTTATCCTTAAGGGAATGATGAAAGTTTTAAAAATTCTCAAAAGGTAATTGCAAAAGGCAACAAGAAATTCGCCAGGAACTTGATATCCTGATTGGTTGAAATTGTTTTGATTGATAAACATAAACTAGTAAATAAAAATCAGTTATTCTATTCAAGCTTTCCACAGGAGAAAGCTTGTCATGCTTAAATTGAAAAAAGGCAATACTGACAAATATTAAAGCTTAAATTTCTCATAGGGCATAAGCTATAAACCATAGTTATAAAATGAATAGGCCTTTTTACCTTTGTATGCAAATTGCACATTTCAGACCATCTAACACTCACCAGAGAATCGTTCTTTTATGATGAACATTTAAAAATATTTACATATTAAAGAATCAACTCCCAAGATTGGCATGACATGGTCTGGAATGGGGCAACAAACAACAAAGATAAACAGGTCTAATTAGTTTAATTATGAGGTTCATTTAACATTATTTAGTTCGTAATATTAAATTATAAAACAAGAAAGAATATAAATTTCTAAAATAAATTAGTTGAAGTTCAAAAAAAAAAAAAAAATTGAATGCAGTGTGTTTCATGTTAATCATGTTAAAAGTAACAGCCCCATTTCACTAGATGACCATACTTATGTACTAGTTGGCTATAATGTATGATGATAAAGTGAATCTCAAACAGAGGGCCCAAAAAAATCAGTACCGAACAATGTGCAATGCCAAAGATAGGAATGTCAAGTATGTTACAGTCATCCAAATATGAAGCACTTCATGCAGCTCACTATTGAGCATCGTACATGATACAGAACAAGAAAGGAATATGTCACATATATTAGAATGATCCAAACATGATGCATGTACAGGATGCAGAAAAAGACAGGAATGTGTCAAGTAAATTAGAATTACCCATGTAGGACTTGTTTCAAACCACTATTGAACATTGTATAAGATACAGAACAAGACAGAAATGTATCAAGTATATTAGCATTATCCAAATATGATGGACTTGATGCAACTCACTATTGAACATTGTACAAGATACAGAACTAGACAGGAATGTGTCAAGTATATAGGAATCATTCAAATATGATGGACTTGATTCAAATCACTACTGAACATTGTGCAAGCTACAAATAAAGACAGGACTGCGTCAAGTATGTAGGAATCATCCAAATAAGATAGACTTAATGCAACTCACTATTGAACATTGTACAAGCTACAAAACAAGACAGGAATGCGTCAAGTATATAGGATTCATCCAAATAAGATAGACTTAATGCAACTCACTAGTGAACATTGTGCAAGCTACAGAACAAGACAGGAATGTGTCAAGCATATTAGAATCATCCGAATATGATGGACTTGATTCAAATCACTACTGAACATTGTACAAGCTACAGAACAAGACAGGGATGTGTCAAGTATATTAGCATCACCAAAATATGATGGACTTGATTCAAATCACTACTGAACATTGTACAAGCTACAGAACTAGACAGAAATGTGTCAAGTATATTAGAATAACCAAAATAAGATGGACTTAATGCAATTCGCTATTAAACATTGTACGAGATACAGAACCAGACAAGAATGTGTCAAGTATATTAGTTGTATTGTCAACAGAACTATTAAGATGCCTCAAAGACTTTGCAAGACAAACAGAACATCTTTATCTAGAGCCTTCAGCATCTGCAAGTGTCACATTCAATGCCATATTTCTTAAACGTCCGAAGAAAACAAAGAAACAAGCCCTACTCAAAGCAGATTGTTATCAAATCTACACCCAGATACATGAGAGTTAACACTCCATTGTATGTCGTACAGCACCTATGCTCCCAGTGATGTTTATTGCACAGTAGCAAGATGATCCCAAGTCTTTTGTGTCTTCAGTATTTGACTTCACAATCTCTGGAGAAGATGCATTATAAGAAGAAGCACCCTGGAAATCACCTCATATTACTGATATGACCTGATGGATAAAATGCCAAACTACCAATGATTACCTGAGTCTTCATTCCTTTGACTGCTCCTCCTATCACCTGATGATGATTAAACAAAGATGGCTAACAAACAACGATGATGCACTCCCATCTTGCCTGCTGGTATAGCGAACCTGGTGTAAAGCCTTAACAGTTGTAGTTTGATGGTGTTATTTTGCAGTACCAAGATGTTTATATCTACACAAGCAAATCATATGAACAATGCTTTTTGGAAAGATCTGCTATTGACGATGTTATAATGGCTGCCTGAACTTTACACTAACCATGGCAAATAACTATTAGCAAAAGGTTACTAAAGTGTAACATGATCACCCAGAGTCTTTGGCATTTGGGCATTCACTCCACTCACCTAATGATGGCAATCAAGGCAGCTCTTGCTGGTATGGCAAACAGTTATTAGGGTTTTTGCAGTTTGTTGAAGCTATGAAGAATATATGCTACTTGGAAAAGATGTGCTCCTGATGTTTATATGGCTACATAAACTATACACTAACAAGTGCTAATGGCCAGGGATGTTGTGGTTTGGCACTTAGTGAATAGACATTCCAAAAATACCATGTATGCTGCAATATCAAGAGTTTCTGTATCTGTTCAAGTAAAACATAACATGAACCTAAATAGATGCTGCTTGCAAATAATGTAATCTTGATGATTCACCCCAACCATGGCAAAAGATCATCAGCAACAATAAAATTCAACAAAAGATGGTTTGGTTGCACAGCAACCTTGTAAAGAGATGTTCCAAAAACCTGCCTAAGTTTAGATGTGTGGCCAGCGAGGATCAAAAAAGAAAGACTCCAAAAGTATCAACACATTTTCTTAAACCTACACCAGAAAAAGTATCTATTTTTTAGAAATCCATACCACCACTACCTAGAGGATATTCACTACATCGATATTAACAGTTACAAGTTTTACAATCTTATTAAGTGTCAGTAACAACCTTGGGTTTTTAGGGAGTAACATAAGCTAGGGTATCCAATCCCTGGGGCGTGCCCTATTAACTGATAAAAGGTCTGTTATTTGCACAATTTTAAGGTATTAAAAAGTGAAACACTAATGGTTGCATGGTAAAATGAAGCAATGTTTTCAGTTTCATTTTGGTGGTGGTATTGCAGCAAAAACTCAGTGTCGCATCCAAAGCATTGCTGTGGAAGGAAAGGAAAAGGAGTCCAGACTGCCAACCTGAGGATCAAGACAACAAATAGCAAAAAACCAGTTTGATGCTAAATATAACTGCTACGCCTGCTATGCTACTAAATGATTCCCTCTGATCCTCAGTGATTAGCTACTTTTAAAAAATCACAAAAAAGAATACAAAGAATATGCACATAAATACTTGGAGCTTATTCAGCTAAACAGCAAAGGCAGAGTCATTCCTTAAAAGTACACTTTATAGTATGGTCATTCTAGCCCTTGTTTCCCTAATAAAAATATTTAATAATTAATTATTATGATTATTTATTATCTAGCTATCTACATTATCTTTGCACCAATATTTGAACCTTTATTGTTGTTTTGACTTCAGCCAGTAATACTGTGTATAAAAATTGAAACCATAATTCAGCAGATCTAGGGCATCAGAATTCTTGTTGTAGCTTTTCCTTTATGGAAAGAAAGATTAAAATCCTTTTTGATCATTTTACTTGATTCTCAAAATCTGGAATTGTCTCTCTTGTGTTTCGTAGACACTTCACAGCAAAATTGAACTAAATTGATATTTTCCACGGTTCACCACCTTCATCAATATGTTTTTTAGCATTATTAATGGCAAAGTTGTACGATACACTTTGTTAGGAGTATGACTCTTAATACACACTATACCTTATGGCATCACAGATAAACAGAACCTGCCAGCAAATATTTGATATAGAATGACAAATAAACTTGATTAGTCTATCTTAATAGTCACTCAGGAAATGTAAAGGCAGTTTTTAAACCAGCGTTAATCTTTCAAAAATAATCCAGAAGCCTCGCTGATAATAGTAAGGGAAGCTGACATTTTTGATGCCAAGTGTAATAAGGTGAAATGCTTTAGTTATATTTCAAGTGGGTTCCAATGATCTTTCACAGCACTGTTTGATACATGTACATTGTCGCTCTCTTGCCTCAAAATCCTTCAAGCATTGGTTGATTGGTCAATATTATTGGACTGCTAATAGAGCTATTGAGCATTCCTTTAAAAGTCCATTATTACCACCCTAAGTCTACTGAAGCTGATTGATCGACAGATTAATCAAAGGCTTATAATGTGTTTACATTTGTTTGGCCGTACGAACGGTCACTCCATTTCTATCTCAGTGGCTTTTTTAAGGTAAAAGTGAACTTTGTTGCACAGATATTGGCTTCAAACAAATCCCCTGTCCTCCATGTGGCTTAAAAAAGCATTTAGTTTTGAGATTATTGCTACTGGAGTGTTCTTTCTCAGTGGCTTTTCTGTGGCAAATTTATACGATTGTTGTTTGATATCAAATGGCGATCGAATTTTTTGCCTACTGCCTTCAAAACTCTGTTTCATTCATCCAAAAGGTATTTGACCATGGTTAGAAAGACGAAAAAAATACTTTGTATATCAATGATATCTATCAAAATTTAGTGATCTCTCTAACATTTGTAGTAAATTTCTTAGCAAACGCTTTGAAGCCCGACCAGATAGCCTCGTTTTGATGTTACTTTCATAGAAATGCCGCTGGTTTGTTGGAGTGACGTGCTCAACTGCGATAAGAGCTATTGATAGAACTACAAATGCCATCTGGTAGTGATGTGAATTGAAATGTATTCAGATCTATTTCATTGCTTCTTAAGATTAAATAAATTCACTCTAATTATTATTAGCATTTTTTATAAACACCACCTCTATAGTGGTGGGTGATTAACAGGAAGGTAATTTCTGTGATAATAGCAAGTTATATAAATGTTATATTTTATTATTACTAACTAATATTTAAAACTTTATTATTTAAATGTAAAAAAATTAAACTCATAAATTTTTCAGCACCTTTGGGGCTTTCATGTGGTTCAAACATATTAAAATCAAAAGTTTTACATTTTCCATATCCAGCTACAAATTCTTCATATACCTAATGTAAGCTACAACTCAATGTAAGCTAACTTGAGGCCAAATTTGAAGGTTCACTACTCTCAACAGCACTTTTGCTGATTTTCCAGACTTTGAACTCTCCTTTGATGGACTAGCTTGTCAATTATTTTTTCATTGATTCGCAAACTAGCATCTACAGTACTTCATCAGAGCTGTCCATATTGTGGTTGGACACGCCCAACTTCCCACATAGCTTCTCAATGTTGTCAGAAAGGGTCTTGAACACTCATAGGCCCTTGGCATTAATTACACATTGTGGCAATTTGGTGATTCCAATCTCGATTGGTGTTTCTTTGATTTCCTTCTTTTCTTCTTCAATAGCCCCACTCTCTTGTTTTCAAGTTTCTTTACTTTGTTTTACAACACCTTTGTGTTTTAAGAGCATAAAACCAAACCATTATGGCCACACTGGTGGTAGCCATTATTTGATGAAAACTAACAAAAAACATTTATTTTAGTGCAAATAAACTGCAGAACATTTGTTTTAGGATGTAGAATATTTCGATAGTTGTCCTCTTTTCTCATGTTGATGATATCATGTGCTTAAGAAGTGAATGACATAAAATAGTATCCATAACTAGTCAGCACATAACTTGTAGCTAGACTGATGTGTGTATATGTTTATCCAGTGTTTATCTAGGCAGAGGGGCAGGGAGTCAAGGTTTCTCATTTATTAAGTAGAAGTTTGGAAGTACAAATATCTGATCAATGTAATCATGTCAATATATCTAGTAGCATCTGTGAGTGTTTGATTACAAGTTGATATTTGTTGGCATGTATTACATCACTAGGGGAGGGGGGTTCTTGAGGATTTTGTTGTCTTGGTTTACATTCTCCTGTCTGTATTAATTAATAATAAATAATTATTTTCCCAGTTTTGCATCATCATCTCATTTTAAGACATGGAAAACTGTACTCAAATATTGATATGTAACTTTGAGCCTGTCTGTCATGATCAATTTTCTTTGTCTGCTAGTTATTTTAATATTCTTTCTTGTTTTCATTTTAATGGTTAAAAACAATATACATAAACCACTGCCCTGAACTATATCTAACAACTTATGATCCACAAATCCAAATAAGCTTATTGGTAAAAAATATGAGCATTGTTCATTTTATTTTGTTATCAAAGAAATTTGTTTTTCATAAAACAGATCTTCCAAACCTTTAGGTTTTTTTCTTGAACTTTACTAATTTTAATAGAATGCTGAGTTTGAATGTTTTTGTCACCATCTTAGCAATCCATTGCATTTATTCGTAGACATAGAAAGATAAAAGTTTTGAATTAATTTGCTAATAAAGATTCAGTTCAACCATCTACCTGCAGACATAAACTTTGTTTATGATAATGTAAAATGTGTAATCGGATTTACCACTCTGACTATAATTTCAGCTAGAATACACTGTAAATCACATTCCAGTAGTATAGGGAATGGGGGTTCCAGCGCAATCTCAACACGGGCAAGACCCGTGTCAAAAATCCACCTACGGACAATCCCCACTCCTAGTGTGGTTGGGGGCAACAGCGCAAATATGTTAGTCTATATATGGAGTGCGAAGAATGTAAGAGAACTTTTAAGAAAGAAGCGGATTTGAAAAAGCATTTGAAAATGAAGACGAAGTGTATGAGCAGTTATGATTGTGGATGTGGTAAGAAGTTTGAGACTAAGGTTAAATTGTTTTGGCATTGTCAGGACTGTGAGTACGACTACGACGACCTAAAAAGTGCTTGGTATTAGGTATAAAATATTTCCTATTATATAGATGGAATCCCAAAGCAACTTCAGCACGGTGTCAATACCCGGTAACGGTGAGATTGACGTTAGACAGTTTTGGCGTCAGTCAGAAAGGAAGGTTAAAAGGACTCTCCGAAAAGGTATAGAAGAATTAGGAGCCCTGAAAGCGAGCATAATGGTAGAAGTAAGTTTGTCAAAAGACGAGGTAATGACGACAGCAATGTTGCGATCAAAGTCGTTAGTGATATTAGAATCCACGAATCTGGATAGGTCACTCAGTGAAGCCTTAGAAGCAATAATGGAGTCGCTGTCTAACTACACGAAAGAAGGATCGGGTTGGACAGTAGAGGAGGTTGAAGGAATAGAGATAAGTATAGCCAGGTACGTACCCATACGAGGGGGGAGTTACGTACCGCTACCAACGTGGGTAGAAAGGAAGAAGGCTATTGTAAACGTGAAGAATGAAGACAATCGATGCTTTATGTGGGCAATCAGGTCTGCACTGTATCCAGCAGAGAAGGATCCCTGTAGGACAAGTAAGTATCCCACAGACGATTTAGAGTGGGATGGTGTGGAATTTCCCATGCAGTTGATAGACATCCCCATATTTGAGGAAATAAACGATCTAGCAATTAACGTTTACGGAGTCAGAGAGCAGACGATAGTACCGTTAGTTCTGTCAAAAAGTAAAGGAGAGCGTGTACATTTATTCTACCACGGCGGACACTACTCATGGGTTAAACACATTAGCAGACTATTCTACAGACATACTAAGCACAAAGGCAAAAAGTACTTCTGTGACTGCTGCTTGCTGTCATTTACATCCTTAAATACCCTAAAGAAACACGATGAGATCTGCCGCGGAGTCGAAGAAGTGGCGCAACGGATCCAGATGCCCACCAACAAAGAGCTTTCATACGCAGACCATCAAAAGCAGATGCAAGTGCCTTACGTGATATATGCAGACTTCGAAGCGTTGATAACTAAGGAAGAGCAGAAACGTGGCGCCACGAATAAGGTAGGATTACACGAGATCTGCTCCTTTGGTTACATAGTAGTCAGATCAGATGGTAAAGCAAACCCTCCTGTGATTTACCGAGGTAAGAACGCAGCTAATGAGTTTCTAGAAGCATTGCGAGAAGAGGAGGAAGAGATAAGAGAACAATTAAGACGTCCAAAGAAGATGGAATTTACCAAAGAGAACCAGGAGGCTTTTAACAAGGCAAAAAAATGCCACATTTGCCAACATACGCTTCTTCAGTTTGGAAGACGAGCCAAGAAAGCGTGGGATGAAGATGGAAAGTATCTAGGAGAAGCTCATTTTAAATGCGGGAAGTATGCTAAGAAAGGTGAGAAGCCGGGAAAGCCCTCCACGCACTGCATTCACTGTCACAAAGCATTTGTTGAGGATTTCTATGTGGATAAGGTTAGGGATCACTGCCACATCACGGGTAAATACAGAGGTGCAGCTCATTGGAAATGTAATATAAACTTCAAAGTAGATCCAGAAATGGAAATACCCGTATTCTTTCACAACCTCCGCGGTTACGACTCCCATTTGCTACTACAAGGAACAGACGGCTCCGACGTCAAATGCATACCCAACAACAAAGAGCGCTACATGTCCGTAACTGTGGGTAAGCTAAAGTTCTTAGATTCGCAGCAGTTTATGGCGGACTCCTTGGCAAACCTCGTAAAGTATAACACCAACTTTCCCATTTCCAGTCAATACGGCGCGGAAAGGAAAGGAGTGTACCCATACGAATACATGGACTCCTGGGATCGATTCAAAGAGTCCCTACCACCCAAAGATCGCTTCTACAGCACCCTAAACGAGTCCGGTATAAAGGATGAGGAGTACCAGCATGCGTTAGACGTGTGGGAAAAGTACTCCTGTGAGAACATGGGTGACTACCACGACATCTACCTAAGGTCTGACGTAGTGCTGCTCGCAGATGTTTTCCAAAGCTTCAGAAAGATGGCTATGGAATATTACGGATTGGATCCCGCTAATTTCTACACGGCTCCTGGGCTCAGCTGGAGTGCTTTGTTAAAGAAGACAAATGCGCAGTTGGATCTCCTAACGGAGTACGACATGTATCGGTTTATGGAAGACGGTATTCGTGGCGGCGTATGCGGACCCAGCCGACGTTACGCCCGCGCAAACAACCCCTTAGTAGAGCACGACCCAGAGAAACCAACCACATACATTTACTACCTGGATGCGAATAACCTTTATGGTTGGGCAATGTCACAGTACCTACCTGTGAGAGACTTCGAATGGGATCCAGTGAAGCCGATAGACTTCTACATGCAGGTAGGAAAGGAGGAAGACAAGGGTTACGTCTTAGAAGTGGATCTGGAGTACCCAGAGCGCCTGCACGACGAACACAATGAGTTCCCCTTAGCACCAGAAGCGATAGAGATACCATTTAAGCAGCTAAGTCCGCTGCAAAAGCAAATGTGCCCTGGTTACAAACCGTACAGGAAACTAACTATGAACCTGATGGATAAGAAGAAGTATGTGGCACATTACCGCAACCTGCAGTTCTACGTGCGACACGGAATGCGCGTAGAGAAGATCCACAGAGTCCTAAAATTCACGCAGGAACCCTGGATGCGCCCCTACATTGACTTTAACACGCAAAAGCGTACCGCAGCGAAAAATGACTTCGAGAAAAACCTCTTCAAACTGATGAACAACAGCGTGTTCGGAAAGACAATGGAGAACATCCGCAAGCGCGTAAGCGTAAAAATAGCCAGCACCAAAGAGGAAGCAGAAGCATACGTGTCACAGCCAGGCTTCGTTAGATACGTAGAAATGCTGAACTTCTACGTGATTCACATGAAAAGGGCAAACCTCTTACTAAACAAGCCCGTTTACACAGGCTTTACGGTGCTGGATCTATCGAAGCTGCTTATGTACGAGTTCTACTACGATAAGCTTAAGCCAAAGTACGGAGACCGCTGTCGCCTCCTGTACACAGACACCGACTCCCTAATTCTAGAAGTGCAAACGGAAGACGTTTACAAAGACTGCCTCCCCGACATAGACGAGTACGACACCAGCGGTTACCCGAAGGAGCACTTCCTTTACTCTGCGAAGAATAAGAAGGTAATTGGGAAGATGAAAGACGAAATGTTAGGAAAACCCATAGTAGAGTACGTGGGTCTGAAACCAAAGATGTACAGCGTGCTAAAGTTAGACGGCGTAGAAAAGAAAGCTAAAGGCGTAAAAAAGTACGTGGTTAAGAAGGACATTACGCACGAGTCCTACCTCAACGTATTACGAACACGCAAGGAACAGCGGCATAAGATGAACAGCCTGCGCAGCTATGGTCATCAGATACATAACGTCACGCAGGAGAAGGTGTCGCTGTCTGCATTTGACGGCAAGCGATGGATGTGTGATGACGGAGTGCATACGATAGCATTCGGACATCACACGATAAGCAGTTCTTCCATGACGAACCCACGTGTGGGGCCATCATGAAGATAATACAAGATGGGCTGACCCTTCTTAGCTATCGCACTTCGGATCTGGTAAGTTTCCAAAGACCAATTAGGATCCGTAGCTCTTTTGGATCCTCCTTCTAATTCACCCGGCTCATAGAGATATCGAACCGTGACATTACCTAATTTCTTTTCATGGGGGAAGACCGCCCTCGAACTTCTGACGTAGGACTTGTGTTCCACGTGCTTCTTTTTTATGGCATCCTTGGGTTTTATTCCCGTAGCCCTGGCCGCCTCGTTGTTCAAAGCCGCGACGACCTGGGGGAGCCTCTGAGTCCATTCCCTATTGCGTTTGGAGGGATCTTCCAGCTCTTTCCAATACTGGTACCCAAAGAGACGCTCGGCCAGGGTCTTATTGAATCTTTCGACAATGCTTTGACCCCTGTGGTACTCTGCTTTAGCTCTTCTAATCTTAGTGTCGTGGTCTTTCAGGGTCTTAGTAACCACGCCCATGAACTCCGTTCCCGCATCCACTTGCAGCAGCTTGGGCCATTTCAAGACGCGCTTATAAATCCTACCTAGGGCTTCTGCGACTTCCCCAGAATCCTTGCTGGTTATGGGTTCGGCGTCCTTATATCTGCTTGCGATATCCACTACGGTCAAAGCGTATCTATAGGTCTTCTTTCTCACCTTATCGTGCGGCAAGAAAAGCAAATCCGCCTGATGAACTTCATTGGGGGTATTTACGGTGAAGCTGGGCCTGGGAATGTACTTAGGCACGGGAAGATAAACCTGCCAGAGGGTTTGTTTTTTCAACCAGTTCTTAGCCGTTTCATCTGATACCCTGGCCGCGGTCGCGAGTTTCTTGATGGCCGACGCTCCTTTCCAATAGCCTTCAGGCCCATAGTAAATCCTCTTGAGTTTGTCCTCTACGCGGCCCATTATATGAATTCCAGGACGAGATTGATCTTTCGCCCGTTGAAATCCACCGTCTTTCCGTCCACCTTAATGGCGATGTTTATGCTTTCTACCAAATGAGATAAGTCATAGCTCAAAGAAATGGGAGTGTATTCTTCTGAGTCAAATGGATTACCTTTGGGCAGAAACTTGGACATAAGAGAAGACTTTTCCCCATTGTTGTAACTATGGACTAAATCGCAATAGACTTCGTAAGAGGATGCGACTTTCCATTTCACATCATATGTACTGCCGCTATTTATCGTGGTACTAGTAAGGCCCAGGAGTTCTACCAATGAACTGTCCTTTAGATTGGCGCTCCCATTATTTTTCTTGAATGTCATTTCATGGGGCAATCCTGTGGTAAGAGTATATCCATGCTTTGCTAGCTCCTTAGCCAGTGTTATGGGGGTGTAATGGGAATCTGGTATTTTTGGTTTGGTGGAAGTCACGACGACAAAGCCATTAATTAAATTATACCAAGAATTGTACAAAGAGCAACTAACCAACCGAACCCTTTCCGCGCGGATGGGAGGATTCAGATAAGTAGTAAAGTTATTCTTGTCGCTTTCCAAAAAGACGATCATTATATTAGATACGCCAAAGCCACGCCTCCGGCCAGCCCTGCGACTCCTACAAAAACCAATTCATTGTCTTTTTGTTTCTTAGAAGGCTGGTAGTAATTCTTGAACTGAGGCTTTTTCATTCTAAAGTCGGGGTGTGCTTGCGCATAAAGTTTGAAGGCGTAGTCTGTGTTTTCGAAGTTCTTGTCTGCCTGCATTTTGTCTTGGTAGTTCTTGTCCAACCAATCCCTGTAAGCTTGTCTTTTTTCATTCCAAGCTGCAACGTCCCTTTGATATTTCTCCAGCGCTAAGTCGTGCCTTTTTCTTTCGGCGGCACCGCTTTTGTCGCCTCTAACTAATCTATCCAAATATTGACCACCATAATTAGCCCCTGTAAATGCTAAAGCTGCAATGACTCCACCTGCGACTAAGCTAACCATTATACATTAGGTAGGTACTTTTCCTTTCGTAGGTAATCCTTTACCATGATAGCCCCGCCTACGGCAGCGGTCATCTTAGCAAAGTTAGCGAAGCTCTTGCTTGGGTCTTCAGTAAAGTCTTCTTTGAGCACTTTCTTACCTACCCAACCAATACCCGCAACAATAGAAGTAATGATAGCTGCCTCTTCAACAGTTTTCAACAACGCGGTCGACATTATATTACAAAGCGAGAAGGAAAATCTAGGTCGCCACGGGTGATAAATCTACTCCATTTCAGGGATCTTACTCTTTTTCATCTCTACAGGTGCGTGATATGTTGGCGACACATGCACGGCCTCCCACTTTACTTCTGGCTTCATATTCCACCATTGTAAGTAAAGGCTGCCCGCTGCTATAGCAATTCCTAACGCACCAATGACGTACCCAGGATTAATGGAGGATTCCTTTTCGTCCTCCACCTTTTCCACCTTCTTTGCTTTGTTCTTCTTATTCATCTCCGCGAGCTTCTTACCGGCAGCAACTCTGCCTGCAGATTTAGGCTTGGTAATCTTCTGCTCCTCCTGAGGTTGTTCTTCGGTACCACTCATCTTATACTAAGGGACTTGAAGGACTTGACAAGTAACTTGATGACGACTTGACAACGACTTGACTAAGTACTTGAGAATGACTTAAGGACGACTTGACTAAGTACTTGAGGTGACTTGACAACGACTTGACTAAGTACTTGAGGCGACTTGATTAAGTACTTGAGGTGACTTGACAACGACTTGACTAGGTACTTGAGGTGACTTGACAACGACTTGACTAGGTACTTGAGGCGACTTGATCATCAGCAAGTGCTGCCTGAAAGACCTTTTCGACTTCTCTGTCCTTCTTGAAGTCCTTCCAAGATGTTCCGAAGGAACCTAGTACTTCCTTCAAGTCGACATGCTGAGCTACGTGAAGTGCCGCAGAGGCGACTGCCATTAACTTACCGCACTTCAAAGACAACCACCCACAGGTTATCTTAAGTTCTTGGGATATGACATAGTCATCTCTTATGTCCTTCTGTAGTTGCTCCACGTCGTCTATAGGCAGTGCAAGTCCAAGCAATTTAGTGGCAAGTCGGATAGCGGAGTCTGCTACGGCGTCCGTGGTCTTACTTGCGAGGGCGGCCTCGTACCTCTTATGGAACTTCTTAACTTCCTCTTCTGACAGCTTATTAACCTGCTCATGGGTAAGTTCCTTGCCTATCATTTCCTTGCACTTCCCAGATGACACAAGAATGTTAAGTTGTTCCTTGAGGTTACTTTCATCTAGCTGTGTGGGGACTTCATCTAAGAGCTGCTCAATGTCCATATACATTAGGAATCATAGATTCCAACCTCGTACGGAAACCTCAAAGAGAAGATCATTTTGGAATGTTGGTGCGTTTTTAAATGTCGCATGTATTCGTGCAGCTGTTCCTTGCTTATCTCACCGCCGTAGTCGCTTAAGATGGTTTCCAGGTCAGACTTGCTCGGAGTATAAAATACTACGAGAGAGCCTATGTTTTCCCTAAAGGGTTTAGAGACACTGGTAAGCTGCTGCGAGAGCAACCAAACGCTGATATTGTCATGCCTGCCGCTGAAAGCGAGCTTCACTAATTCGGAGGTGCGCTTTTTTACGTCGTCCCCGCAGGCAATGTCATCCAATATGAGTAAAGTCTGCGTATCTTTAGGGAATTGCTTATGCCAGAACTTCAAATGGCTGGATAACTCGTTAGGGTCTAAGATATCTACAAAGAAGTCGTCATCATTCCTACCTATGCCTTCCCAGGTGCGGTTATTCACGTAGGTGGGACAAAGCAGCACTATGTAGTCAAAGCGGTATCTAAAGGGTCCTAATAGCTGCTCCACGATGAACTGGGTCTTTCCGCAGCCGGTGGGTCCTACTATCAGAGCGTTACAAGGTATGTGATCTGGGTTCATATATAGATGGACCCAGTGGAAGCAGTAAGAAGGATTGCCGCCGACGCAAAAGATAAAAGAGACACCATAGAAATGCAAAGGGAGGAGATAGCCCGGTTAAAAGAGCGCGTACAGGAATTGTACGATGAAATGTGTGGTCTGAAGCGCGCGGAACGGTTTGGTGCGCTTTTGACAATGGCGACGTGGGCTAAGGAGTCCATTAAGGACTTCATTCGATATCCCCCATAGATATATGGACTGCATTACGTGCGAACTACCTGCTGACTGCATCATCGTTACCCCTCCGACGCCTCGTAAGAAACACAGCTGCTGTCACTGTAATAAGGTATTCTCTGAAGAAGACTTCGTTGGACATTGGTGTCCCGCGGATACTAAAGCACAAAGGACTTTAGACGACGCTCGAGAAGAGTAAGAGGTCGCAAAGAAGATCTTACTAAGCCCCAGCAAGAGGAATTAGCATAGGTCTTTCTTTTTTATTGTTATTTTGTTAAATGCTGCAAAGAGGTCTCAAGTAAGGACCTATTTTTTATTGTTATTTTGTTAAATCGAAGAATGGTTAACATGATTATCTTTTTGCTGGTTTTAACGATGAGAAAGAATGATACCTCATCTTTTAATGGGGGTTAACAAAATAACAAGAAATAATAGACCTTATCCTAAAACCCTCTTACAGGGCTTAACAATTTAACAATAAAAAATAAGGTATATATAATGAAGTGCATGCAATGTGATAGAGCTTTTAGTAGCAAGCAGCGGCTGCAATACCATCTTTCCAAGAAAGTCTGTCAGAAGACCATCAGCACTGTTTGCGGCGACTGCGGTAAGGAACTGTCCACAGTACAGGCCCTACGATATCACCGCGAGCATAGAGTCTGCCTTAAAGGCCATTGCCGCCGATGCGATGAACCCCTCTTCGAAGAAAACTGGCATAAATACCGCTGCCGGCGTTACCACCTCGAAGAAGTTGTCTGCGAGACCCACGGCGATTTAGCAGAGCGATGTTGCCCCCTTGAAACCAGCCGGGCTTTAGTGCTGCGTAAAAAAGAAATAGACCAAGATTTCGTATGCTTTGACGACTACGAAGGAGTAAGATGGGAGAACCGAGAACACTGGGACGGCATCTGCGATAAATGTGGTTGTCAACGCAGCGGTCAACATATTTGGTGTTGCCTGTACGAAGGTCCCAAGCCTTTAGACCATTACCTTGCAATACGAAAAGAATGGTCTAATATATGATGTTACCTTACGTCGCAGCGTTCGCAGGAGGAGCCTTGATTACGATATCGATTGATTTCATGTCGGAAAAAATGAGGTCCGACGTAGCAGACCAATACTTAGAAGCTCATGAGGACGACTACTAATCACACAATGGATTAACCTCCGCCTTTCTTTCAACGTCGAACTTCCATCGACCGTTGACTTTACCATAGCTACGTATGTGAGTGTACTCTTCGCCTTGCAGTACGTACCGTACGCAGTCAGGAGCCCATAAGCTGTACTCTTGGCTGCCGTCTAAGAGGACCAACCTTAAGCGGTTAATGTCCTCGAAGACAACATAATTTTTTATTTTGTATGCGATGCCAGGTATTAATTCGCGCCAGTGAGTTTGTTCAAGAATCATTATATCTATGAAATATCTTTTGGTGCGTTCGTAAGGTCTCATGCGATTTGAAAGCCTTAACACACCAAGGGCAAGGTATGCGAATGCCGTCGACGTAACGGTCGATTTCCCTACAGATCAGATCGTAATCGTTGCTTACCATCGTTAAGTATCCATTCATTTCATATTGCGCCAATACCGCTTTTTGCTTGTCGGACAATACGCCGTTACCCTTTGGCGTCTTCAGTTCCAGACATAACCCATTGTATTTTTTATGGGAGTTAAGAATTAGGATGTCGGGTTGACCTGCCTGGTAGCCCTTTTGCCAGCACGTTATCCTTTTACTGGTGGTATCTTGCAATTCCCCGAGTCCAGGCGCTAATATCAGCGTAGGGTGAAACCGACGCATGTAATCTACGACTTTCTTGTGCAGGTCGAACTCGTTCTCGATCTTGAAGACCAACTTATTTGGACCATCCAACGAGTACTTTCCCGTCTTCCTTAACGTAGGTAGGACATCCTCGAAGACCCAATCTTGAAATGCCTCTGCTGTCGGTAGCTTGGAGCTAAATATTAACTGATACAAACCAGATTCCGTCACGTACAGGGATTGTGGGTGTGAACCAGAAGGG
The DNA here is from genome assembly GCF_029948245.1 of Actinia tenebrosa. NCBI lineage: Eukaryota > Metazoa > Cnidaria > Anthozoa > Actiniaria > Actiniidae > Actinia > Actinia tenebrosa. The sequence goes on along the minus strand of NW_028292579.1, from coordinate 3,912,649 downwards.
AGGCGATTCACCTCTATTCTAAATTCACTAAGCCTCTTCTTATGCTTATCCCGCACGTGAACTTTAATAGCATCTTTGGTGTCTGTATAACCTAATGCCTTTGCTACCTCTTTCGCCTTAAAGTACAGCTTGTCGCTTTGCACTAGGCATTGCAGTTTAGTTTCGTTGTTTTCGAATACGCGGAGCATATTATACGTAAGGGATATTTTTTATCCTTTCGCGAGCCTAGTAGGCAACGCTTTTTAGCTGATTCATTTCCACGCTTAGCTGCGCGTCTGAGACTACGAAGATATATGCGTTGATCTTAGTAGTGTCGCTGGCGTCTTTGGTGCGCTTGATCTCCAACGTAATACCGTCCTGGGTATTTACCAGCCGCAATCCCTGTCCATGTAGGTCTTCGTCGTTCGTCGTGCGCATGTCGATCCACAGCGCGTACTTATCCTTAAAGAATTCCTTTGGGTCAATTTGGTCGCCAAACTTACGCGCGACTTCCCGGTACATATCCGCGGGCTTTATCCCTTGTGAGTAAACCTTATTAGGCACTCCGTTGATGCTAACACCTACGTTGGTAATGTTAGGATTAAAGAACGCCTCGGAGTCGCGCAATCCTGCCGTGTATGTCTTTGCGAACAGCAACATTATCCCTGTAAGGCTGCGCCTGGGAAGGTTAATGCTTTGGTTGATGACCTCTTCGACGTTGTTCGTAAAGCTGAACGTCTTGTACATCACGACGTGATCGTAAAGGAAAGCCTTCCCGGCGCTGTATTCCATGCCAGCGCTACGTGCTAAGTCTTCGCTGTATACCGTTTCATACTGCAGCTCTAAGTTAGTAACGGAGTATGGGTGGACGGCTGAGGAACTTACGTCCTTTCCCTGTAGGATGTTCGTAGTGTCTGCTAGGGTTACTTCGAACTGCAGCTCGCTTAGCTGCCTTGGGTAGTATGCACCGTGGTTCGCGATAACTTCGAAATCTAATGGAACGACATATTTAGTACCATAAGCCGTCTTTATTTCGTCTTCTCCTGAGGCGCCAGAGGTTGCGCTTCTTACCTTGCGTATAGCATCATTGGCGATTCCCTGCTCTATCCTTTGCGCGCGGTCAAATGCAGTCAACCATAAGTCTTTGTACGTGGTATACAAATCATACCTATTTAAGTCCAAGAGGGATTCCCCTGCGAACTTCACCCGCATCTTTGAGACAATGTTGCGGCCAAGGTCGTTGACAACGTGACGCGCGTCCGCAGTGTTTGGTTGTATTGCTAGGTCAAACCTTAGCGCCAGGGTGCCAGGAACCAACACTAGGTTATCCGTTAGGCGGGGCACGCCTACGTACAGCGTTTCTCCAGGTTTAGCGCTGCTGGGGGTAAAGGTGACCCGGTGAAAGGTGCGTTCTGCTTTCAGTCCGCCAACCTGCTTAGGTAATATGTTGGGGTTTAACTTTGAGCTTATCATATATAATGGAAGTAGAAGGAACAGACTTCGACCCCACCACTGAAGAAGGTCAAGTAGATATTAACGACGACGAATACGACGCATGGACTAAAGGCGCGGAAACCGACCCCCTAATCTACGACATGGCTCTAGAAAACAAGTATGGTAATAGATGGAAAAGCTTCAAGGCCGCCTTGAATCGCATGTGGCAATCGAAAAACCACGGCAGCCCCGTCCCTGAGTACTTGGAGCTTCAAAACATAGAGCAGCCTGAGGCAGCCGCGCGGGAAACTGTAGAGTGGGCAACGCGAGAGTTAAGGATGCGTCATCCCCACATTGACACTGACGCGATAAGACTCACAGAAAAAGGAAACAAAGTCCTCATAAGCGTCAGAGACCTGAGACAACCCGACAAAGACCGCTGGACGAAACCACAGCTCCTTTTTGACGAAAATGGCTCGATCAAGGTTAACGTGGCAAGATTAAGGGGCTTTCAAGAGGCCGCCCGAAGCATGTTAGAAGGTATGGAAGCATTGAATGAAAGGATTGCGCTAGAAAAACGCGCTATCGAGCTGCAAAAAACGTTAATGGAAAGGGAAACAGAGTATGAAAAACAAATACAACAGCTAACCGATGCTCAAAAGAAAGAAATCAAGGGCAAGAACGAAGTCATGCTACGATTCAAGCGAGAAGCTGAAACGGCTTTAGACGAAAGAGACCAAGCCAGACAAGCCTTCAATCTTGCTATGAAAGACCTGGATATCAATAATGAGGAAGCTAAGGACTTACGGACCGCCATAACTAGGTCTTTAGAGGAACGGCGGCAGTTGGTTGCCGAAATTAACACTAAGGAAGAACAAATCCGGCAAAGAGATCAGGCCGTCGAAGACCTGGAGGGGCAAATAGAGCGGCAGCAAGAAGTAATCGAGGACCAAACTCGTACCGAGGAAGAAAGGGAAGCAGCTCAAAAGGAAGTGGAGGCCCTTGAAATACGCCTTGCGGAATTGCGGGCTCAAAAGGAAAACCTGGAAAAAGAGCTGGGGCTTACCACCAAGGAAAAGGTAAAAAGAGCCCTTTTGAAGTATGGCGTTCCGCTGGCATTTGCGGTCGCTATTAGCACCGTAGTAGGAGTTATCCTATCCGCGCTTAAGGCTACAGGCGCAGGCGTAAAGAAATTAGGCAATGGGCTGGCGGACTTGGGAAAAAAGATGGCAGCCGGTCTTCCTGGGCTGCTGGGTTCGGTTGTTTCCTTGGCACTTAGGGCCGGCGGAGAACTGCTAAAGTTCGTGGGGAATAACGTTTGGATCTTGGTCGTCGCTATTGGAGTGGTACTCCTGAAGAAGATTCAGGGTTAATCTTATCCTTGTGTATTACTGGGGGCTTATCGTCGTCGGGTACCCGAGGCGTTCTCGACTTGGGATAAGTAAAGATAGTATTCGCGCCGCCTTGATAATGTGGAACTAGCGGCAGCACGCTCATGGTGCTAATGGGCTTATGATTCCAAATAGCATCCGGCGTAGGTTCGGTTGCCTTACCCGCAGCATTCATTCGGGCAATGCTGGGCTTGGCGCTGGAGGCAGTGGCATCGCTGGGGCGAATCTGAAGCTTCGCATATTGACAATTGGCTATCATGTGAAAAGTTAATGGTACTAGGTCTTCGAAGCTATATAGGTTAATCTCAGATGAAAAATGGGTTGGGTGCCTATTATTATTTTTCGTCCTGTAAGGCAACAATGGGGTGTTGGTCTCGTCAACAATCCTAAATCCAATATTACATGAATACCGCTCCGACATACTAATAGTGCATACGATTAATCCTAGCCCCCCAACATCCACCCACAGTCCGGTGTCGTACCACTCGTCGCCCGTGTAGTCCTTTTCCTCTAGGTAATGAAGAAACCAGTCCTCTTTCGTGTGTGGGTTCATATATTTAAAGACTAAGCACCGTAAGAGTGCTAATGGTCGCGTGGTTAAAAGGCTTATCTCTTTGATCCTCTATGCTATTCACGCAAACGCGCCCAGTATCGTCTACACGCATTTGCAGCTTTACCTTCCCATGGCAATCAGCAACCATGTGTAAAGTCCAAGTCGTAAGATTCTCAGCACTGCCGGGGTACGGCTCTACGGAGAAATGCACAGGCTCCCTGTTGTTCGTCTTCACGCGCATAGGCTGCAGTACGCCATTCTCATCCAGGAACCTAAAGCCGACGTTGGCGTGACTACTCGCGCCCATGCAAATACTACAAAGGATTAACTTCTTTCCCGAGTAGTTCAAATTCACGGACATACCCGTGACATCAATCCAAGATGCCTGGGTGTATTTTTTCTCGCCTGTGTAAGTCGTATAGACACAATCTACTCCAGCTACGTAGGGGTTATTCATCGCCATATATAATAGCTCAGACCAATGCTTGCAGCTGCTAAGCCGGCCTTTAGTAAGTCATGGTCATATTCCTCAGGTATCGCAGGCAGGACCTTCTTCGATGGTTTCTTAACTACGGGCAGCTTCGTTTCGTGTGACTTTTTTGGCTTCTCTACGAAGTGAGGAATGTTCCTAAGAGTGTCAGAGTTCACGTCATTCGCCCCAAACTTCATATCCTTAGTAGCTCGCTGCAGTTTATTGTTATAACCCACAACGGAATTGGTGTTAATAACTAAATTACTTGGCATTAACCAACAACCAGGCGACAAAGCGTAATCCAGTCGCACTTTAGACTGCTGCACCGCTAATTGATATCTCTGCACCGACTTGGATATGTTGTTCTCTATTATTGCAGACTCAAATAAAGTTAGGAATTCTTGTTGCGTTTCCTGTGAAGCGCCTTGGGATCCAACAATGGGGTTGCGGGTATTTACCTGCGCTCCCAGGATGCAGTACACGAATGCTTCAATGCTACGGTTAATCCTGGCTAGGTTCCTTAAACCTTTTCCTTTCATTAACACGAACGGATCCCAAGTGCCGGGGTAGTTTGTTTGAATTCTAGTAATTAATGAATTATTACCCTTATCGCCGCCCATATCACCGAACTCTAACTCATTACTTGGGTATTCCTGATGTCCGTAGTCAGCCGGCTTCTCACCATTGGCACCCCAAACGTAAACTATACCCAGCCCATGCGTCTTACCCTCCTTATAACGAAAATCTTTTTGCTGTGGTTTGAACTCATTAATTAACCTTTCCAGGGCTGCGGCGTCATATCGATTATTCAATGGATTAAATGCCTTATCTCCCGGTAGGGGTACGTTAAGCTCCTTCAACAACCTCCTTACCGTAAAGGCAACGTGAAACTGCATAATTGGAATGTGAAACATGTCCGCGGCAACACCACAACCTTTAGTGGCAGCCCAAATAGCAAAGTCTAACTGCTGCGGCCAATACCGCATATTGGGCCCTGCTAACCATTCCCTGGCCTCTTTACCCGACGTATGCTTCAACATCGTATTCTTATAGATATTTCTCAGCATTACGTTAAATGATTGTTTACCCACTGAAATCTTCAGGTGCGTTACCAGCTTTTCGAAGTTGTTTACACCACCTTCAGCATCGTAAAATGGGTAATCTTCCGTGGTTAACAATAAGTTTCTAGGAAAATTAGGTGCTTTATGCTCGGGTTTTGGTGGCCTTTCTTTATGAACGGGGCGTACAATCGTCAATCGCTGCACCTGATCACCTACTTGCTCCAGCTTTGAACGTTCCAAGTCTGCATTGCTGTACATCCTGGAGCCGTTAAAGTAAATCCCATCGGGTCTTCTTTCGAACTTACTAGGGTCTGCATGCGGAAACATCTTCCTAAAGGCCCTCCAGTTCCAGTAATCCCTGTTGTCATGATGTGGCTGCTCCTCAATATCATTCCCAAAAGCGTCGTACATTAGTATATATAATGGATGTTATACCATCAGCGCCTCCACTTTATCCTGAACTTCCTAAGGAACCTAACGAATTAAACGCTGAAAACTTTCGTCTGAATAAAGCGAACTTAATCCTGGCTTACTTGGAAGGGCAGACAAAACACTATGAAAAAGTTAGAAAAAAGTACGTTAGAGCCCGGAGTACGCTACATAAGATTGCGATAACTTCAGGATCCATATCTGTTGTGTTAACGGGCTCCGGCGTTGCTACTTCACTTACTGGACCGGGAATAATCGTTGGAGTTCCTTTGGCCGGCGTTGGGGCAGCCTGTGGTATTATTTCAGCCGTTGCTACGGGTATTATGAAACAGTTGTCAAGCAAAATATCCAAGCATGACACGACAATAGCTCTGTCAAGGGCTAAAGTAAATACAATTACCGATCTTGTCTCAAAGGCTTTGCGTGACAGAAAGATAGACGACGTAGAATTCTCGCTTATCTTAGCCGAAGAGGAAAAGTACGAGAAATTAAAGACGGACATAAGGAATAAAAAAACAGCCGTAAAAGATCTTTCCGAGGAATCTCGCAAAAAGATCTACCAGGAGGCAAAAGAAGAGCTTCAAAGAAAGCTTGCTCAGTAAACATCTGCTTTGAAAAGAGCGTGACGGGATTCTATTTACATATCGAACGTCAGTCTAGAAATTACGCGTAATATAAATTCAGTGAATTATTACGCGTAATATAAATTTAGTGAATTATTACGCGTAATATGAATTATTTGGCGAATTATTACGCGTAATATGAATTATTTGGCGAATTATTACGCGTAATATGAATTATTTGGCGAATTATTACGCGTAATATGAATTATTTGGTGAATTATTACGCGTAATATGAATTATTTACATAACCTTATTTGGCAAATTATTACGCGTAATATGTTATTGTCGCCTCGGAATCCATCCTAACAGGGGGTGGCTGGGGTCTATTTCATAAAATATTTCGTAGATTACGTTAGGGTAATAAGGAATATCCTTATCCAGCCGACAAAACATCCACTCGGCTCTGCTCATATCAGAAACCTCGGGAATAGACTTACCGGTAATTTCAGACAAAAGATAGGGAATAGCTTTGTAATATTTCCCTAGTTTTAATTTTTTCAGCGTTTTCCGTAGACTTTGCGGGGTTGGCTCTTCTAAATGGTTCATAATTCTTTCCATTACTTCGTCGTCTAAATATACCGGCCGATGACCTTGAATGTGACTCATCCAGTCTCTGAAGTATTTTATTCTTTTGTATGGGGTCTTCTTACGGCCTCCATTAGCGTAATACTGCTCTTTGGTAGCATTTGGTACGGCATTACGAATATTCTTACCACATTCGTAACACTGTGCTGACGTGTCGTCTTCTATTTGCATTTTCTTGTCACAACAAATATACTTATTTGGTTTAGTAGGCACAAACTTGGGTTTCAAGCACTTTACACAGAAATCATAAACAAACTCTTTACATTCTTCGCACTCCATATATAGACTAACATATTTGCGCTGTTGCCCCCAACCACACTTGGAGTGGGGATTGTCCGTAGGTGGATTTTTGACACGGGTCTTGCCCGTGTTGAGATTGCGCTGGAACCCCCATTCCCTATACTACTCATTCCTGCCAATGATTTAATGATATAGCAGAATGCATATCTTTATTCAGTTGTCTGTCTGTGTGTTCATCAGTTAACAGGGTAACTTGCCAATAGACTGTTTTCTTAAGGTTGTGTGTGCATCTAACTTGACTGGCCAGAAAATTGAAAACCACAAATTTAGTAAAAATGAGAAGCCAGTTTTATATTTAAAGAAGGGAATAATCGATTTTATGAATTCTCATCGAAAAATGTAATAGAAATGTATTATAATTCTTATTATAAGCTCCTGTTCTGGTATTGTGGCCTGTCAAGTTCCTTAAATTTGGATGCACACTCAACCTTGAGAAAACATATATATCGATGTTATATCAGTGTACCTGTTTTGGTTCAGTAGTTGTCTGTCTGTCTCTTCATCAGTTAACAGTGTAGCCTATCAGTTCATTATATTGATGATATACCAGTATACATGTCTTGGTTTAGTAGTTGTCTGTCTGTCTGTTCGTCAGTTAACTGGGTATCCTATCAGTCCATTATGATGATAAATTACCAGATACATGTCTTGGTTGAACTGGATAGCCAGTCTATTATACCAGTATTACTATACATATCTTGGTTCAGTAATTTTCTGTCTGTCTGTTCTTCAGTTAACTGGGTAGTCAGTCTATTATATTTATGATATACAAGTATACATATCTTGGTTCAGTAGTTGTCTGTCTGTCTGTTCATCAGTTAACAGGGTATCTTATCAGTCCATTATATTGATGCTATGTAATATATACAGTATGAGTGGCCGTGTCGTATCAGGAATATAAACTTGAGGCGTAGCTGAGCGTTTGTATATCGGATACAACACGGACACGAATACTGTAGATTGCTTGTCAAACGTCTAGGTTAGTTCCTTTGTGTTTCACTAAAATGTTCAAAATTAAAGTGAATCTGGCCAAGAAAATCTAACTTAAAGTTTTTGCAAATGAACACAATTTTGTATCAGATTTTCAACACTCTTCACAGTCGTGATTTCTGTTGTATTTTCCTCATGAATTATTAATGCTTTGACAAATCAGTATTCATGTGTCGGTTCACTAGCTGCCTGTCTTTTCATCATTAACAAGTCTACTATGAATCCAAAACCAGTCACATTTAATCAAGGTAAGGCTATGTTTAATTCTGGATTCATAACCAGATTATTTTTGATAAAAACATACTGAACTTTGCCCTTCACAAGGTAAGTACAAGAAGCTATTCAAAACAGAAACATTGTTATGTAAAAATATGGGCACGGTATGAATTAATCTAGTTGTGCATTTGTGTTAGCATTTTAAAGTATAAATCATTAAAGTTAATAGGTTTAATTGAGTGGGAATGTGGACAGAATTGTGAATAAGATGTCTTCCCGTTCATTCCTAAGTATCATGTGCCATTCCATTTTCATTTCATTTCATTTCTAGACCATGAGAATTTGAGTTTCCATACTCTATATGATTGGCACTAAGTATCATTTCCCTGTCCGGCTATTGGACACACAACACAATGAAATAGCTAGGAAAGTGAAAGGAAAGGTGCAAGACTGTTGACCTCTCACTTTGAATATTTTTGCTGCATTTCTATCTAGAAGGACATTCAGTGTTTACTTTCATGTGCCATGCACTTATGATTTCTATATGGGTTTTAAAAAATTGCCAGGTATTCCTTAATGTTGTCAAACAAACTGACTTTGGTTCATGTTTGAACATAAAAATTTCTTTATTGCAATTTTTTGATAAATCAATAGGTATGCTCTCCTGTTTCATTCTGACTTTGTCACTATATATTATTTTAATTTGAAATACATTTTTTCATTTTTCTCGATTGATAAACCAATACCAGCCTCAAACCATATCCCACAATAACATTATTAGTAGTTAGTAGTTGATGAAATAAAGGGTGTGAAACTCGGGGGGAGGGTTGCACATAACATACAGATAATTTTGATGCTGTTGGTAGATGTGAAATCTGTTTGAGGCATGTCACCAGGGAATCTTTCACAACTGCTAGGTACAATATCCCATCATAGCTATCACATGTATGAAACAAGGAATGTGAATGCGAGGGGAAATAATTGAACCAAGCATATCCAGCTGTCAAGAAAGAGTCTGTTGTGATATTCATTATTATGACACCTAAAGTAAATGATCTAAAATCACTATGTTAAAAGAAAAGATATATTCAAATGATCGTGAAGAAACTTACTGAAGAAATGCTATGGAAATCCTGGGGAAGGCTGCAAATAGTTGTTTTTTAAAGTGGCAGTTCAGAATCATTGGTTCCAGAATTGCTGGCATGCCTCAAACAGATTTATCACTGCTAGACAGCCATGCTATCAAACTATTCATGACAAAATGCTCTTTATTTAAAAAAATATTTTATTGGCGGTACAATAATCAATCCAAAATACAAACAGTACTTTGTGTTTAGAAAAGGCTTTATATTTTAATGACTCCTTTGGTGAAGCCATATATAAGAAACTTGCACGTTTCGTTGTACCATCAGTATTAAGTCATCACAGTAAATTTAGAATGATCAAGAATGAATGAAATGGTGTGGTGTCTACGTAACGTTATATTACACCCCTGAAACTAAATGTACAAGTTAATCTAATGCAATCTCGGAAAGAAAGCATAATTTGGCTGCACAATTTCTACTGAATAAATAATTAATTCCTGATTGAATGATATATTTTCTACTTGGATCTATTTGGGGTTTGAAATATAGTCTTCACATTTTATGTGGCACCATTTATTTTGTCATGAATAGTTTGATAGCGTTCATCTTTACTGATACACCATACATATACATGCATACATACGCACACACTTTGTTGTCTGTTGTCATTACTATATATTATATAAACCATACACACACACAGTCATTAGACCCAGTTGTTATTGACTGAACCCTGGTTCCTGATAAAATGGCAAAGGCATAATGAATGTTGTAGAGGAAAAAAAACACAACTTTTCTAATGTTTTGAAACTTGAGGCTTTTGGCAGAGTAAATGATCAGATAGCCAAACAAGACTCTTACCATCAGGAACCAGGTCTATTGACCAGTCCAAATTTATGCAATGAAAATGTTAAATGGAATTTGAAAATATTACAAAGACCAACATCCAAATTGACATCTCCACTTTCTAAAGAAATCATAATCTTGAAGTCATATTCTGGATGACAATTTGATTTAGAAAAAATGAGTATAAACAATAAATAAAATATCGTCAATAACAACTGGGTCTAACTTACATTGGGTGGGGAGGGGAAAATTGAAATTGGGGGGAGGGGGCGTAACTGTAGCAGGGGTGAGGGGTCACTTGCATGGGGGGGAGGGGATCACTCTTACGGGGGGAGGGGATCACTCATTGGGGGGAAGGGAAATATGATTTTTTAGGGAGGGGTGGTAGGCTTGTTAGAGCTGGTGACACTTAGAATATTTTTGTTGAAAACTTTGTTACAGAGAGAAGCAGGACTTGAAGATATTTTGGTAAGTAAGATCGGAATTGGACTTAGAAAATTTTCAAGTCTTTTAAATTTGACTCACTTTTTCAATACTTGTTTGTATGCATGTTATGTTGTATAAAAAATGAAGTTTGATTTTGGACTTAGTGGTTTTCCTTTGTTTTTTAATGAATTCCATCTTTACCCTCTCCACACCCTTTTTGGACTTACAAAAAAAAAACCCTCCCCGAAGTCCTACCAGCACCAAGTCTCACTACCCCGGTAGACCAGGACCAGGCAGTACTTACTGTCCCAACAAGAGCCATCTTATGAAACCACAACCAGGTGGCTGCTCTGATGTCAAAGACTGCTGATAAGGATATCAGACTCTGACCCCCTACAGACTCGTGAGAGTACCTTGATGGCAAGCCAGCCTTTATACTGTGAAGATTAGTGCAAGTAGGAGACTTCTAAGATAACCATGCCCCACTACCCATAGGTTTTACTGCACAACAGTGATGTATATCTTAGAGTGATGTGATCAATAGACTCAAGGCGGTATTCAGACTTCCATAAAGTGTATGTGATTATCAAGACTGGTTTGTGAACACTAAAATAACGAAGTTTCTAGGCTACTAACTTGTGAAAAATGAGCTGGTCTATCCCGAAAAGGAAACTACCATCATGTAATTTAATATGAAAAGCTAACCTAGACTTTTAACCCTTCCACATTTTATTTATGTTTCCCTAGAGGACTAAGGCCTATAATCTATTCACTTAATTATTAATGTATTCAGAGTCTGCTAGGGGACTGGGCATATAATTTTTAAGTATTAATATATTCAGAGTCTGCTAAGGGACTAGGTCTATAATTTATTCTCAATTCATATATTCAGAGTCTGCTAGGGGACTGGGCATATATTTTTCAATTGAGTATTAATGTATTCAGAGTCTGTTAGGGGACTGGGCACAATGTTTTTAATATTGAGTATTAATGTATTTAGAGTCTGCTAGGGGACTGGGCATATATTTTTTCAATAGAGTATTAATGTATTTAGAGTCTGCTAGGGGACTTGGTCTATAATTGATATTTATTTATTCAGTACTCACTGGATCTCTAGGCAACAGGGATTGTTATTTACTAGCTATATCATGATGACAACACAACTGAATTGAAGTTCAATCCAATTTTGGTAAACACTTGTATTTTTAAACTTGAATATCAGTTTTTGTATTTTTCAATTTTTTTTACATTTTTCTCTCAATCATTACAATTATGTTGTAGCATGGTGATGTCATCATGAAATGAAGCCTTTTATGTGTCAGCTTTGAAATTATTCATCAAAGTTAATTTCCTATAAAAGCACAGTTTAGAAATGATTTCAGAGTGGATTTGGTTTAATGGCAAATGCATGACTTAGTTGTACAACCCAATTTTGTTTAGGCCAAGAAATGAACAGATGAGCAATGTTAACAGGTGTGAGTAACGGTGCCGCAAGTTTCTCAAGATGATACCAAATCCACTCTATCAATTTTACTTCAAAGGGACTGACCTATAGATGGTTGTTTAAATCATGAATGCATCAGATTTTTATTTTAATTAATGATGATTTAGGATAGGTAAAGTCTTGGGGTGTTATTCCTAGCCCTAGGTAAGTATTCAGGATCCTAAGCTTGTTAATAAGAGTTTTTTCACCAGCAAATAACTCCTTGGCAGAAGTAACAGAGCCATCATTAATTAAAAAGAAATTCAAAGTGGTTTTTTTTCCAGTTTGGAATTGAATTGTGAGCAACTACATGTACAAAAATTGACCATGCCTCATTCAAAGTATATATACCATAGTTGTTAATTTTCTGCATCAAATGTGCTTGAGACACTTTGGTTTTGGACAGCTTGTGCATATACTACAAGTGCTTTGGACATAATAATCCATAGTAAAACTCTTGGTTTTACTCATTATGATAGTTTAATGTCATTGAAGTGTAATTGTTTCTTGATTGTGAGGTATGGTGTTTCGATGCCATTCATTGATGGCTCACCTTGTCCTCTATTCATTTTTCATTTCACATTTGCCTTGTTTGGCTTGGATTTATTTCTTTGCACTTTTGTATATTATTTCATGATTCTGCACAGCTGAATTTGTACTAAACATTAATTTAGTCAATCAGTAATTTAGGACATATTGAAAGAATGATCCAGTTTCAAATTTTGATTGTATCTCCAAAATGATTGCATGAAAATCCGTGGTATAGTTTGTATGACAAAAGTCTTCATCTTCAATTCATAAAAAGCTCCAATTTATTCAAAGTTAATGGTCAATTCATACATTTACTGTAGTTGCTCTGTGTTAAATTTGTAATTTGTTTTTAATTCACATCATCAGGTGATAATTATTATTCAAATTGTTTGGAACGATTTAAGTGTTTGACTTTCACTGAATATTTTTGTTTCTAATTTTAGTTTTTTATAAACTTTTTTTTTTGCCAATAGTATAATTTCATTTGTTAAAAGCTTTTTTTAAGACCTCAGTTTCATCTAAAAAAAATTATAAGTGCATTTTTTTCTGAACACATTTTCTTTTGTGGTAACCTTTAATAAAATGTGCATTTTTCTTAATTTGTGTTTTGTTTTTATTAATGAACTCTTGATATTTTCAATTTTCTTTCTTTAGTTTAGTTTTTCTCTTGTTATTATATATTTTTTATTAATGACTTTTATTATTAGCGTTTTAAAAGAAACTGAGGTCTTATTTTGCTGGTGAAAAAACTAATTAAATTACAATCCTATGATAGAACCTTGTGTATCAGTCTAGCCGAACATCATTAACGCAAGATTAGATCACCTAGAAATGATTCAACTTCTAGTCTTCCCAGCTTGATAATCTACTTGTATGAAAGTCTGAATGGTGTCTTATGCACGTCTATTGAGCACACCACCTCAAAGTTATCACTGCTGTACACACCCATGTATAGTGAGATACGATTATCTCTGCTCCTACTTACACTAACCTGCACATTGGCCAGCAATCACCATCAGCGCACTCCCATGAAATCTGCAGAGAGCCATCACCTGGTATCCTTACCGACAACCTTCAACTTCAGAGCAGTCATCTGATCATAGCCTCAAGGTTAGACTCTGCCGAGAGCAGCAATTTTGTACCGCCTTTTGTGGTTTCCTGGCCTGGTGGGGCAGCTTCTGTTAGGTGCTGATAAGACCTCGTGGGAGGTATCAAGTGTATTTCATTTTTCTGGTGTATAAATAATAGATGATAATAATATTAGATACAGGAGAGTGTTTCTAACTAGTGAAGGGTTCCAGTAGATTTTAAACAAAAAAGTCTTAAACTAACTGCCAATACCAATGTCATTGAAATTTTAAACTTGAGAAAAATTAAAATTGGGCAAAAAAGAAAATAAAATTTAACTTAATTTGGTTTTTACTGTGAACCCTTGACTAGTTGCAAAAAATGTGTTACTTTTAGATAACTTGAATATTTGAAAATTAAATAATTTGGATTACAAATGTTCAAATATTTTAGTGAAACACTCTCCTATATCTAATATCTTAGGCTAGAGGACTGGTAATAAGAAGTATCTTCATCATATTCAATAATCATTCAATAGCAATAAGGTTTTTTCTATGTCTTTATGGCTTCACTTTCAGATGACTGAATAAATTCTCAATAAACTTTATCCTATTAATTCATGCAAGCAATTCAAATATTATCTCTTCTCAATATTAAATTAATTAAAGCTATAGCTTTTGAATAAAACAAAGTTGTCTGAAATCATACTGTCATTGCAGTGTGCTGAAAAGAGTTTAGAATCAAGATTGTTTGAATTGTAAACCACAAACAAAACATTCCTACAAAAGTACTTGTGAAATAAACTTGACTACAGGACTCAAAATAGTGGGCAATATGGTAGCACAATTTTACCGATGGCAGGGCAGATGAAGATAATTTTGATATGACTTTAGAAAGCAAAATGATAAATGAAATTTTACACTGAGAATCAACTTGTTCTGACTAAATGCTTTTGCTACTTTGAGTCCTGCATTACCAGTCCTCTAGCCCAAAACATCATTTTTACTATTTTCAAGAGCTCCTTAAATTTCTATATAAATTTTTTTTTTTTTGCTAGATTATTCACTCCTAGGCCTAGGAAAAGCTACAGTGTGTCATAATTCCTTTGAATTTCTTCTGAAAAAGGTTCTGTTTTTCTTCTTTTTTGTTTATGCTAAATTTGTTTTAATCCTAGGCCTGGAGGATCCTTTTTTTTTTTCTTTTTTTTTTTTGACATGCTGTTTGAATTCAAGATATTTCAAAATTTCTTTGAATAATTAGCTTAAGCTTTTTGACATCCCTAGAAAATTCTAATTTCCTAAAAAAAATATTTGTAATATTTCAACCTATATATTATGTTACTCAATCTGATAGCATGATATTCTTATCCTTGGTGGGTGATTACTGTCTTCAGTACTGATTGACTGGATCTTGATGGTGCTGCATCATCTGACAAGTCTTTGCAGCACAACAGCTTGGTATAACTGAATATAACAGATTTGGTGTAACTGCAGAGAAAACAGAAGAATATGATCAAAAACCGATCTCATGTTTGCAACTTGTCAAAGCATAAAAATAGTGATAAGTTATGTGTTTAAAGTGTCAAAGATTCTGATTCCTCAGAAATACAACAGCAATACACAAGGTATAGTTCAGGTTACATAGTAGGGTTGTACTCTAACTAGACTGTCAATAGTCTCTGTTTTTACTTTGTCATTCTTCATATTTTAAGGGGATAAATGAATTGGAATAGACCCTCTAGTTTCGTTTTGCATAAACTACCTAGCCCCCTCCCCCTGGGGATATTAAAGGCTACCAATCCTTGTTCAGCCAAGTTAACCACAGCAAACAGTGACAAGGGGAAATGGAGGGATTGCTTTCAGTCTGTACACTTACATATCTAATAGCTCAACTTACTTGTCTGTCATGTATACTGGCCAAAGCTACACAGCATCACAAGATACTTGACTGTAATGGCTGGTAAGCTGAGGGGAAAAAGAAGACTTTTTTTGAAACATAAATTATACATTTTTTTGCAATGTTTTTGGAAGGTATGAATTGGATATTGCATAATATGGCACTTTTAACCACTGCATACAACTAGCACACATATTCTAACATCTTTCGTTCACCATTTAATATAATTACATGGACAACACATAGCTCAACTTACTTGTTTGTTGCACTAGAATGGCCTGCAAGAAGTTGACAGCATCATAACACTTGGACTTATCTGTAATGGCTGACAAGCTGAAAATAGGATGAGATAACAATTTAGGAACAGGTATGAATTATATAGATTGGCTTTACAAATTTTTAAGATAAAGTACTGTACACTGATGTACCCTACTAAACTACAACTTGATACACATATTTTTATAGAGCGTTTTCACATGACATCACAGCGACCATTATGGGGTACCAAAACAATACATTTTCTATCCTCCGGGAATTTAACTCTATTTTTATGCAAATACTGCGTAGAAAGTTTCTATTGTTTATGGCTGCCTTGTCACATGAGTGAAAATGCTCTATGGCACTAAACATAAAGTTTACTGTACAATGCTATATTATGCTGCAGGGCTTGAAAATAACGGCCAGACGTCAGACAATGTCCGGCCAGAACGGGACTTGTCCAGTCAAATATAATTGCCTCACAAGTCGTTTTGACCAGTAAGGTTTGCCAGAATGAGGTATGACTGAGCTATTTACTTCAATATCCATATAGCAACAAGGTGAGTCCACATTCTTATGAAGGTCACAGGGTCATCACCAGGTTACCACATCATTAATTAGGTCAATACTCATAAATTAACAAGGTGAGTCCATATTGCTATCAAAGTCTTTTTCTTTTGTTTTAATGCAGTTAATCCATTATTACAAGATAGATATTGGACTATTCCATGATAAGCTTGCTGGTTGGTGTGTATATATATTGGCTATCAGCCTCAGATGTCAGGTATGAACAGCCGCCATCTTGTTCAAGCTCACTGGAAAGTTTTATGGAGTATTTTTCGTGTAATCAGTATTTCTATAGCTGCAATACAAAAACATAAGTCATTGAGACATTAATATTTCGGATTTTGGTGGTTCTAATGAGGTAGGAATGTCTTGAAACTTACACGAACCAAGTTCCGTGTAACATTCAAACCCAAAGTTTCAAAAAATGTTAAAATATGAAAATATTCTTAAGGTAAGTTTACATACTGTTTGAAAACTTCATGAAACATTGTTATTTGTTATCAATTTTATCATTTCTTTTCAGAAAAGGTGGATTTTTCAGGTTTCAAAGTTAGCACGTGTCATGGCGGACGAAGCCGATGAAACGAACATTCGAAGTTTTTTAAACTGGTCAAAAATACAGAAAAACGAAAGAAAAACGCAGAAAAAACGAAATAACTCTTACCTTTCATAGTTCTCGTGTGCTTCTCTCTCTGTTAGGTCAAGCACGAGCTAATAACCATCTTTGTTCTTGTACAATTTCAGCCTAAAAGCCCATCGTGTTTTGCACCCGTTGAAACACATCCACAACGAACAGCAGCGTGCAACAAATGAAGAGGTGACATGCACAGGGACTGGATACTAGCATTTTACACAGGGATCCCGCAAAAACCGGACTTTTTGGCGAGAAAATAACGAAAATTAAACGGTTTTTGGTCATTATTTTTTGCCGAACACGTAAAAAATAAGTAGAGAAGGCTGTTTTAGCACTCTACGGAGGGTAAAACCCTGGGAAAATGCCTGTTTTAAGCAAAAAATAAAAATATGCTAATTAGTCACGTGACAAGTCGACCCAATATTTTTCATTTTTTGGGTCAGTTTTTCAATTTTTTGATCTTGGAAAAAATAAATTGGTAGGGTTAAGTTAATTTCATTTCCTTTTATTATCTATTCAATGAAGCGGTTTATAATAAAAGACCATTGAACCTTTATTGTCTGATGTGTTCTCTTTGTACCTTTATTCTTGGACACCCATCAAAACAGAAAACGAGAAAAATAAAACAACAGTTGAAAATCACTTTATTATTGACACACCTGACCAAGAACAAAATACACCCAGACGTAAACAACAATGAACAAACAAAAGATTTCAAGATGCATGCAGCGTTAACTTTTTTTATTACACTTTTAACTTTATAAACCCTATATTATTGATTCTTCTTGCTTTGCCACTTGGCGCGCGCCTAGTGTTTTGAGTTCACTTCTTGGAGTAAAAGCCGTGACCAACGGTCCAAACATTTAACCAAAAATTTAGCCAACATTATATGGGATCGCTTGTCATGCTTAGGTCAAAATGTTGGATCAAAATCATTGCTAAAAATGTTGGCTAAATGTTGGGTCAAAAGTTTGCCCGTTTGTCAAGGCTTTAAACTTCATCATCTCTTGTTTCTTCGCCACTTCGCGCGGCCATTTTGAGTTCACTTCTTGGAAAAAAACAACACGGAGCGTTTCTTTGATCAGTTATGCGGAAAATTTCAGTTTGAATAATTGCTTTCAAAAGTAGAATCAAACTTCTTCTCGAGGGAATAACACGTGACTAAAATAAACAGCGCCCAAAATAATGAAATATATGACGTCACTTTTGGGTGAATATGATGGAAACCCGTGGAAGAGTTTAGCACTTTGAAAATATATTTAGTTTTTTGAGTTTAATTATTCACGGTGTTTTGTGTTTAAGTCACGTCGTTCCCTCGAGAATTTTGTCTTTTTTTCAAAGAATAAGCATTCTTTCTCATGGAGCGAAAAGAAGCAAGCCTCAAGGAATCTAGCACTTCATAAATAAATGCCTTTGTTTAATCACTAGTGTTTTCCTTTTGTTCTTTGTTATATCAATCCCTTGAGTATTACTTCTTTGTTTCTTGTTGACGGCCAGGGTGTTAATGGATCATCACAATTACCCCCTTTAAATGAGCGGAATAGGAAAATACAAAAGAAATCACGCTGGCTTTTCTCTTAGGAATGCGCGATATTCCTTCGTCTTATCCGGTAAGCCTCGTATTCAAGATACTCGTTGCGTGTGGTGGGAGGGGGGGGGGAGGTGGGATGTGTGTGTAGGGGGGGGGGGGGGGGGGGCTGCGGGTAGGGCGCACAAAATGACCGTGACAATCTTGTTTTATTTTTAAAAGTATTTAATCAAACTCATATTCATTCATTTTAGGGTGGTTTTCATAAACCCATGAAATACACACTAGCCTAATACAAATGAGTACACTTTAATTCCATTGTTTTCTTTTGTTGTTATTTCATTAACGTTTGATATCTGCATGTTTCACGGGTTTACGATAATCACTTAACTGTTTTTTCCCCAAATTTATACACTCATTATTTATTTTTTTTAGTGCACATCTCTTTTCCTCAATATTTTCTTTCCTTATCATTCTCTGCTTTTACCTTTTATCCTTTAACATTATCTTCAATGTTTTCTTTCTTTTCATTCCTTTTTCTCTTTATTCCTTACAAATACTAACTATTCTTCGCCCTTCTTTCGGTTTTTTTTCCTTCTCTTTTTAAAGTTCTTCTTATTTTCTGTTTACCTATATTCTCTAAACACTTTTATATTTATTTTAGAAATTAATTTTGTAAATAATTTTTCGTCGCTTGTTCTTTCTCCTTCCTCCTATCCCTATATTTCTTTTTTTTCTTCTTTTCTTTGATTATTTTCTCTCCTGCAGAAAAAATAACAGAACAATGAAATTACTTACAGATCAAAAGGAGTGTTAAACAGAACAACACAAATGACCAAAAGACTTCGAAACTGAAAGCAACCTCTCCCTTTGCATTGCGCACCACATACAGATAGATAACAGGATTTGTAGAGGGATGTCACATGTAGCAACCTTTCCTGTAACATTGCGCATCACATCACAGGTAGGTAACAAGGTTTGTAGAGGGATGTCACACGTAGAAACCTTTCCAGTAACATTGCACAATGCATAACAGGTAAGGAAACTTGGATTGCGCAGGAATTGCGCGCTGATTTGATACACAGTCTATATTACTATATATTACTATATATCACCGTTCTGATCACTCTGATGGCATGCGTCATCATTTGCAAGTTACTTTTAGGAATCTCACTTACCATAATCAGTCAATAATTTTGAAAATCCATTTTCCAAGCGATCAGTTCTGCAAAGGAAGAAACAAAAAATTTTAAAACAATTATACTTCCAGGTAACAATGCTGTATACTGTACATAATAACTACAATCATTGCCAAAATACTTGGCGCGATGGCACATTTTGGCTAACACAGAAAATGGCTTTCCTCTGTCGCGCTCCTCCCCCTCTCCCTTGTACAATGTTGCCGTTCCCTGAAAGAACGTTAGTTTCCTGATCAGACTCACCAACCTTCTGCCAACTTGCAGGAATCTCAACATTGTACGGGGGGGAGGGGTGTTTAGTCCTAGGTAGTGTTTTGCGAAGCACCCTCTAAAATACTGAAATCTATCAAGCGTGCCAACTAATTATGGCAATGATTGTAGGTAGTTCACAGACAAGGTGTCCTTAAAGTTTGTGGAAACGAAAGTGTATTCAAACCACAACTTTCTTGGGTTTTTGCAAGTGATCTACAACATAATTCCTTACTTAATCCTTAACTTTTTTTGTCCATGACGAAATAAAAAACGTAAATATTTTGAATGATTAATGGCCAAAGAACGTTCTATCTTACTGCGCCCTTGTTACCAATGGATCGGTTTTACATATCTAAGACTAGTTTAATTTGATTTTAATGGTATATTTTTTCTGTGCGAGGTAAACATGACTTGCTAGTGGAGCAGTCTGTGCACTTTTTACTACAGATTGACGATCATTACAAAGCTATGAAATTCTTTCCCATATTAACATTCAACACATATTTTGATCCCATATTTTTATGGTAAATAAAAGATTGACACAGGAAAAATTCTAACATCTGACGGTTTATCATTCGACCTACAATTTTCTCGAACTTCAAATTTTATTCAAACCCTGAAACGACCTCTGATATAATCAAAGTTGATATGAAGTGCTTTAAAAGGCAGACTTATGTCCCAGACCGACAAATCTATGAACTATTTGGTTTGAACAATAAAATATAGATTTCTTTATGAAAAGTAAAAGTCGAGATGGAACTAAAATCTTCGGTTTGTCGCAGCAGTTTTTATCGATGTACGAATTACAAAAAAAAAAAAAGCGATTCTCACGCCGTGACGAAAATTATAACTTGAATGATATCTTGATATGGGTAGATAAGGACGACCTTGACCGCTAAACAAACTAAAACAAATGAAAAACATCTCTCTATTCATCCTAGGTTTCAACCAATATAGTAAAGAAAATGTCGAAAGAAAAGCACAGAAGAAGGTCCAGAGTGCACATCCTTTAAGATGTATTAATAGTGACTTGGCATTTACAAATTACTGTTCTAATCAGCTTGAGGTTCGTTTTCTGCAGATAACAAAGTATTCTTATCCCTTTTTCATTAAATGAAGTAATTTTCTTTAGAGATAAGCTTGTTAGAAAACGCTTCAAACGAGGGGAAATGCTTAATTTTGTGAAGTGTCCAATATTTTGGTAATAAAGATTAAAGCCCAATTTGTCGTTGAAGTGTAAGTATTTTTTAACAAAATGTAATCGAGGAAGGCTTGCTTTTGTTTTAAGTTCTATTGATGAAGATTCAATTATCGCTAATTGTTTTCAAGTATATTAACTTTTCTTAAAATTGCTGTGAATGAAAAATTTAAAAACTGGTATTTATTCATTTTTGTCGCGAAATAGAGACGATATTTGACTGAAATTTTAGTATATTTTCGCATTTTTTCTTTTTAATCGAAAATCTTTGAAAATCTTTAGAAATTTTGGTCTTGTTGGTTAACGATTCGATGAACAATTTTGGAAAACATTTTGTCATTTATTGCATTTTTTGAAATTACCTTTGAAAGTAGAATTTCAAGAATCCTTCCCACACTCTTTAACCTGTGTTTACTCATTCTTTTTGTTTTTCAAATAAGAAGAAACAGTTGATTAACGTTGCTGAATTAGTGCAGCTTTTTATACTAGAACAGGAAGAAAATAGTGTGAGATGCTTGTTGATTACCAGAGATCTAAAGCAGATATCCTCCTTGGACTAATTGCTTGTAATGTTCATGCAAAACAAGCGGTCACCTTACGTGGCTTTATGTGTGGGTCATTAGCTTTGTGTAAATATGAACGATTGTTGATTTTGAAGTTATGAAAGTTATTTGAATACTTTTGTTTGTTTGGTCGATTATTGAAACAAAAAAAGTTGAACTAGTCTTAGCGTTTCTTCATCACTCCTCTCTTCTTCTTCGTTTCTGTTCTGTTCTCTCTAAGATATCCTCTAATTTAAGTTGACCCTTTTAAGTCAACACATATCGCGATGGAATTCTTTCCAAATGTTCCACTTCACACCAGAAGAGCTAAAATGTTGCTACAAATTACTCATATCGGTAATTGGTGCATTGCCTGGGCACTGCACTGTTTTATGCAAGTATTTTTAGATATAATAATAATGATTAAAAAAAAAATAATAATAATAATAATGATAATAATAATGATGATGATGATGATAGTAAAAAATTTAATAATAATAATAAAATAATAATAATAATATACCGAGATATTTGTCGTAAATAATGAATGTCACCACAATGAAGGGTAAAAAAGGAAAGGAAAAAAAGAAAAAACAGCGCAAAATACCGAAATAAAAATCGAGAAATTATTACGAATATACGTCCCTCAATTCATTTAAAGAATAATCTTGAATGTATTTTCCCCTATCTTTGGGTCGCGGAAAATTCATATATTTTATTTACTTAACAACATCCTTTTCTCGAACGTTATTTGATTGTACGAGATAAGAAGACTTAACAGAAATAAGAAAACCGTGGAATCAAACAATGCAATAATGAAAAAAAGCTATGTTCCGTACAGACGATAACACTACAAAGCTAGAGTTATTTTATTTATCTAGTATTCACCGACCAACTGTCTTATCCGACTATGTTTCCGAATCGACCATCGCATATGGATATAGGCTTACTACGATTCTGTATAGACATGAATATGTTACTTATCTAGTACAACCGTCTACTAATGAATCAATGTAGATGAACCGCACAGAAACGACCACACACCAGAAAGAAAGTAAGTAAGTAAGAAAGAAAGAGAATGGAATGAATAAATGAAAAAAGAAAGAAAAAAAAAAAGGGAAAAAGATAACAAACGAAAGAAAGAGCGGACTTCCTATGTACCAGGTATAGCTACTAAATAATGATATGAAATAAGCGACTAGGAAAATATCATTCATTCTTCATTCGTTTATTCAAAAAAGTACTATTAAGAAAACGAAAACACATTTCCCCCGAATATGATCAAAATTTAAAGTTTGTTGATAAAAAAAAAAAAAAAAAAAAAAAAAAAAAACCAATACAAAAACTAATTGCTATTAAACTGTGATAATATCAGAAACAGTTATAAGCTACCCTATAAAAATATTTGTCAATTTTGTTTGCTAATTACACACAAAAATAACAGAAATTGATTTTGCTAATCAACCATTATCCCACGCCCTGGTCCTGACCAAAAACCTAAGACTTACATAGACCAGTTTTTGTACGAGTGGGAAACATTCGGTACTGACTTACAGCACGTACACGGTACAACATGCCGTAACATTGAAATGGCTTTACATTGTCTTTCAATGTAATTCATCCAATCACAATGCGTTGTGACGTTTACGGAGTACCGTGCTTTACCGTAGCCGTAACTATGCGTTGTGATTGGATTAATTACTGGAAAACAATGGGAAGCCATTTCAATGTTACGGCATGTCGTACCGCATACGAGCTGGAAGTAAGTATCGGGTATGTTTCCCACTCATTCGAAAACCATTCTATAGGACAGACAGTTAAGAAAGCAAAACACTACAAATATAACTGAACAAATCTACGAGGTATTGAATGACGAAAGATAATGGATACAAGACTATTCAACGCTATATGTGTGATACTAAGCACTGCTGCGTTGAAGCGAAAAAGAGTGTCGTCTACGATCGAGAATCGCGGCGCGCGTTTGAAACTCGAATTATGGCACTCGTAATAGAATCACGATCGCACAGTTATTATTTGCAAATTAAGTAGTATAAATATCGTGTATCCTAAGGGTATATTTATCTTGATTGTGTAGCGTGGATGAAGGAAAGGGCTTTAGAGAGCCGCTCTGTTGATATTTCTCGCATCATTTTCTGCTCAAGCGTAGACGTTTGGTCTAGCGATAAAACAAATAAGATGCCCGAGTATGAGTGATATTGGAATCCTTCAGCGGCAAAAGGAAACTTTTCACGGATCTTCATTTCCTGAGTAGCAAGATGATAACACGACAAAACAGTTCAGCACTTAAAATTGTCGCAGTATAGAAGGAACTTTGCCGAGTTGGTTGCCGTAGGGACTACAATATACACACTCACCCACCCCCATGGGATATTAATGCTAGTTGTCTCGATTAACTCTTTCTTTTTCCTTTCTTTCTTGATTTCTTTTTATTCTTTTATTCCTTATTTCATTGATTCATACATTCGTACATTCATGTGTGCATTCTTTTCATCTTCACCTCTTTCTCCTTTTCTTTTCTCTCTCTCTCGTTCTATTTTTCTTTCTTTCTCGTTATCGAACGTCCTTTAGGAAGAATCTCAATCGAATGTACGGATAAGAGCTTTTTTAAAACGAAAATTGGCTTAATTCGCTTCTAGAACTCGCAGTTTCAATATCACAAAAAGATTTAAGATAAGTGTTGGAACGACGGTGACCGACTAGCCGCTTGGTCGTGTTTCCTTTCCTCACAAAGCCCACTAAATCTCCACGAATCAGTCAGGAGTAGAAAGGCTATAAAACCAAAATTTGAGATAACTTTGAGATATAATTACACCAGAACAATAACGAAGAAATAAGCCCTCCAGGCAGAAGATAGTGTTGAGCCGTTCGCGGAGTTACGGTAACCAGGGGGAAATCTCTGGCGCCACTGACGTTCGTGCACGCCATTCCAAGACCTTTTTTTAGAATACGACTGAAGAATGTTAGTCATAATTTAAACTAGTGAATGACTCGTGACTGAGGACACGCGTTAATAACATTAGGGTACAAAATTGATTCTGAAGAAAATATTTTTGCCTAAATTTATGGTTAGCAACTTTGTTGGTTATATCAAATTTTCGTTGTTGTAAGTTAGTAGAAATAACAAAATAGTCTTGGAATAATTGTGTGATTTGGGAACTCATTAAGTATTCAAGGTTATAACATAACAGCACGAGAAGGGAAACAAGAAAAGGTCTTTGACTATTGTTTGTGTGTTTTTAACATTTGATGGCGAAGATAAGATGAACATGTGAAGGAATTAAATAAGGAAATGACGGATCTTGCAAAAATGGCGAGAAAGAAAGAGAGAAAGAAATAGAAGATAGTAGAGTTAGAGTAAAAAAAAAAAAATGAATGAGAGAGAAAAGGAAATAAATAGAAGGCAATAGAGTTAGAGTAATTAGATAAATGAAAGAATAAATGAGAGAGACAAGGAAAGAAATAGAAGGCAATAGAGTTAGAAATAAAAAGGAAAATGAAATAAAAGAAGGAGAGAGAGAAAGAAGGAACGAACGAAAGAAATAGGTAATGGTAGAAAGAAATGGTGGAAAGAAAGGAAAGAAAAAGGAAAGGAGCAAATGAAAATAAAGAAGGAAAGGAGGAAGACAGAAAGAAAAAAGGAAAAAAGAAACGAAGGATCGAAGGAATGAAAAGAAACAAAAAAGAAAGAGAAAAAGAATAGAAAAGGAAAAATGAAACTAAAGATCGAAGGAATTAAAAGATTCAAATAACTGAAAAAAAGAAAGAAAAAAGAAAGAAAGAAAAAAGAAAGAAAAAAGAAAGAGAAAACGAAATAACGCACGAAGGGAACAAAGATATAAGGAAAGAGAAAAAGAAAACGAAAGAAAGAAAGAAAGAAAAATTAAGAGACCAATGTAAACTCTAGATACGTTATACTATCATTGATACAAAGCAATCAGTCCTAATCATCATATCTAATATTGCCATTCATCACTCATACCCCAGCTGTTCATAAATAAACGTAATATGTGAAGTACCTTGATATTCAATCGATCCTAACCAACAATAAACTTGTCTTTTGTAAGAATTACATTTAACTTTTGTGTGAGTCTAAACGACGAGGATTTCTAGCAAAATAATTGAAATAGAGTAAACTTAAATGAAATGAAAATTTGGATAAAAAGTGCAAAACTGAATTATTTAGTTGTCATCGTTAAAAGGCAAGCGATATGTTTGAATATAACAAACAAAAACAGAAAAAGATGGATAAAGGAATCCAATATTTACTTAAAATGTAGCCGACATTCCTACCCCCAACTGTTCGGGAGTAATTAGGATAGGAAATGTTATGTTAAAGAGACCCTGGAATGTGAAAGGTGTTTGCCCTTAAGAAACGAGGGATGACCATTGGTGGTGGGCGAAATAGTTTTGGTGAGAGAGAACAAATGGAAGAAGAAAGAAAGGAAAGAGGAAAGAAAGAAAGGAACAAAGAAAGAAAGAAAGAAAGAAAGAAAGAAAGAAAGAAAGAAAGAAAGAAGGAAAGAAAAGAAGGGAGGAAGAAAGGAAGAAAGAAAGAAAGAATGAAAGAAAGGAAGAGAAAGAGAGAGAGAGGGAGGGAGAGAAAGAAAAGCACGAATGAATAAAGAAAAGAATAAGAAAAGAAAGAAAAAAGCAAAATAGAAAGCAAAAATTGATAAAACAAAGAAATTCCACCCTGAAAAAATATATATTTTGGATTAACTTCTCATTTGAAAGAACTCGAAATTGCCAAGAAAACACCCAGTTCTTAATTGAAATCCAATGCACACGAAATAGCTCAGTTAAAACTACACTGATCAAAATATTCTTTTTGTTCGGCAGCCGGTCGGTCTGAATTCTTTTGAAGGAAGTGATATCTTAAATACAAGAAAACCCTTTTTTCAAAACAAGCGCTAGACTCCAAAAAATGCCTGAAGCTCATACCAATGACGTGAACAATCCCAATAATGACAGTAGTTACACGAACAAAATGGGAATTAATTGTCTTTGTTCCAACAACCTGTCTTCCTAATGCCCTAATTTTCTTTCTTTCAATCAACTCGTAACTCCCCAAAATAAAAAGCATGAAATTACATTAGCAAATTTATATAGCTGTCGTTCACTACAGAATCCGACGACATAACAAATTATGACCGAAACCGGACAAATAGATCTTCATACAAACTTAGACACGCATTCTCGAGAGAACATTACTGGAATTATTTAATGCGAGAACTTGCGATTCTCTTTCTCCTTTAATTTTGTAAAAGGTAGGCAGTTGATAAGTGTAATTTAATTTAGCCTAATTGGTGATGTTCAAGGAATTTTGTTAACATAATACGGGATAATGAGTTTCCTTTTCGGTATTATATAAATACAGAACTCTTTTGGAAAATATGAGATTTTTGGACTGTGAGTTTTTATGTTCTTGATATATTCGCTGCTTCGCTGTACAATATCCACACATGGATTATCAAATCATCAAAAAATAAAAGCTACATACCTAAAAATTATAAATGTAATAGTGAACTAGAGCAGGAAGAGTGTATTGAGTGGAAATATAACTGGTTTTCAGATGGGTTGCTTGATGAATTAGAATGTTTGACATAGGCAAGCGCACCCTCCACGCCAACAAAATAAAATCTAAAAATCCTCTATTTAAAGTTATTTCTCTGCCATAATCAACGATTTCAGGATTACATTATCTTCAAAATAAGGATTTTTAAGTTGGTCTATTTACTTTTCAAAAGATTTGATCTCCAAAAACCGCTTGCCAAAAGTAACTTTAACATCTGACCAATATACCAAGCATTTTACTCTATTCATTAAGGACATTACCTCCATCTAGTCGTTCATAATTTATCGAAATGGTATTTTTATTATATTTGTCAATTCAGTTGTGATACGCTGATCAAAGATTTGATTGAAGTTTCATTGCTTTAACAAATTCTGTTGATGGGGAAAGATTCAAGTCACGGATTTTCGTCTCTCGTGATTTTCAATGTCTGGTTTTCGTGGGAGGGGTTCTTGACATCAATCTTGTCAGCTTTCCGGGTTCTAGAAGCTAGAAGATCCTAAGAAATAATTGAATGAAAATATAAAGACTAATATTTAATCTTTGAACATCATGAAACGATGAGTTGACTGCGTTAGTGGGTTGGTTAGAAAAGACAAGAAGTATAAACTCACAAAAAAGAAAAACAAAAAACAAAAAAAAACTTGATAACCGCCTACGAAAAACAACTTGATTTCCACCAAAAAATCCCCTAGAAAAAAAAAATGTTTATTTTGTGATTCCATGACTAAAGAAAGAAAATTATAGTTACAAAGTTTAGAGAGATGTTTCCTTTTGCAAACCTTATTCTTACAAAAACGTAAAATAATAAGCTTACTGCGATATTGATAACCAATAGAATTAAAAAACGAGTGAGTATTGACAAACATTTTCATCGATGACTAGGAAGGATGCAATTGGGACTAAAATTGCACGAGTGTGCTAAAACAATCCTGATTGAGGGTGGAATGGTGTCCTACAGAGATTTGTCACTCTCTAGTACTGATTGCTAACAGCACGCTACCTTTCTAGCTAAAAGGATAAGCAGAAATCCCTAACTTAGAAAATTTGTAAAATCTCTCAATTTCTCACCCTAAGGAAAGACTTCTATTTGTTTAGATTCATTTGAGGTATTAGATTGACAGATGTTTTATCGGAACTAATAGCTTCTAATATAGATCTAATATTTTATCGTTTTTCATCAAGTTGAAGTTATTGCAGCTAAGCTGAGTACTTACTTAATCTTCCTCTTTAGGGGCAATATACTAATTCCTTAATTTTTTGTCCTAGGAATCATTATTTTTGAAGATTTTCACCTTAATTTTACTCTAATGCTCTATTATCTTTTTCTTTCACTTATTTTAATTCTAATTTCGTGACTAACCGTTTTCACAATCTTTCAAAAATCAGGTACAATATAACTACAACTTGGTTTTCTTTTTAAGTTAAAAAATATAAAGCTTGCTATAGACTTTGTTAGTCAGAAGTCTTAGTTCATAAGAAAATATATTCCTAGTTTAAATCAAAGTAGCTTGTCAAAACGAACTGTAAAATGGGTCAGAGACTTTTATATTTGCAGGGGTACATATATTTTAATAAATTTCTGCAGTTCATGATTGCAATGGCGCCTCTGAGGACTCCTGTTGACGCTTTCAATTTCCTTGGCCCAACTTGAATAGATGGCAGCTGAGATAATCAGAAAAATCAATAATCACCAAAAGGTCTGTGCGTGAACAGTTCCGTTCTTCAGAGGATTTAGGTAATACTTCGTTAGCAATTCATTGACCAATACTGTAATGCATAAAACAACTGGGACAATAGTGCGGATTGGTGATTTAGAGCTCGGTAGAAGTGTATTTAGAAGCTTTAATTTTAGACCATTGAATGTCAATTTACAGTAGGGGGAACTGACGGAACAGGAAGTGAGCCAAACATATTATTCTTTGAAAGGTCGCAGATACAAGTGGGCGGGTTTGAATCTAGCCTTAATTCGATCTTTTTATCAACAGAAGGAAGTGAGGAAAATGGTTAGTTCATTAGCAAACCCCGCTTTGGGTATATAAACCCTTCATCGTTGCAGCAGATCACAGACATTCGCCAAGCTTCAAGCCAAGTACAGCAGACTCATCCCAAGTCCTAATACACCACTTTAAAAACCATCATGAACTCCAAGGTCGTAATTCTACTCATTGTTGTACTGGCTGCCACTTTTATGCCACAGAGCGAAGGTTTCACCGCAGGTGCCGGGAATATTGGCCGACGAACCGTTAGCAGGGTATGAATACAAAACTACTTATAGACCTAAAAAACGAAGGGAAAAAACTAAGCTTGAAAAAAAAAATTTTTTTTGAAAGATTTTCAATTTTTTTCTGCCCGCTGCAAAAAGGATTCCAATTATTTATGTAATTCTTAGAATCCTAATTACTTTAATGCCTTTCATCGTTTCTTAAATTTCTTTGTTTTCGAATTTGTTATCCTACATTGAGGGCATAGCACCCTAAATTTACTATTAACTTAATTTGATATCATAGGAAAAAAATTACTTTTTAAATCAAATAATTGATACCTCTGGCGATAACAAAGAAAGGTGTACTTGATTCTAGGTCATTGTCTTAACAAGCTAAAAAACACTCATAATGACCTCTAGTATTTGAACAAAACTCACGGTCATTTTCGTTCTTTTCATTTCGATTTTAAAGTTAATCAAAAAGATAAGGAATAGCAATTGCTCGAGATATGATTTAGGGTGTGTTGCTCTGTGTTTATCTATGTAGTTTTTAGTTTGCCTTCGGCAATTTGTTGTAATTGAATTTTTGTATTTTGTGTCTTTAATAGTTGGTGATGTTTGCATGCCTTAGAGAATGCCGATTTTGTCAGTCGTAGAGCTATTTTGGAATGTTTTTGTCATGTTTAGTTAATGCAGGAAAGGAGACGAATGAATGAAATGGGAAAGAAGGAAGGAAGGTCATTAAAGAAAGAAGGAAAGATGGGAGACAAAAATGGACTTACAGACAGAAAAAAGAAAGAAAAAAAAGAAAGAATGAAGAAATGAAGAAAAGGAAAAAAAGAAAGAAAGAAAACTAATTGAAAGAAAAAAGATTGATTTGTTGAAAGAATGAGTGAAAGAATGAAGGAAAGAAAAAAGGAGGGAAAGAAAGAAAGAGAAGTAAGACGAATTGCTGGAAAGAACCAAAAGCCAAAAGAGCAACAAAACCAAAAAAGAAAAAAAAGAAAAAAAGAAAAAAAGAAAAAATAAAAAAAAAATAAAAAAGAAAAAGAAAAGAAAAGAAAACATCCAAAGGAAGAAAGAAAAAAAAGAGAAGAATACTATTAAGAGATTTCATGCATGTGCCTTTAGCCCAATAATCCCTTCAAAACTATATGTTAATTCTGGAATTTCTCGGAAGGATTAAGAATCTTGAAGCTAAGGAAACTACCGGGCGAACGAAAAAAATGCAGACAACGATCAACTCTTTGAATAGCATTAGAAATACTCTTAACTAAAATCAACCGAGTCATTAATTCTCCTATTGTTAACCTTCAACATTTTCAAAAGAAAGATCTTATCTAATTTTTTCTATCTAGCTCAGTGCGTTTAAGTTTTGTTTATGAATTGAATATTTTCTCGACAAGCAATATGTAAAATGGGCGTGTTCTGTGTTCATCAGTCCTTGTCCTTTCTGTTTCATTAGCTTTTCTTTCTTTCTTTCTTTCTTCCTTCCTTTCTTTCTTCCTTTGTTCCTTTCTTTCTTTTCTTCTTTATTGTTTTCATCTTCAACTCTTTCATTCATTCATTCTTTCTTTCCCTATTTCGATACACGGATCAAGTCCCTACTTCACATAATCTTTTCCTCGACTTCTTTCTAGATTCTGTTCACTAGATAAGAATCATTGACTCAACTCTGCGCCATAAAAAGAATAAACCCGATTAGATTACATTAGATTACAGAACAAAACTCCCTCATAAAGACGTAATCTCATTCAGACCTAAGCACCTGAATGTTGTCTTAATTGACCAATAGGAGCAAAAATATGATAACGAGCCTTGAGAAAATTAACGTATTTGTCAATGCACATTACGAGAGAGCATATGAACAGCAAATCTTGTTAGGCGGTAGGAAACGTCG
The DNA here is from genome assembly GCF_029948245.1 of Actinia tenebrosa. Lineage (NCBI taxonomy): Eukaryota > Metazoa > Cnidaria > Anthozoa > Actiniaria > Actiniidae > Actinia > Actinia tenebrosa. The sequence continues at coordinate 3,881,404 of NW_028292579.1, read as the reverse complement.
GAATATTAACGTTATTGAGAACTGAGTGATACTAAAAATATGTAGGAATGAGGCATGAGTCGTCAGGATGAATGGGAGTTGTGAATGGAAAATTTGAGTGAATTTGTAGATTAAAAATGAAGAGGAAAACGAAGTTATTGGTTTATGAATGACAAAAGTTGAAATTGTCTTATTCTAGAGGGAAAATCGAGTGTACAGAAGAAAGATACGAAAAAGGAAATATTGAATGAAGAGAGAGAGAGAGAGAGAGAGAGAGAGAGAGAGAGAGAGAGAAGGGTTAAAAAGAAACGAAAGAGAAGAAATAGGATAGATACATCGAGTAAGAATAAGAAAAGAGCGATAGAGAGGAAAGAGGAAAAAAATAGATTGAATTTTAAAAAGGAATGTAAATAAAAACGTGAATAGATAGAAGGAAAACAAGAAGAATAGGAATCAAAGCAAGCAGATTATATATCGGAGCCAGAAAATCCTGATCCAAAAAAAAAAAAACAAAAAAAAAAAAAAAAAAAAAAAACAGCCAATAAAGATTAAAGAATAGCGGACAGCTTAAAGGAAAAGCGATTTGTACAGCGAAGATGGCCAATCTATAAGCAGAGCGGGTCTGATTTACACTAGAATTACGTTTAAATTCTAGAAGGGTAGAGTTTAAAGATATAGATAATTGCAATCATTAGGACAGGATTTGAATGTTTGGAAAAAATTTCATTTAAACCCGGAATCAAAATTTCGTTTAGGAAACGGAACGACAAAGACGTTTTTCTTCGTTCATTATGAGATTCGCAAAAACATCACTTATGATTAGAACAGTGGGAAGTCTCATAACTATTTCCGTCAAAACCGTTTTTATTCTATCCACATTGAAAAATATTTGAAAAGTCTCTAAATACTACACTCTAGAACCTGCAATTACAAACCGTCCAATGTCACTTCAAGAATAAGAGTTCGCCATTAAAATATTGTCGCTTTATCTCTCCACATCACAAACTGTTACAAAAAGTTACATGCACGATATTCACAAATTCGCTGCCACCTGAGTGGATTTAAAAATTCCCTAATTACTTTTTGTCTATGTATTTAATCATTCCACAGAATATACGCGCTGGGAGTTTTTATCCAAATTATAGTAATAGATTTGAGTACTTTGGAAGACAGTTTTCAGGTGATGGGATGTGACAAGAGCAATATTGATCAATTGTATCGTATTAATTCCCAATTTGAAAAGCGTATTTTTATCTGAATATGAAAACTTCAAAGTCTCCAGTCTAATGGGCAGAAATCCACCGCTCTGAACAAAAACAATGCAATATTTTAAATACTTTAGGGCTTGATGTTTTGAAAATAAGATTAATGATATTTGACTGGCCTTTTTGAGAGAAAAACATACTTTTGTTCATGTGGACACTTTTCTTTTGTTTCTTAATGATTGAGTGTTAATCGACTAAAGTGAAGGTAATTAACGACTCATTCGGCAAAGTCACGAACTGCTATTATTTTTTCCTTATTTTTAAAAACGAGTTTTCTGTTTTCCTTATCTGATCTTAGGGAGCTTTTTTAATCGGTTTTGTCCTTTCTTTTTTTGGGGAAATCGGGGGAGGAAGAGAATAGATTCGGAGAGGGGGCAAGCAGGAAGGACAGGGTTCTTTCTTATTATGCTTTCTTCTTATTATTTCTTTTTCTTTTTTTTTCTTCTTTTTTCTTTTTCCATTTCATTCCTTCTTCTTTCCTTTTTCTTTCTTTCTTCCTTTCCTTTTTTCTTTTGCTTCTTTCTTTTCCTCTTATTTTTTCTTCTTTTCTTCTTTCATTCTTTGTGCTTCTTTTTTTCTGTCCTTCTTTCTTTCTTTCCCACTATTTTGTATTGATCTTTTCCCATTTTTATCTTTTAAATGTCTCTCAATATTTTTCCATTCACTTGTTATCTTTACGAAATAAGATCTCCAAATAATTCTGCAGTAATTCCTCTATCTTAAAACGCTTTTACTTACCTACCCAACAGATCCAACCACAAATCTCTAAAACTCACAAATCTTTGATCTACCTTGCAGATCTCAAGACAACTAGAGGGACTATGTAACGCAGCTGCTGTATACTGTTCCCAGCCTGACGAGAAACGATTTGCAGCCGAGTCAAAAGCCAGTGAATAAGCACTCAACCAACAACCAATAAATATCGATTAGAATCACTAGAATACCGGACTTTGACATATTGTAAAAAAGTCGTAAGAGTGCCACTATTCGTGCTCCGAAAATCTTGCTCCATCAAACAGCTTTAATGTTTCAATAAAATGTAGTATGTTCAATTGAATCTGTCTGACTATCTGACTGTCTGTCTGTCTTTCTGTTTGTGATCAAGTTCAAATACCTTAGGCTGTCTGTGTCCCCTCTTTTGGTACGTTTCTTTCCATCCTGCTCTGGAACTTTTACTCTTTTGCCATTGGATATTTCGATATAACTGAAGCGAAAATGGGTTGGTCTCAATAGTATTGAAAGCACAAAGCATGTAGTGCTTACATAAATGTAGAGATCTTCCAAAAAGTGGGGGTAAAATTTATGCCAAAAAAATGGGAGGAAGGTGGGTTGAAATTTTGAAAGAAAAAAGGGTGGAAATGGTTGGGTCTCATTAATATTGACAGCATAAAGCATATGGCGTGACATAAATGTAGAGATCTCCTGAAAAAAACAGGGGAAGAATTTGTGCCAAAAGTATGGGAGGTGGGTTGAAATTTTGAACGAAAAGAAGAGTGGAGCATTATTTCTTAGACAGCATGGAACAGACTCGGCTATAAAAGGTTTAAAATACAATTTATAGTTTATTAAGGTTTACTGAGGGTTTTTTTCAGATTTAATATATGAGTACAAAAATACATGAAACTGATAATTGTACTGAGAGTTAACTAATAATATATCCCCAAGAATAGGGGTAGAATTCATGCCCAAAGTATCGAAAATCAGTATAGGAAATATTATGATTCCAGAAAAAGGGCAAGTGTTACTGATAATAATGGAAAGTTAGAAAATACAAACCTACGTAAGCTTAAGGTAATCCCAAAAGGGTGGGTGGTAGTAGATAAAGGAGGGATTGGAGTTGAGAAAGTTATGCCAGGAAAGAGCCATATGACTATAAGAATGACTGAAAAGTACACAAGAAAGGCCTATTGCGGTCTAACTGCTTTTCAGATTAGTTCCATGTACTCTCAGTACATTTTGATAGAATAAGCAGACAAGGATCCCTTTAATGCCCAAACACTTACTCCTTAGACAAAGGTTCTGCCGGTGTGTGGACATAAAGAGTTTATTCTTGATATTATGCTTGCTATCATTGGTATAGATGCCTAAGAGACTTTCGCTTATAAACCAGGGGATTGCCAAGATTGTGTGGGTGGGAGTGGGAATAGAGTACTCAAGTAGTGACATCACAAAAATTAATTTTCGCTTGATTATTTGGTTAACAAATTCGATAGACAATCAGAAAAGACATTTACACACCAAATTTGACGAGAATTGGACAAATATCAGCTGAGATATGACCATTTGAATATATAATTACTCCATATGAGTCACTGTATTTTCGGCTGGGTTCCAAACGTCTTTTTTGATTGTCTATAGAAATTAGAGATCGAAAACAATTAAAGTCAAAATTCATTTTTGTCGTGACGTCACACTTGAGTACTCTATTAGGGGCAATCTAGTAGATGTAGAGAATATATACCCCTACTTTAAAAAAGCTACATGACTGTAAGTGGCATATGGCATAGCGAGATTCCCAGAGCTAGAGAAAATTGGAGGGGTTAGGGTTAGGGGGGGCCATTTGTAAACCCTTGATTCCCAAACTTCATTGTCTCCCTACCCTACCCTACTGATGGCCATATTTCCCCCCAAATTTTCAGAGAAGTGCGCGCACGTGACATCATGAGCGCCATGTTGGATTGACCTAACAGTATTGGTTGACTGAGTGTGTTGTCTGGTACAAAATAACGTTCAATAGCTTGTAGTATTTCTCTTGGGAATGCTTGCATGACATCAAGAACACGAGCAGGTTTTGTTTTAAGCTGTATATTTAAGTAAATACTGCTAATCTTAAGTCTATTAAATTGAAGTATCTCGGCTTTCTTAAACTTAATTCTGAAGGGATTTGTTGTCAGTCCTTAGAATCTTACCTGCGATTCCAATTCGCTTTAAAATGATTTCAAATCGAATCTTAAAGTTTAAATAATCGCCGAGAGAGTTCAAAAGGGTGTAAGCTAAAAGATTACTAGTGATATTTACCTGTTTTTAGCCCGGTTGCGATGGAATAACCGACTTAAGTCGAATAAACAAGTCAGATTCAGTCAGGCAACCCTTTAAATGCATACTACATAATGAGCACGTGCGCGTGAGAATGTTTGAAAGAATTGATTATAGAAAATAACCATGGGATGAAAATGAAAACACGGCAAAAATAATAAGAGAAAGGATCATTTATTTTCTATGTTTTATTCACTCTTAACGTAGACATAAAATTTCGTGACTGAACCAAAAAATATTTTTCCATCACAAATTCTTCAAACTTTTACAACTATACTGAAAATTTCCAATACAAAAATCTGAATTCAAAAATACACTTAACAATAATAAATAAATTGGATGTGAAATGCTCATCTTAATATAATGATTGACATGCCTTCACTCCGGGTTTCTATACACAGCCATTAGATACGGAAAGAGTGTTCCATTTATGGGTTGCCCTTTAGGTAATATGTCCAGGTAACATTACCAGCACCGCCTGTGCTCCTTGGACAAGATATCATTAGTTTGCCCATACGCGGTGCCTTGGATGTCCCTTGACCCGCCTCAAATCCAACAATGATATTATGGATCTTTTTGGCGCGAATTGTCTCGCTGGCCTTGACAACGAAGCACGGGTTATCCACACAGAACTGGAACTGTGTAGTACTAGAGAAGACATTTTTAAAAGGAATCGAGGTTGTTGCTCCGTTCTTGATCGAGTAAGGGCCTTGGGGTTTAGGAGGCGAGCAGTGTCCGAATAGAGGGAAGATATATTCACCCCCTACAGGAGAGACCACGGTAAGTTTTGCCCGTGTGTCCCCTAGACGAACAGGCTCGTACGTCACATCTACTCCAACCTCTGTGCCTCCACTTGATGCTGAGGCTGCTGTTATGCTCTTCTCAACGTGGAAGTCGCTGCTATCAACCTGGAATAGAAAAACGATTAAGAAGATGAGCGCGCTTCAACGGGAAAACAACAGATGATCTAATATATGCACAGGGCAATTATTAACGTTCCTCGCAAAGGGGGGTGGATCTTTAGACGCATGTACACGAAGAAAATTATAGCGCAAATCCTCGTGGTATGCTATCAGGCATCAACATTCTGCGAAAAACCCTTTCAAATCGTTGCACAAATGCTTTTGCCCTTTTAGCGCAGCTGATGGCACAGAGTAACTTCAGAAGCACAGAAATCTGTACTCCTAGTAGAGGAGACTGCTCTTCCTTTTATACATCCTTGCAAATCGTTGCACACATGTTTTTGCTCTTCTAGCGCAGCTGATGGCACAGAGTAACTTCAAAAGCACAGAAATCTGTACTTCTAGTAGAGGAGCTTTTAAAAGGAAGAGTTCGGTCATCTTTGACTGCTCTTCCTTTAAAAATTCATAGGCCAATGCTAGTTATAGTTATCATGGTCATAACATACCTTGCAAGAGTATTCCACCTTAGACTTAGCAAAGCTGACGAATCGACAAGACTGGACTTGACTCACTCCGAAGTTTGTTCGGAAATGCACAGGAGCTTCAGGTCCAGCAGGGGTGGCAGTCAGGATCAGATCGTACTGATAGGAACCAAGCTCAGAACTGGTAAAGGACAGCTTACCAGGCATGGAATCACCTGCCTTTAGGGGTAGGTACTCAAACATACAAGAACCCTGGTACAAAAAATAAAATAAAATAAAATAAAATAAAATAAAATAAAATAAAATAAAATAAAATAAAATAAAATAAAATAAAGTAAAATAAAATCTGTCAAATCTGTCAATTGTGGTTGTAGGTGCTCGTAGTAAAACAAATATCAATTCCCTGGTAGGGCACTAATTAAATATAACTAGTCAGTAACGCGCATTTAAAAATGGAAATATTTCCGAGGAATATAAGAAATTGCATGAGCTCTGTGTTTGTTTAACAGGTCCTCTCCAATCCCGCAACATTCCATTGAGTATTACAACTTTCTTTTCTGATAAACCTCAAAGGGATTAGATGTATTCTCGTGAGATATGTTTTACCCAAAGTAAAGACCTAAACATTCTTAGATGGAATAATAAATACCTCAGATAACGGAGGGACAGTAAAGCTTGGTGGCAGCTGCACGTCTGATACAGAGCACTGACAGTTAAAGCCAACGGGTGTGTTGAGAGGGTTGTGTAGAGTCACCACGTGGGAAGTGCTTTTCCTGACAGGAGTAGAGAGTTCTATGGCAGACATGACACCAGGTGCTGTTGCTTTGAAGCTGACATAATAGAACAAGTATTCGTTGCTCTGTTCGTTACGGAAGATTACCTAAACACAGAGAGCAATGGGACGTAATTAGAATCATTACGAGTGGAGTGTAAAGACTTTATCCATGAAACAGTAGGTAAATCTGTTTTACATTCAAAAGTCAAGAAATAGAAAACTTGTGCAGTTCTGCTGATCCCCGCATGTTTTATATCTGCACCTACACTGCGCACATGCTATGTACAGTTCTGCTAATCCCCGCATGTTTTATATCTGCACCTACACGTGCACACATGCTATGTACAGTTCTGCTAATCCCCGCATGTTTTATTTCTGTACACTACTTGCGCGCGCAGTTATGTGAAGCTTTGCTAATGCCGCGTGATTTAGATCTGCATAGTGCAGTTTTCGTATGACCGTGAAAAGTTCACGGCACGAACACAGTCGTGACACGGCAAGGGATACGCCAGACCAATAACATTGCACGAGAATTTACTCTCCATCCAATCAAATACCCAGAACACAGCATAAACACGGCGCGGACACGGTCACGCCAAAATCACGGCACTTTTAGACCAATCATATTGCGCGTGAAAAAAATCAGCCAATTCAAGTTCTAGCAAGTATGACGGTCACGGCACGTCACGCTTACGGCACTGAGCTTTTCACAGTCATACGAAAACTGCACCACTACACACGCACGTGCCATTATATTATTTTATATCATTTTGTCATATTGAAATAGTAATTAACATAGCAGTTATATCATTGCTCATTTTCCTTGAGTATAAAATTTCTCGTTTGATACTCAACCATACAGATGTTTACCTCAAACGTTACTGATAAACAAAGAAACAATACTCGAGGGAATGACAAAGTTTCCAAGACGTGAAAATGGTGGATAAGGTCCCATAAATTCTTACCCTTGAGCTAAAGGTACCCTCTTTGTGCGCAAAGAAGCTCAGTTTATAGTCTCGTTTGGAGAGGCCAGGCACGTCGATGTAATCAAGACCCTTGATGGTGGTAGCGTTGTCTGGTTTTTCTGGTTTGATCATTTCAATGACTACACGGAACCTAGCAGAAAAACGTAAAGGGCAAAATGGATTCAAACAACTAGACAATTATTTATTAATAGTAATATGTGCATCAACTTTGTTTGTAATATTATTGCCATTGTTTCTATATATTGTGTACAGATACTGCTGTCGTTTCTGTTTCATGCTTCTGTTCTTCATGGTGTATTTGTTGTTGCATTTGTCGTCGTTGCTGTTGTTATTAGCGACCTTGGGTTTTCAAAATCTACGGTGGCGACGTCAACCGGAAGTGTAAGTTATTTCTCTATGGGGTTCTGTTCATTGGAGATTTCATTCAAAACATTGTCAGTAAAACTAAACTCATCCAAGAGGGAAGGCAGACTTTGAAAGTAAAGTTTTTTACACTTCTTGTCGCCGTCGTAAACTTTGAAAAGCTTAAGGTCGCTATTGATGTTGTTGCTGCTGTTGTTGTTGTTATTGTTGTTGATGTTGTTGTTGTTGTTGCTGCTATTGTTGTCTTCACTGTTTTTGTTGTTGCTGTTGTTGTTGCTGCTGTTGTTCTTGTTGCTGTTGTTGCTATTGTTGTTACTGTTGTTGCTGCTATTGTTGTTGTTGCTGTTGTTGTTGCTATTGTTGTTGTTGCTATTGTTGTTGTTTCTATTGTTCTTGTTGCTGTTGTTGTTTTTACTGCTTTTGTTGTTGTTGCTGCTGTTGTTGCTGCTATTGTTCTTGTTGCTGTTGCTGCTGTTTTTGTTTTTACTGTCGTTGTTGTTGCTGTTGTTGTTGCTGCTATTGTTCTTGTTGCTGTTGTTACTACCGTTGTGTTGTTGCTGATGCTGATGCTGCTGGTGTTTTTGTTTTTGTCTTTGCAATTTCTGTTTCAACTACTATCATCTACTGTTATCTATCCGTTAACAATGACATGTTTACCTCTGAGGTCTTCTTAGCCAGTTGGACACAGTAAGCAGCTCAGTATATGGAGTTTTACACGGCACATCCCTCAAGATGTTATTGACGGGTTTGGGACCTTCAGCAGTGCCTGTTATGTTGTACAGTAAGCCACTACCATCTGGTAACGGGAAAAACACTGAACCCTGCAGGATCAATAATGACATACACTAAGTATTATGCTTTTCCTTAACTATTCATTTATTGCATTTAGATTAGAGAACATAGCCTTTCAGCACTTTCATTTCAGCTCTTCTAATGGGTTGCTTGCATGAAGGCGCCATTGTATTACCACTACCAGAATGCTTCACGAGATAAAATTGGTGGTAATTGTCTCAGGAAAGTGTGCAAGGGATTCTGGTAGTGTAGTAAAACACTAATTGCATGTTCTGAAACTAAGGAATTTTACTGCAAAATATATAAATCTTGATGTATCGTGTTAATATCGATACCTTGAAACATGTTCCAGCCTGATCTAAGTCATGGCATGGTATTTCACGGACATTCTTTATTCCATTAGGAAAACTACCCATTGTTTGTGTGGACACTCAAGCATAGCCAGGATCGTTCTATACCTGACTTGGTTACTAACCGTGTGTTTCTTGCCTTCTGATGTCATGACTATAGGTCTGTACGTCAGTTCATAGTTCTTACTCTGCTGTGGTTCAACAGTGATGGAGTCTGGACCCGACCAATGTTCACCCTCGATCACAGGCCGCAGCATCCACAGCTGATTGGTTCGATTATGAATCACGAGGTTACGAGTTTCACGCGTGCGCACATGGGTGGTGAAGTGGAGAACCTAGCATAGTTACAATAGTAATCTGTATTAAAGCAAGGTCAAACAAAAGGGACAACATAGGGACACGCAGTTAGAATTCTTCCGTCCAACAACTTCATGATCTTCTGAAACGCAAAACTTGCTTTCACATCGCTCTAACAAGCGTATTTAAAGTTGGTGACAATGCAAGTTATTTACCAAGATTTGTTAGAGCTGGTTTGTAAACGATAAATGAATATGTTTGCAGTACCTCCTTTAATGGCGTCTGTGACACACAGCTCCCTGTCAACACTAGTTTCAGTGGTTTTGCACCCTCAATTGCACACCGAAGTCCCTAAGAAAATAGCAGAAAAAAGAATTTAGGATTGGCGTTGATTCATATCCCAGAAGGCCCCCCTCACGCCCCCTTAATCTGATATCATTGAGGACCGTGGTAGGATAGAATAAGTCGGGAATGGTACATCCATTTCATGTGATATGACCCTTTTATGGGTCTGATACCTCTTATCCCACACCCGCCCTTAAAACTGAATTCTTAATAGTTCTTACCTCGTATATAATATCATTGGGGACCGCGGTAGGATGGTATAAGTAGGGAACGGTACCTCCATCCCAGGTGGGATGTACCCTTTAGCAGGACTGATACTAATGCCTCCTCTCCCTCAAACACACCCTTAAAACTGAATTCGTAATGGTTCTTACCTCGTATCTGATATCATTGAGGACCGCAGTAGGATGGAAGGTGATCTGGAAAGGTACCTCCATCCCAGGAGAGATGTATCCTTTAGTAGGACTGATACTGAAGTCTGGCGCGAACTTCTCTGCGTTCCACGCAAAGGCTGCGCCCACATCACCAGTATTGTGCATGATGAGCTGCCTTGTGCTTCTGCTACCGTACATGACGGCGCCAAAGGGTACAGAGTAGTTATCAAGGGTGATCTCGATGCCCTGACAGGAACCTGTTATCACGAAGATTGGGATGGACATACCAGCACATTCTAGCATTACCTGTAGAGGAAGAGGAGGTTAGCACATCTTATCCTGAAGCCAACGTAACAGCATTATTCAGAAAATGGATGGATAGATGGATGGATGGATGGATGGATGGACGGAGGGATGGAGGGATGGGATGGAGGGATTGGATGGAGGGATGGATGGATGGATGGATGGATGGAGGGATGGAGAGATGGAGAGATGGAGAGACGGAGGGATGGGATGGATGGATGGATGGATGGATGGATGGAAGGATGGATGGATGGATTGGAATTGGAAATTGGAAGAATGCGTTTGGAAAGATGGATGAATGGATAAATATAAGCCATGTCTCGATACTCTGCACACCAACAAAGACATCAACTCACCTCCTCAGTAAACTGTGGTATGCGTACTTTAGGACAGAATGAGATCTCCACATTACCCGTCCCTCCATTAGCACGTAAAGTGATTTCATTGGTAGGTTGAATAGAGATGACATTAGGCTGCTGTAGCTGTACAGTTGAAGGTGTGACTGCTACAGTGAAGGAAATAGGAGCGGGACTCCTATTGATTAGCTTGACTGTCTTATGACTAGTCTGACCAATGCGTAACGCACCAACGCTGACTTTCTTGTCAGAAGGGTTGGCAACCTCGACCTGGTAAAACAAACAAAGAACACGTGACTTTGGCCAATCAACTTCCGCCAATCTGTGACACAATTTAGATCTGAAAACGAGACTGCGCGCCAGAACTAACAGCATTGACAAAGACTGCTGGATGGGTTTCGAAAGTGGTGAGTAAGGATATCTTTTAAATTTTTAAATATACAAAGGCTACTTTGGAAAGATGGAAGGACTGGCAAATGAGTGAGTGCACTAGAAGACTAAACGTGGTTGAATGTCTACTTTTGATTTGAATTTGTATGCTCAATTTTATAACAAACAGAAACTTCACAAAGACAAGCAAGTAAGCATTCAAGCGAACGCACGAACAAACAAAGGAACAAACAAACAAGTGGGCGCGCTTTACGCAAAGATTAGGAAGGCAAACATGAAGGCATCAGAACTTAATAGATGCACGCGTATCAACGATCATTGGTTTTGGCTTTTCTTAATCAAATACTATTTGGTCTCATTATCTGTGCAAATAATTAGGCGTGAATAAAAAACTTTTATAACCAACCCAATAGGCGTGATAAATCCACTAGATTAGTGTGAGAAGAACGGAAATGATAATGTGTTATGTACCTTCATATCAGTTCCTTCACCGAATACTTCAACGTTCATGGTAGACAAACCATTGATCTCAAAAGGGATGGTTTCATGATAGTGTTTAGGTTCTCGTGGGTAGAAAAGAAACTCTACTTCCATGGTGTCGTCTGGTGCTAGTACACCAGGGTCGGAGTGGACCTCTAGATATGCTGTATTCTCATAATGACACTCAACACTATGGAAAGACAATTACAATTATGATACTAGTATTCTGTTTTGGAGATTAGCTCGATTTATAGCATATCTGTTTTAATCTTGTCTATGGAATAATCCCAAGGGATTTTTCTGTCTTATGAACCAATGACATATAATTCCAGTCAACTTGTTAGGAAAAGAGGCGCAACTGAACTGAGTCTTTGAATCGTTTCGTTTAGTGTGGAATCAAGACATTTTGTTCCAACTATTGCCATAGAACTAATTGCGTTGGATTGCGCACGCGTTTTATTCCGTCAAAACACTGGCTTGAGCATTTGCGCGCGCTTTTTCATAAAATTCTACTGAACAATTTGACTTATGGTGGCATAAAACAACGATATCCATACGTCATGTGTTCAAATCCTCTCTGTCTCGTATGCATCAGAGATGAAAGACCGTTTTATCTTATGCGACCAGAAAGCGCTATGTAGAAGAAAAATATGTGTTTTGTGTAAGTGTTAACATTATAAAGCAAGGAAGCACAGTACATCCTAGCGACCATTTGAACATTCCCAAAGGTAGTTGGACTGTATAGCCCATACTCATGGAAGTCAAACTTTTTGAGACAAGTTTTACCTTATGTCTTTCTTGTCCTCGTTCTTTATGAACAGCGTCGTCCTGTGTAGTGGCATGCCTGCGCGATACAGGAAACATGGTCCAAAGTCATGCTTCAGGAACGAGAAATGAAGACCTGGTTGAGCTCCACTTCCGGTGACGCTGATGTTAAATGTAGGACCATTCGTTATCTAGGGGAGAATATATAGAAGGCATTAGTAGCGATCAAAGTAGAAAACAATTCTTTATCTTTTGATAAAAATTTGCTTGCAGTCTAAATTTCTGTATTTTTTCAGTTGTTGTTTTTGTGACGATCTTACTTATGGCACGGATACGCGATGAGATGCGTGCGAAGTTTAAGTTTAGCGACGAAGATCGCACTGTGTGTCCTTTGCAAAGTTATCACTGCGAAAATTTACATTCATCTAATGAAGATATTTCGACACGGCTAGGTAAGGCATATCAGTACCGTGACTTTCTCATAGACATAAGGAATCTGCCCTTAACTCTCTCTGTGACGTCACCTACAATAATACTTTTGACCATACCCGCATACAAAGGCATGGGGCTTAAAGTAATGGCTGATCAGTCACTGGTCATGATCACAGGCCAATAGTTTTAGCTTAGTCATATCTCATTTCTTGCTAAAACGTTACTGGTCAAAATGACCGGCAAGGCAAAGATTTGACGTCCCACTTCCCACTTCTGGCCGGACATTGTCCGATGTACGGCCGTTATTTTTAAAGGCATCTCTATGTTTCTATGTTATGTAAGATTTAGAACTTACCCTGAGCAGTAAATCACACCCTTGTAACAACAGCCGAGAAGGTGGACAGAACACCAACTGGCATCGTTTACGTGAATTAGATGGTACAGTACCAGCTTCAGGTGTTATGGAGAGGACCGGTTCAGCAGCATTTAGTCGGTGTATCCCTTTGACTTTTGTTCGATTGGTCAGCTCCCATGAGAAGTCAAAGTTGAATTTACCCGAGTTGACAACAAACAGGGATCGAATAACCTTTTCATTGATCTCAACCTGGAAGAGCAAGCGGTAGATTAATCATGATATTGAATATTAGGTCGCATTAGGATTGAAAAAAAAGTCAGTTCGCTGCATTCGGCATATGATTTCTTGTTCAACGATATCTAGCCTTTTGACCACATAGATGTTAAAGAACCATCTGAAAGTGTCCAAATATGTTAATGAAGTTTCATTTCATTATAACTAGAAAGACAAAACGTTTGTATCTGCTTTTTTAATCTATTATAATGACATATATTTTCATGTGTTAATGAACAATGACTTGCTGTTATGTTAAGTACAGTTTTTCATATTCTTTTTCATCTTATATCTGTTTAACCCCTTTGCTCTCCTGCCTTTTCTCTTACCCTCCATCTATTTTACCCTTGAATACACAAGTCAACATCTTACCTCTCCAAGGTTAATCCTGTTAGTTCCTTTAGCAGTGAGAGCCACTCTGTTGCCCAGTGAGTCCTCACAGTACAGCTGTGCATTCATGGAATAGCCTTCTGCTTTGACGTTCAGAGTCAGGGGTGTTGTCTTCTTTTTCACTTTACAAAGTACATTGAAGTTGACCTCCTTTTCGACAACAGCAGAAAATGATATCTCGATGGGAAGCCTAAAGGGATTATTGGATGTTAGTGTGTGAATAAAGAGAAAGAAAAATTGATAGGAAGGAAGGAAGGAAGGAAGGAAGGAAGGAAGGAAGGAAGGAAGGAAGGAATAGCAAAGGAAATGGTACTTATATCGAAGACCTCTGATTTTTCTTGCTAGCTAACGAACGAGGCACTAGAAACGAGTATGCACTCAATGAAAAGGAACTTCCAGTAAGCAACTTACCGTGACTTGGGTTCAATGGTTCCTGCCATTGGTTCCACAGCTAAACTTGACGCATATCCATCTGTGTGCAGGGATTCTTCTTTGAACGAGAAGCTAAAGGCCTTGTCCTCTTCATTAGTAAGGAAGACTGTCTGATTGACTGGATGTCCTGAATATAAACAGTAAGGGAAAAATGAGATGTGGGTACCGCTAAATAACCCCTTTCCCTCAGATGTCCAAATGCTCCACACTGGGTGTCCATAGTGACTACGTCTATGCACTATTACGCTTTATAACATAGCCACGATATATTGCGTGCTCTGATTGGTTAATAAGCGTGAGTGAACGTGCATTCAGAAATGAATTGTGCACGCTGACGTGATTTTTTTTTTTTGATAAACAAATGCTTTTTACGTTTTACTATGTTATAAAAGCAATGGTAAATGCTTAGTTGTGCGTATATCCAGTTCTGGATGCACTTGGAAGGTTGCTTAAGCACCCAAGAAGCAGAGCTGCACTTGGCTACGCCTCGTGCGACTCTTACGCAATGCATTCAGACCTAGACATACGCACGCTAAGCATTGACCATTCATTAATTTTAGCATACATGAAGATAAAGGGTACATCCATATATATCTGCAGTTGGACTTTTTTTCGTTTTGGAGATATTTAAGGAAAAAATCCTGGACAAAGAAATCTACTGACCTACAAGAATCTCCCTGAAGTTAATATGCGACCTATCAAATGATAGAGCCGGCTCAAAGGTGTGTCCAACCAGTATAAATGGAACAGAGATGTTGTGCTCAGGGATGTAGAACCTCCAGAATGACTCGACTAAGTCTAGTGATTCAGACACATATTCGAAGACGGTCTCTGCTTTCTTGCCACTGTGGATAGCCCCATGAGGGGTGAGGCACCGGAAATTACACTGGTCAGGGGGGTTACCATCTAGGGTGTCTTCGTTGGTCCAGGTGAAGGTGTAGGAAAGGTTGGTTGGATTGAACACGAAGAAACGCCTAAAATTGAACAATAGTTAACACAAGATGACCAGAGATAGAGGAGCCAGAAGTTGGAGAGGGGGGAGGGGTTGGTGGGGGCTAGAGGAGTGGCACGTTCTGTACGAAAAAAAAGACATGAAAGAGTAGTCAACCTTTTTTTTAGCGAAAAGGCTTATAATAAGATTAATTGTTTGCAACCATTGCCATTAGAGTCAATAGGCAAAAAAAAGAAAAAAAAAAAAAAAAAAAAGAAAAAAAAAAAAGGGAAACTAATGAGAAGTCTTTTGTTAAATACCACCAATATAGCAGTGATAATTGTAGTTCTCGAAGCAAAGAATATTGAGAGTATTTTTTAACACTGGAACTTCGTAACTCAAAATAGACTAAGTATTAAAGGGACTTACATCATGTTCTTTACTTTGACACCACAAGACTTAAACTCAACCACTCTAGTATTCTGGTCGAGGGTGGATCCGGGGGGAGCCCCACGAGGTCCTGGAAGCTCCGGATTACGTCTTCCCCCTGATATGTAATCTGAGTCCGCGAGTTCAAAGTGTGCATACGGTAAGAGACCACGCCCTCGAATTGGAATAGATACGGTTTCCTTGCCAGGCTGGGCATTTGACAGACTGAAGAGTATAGAGAAGACGTTTGTGTTAGTAAGTATATAAAGAATAATGTGCTACGTTTTCTGTTTTATAACTGTTTTCCGTTGTATAACAATCCTTGAAAGTTTTCAGACGTTTTCGAAGCAATGAACTAGGAGTTTTAGATCTATTAAAACGAAAAAGGTTGTTTTTGAGACTATGGTAGGTTGGGTGATTGGAGTTACACTTCCGAGAAAGAAATTTATTTTGCACGTGTAAAAACAAACATTTCTAGACATGTAAAGATTTTCAAATTTTATGATCTCTGAAAATATATCTGGGAGCATTACTGGCTTCATGAGCGGAAAGGAAGGGGGTGGCATGTGGACCAAAAATCTAAAGACTTAAAAAACTGATAGCTTCAATTGTAACTTATTACCTAAATATCAATGTGCTCTCGTAGTCCATCACATCCAGAGGTGCGAACCTAGCTAAAAAGGTTGCTTTCTTCCCAGGAGGAATAGAACCATTCTCTGGTTCAATAGAGAATGGAAATATGTCAGCGCCTCCCTCACTAACGATGCTGCCAGCTTCATATGCCAATGCTAGTGCACTTGCCGGTCTACCACCCATGGATGATGCCGGTCTACCGGATGGTTGCGCCTTGGAGGGGTCAATAGAGGAGTACCCAGTGGCTGTGGTACTTGGTCGTGCTGTTTGTTGGCTGGTAGAGCGTCCACCTGGGGTAGAAGTCCTTTCTGTAGTGGCTACTGGTACTGGAGCATCTGGTAGACTGACAGTCTTTGCACGACCAAGACTCTCAAATGCCCAGTGGAAGTCGAACTGGACTTCACCTTTATTGGCCACAGTGAAACTGAGATCAAAAGTATAAAGCCAAGTTATTTGACATCATAAAACTATTAGAGTTCAAAAGAATGAAAAGTTTGATGCTAGAATGTAGGAAGCACTTGTTCAACACTTATGTTTTTGGTAGGTAGGAAGGAAGGAAGGAAGGAAGGAAGGAAGGAAGGAAGGAAGGAAGGAAGGAAGGAAGGAAGGAACAAAGGATGCAACGAAAGAAATGATGCAAGGAAGATGGATGGATGGATGGATGGATGGATGGATGGATGGATGGATGGGTGGGTGGGATGGATGGATGGATGGATGGATGGATGGATGGATGGATGAATGGATGGATGAATGGATGGATGGATGGATGGGTGGGTGGGTGGGTTGGTGGATGGATGGATGGATGGATGGATGGGTTGGTGGGTGGATGGGTGGGTGGATGGATGGATGGATGGATGGATGGATGGATGGATGGGTTGGTGGGTGGATGGGTGGGTGGGTGGGTGGATGGATGGATGGATGGATGGATGGATGGATGGATGGAATACAAAAAAGAGACCATATATTTCACTTCTACAGGTGCCAGTGTCATCAATACCTGAATACTCTAGTCTGAAACATGAGCGTGTCTTTGAAGTGGATACTTTCGATTTTACACCTCATCTTGGAATAGTCACACAAACCACTAACAAGCAGTTCCAGATCACGCGTGCTGTTCTCTATTGGGGTAAATGGCGGCTCAGGCTCAACCTCAATCACTTTCTTCTTGCCAGGTTTCTGTGCCCTTTGTCCACTTCCTGGTATATCATCATCAGGTTTACCAGCTGCTTCTTCAGGTGTCAGGTCAATCCACTTGACAACACGCATCCTGTCATCCCAGTCCATTGGCTGGAATATAAAACGTCACAATCAGTTTTTTTATTAATTTGAGAAACAAGGGTGTCTTGGTTAGTTGTGTGGTGACTGATTAGTTGCACAAGAGGTATTATGATTTTTTGTTGTCCTCAAATCACAACCATATCTGGAATGAAGATCCCTTGTTTGCACAAGGTAAAACGCAGTGTTCTCATCTGTTGCCATCCGTTCCTCTATCCATCACAATTCATCAAACAATCGACCTATTCAACGATACGGCGGTCATCTTGCCAGGGACCATAACAAAACAAATACGACGCAAAATATGTAGAGTTTGGGGTGAATTGTCTTTATTTTATGATCGATGTGCCGTCTTAACTCATCATTTGTTGTACTAACTTGTGGTGGGCAGTTAATATCAATCGACTTTCAATACTGTTGCAAAGCGTTATTTCGCCCCTGGTCGCCCCATTATATTTTGCGATCAAAGATGACAGTCGTATCGTCGAAGTAGTCCCAACAAAGTGCAAGGTCCGTACCCTTATTTATGGACCAATCATAGAGCGTGAAATTACCATGCCATTATATATTTTTCATTACCTTATCCTGTGATTCTCCCAGCTTTATCTTGGTCACTTTACAAGGAATATTCTGTGTCTTGAAGGCCTTTGGTTTTGGTGAAGTCAAAGTGATATTAATGTCTTTAGCACAGCCAGGGAGTAGATGTCCAGTACAGGGAGAGAATGTGATCTCTGGAGGTGGATTCCAGGTAAAGCGTACAGGATCTGTGGTGGAGTGGTTAGTGAGGGTGAATGACAGCTGTTTGGGTACACCCACTGGACAGTCGTTGAACTTGATGTGGTTCTCTCGTGAAGCTGAAATAAAGAGAAAGAAACATGATTGATGTTGATAAGACTAAAGGGTGATGTAGTGGTAGAGCACTCAGCTCTCTTTTGGGGGTCTCCGGTTCGATTTTTTGACTTGACATCATATAGTTTGCTGGGTTTTTTTCGAGGGTTTTGCTCCGGGTTCTCCCTTTTTCTTCTGTCGAAAAACGCAATACTCTCAGTTCCATTCCGATCTGTGAGACAGCCGACCTCTTATCAGCAAAAAGATTTTTTCAGGGTTTGATAAAGTGTAGGATTTGCGTTTAAAAACAGAATGGTAGTAAAACAAGTAGCATATCCCTACAGATATTATATCTTACCAGATGCATTTTCCGCAATCTCAATAATACTTGAAGCTTCATCTTCAATCTCACGAGCAGAACGAATGTTATCAATGGTAAAATCATCTTCGTACCCCTCTCCAGTCAGCTGTATAGAGCTCTCCTCATAAGGATTATCGATAACAGCCAACTTTATCTCTCCAACGAGCCTCCCGTTGGAATTGGGGGTGAATTCTACAAGGAACTCTGCTTTTGTCCCCATAGGAACAACGACAGAAAGACTGCGGTTTTTGCTTGATGTTGCAGTATCCTCGTTAGGCTCTAGAGGCATTAACGCCTTGGTGCCTTCTGCGCAGGTGATGTTATAGACCCCATTAGGGTCCTTGAGGTTCAAGGTTACACGTGACAATAAGGTACCCTCGTTTTCTAGGACCAGAGACATGACCTGGGTTCTTCCAAGGAGAAGTCTTTTGAAGAGAAGAACAGAGGAACCTTTCTTATTACGTGCTGTGGGCTTCTTGATGGTTATTCGTGGAAGATTTCCTTCGCCTGAAATAAAGAAAACACCTTTTAATTTCAGATTTAAGATACTGGATTAAATGTGCAACGCTGCTAAGTTGCTGAGAGTGCAAAGAATTAACAGAGATTTACACCGCTTATATGAATACTGAGAGCCATGACATCAATTTGTAAAAGACAAAATTGAAATATCATTAAACAAATAGTTAAATGAACCTTTTAAAAGACATTTAAAAAAATACGCGATCGAAACAACTGCCCGCAGCACCGAACGTTTGGGCTTTTTGGTTTCCGCCAATCAAGGTGTTTTCAACGGTCGAAGTAGTTATTAATTTGATTAACGTAAGCCCGATTAAGACAATTGGAGTTGTTCCAGATATCATAACCATAAAAGCAAGCGGAAGCTGAATTTCAGCCATTCTTTGCAGCTATAATATGGGACTTTTCATGAACATGAAGTAGAAGGCTTGAGGAAAGTAAGTAAGTTTTTCAAGCCTAAAACGAGGAACATGATAAAGTCAATAAACTCCATTCATACCCTGAATTTCAAAGGTAAGATTACGATACTTGGATACAACACTCGGCATCCCATCCACAGCAGCTTCTAATATCCCCAAGTAGGTCTGCATTGAAGGAGGGATGAAGGTTACTGTGGTGTAGATGTGTCCATGGGCTGGTATAGAGGCACGCTGGGGCTCGATCTCATACACGTCGTGCCAGCGATTGGACGGCTTGTTGGAGATGGGTTTGACAGACAGCACTAGGTCACATGGAACCTGCAAGTAAATGATCATTTGACAGCTGGTTCATGTGAAAGGGACAGGAGGGGAAGGGTGGAGTAAGCATGGGGACCATTACAAAGTCAATCCAATGGAAATTGTCTTAAGGACTTACGCATCCTTTCCGCGCATGGGTGAGCCAAGAGCAAGAAACGCCCTAATTATTTTATTCATCTGTGCCCGGTTGTACGAAGCCTGGATAGCGCTATCCAACGGATAAATCTTATCCAGTGGATAAATTTATTGCACGACAACATCGGCTTATTCACTGGATAAGGATTTATCCGCCGTATAGGGCTATCAAGGCTTCGTACAACCGGGCCCTGCTGTAATATTTGACTGCAGACCCGCTCTTGTCAAAGAGTACAGCGGTGTACAAACAAAAGGAAATCGGAGCATTAACAAATAAACGGTTTTACAAAATTAAAGTATTATTTTTGGTACTCGGTCCAAAAAGTTTTTGTGCGCATGCAATCTTTAGAAACACGTCCTTTAAACAAAATGGCAATTTAATGAGAGAATGAATGATTACCTTATTGGTGTTAGATATCTTGAAGCGAGCCTTGGCTTTTCTACCAACAATAGTATTATAGAAGATAAACTTGTTCTCGTCTTCTCCATACACTCCTGATCCACTGGTTATATCATGAGCATTGTACTGGAACAAGTTCAACTGTTTGACGATCAGATGTTCTTCAAAGATTGATCCAATGTTTGAAGGACTGATAACAGAGATACCCGGGACACACGCCTCGCCAATCAGCCTGTAAGGGATTCCCTGGGGATGGTCGTATGGTGGACGATCTGAGATGTCAATGGCAATATCCTGTGGAAGAAATGGGAATGATACTTGAACAACGATATACACCATAGAAGAGTAATAGGATATCTTATAAAGAGTAAGGCGCGATTACACGGAGCAATTTTCTCTGCAATTTTCTCTGCAACACAATGCAAGAGTTTTTATCTTTATCAAAAGTAGAAACGAATTCTACTTTTCGCAAAAGCTACTGCAACTTGTCTCCCAACTTTTTTTCAAATTGCGCTATAAGGTTAAACGCTGCAATGCTCCATGCAACTTGTGTCGCAACGCCGTTGTGAGACAAGTCGCAGAGAAAATTGCTCCATGTAATCGCGCCTTTAGGAGTTGATGAATATTCGGGTTAATGTTTTGTGTTCAATATTTACAGCAGTTATCAAATTTCTTCGACCTCGACAACTTCTAGAAGCCAGAGGTTTGCCTTGCATCGATTAATAGATCAGTAGCTCCGACTGTCATAAATTTAATAAACCGAAGCCAAATCACAAGAAAAAAATGTCGGGTCTGAAATTGTATAAACTCGAAAAACACTAACATCGCTATCCCTATTTTTCTTTAATGTATTAGGAGCGACAAACGTAATAAGAATGGGCGTTACTTTTTCTTCAGAATATGAGTCATTCCCTTGAGTAGTCCTTCTTTCTTTACCGGTTTTTTAACTCTTAAGCTACCTTGATGTGAATAAAGAAACATTCTGCCCCAAGTTAAGTAGTCCAATGATAAACTTTTAAAGTATAAAAGTAGGGTTACTAAAGTTACCTCTTCAGAAAACCCTGGTGATTCAGCGACCATATCAACAGAGATCTGCACTGTACCTCCAGCTGGTACTGTTCCTGTTGCAGGGTACAAGGTGAACATGCCTAGTTGTAGACGGATGTTGGGTGCACCAGCAGATATATCAGCCCTATAAGCAAAAGTACAAATGAATCTGAGGGGTTCTTGGAATGCGGAATGACTCAACGGTTGATGAACCTGAGTTATGTAGACCGCCTTACTTGGTCACGTGAGTTTGAGTGGCATCTAGTGACAACTAAAGGCTCGAACACACTGTGAAACTGCTGCCATGCGCGCAAGGTTACACGAAATCACATTATAGCACTGTGTGGCGCGCATTGTTACGAACAAGTGGTTTCATCGTGTGGACACGAGCTGTAACGTTGATGCGTAATGTTCTGGGCCAAAGAAATTTATTTATTCTTGAGTACTGCTGCCAGAACAGTTGCTTTCACGGTTCCCTGCGCCAACTAGAAAGGTAACCGTGCATATGCATCGAAGCGAGAACTGCGATGACCTTGCAATGACATTTTGGACAGTTATAGTTTTGCTGCAGGAAAAGTTGCTACGAGTGACAACAAAAATCTGGTTGCAACGCTGCGCGCAACAGTTTCACAGTATGTTCTGGCCTTAAATGTATTTGCTTATGGAATCTGATGTTGACTTAGTCTTACCCTTTAACTGAATCAGCTCGTTTAGGCTTCGGTGGCTTGTTTTCTTGAGATCGTCCAGAACTAGAACCATCACGTGATTTAACTCTCTTTCCAGGTGGTCCCAGTCTTTGTCGACCTTGTGAGAGCGTGTTGATCATCTTGAGGACTGAGTACCGGAAGTCGAATTCACCCTTGTTTTCTATGCTAAATAAGAGGCTTTTCTTGGTGTTGACCAGCATGGCTCCGAAGTTGATGTCACTGACTGGTGCGATAGAGTACTTGCTGTATACGGAACGAACGGAGATCTTGACAGGAATACTGGCGATTACTTCCCCTCCCTCGCCCAGGTGCGGCTCTATTATCTGTAAAAACAAAACACAGTACATATAAGAACCTTTATTAAGCGACCAACCTCTACTTAACGACCAGTTGTCACAGGCTTTTTGTACTAATACAGTGAAACCACTCGTTACGCCTTTATATTACGGACACCTCTATATTACGGACAGATATTTAGGTCGCGGCAAAATTACCATACATTACTTACTTTATATACCCGACTTCTATGTTGAGGACACCTCTATATAATAGACACTTTATTCTTGCCCGTAGGTGTCCGTAATATGGAGGTTGCGCTATAGTAAAATACGTTAGTTAGGAAGATTCCATACCTGACATTTGAGTATAGGTTGTTCCTTGATGGTAACCTCTTTCTTGGACCTAAATATGACCTGTACCTGGGTGGGGCGGTCGGTGGGGAGAAGAGGTCCTCGGTTGGGAAGCACTGTAAACAATTCTTCCACGTTTGCTGGACAGTTTTCCATGCTCTCAAACACGAAGTTAAAGTTGATCTCAAATCTGCCTTTGTTCTTCAGCGAGCAAGTTTGTTTGGTTTCGTCCATGACTTTAAGAACACCGAAATCTAAACCCCCATCGGCACCTGAAACAAAAATAAACAGTTGTTGTTGATGCTGGACAAATATACGAACTGCAGTCCTACTATGAGTTAAGAACCTATGCTATACCTACTAACAGACCTAACTTACAACGCGGTAGGAACGTACCGCAGTGGTATGGCTTCCCATTGTAACTGTGCAGCTAATAATAATGCTGACAAATAGCAGTTAAAAAATGGCTATAAATTTTCCCGTTTACATATAATATGCTATATCTATTTCGACACCGGCAGACGTGTGTGTTGACAGTTATGAGAAAGGATGGATGATTGAGTGTATAGGTAAATGGATGGGATGAGATAAATTGACGCGATGTGAAACGACGAAGTTCTTGCTAGGTACCACAAACCCCAAACTGCAGTTCGCTGTTAGGCGTTTTTCGTCACACTTTCGACATTTAGCAAGGCGTCATAACGAAGCTGTTGCTGCAAGAGCCGCCATATTGAATTTCATTGATGCTGTGTCTTTCTCTTTGTTTGCGGGCGTGTTTCTGGGCCTGATCCCTAGGGGTAAGCCTGATGCTAAAAGTCTCTATTACCACGTCCGTGCGTTTACACATGTATGTGTTTATAGTTCCTTTATGTGTTTATTGATGATCAAACGAATGTATGGATGACATAAATGTGTGGAAAACAAATAAAATGGAGTGATGAATTACTTCTATGAATAATAATAATTGTCTTGAAAGAAATTCTCACCTTTAGGGAAGCTCATATCCAACGCCACATCATACGCCTCAGCATGGACCTGAATATTCTCCGCCTGTACAAGACCCATTATCTGTTCCACGTCAGAAACCTCTAGACGAACGATCTTCTTGATATTAATGGGCCGTATCGCCCTGAAGTGCATCTGTAGAGCATACTCTGCCTTGGGTTCGATGATGCCATGTTCAGTTGTTAGAGAGAAGTCATCTCCAAGGTTATCCAGACCATTGATGCGCCAGGCCACTGGAAGTAAAGTACTGTTGCGCAGGAAGATCGTGCGTGTGTCTTTCCTGATTCAAAACAGAATATAAAGCATTAAAGGTGAATGCGTAATACTGAACATTAGAGCAGTTGTCGTATGACTGTGAAAAGCTCGGTGCCGTAAGCGTGCCGTGATGTGTTCTGGCTGACGTTTTTGGCTGAAGTTTTTTTCGCGCAATGCGATTGGTCCGGCAGTGATTTTGGCGCGACCGTGTTCGTCTATGTTTGTGCCCTGAGCAGTTCACAGTCATCTCCAAATGTCGATTAAGAAACCACATGCACAAGTGGTTTTGAGAGAGCAAATTTGAGAGAGCGAAACGAAAGTTTTGCACAGTAGTCTAATGTATGTAATGTAAAGAATAACAAGGTGGTTTACAATCATACCTTTGAACATGAGGTAATATAAGACGTGGCCGCCATGTTGGGTGATACAATAGAAGAAATCAAAGAAAATATTTTGTTTTGAAATTCAGCTAACATGGCGGCCATAAAAACCAGCTGCGATGAATCGGATAAGGACGAAAAATGGTTTCTTTCTTATATGTCTTAATAACAATGCATAACAACTGAAATTAACTGAAATAATTCAACGTTGAGCTTACCTGTGCAAGAGAACACGGTCAAACTGCAGCTGCTTCCTGTCGAGTTCCAGCTCAGGACGAACACCATTACAAGATATCTTGAACACTACTGGCTCTGGATTCTCACGTATGCAGCACACCACAGCATCCTCGAAGTACCCTGACGTCTTGGGGTACGCCCATATAAATAATTCCTCACTCTGGCCCGGCTTCAGGTTCATTGTTGGTGGTTCCATTAAAAATGTTGTGGCGGTACTATCTTGTTGGAAGCAGAAACTTATCTCTGCATCAAGTGGGGAGGTATTCATTACAGTCAACTTTTCAATATTTTCTGGGTACTTCTCCTCTCTATATCTGTCTCTCGTCTTGCCGCACAATAGGGGACCAAACTCGAAAGTCTCACTACTCAGTATGTACTTCTTATGAACGATTTCGTCCGGTTTGCGGTACTTTTTACGATGAGGAAAGACGACGCGTGGTTCACGGCTGATGGAAGGGAAAGCACACACTCCACGACAGAACAACTGATACCGTCGTCTCGTGCCAACGATTTCGAAATTCAGAGTCTGATCGAACTGACCGAGTTCCTCTGATTTAAAGCGAATACGTAGGGTCACTGATTCGTTGGCTTGGATGATCCAGCGATGGGATACGAGGTTAGGTGCAATCTGGATGGCTGTACTCTCACTAATAACAATGAAGAATTAGAAAGATAATAGTCATACTAATACTAAAGATCTCTATCATTGCCTTGGGAATCAAGGGGAGTGTAGCAATGGTAGATTTTTCTGTCACCTCTGGGATCTCGGGTGCTATCCCTGGACTCGGCATTAAATGTAAGTAGAGTTAGTTAAGTCTCTGTATGAGTAAATGGTTTGAACCCAGGTGTTGAAGTTTGTTGTAAATGTGATCGTCCGGGTCTCTTCATCAAATCGGTGTTTGGCCCAACTCAATGCTCTTCGACGCAAGGCCTTTGAATCAAAATATTTAAATTCTATTGAAACCCTGAAACAACCTCGTGGCTGATCAAAATCAGGGCATTGCTAACTCACAGGTTTAATTGGAATATAGCGTGTTAGGGTTCGCAGAGGGAGAAAAACTCGAGAACCTGAAGAAAAACCCTCGAATCAAGAAAGAGACCTAATAACTTGTATCTGATCAGACTGAACTTCTGTAGTAATTTCTTACCCTTTTTCTTCTTCAGTGGCAGGAGTAACGCTTGGTGGTGGTGATGCGGTTCCATGACTACCAAGCTTGCTTTTCCGAGCAGAATTCTGCCTCTCGCGACGTGTCTTAGATCCACCGCTTTCTCGTTCCTCTTTGTCCCGATTGCTTCGAGCTCCCTTACGGCTATGATCCTGAGTAGCAGGGGAAAAAAGGAAAAGTGGAAGTCAGCTGAAATATGACTGGATGGCCTGAATAGAATGGCATGGGATAGTTGAATGGCTGGGTGAGTTTATGGATGGATGGATGGGTGGATGGATGGATGGATGCATGCATGGTGATGGGATAGAATGTGGTGGATGGCAAGTGATGGGATAGAATGGGGGATGGCAAGTGATGGAATGGGGTGAATGTATGTCAGGGGCGGATACAGGGGGTGGATTGGGCGGATTTCCACGCCCCCTATTTAAAGAAAAAGTGAATATTTTTAGGAAAATAGAAGAATATGATTGCATCTAATTACAAAACATATCAAGAGTCAAAGTTTAGCTGCATTCACAAGTATGTTATAATTTAATCCTTTGCACTGTAAAAAGAAGGCTCAAAAGAACTTTTTAAAAATTATCCACCCTCCTTTTTAAAATTCTGTATCCGCCCCTGTATGTATGGATAAATAGATGGATGTACGGGAAGGGATGGCGAGTGATGGGACAGGATGGCATGGGTATATTGATAATTGGATGTACGGGATGGGATGAGGAGTGATGGGACAGGATGAAGTGTTTGTATGGATAGATGGAATGGGATGGGATTTGCTTTACGCAGTTTTCTATTTTTACCTGTCCTCTATCAGAAGTCTTCTCTATATCCGCCTCTGTTTCCTTTGACTTGTCTTCTTGAATGGCATTAGGGTCATCTGGACTGGAAGCCACGAAGACATAATGTGACGATGGGTCTGACCCTAAAGGAGGCCGACGACGTACTGGATATGGAACGACAGCGAATGATGCTGGGGGTGGGATGGGTGGACCATGTGGACCAAGACCAAGACCATCTAGAACCTTTATATCAAACATAATCACAATTAACAATATCATAGTAATGTTTACACAATTTTAAAGTTAGAAGTACACTATTACACGACAAAACTTAAAGGGGCACTTGGATGAAAATCGATGAAAATTGGAAATGCCTTGAAACTTGGTTAAACTTATCTATATGGCCCCAATAGTAGCCATGCAACATATTTTCTTCACAGCAAAAAGTGCCCGATAAACATGAGCAATTTTATTCAGCATCTAAATTGTGAGTAAATGACATCATTTACTCAACCCTATTGTTCTTTTCGCTTTTGAGCCAAAATTTCTCATTTGCAAGTGGCTCCCATGCTAAAATCACTAATAAAACTACATAGTCATAATTGAGTCATATTATCCTCGAATACTTCATTTATTTGGACTTTCAATAATTGGGGATTTTTCATCCAAGTGCCCCTTTAAAAAATAAAAATGGTCG
Source organism: Actinia tenebrosa (assembly GCF_029948245.1). Classification (NCBI taxonomy): domain Eukaryota; kingdom Metazoa; phylum Cnidaria; class Anthozoa; order Actiniaria; family Actiniidae; genus Actinia; species Actinia tenebrosa. The sequence continues at coordinate 3,854,138 of NW_028292579.1, read as the reverse complement.
AGCACACAGGCCGATTGCTCTCGGTTTCCCGAGCCAGAGGCCCACGTCTAAAGAACCTGAAGCATCATTGAATTTAAGAATAACAAGTCATGCCATAAATTTATAAGCACAAGTTTCAACCATCTTGTGTTTCAAAGACACACCAAAAAGCATAAGCAGCGTAAATTGACATATTCGTTTGAACTTGTAAAAAATAAAAAATAAAATAAATAAATAAAAAATAAAATAAAATAAAATGAAATAAATAAATAAATAAATAAAAAAAATTAAATTAAAAAAAAAATAATAATAATAAAAGAAAGAAAGAAAAAGAAAAAAAAATTAAATTAAATGAATGTTGTTTTTGGGCCATGAGGAGAGGTGAGGTGAGGTGGGGATAGATTTCGTACCCGTATACGGTTTTGATTGAGTCTAATATTGAGTACTTGGACAATATTTGGTATGTGCGTACCTCTTCATAGGTAGGAAGTATTCCTTTTTCCACGGCCTTGTCATCAGATTGTTCGTGTGGCTTCAGGACTTCTAACATTATATTAGGTACCCCTGTACCATCTTTATTTTTATCTTCTTCATCATCGTGTTCACCGCTTCCACCTGATAATGGCGACTCAGATGCCTTTAAAAAATGGCAGATATAGTTGGTTTAGTTAAGTTAGTTTAGGGTGATATCTTTAGAACTTTTCATTTAAAGTCTTACTCATGGTAAATTATAAACATAATGGATAAAGATATTTAAACTGTGAATAGTCAAAAATTAAAATTTAGTCGACTTTTAAATTCAGATTATTCTAGCGCACGTTAGGAAATTGTTTGAAAACAAAATCTGAATCTTCGCGCCTTCTTAAACCAAACGTATGACTTTGTTGTGAAGTGATCGTCCGGGTGAGCGTAGTCTTGAGAAAGACTGTGGTTGGTGGTGACTGACATTTAGACAGTCTTCAGAGTCCAGTGAGAAAACGTACGACTGTTTTTACAGTACAACTACTTAACCAAGGCCACCCAAACGAATTTTAAATCAAATTCATAAATCCCGTTTTTGACGCTGACTATAACAAGATGGTGACGAATTCTTGAGTTTAAACTGTTTCTTGTTCACTCCTGATATTAAACACACGTACAGGGGAAAATGTGGAACTTTGTATAATATTATTGTTTTAATATTCTATACTGATTAGCTAGTTTGTATGAACATGTTTCTGGGTGACTTTGATTGGTGTAGTCGCACACTAAAAGCACCTGTTATGATACGCATTTTAGTTGGTCTCGCATATTTATATTTAGTTGAGTTAATCGTGAAAGGGAAGTCCCTTAGGTATGTTCCCGTTGACCTTGTAGCAAAGATATCCCCTTTTAATCTAAAAGAGAGAATGATTTGTCACAGATGACAATATATTTAAAGAAAGGCAAAAAAATGGCTCAAATGTATGCACCTCTTTGGCTTTTTCCTTTTCTCTTTCTCGTTCTCTTTCCTTTTCTTTTTCCTTTTTGTCAGCTCGTCCTTTCTTGTTAAACCCAGTCGGTGGTGGTGGTGGTTCTGGATCCTGGACCTCAGACTTGGGTGTATCAGGTCTGTTGATTGTACCAGTACCACGGTCCCAGTATTGAAGAACATTATCAATCTCACGTAGACTTGACTCAAATAGGTTGAACCTTGAATAGATTTAGAAGAATATGTAAGCAACCATGAAACAACTTCTTGTTTGTCTGTCCAAAACAATGATATATTCACGCCTAACATATTTCGTGAAATCCAAATTAAAAATGCGTATTTCCGAGCGTCATTACATAACCTCTATAAAAGTAAGAAAAATAAGACCTACGCGCGCTCGTCTTTATGCTGTAATATAAACACGGTTGTATCTGTAGAGCCTGGCTAGAAGCCAGTGTGGGAACAAATGTAAAAGACATAGTCGGACGTCAACCTTTTTAAAAGCTCTACAGTTACCAGAGTATTTATATCAAGTCAAGGGACCGTTTATATCTAGTTAGACCAAAAATAAGCTAACTATTTTTCTTCTAATTTCGACACTTGAGCTTAACAGTGAGGACAATCTAACCACCCGACGAGTTTTTTTGTCACTTTTGAAATGCATACTACAAATCATTTCTTGATTTAATCGCTTCATCTTAGAGAGTTTGAAACAGTAAAAAGTTCAGGAAATAACCTGGAAAAACACTTGAAGTGTTTGCGTTTCCTCAGTAAAGTGTAAGAATGACTCACTTTTTTGTTAGTTCCTTTTCTCTTTCATCTTCTTCAGTTGGTACCTTCGGCTCGTCCATCAAGTGTGGAGGTATAGCAGCAGAGGGTTGACGCGGATGCTTACCGGGCTTAGCAATACTCATTCTCTTTTTATCATCGATAACTTCACTGCTATCAGATCTCTCAGACACGACAGATGGTGCACCTCCACGTGTCTCGGTATTCTGCGGCTGTGATGCTGCTGCTGTAACGCGTCCTGATGTCAACTTATCGTTGCTTTTTTCACCTTTCTTGTCTTTAGTATCGTGGCCTTTCTTTGCAGCTCCGGTACCTCCTTGCTGCCCAGCTCGTTTGCGCTTGGTATTTCTTTAGGAATAAAATGACAGTGAATAAGTTTCCCCCTGAAATTCAGTTTTAATGTTGTTTTACTAGGATTTTAGTTTACAACGAGATTCCAGTATGCCTGTAGTGTCGATATGTGTGGTCTAAAAACGTGGCGTGGAATTCCTCTTATTTTTCAGGGATGGAGGTTGTAGTAAATTCATACGTTAGGAATAACAGAAGTGAACAACGGCGACTGCGAGCTAATTTATGTAACGCCATTTTACATACTTAAAATGCAACTGTGATGATAAATAGCTGAGAAAAGAAGCGATCTGGATAAGACTACAAAATTCCCGACTATTATTGATATTGCGTAAAGGACATTTTACGAATTTAAAAAACGAGTTAGAGTACAATTATCATGTCATCTTCTCAAACCAGATGGGGGCTCAGTAACGTTACATAATTGATATGCTGCGTATTTTCTTCTTGTAAGCTGCTAGTGAACATGAAGGGGCATGTTGCGTGTGTTTGAGGCCAGTGTAGTGTACGAAGGAGCTTTAGTCTCGTGTTTCTGCGGCAAAGCCCTTCTTGTGTACCAGATATTTCCATGATAGAAGTGCCCGCATATATTATATGCGTCCTAGTGATAAACGAAAGCCACATGACGGGCACTTCTATCGTGGAAATATCTGGCAGACAAGAAAGTATTTGCCGCAGAAACACCAGACTAAATGCTCCTTCGTGCACTACACTGGCCTCAAAGGACGAAGAAACATGAACTCTTGCAAACATCTGGGGGAGAACAAAATAGCTTACTTTTCTTCCTCTAGTCTTTTCTCTTCCATTAAAACCTGTAGTTCTCGTTCTTTCTTTTCCTTTTCCTGTCGTTCCATTTCTCTCTTCAGCCTTTCTTTCTTCTGTTCAAGGTGTTTCCTGTCCACCTCTGCTTTTTCCTCTTCCGTCAGAGCATCGTACTCATCTTCAGACATTTCCTCCAGACGACGCTTTTCTTCTTCCTCTTTTATTTTCTGTTTCCTGGCTGTAGAAATAGAGAAGACGCATTTGCACAATCAATCATATAATCAGCCTTAGCTGTATGCAAGTTCTTCTTGTTATATGTTAGGGCGATGTAAAGGCTAGAGAACCGTACGAAAACGAAGAGACAAGGAGGGTTGACCGCGGCCCTCTCCTTGAAAAACAGGTTTCCATTTTTACCAAGAACATCTGAAAGCCTTAAATATATATATATATGAATAGAGGTAACAGAAAAGCCCTAAATGGTTCTCTTTAGATATGTTTTATGTTTTGTGACCAAAGAAGTAAAAAGACTTACCTTCTTCCTCTTTCCTCTTCTCCTCCACGGCCTTCAATCGAGCATGATCCAGCATTAGTGTTACAAAATAGATGTACTTGCGATTGTTAAGTGCACGAAGCACAGCAGTGGCTGTTGCACACAGACTTGGACTGAATAATGAGTCAAGACCATCGATCACGATGCCGCGTTGACAATCACTTAGCTGTTGATTAACATCAACAAGAACAGGAATATCAATATCACAAAAGTACACAATATGTTATTAGTTCATAACTACGACCAGCATAAAAAAGGCGACAGAAAGCAAAAATTTCAAACGTCCTTGTTGCGTAGCAAGTTTTCGTATTGCCACTAAACGCGCAACAAAATTTCTTTAAGTTTCTGAAAATGGTGGACCGAGCTTGTATAGAGCAGTTTTCGTATGGCCGTGAAAATCGTACCTTGCTGCGACGGTGATACTTTTTTAGAATATTGATTAGCTTGTTTTTTTAATTTTTCGCGCAATATGATTGGTCTGAAGTACTTAGAAAGTGCTATGATTTGGCGCGACCCTGTCCGCGCCGTGAATCGGGTATTTGATTAGATGGAGAGCAAAACTCTCTCAGTGTGATTGGTCTGGCGTATGCCTTTCTGTGACACGAACGCGTTCGTACCGCGAACTTTTCAATGTCATACCAAAACTGCTCTACCTTGTGCAAGTGGGAATGTGGATTTTATTCGTTTTTATACTAGCAGCTTGTAACTTGCAACAATGTTGGGCAATTTTGTTGCCTATATTACCCAGGTCTTATGATAGTTCTAATTTTAACTGACAGAAACCAAAAATCTAGCCTCTTACGCAGTCGTACTTGGTGTCTGTCACGCAACGTTTTTAGACGTCAAAGATTTTGGGTGGCAATCTAGGCCGCGTTATTAGGGACTTTAAGATTTGCAAAATGTACGACGGCGACGTCAACCGGAAGTGTAAATAACTTCATTTTAGGGTTCTGTTCATTGGAGATTTTATCCAAAACATTTTCAGTAAAGTCAACTCATCCATAGGAAAGACAGACTTTGAAGACGCCCGGACCCTAAAGTTAAGTTATTTCCACTTTTTCCGATTGACGTCGCCGTCGTACATTTTGCAAATCTTTAAGTCCCTATTATGAAAATCTGACAAACCCCAAATTGATTTAAGTTAAGTAACGGTCACAGATGTCGTTCACAGATGTCGTTCACAGATGTCGTTCACAGATGCCTTCACAAATGCCTTACCAGCATTCTTTCAGCCAATAGTTCTACAAGCAGGTCTTCTGGTAAAACACAGCTGTACAGACCATCTTCTCCTCCCACACTGGCACTAACACTCAGTTTACGACCGATGGGTGCAGCATTGGGCGGGGTTGCAGGGGGTGTACTCTGCTGTACCTGAGGTTGGTTTTTATTAACAAACCCTTTAGGCCCACCAACGGTAGATGTCTTACGGCCTTCGCGTGCCATGAGTGAAGGAGCTCCAGTCGTAGACCCTAGTGTGCTGTGAGGTTGTCCTGCCTGAGCAGTAAGCTGTGCTACTGCCTCGACACTAAGGGTACCTGGTTGGTGGTGGGTTTGGCTGGCTTCTGCTGCTTGTTCTGCTTCTTTAGCAGCACGAGCTGCGGCAGCACAAAGATCTTTAGCCCGGCGAGCAGCAGAAGACGAACTAGTTGTAATGGCTTCAAGTACAACACCATCGACGGTAAGCAAGGCAGCTTCGTACTTCTTAGCCAAGACCACGGATGTTGCTGTCTTTCCAGAGAACGGTGCTCCATGGACGATTAAAGCAATACCGCGACGATTACGTGCTGCTTTACCTTCAGCTGTTAGATCAATTCCAAGATAACGGGCAATGGCAGCAGATACAGGTGTGATCTCCAGTTCGCCCACACCCAAGCTACTGGCAACCTCTTCTTCGCTTCCCTCTTGGTCATTGATTCCTGGTGTGGCGGGTACGGTAGTTATGTTCGGTGCAACTATGTCCCCTTCTTCGCCTTCACCCTCGGCTTGTTGTTTCGCTGCAGCTTCGGCCTGTGCTTTTTCCTCTTCCTCTTTCTTGCGCTGCTGTTCCTCATAAGAATCAATGACCTCTTTTGGTAGCTTTTCTCCTGGCTGTCGAGGAGGAAGCAGGATGGTATTATACTCATCATACCCCTTCATATTCCTTATCATCTTCTCCTCCTCTAAATACTGCTTGTCAAACTCCAGTGAGTAGATTTCGATGGGGAAATCACAAGGATTCTTTAGCACCACTTCTTTTTCGTCCCCGTTTGAATGAGGAAGAACAGGGTCAAAAGCTACGAGCGAAGAACTGAAATCCACTTTAGGTTCTCTTCCTTGTCCTGATGCATTAACAACTAGACGGTTGGTACTCTGTGCTATGCGTATGACTACTCGTTGACTGTAAGAGATCTCTTCTATTGGCATGAACTTCACTTGGACGTTGATTCTTTGGCCAGGCTGTAAGCTTCCTACCGGAGGCATCACCTCGAACTGCTTTGGCTTGGGTTTCTCTGCGCGAAGTTTCTTCCTCAGATGAAGAGGAACCATCTTGTCAGACCTCTTCTTTTTGTCTTCAGTGGGTTCTGATGACCAGTCGCATCTTACAGGCTGGTAATTATGCAGCTGGATGGTCATCACCTTGCACTGTCCACACACCACAGACCCAAAGTCAAGTGTATCTGTAGAGATCTTCATATCAGGCATAGTAACAAAGGCCTTAAGTCTCAGCCCGTATAATGGACCACCTAATGTCATAATAGGCACAGAGACATCTACAGGTCCTAGAGACATATCTGCACCCTTGGGATCAAAAGTGACCATAAACTCGATACTTTCATTGTCGGGACTTCCGGGTAGGTTCCTTATCCTATCCAGTTCAACAACGAAACCGCTGCCAGATAAGCTCCCCCTGTCTGGAGCAAAAGAGACAGGGAAGAATCCATTATTGGTGACGCGGATGATATGTGAGCGGACGGTACCCAAGACCACGTAGCCAAAGTCTAGGAGGTAGCTAATCAACTGAGCTCCTTGTTTCTTGTTCTTAGGGGTTGGTTTAGATGAACTGTCTGTTTGGACGAGGGAAGAAACCCTCGAGATGTTTTGCTGATCTAAAGCGTGTTGCTGGATGATTAGCCTTTCGATCTCCATTTGAACCTCTAAATCACCAACAGCCTGCAGCAATACAAAAGAATTTGTTATTATATATTTGTATACATGATATTCTGAATATTAATTCAGGGTCCAAGTAGGGGAAAAGTGTATATAAGGGTGCACGCAAAACCAGCTGCAATATATAAACAGAAGAGCCTTTTGTACATTCTTTCTTGGCTACGCCTCAAACCACTTTAAGGCTGCTTGCACCAGCCTCCTCCAGCCTCCTCCCCCCAAGCATATGCATGAATCCACAATGTGGTTCTATATTATCCGGGCAATTTTAGGAGTCAATAGCACAACATTGTCTGCTTACATTGGCTATAGCTCTCATAGGCATCTCTTCCTTGGTCTTGTCAGTAGAAGGCAGTTCTTTTTCATTCTTGATGTTTTCTTTAGCCTTCTCTACTAGCTCATGCAATCGTTCGTCCTCTTTGTCCAAAGGCAGGTCGAACAATATACGAGGGAACACCCCTTCTCCTGTAAGGGAGATCTTGTCGGGTTCGAAATGCGCTACACGAACCTGTTAAAAGATGGAATCGCAAAAGGTTGTTCAGGTTATAGTACTACTACAGAGAGATGATGAGACTCTAGGATTTCAGTGGCGGATTTAGAAAGATTGCAAGGGGGTGGCTGTTAACTAGAAAGGTATCACAATAGCAACCTTTTTAGGTTTTACCTCATCCTTTATTCTTATTTTTCAATTTTTTCAAAGGGAGGTGACTAGTCATCCTATTCCCTTCTACACCCCTCCCCCTCCTTTCCCGTGGACCCGCCCCTTGGATTTTTCCAAAAGTAGGCAAAAAATATTTTCCAGGCGTTATACAGAACCCTGGAAGGATGTTTCTACAGTGCAGGAGTTTCCTAGGAATCTTAGGAGAAGTACAAATCCCAGAATGATACTTAGAGGTGAACATCAAACTTACACGGAACACCTTGCCAGATTTTCTGTGTCCCTGGAACTTGGAAACCTGGAAGGAAGTTTCTAGATTCCAGAGTTTTTCCAGGAATCTCAGGAATGGTACTTGGAGGTAAACATGAGACTTACCTGGAACATCTTGTCAAAGCTTTTGGGTACTCCAGGCAGATATTTAACAGTCAGAGTCTGTTTACTGAGGGCTTTGATATGACCCTGGGCTGGCGTGACATTAGGGGCCCCAGGAAGGACCTTGTTCCCTGAGTCAACGTTCAGTACTACGTAATCCAGACCAACATTACCAGTGTTGTGTAAGATGATCTCAGCAATAGCTACTTGATCATACAGCTAAAACACGTGTAAAAGAATATAATGAAAGAATGTAATGAAATGAGCGCCGAATAGCGCCCTTTAGCATCAGGTTTACCCCTAGGGATCAGGCCCAGAACACGCTCGCAAACACGGAGAAACACACAGCATCAATGAAATTCAATATGGCGGCTGTTTCAGCAACGTCTTCGCTATGACGCCTTGCTAAATGTCCAAAGTGTGATAAAAAGCGCCTGACGTCGAACTGCAGTTTAGGGTTTGCGGTACCTTGCAAGAACGTCGTGCTAAAGGTCTCTAACAAAAGATACGTCAAGATTTTCCCTCGGAGGCAGAATTTACCTGCTTTCCATAATCGACAACTTTCTTGTCAAAGAAATACTGCACTAGAGAAGCGCTTCCTTTGAGTACCACGTCATATTCAGGTCCACCATACACGGAACATCTAGCAACGGCGTTAGAACGGATGTTGGCATGCCCGTAAAATGTGAACTGAAGTTTCTGGGTTTCCTCTGAGTGAAGAGTGCTATAGAGAGGCAATATGTCAAAAACCTATGGAAATAAAGAAGTATGTAATAAGAGAATAGCGTTCAAGGGAAAGAAAGATGTGAGTGACTACATAGTAGTAAGATTTAAATAAGGGTTCTTTAAACATTCCTCAAGAACAATTCAGAGTTGATGTAGTATTTATGGTACAAAATCGTACTTTTACAAGGAGTATTACTAACATTTAAATTAGTGGTATGTTGTCACAAATTAAAAATCCACTTCTAAATTCCAATTGGAATCCAGTGGAAGAAGAGCCACTCTGTGGAATCCACTGTTAATCCCATTATTTATTCGCCGAAGGCGAAGTGATTATCGGAGATTAATTACCGAGACGCGAGTCTTCGAGCGGCGAGGTAAATATTCCCCAATAATCACTGAGCCTGAGGCAAATAATTGTTTTAGTATAAATACACAGGTGATTCTTTCAAAAAAAGAAAAGAAAAAAAAGAAGATAAAAGGCATTTTTTTCCGGTAACAACAACTAAGCGGCTGGCCGCCATTTTTGATTTTTGCTCGAGGTGATTATCATGTGATAGTGTGAGTTTCTTAACCAATCAGCGCGCGATATTTTCTATAATCAACTGCATATTTTTACTAATTGTAATTATTCGCGATTTTTCAGTTTCTCGATGGAGATCTTTCTAAGTTAAATACTTTGCAAATCTTGAGAGACAGGCTTAGACGAACTGATCCTCCTCCAACAGCGAGGTAAGTTGGGCTGTGGTCAAACCTATATAAAGGACTAAGTGATATTTTGAATGAATCCCTTTACCCTCATATTCAACCAGTCTTCCTCATTAATAGTTACTTGAATAATTACCTCATTTATTCCTATATCAAATGGAAGACTTCCCGTGGTGTTCCATGGCTCATCTGGTTGCTGTACTGCAACATCCCCATCACCTTGGGGAACAGCAGATGAAGGTCTTGAACGTGCTGGTGACTGACTTCCACCACTGCCTAGAGACGATTCCTTGTCCTTTTCCTCATCAATGGACTTCTCGTCTTGACTATCGTACCCAACGTCACACCCAATTCCTAAAACAATGACACCCACGTTGCTTTTACAGTGAATGTGTTGTCTGTGAATAGCCTGCGTAGCCGGATGTGTATGGGATGGCAAAGGTGACACTGCCCTCAGCACTGTGTAGAAGATTGGCAGTGCAGGTGGCACTCAGAGCGGGATGTGTATGGGATGGCAAAGGCGACACTGCCCTCGGCACTGTGTAGAAGATTGGCTGCGCAGGTGGCACTCAGAGCGGGATGTGTATGAGATAGCAAAGGCGACACTGCCCTCGGCACTGTGTAGAAGATTGGCAGTGCAGGTGGCACTGCGTAGCGGGATGTGTATTGGATGGCAAAGGCAACACTGCCTTGGCACTGTGTAGAAGATTGGCAGTGCAGGTGGCACTGCGTAGCGGGATGTGTATGGGATGGCAAAGGCGACACTGCCCTCAGCACTGTGTAGAAGATTGGCAGTGCAGGTGGCACTCAGAGCGGGATGTGTATGGGATGGCAAAGGCAACACTGCCCTCGGCACTGTGTAGAAGATTGGCAGTGCAGGTGGCACTCAGAGCGGGATGTGTATGGGGTGGCAAAGGCAACACTGCCCTTGGCACTGTGTAGAAGATTGGCAGTGCAGGTGGCACTCAGAGCGGGATGTGTATGGGATGTTAAACGCGACACTGCCCTCTATGCTGACTTGTCAGTAACCGTGCAGTAACTGTGACGTTAACAAGTCTAAGCATTTTCATTGGCTTAGCAAAGATCTCGTGCACTATGATTGGCTCAAAGGATATCGTCAATAAATTGCGTACCATGCAGTACCGTTTCACTGTTATACAAAATCTACTCTAATGATAACAGTGACAATAATACCAGGGTGGAAAAAAACACCACATAAACTGTACATACCTTCGTCTTCGTCCTTGTTTTCAAACTCGACTGTACCATCGATAAAGCTCCATTGATACTTGACATCTATTGGACTGTGATTGGTGATACTGACCACCTTAGTCACTTCAGTATCATTCAGGATACAACCAAAGTCAACCTAAATGGGAGCACAAGAAAAACGATCGAGTCAACTGCTTTTTCTGACTTCATTTCAATAGAACCTCTATTCAGAAACACTCCTGGGAAATGCTTGGGTGGCTGCTTCAAAAAGGTTGGCCGATTGAATAGATATATAGAGTAGTCCAAAATCCTCTGAGATGTTGACTCCTCGTTACTAAGTAAACGTCGGTACTGTAATCAGGACAACATTGACATCAACACCGTCAGCAATAATGCACACTGAGTAGAAGTAGACAAAACAACAGCAACAGCAACAACAACAACAGTACCAGTAGCAACAATGAAATACCATGCAGAACCAGCACAACAAACATCACCATCAACAACGACGACAAAGTCAGCGACGACGACAAGACGACAGAAAAAATGACAATCAGCTTCCAATATTTCTTAAAAAATATTGCTGGATTTTGATTGCTAAACTAGCCTTTTACTAATCAATAGTATTTCGGACTACATTAGATGAGCTTTCTCTTTGTATTTTTCCCTTCATTTCAGTGTTATCATAAAAAAACAATTGTGTATCGCTAATCATGTTATCAGTTTTAAAACCACTGGCCTGCTTTATTTAAATAAACTTGAAACTTGGACATTTACTTACCTCTGTCGTCTCAAAAGTTAGATTTGGAAAAAAGACTTCCCCTTTTAACGCCACAAAATCCTTAAATAGAGGAAAAGATTATCAAACACTGGAGCAGTCCATGGTGAAGGGTATAATAAAAGAAAGATGGATGTATGGAATGAAAGAAAGGAAGAAAAAAGAAGGAATAATGAATAGGTGAATGAAGAAATAAAATGAAGGAAGGAAGGAAGGATGGAAGGAAGGAGGGAGGAGGGAGGAGGGAGGAGGGAGGGAGGGAGGGAGGGAGGGAGGGAGGGAGGGAGGGAAGGAAGGAAGGAAAGAAAAAAGGAAGAATGAATAGATGAATGAAGAAATAAAATGAAGGAAGGAAGGAAGGAAGGAAGGAAGAATGAATAGATGAATGAAGAAATAAAATGAAGGAAGGAAGGCACATATGGACGAAGGAATGGATGAATGAAGAAATAAAATGAAGGAAGGAAGGCACATATGGACGAAGGAATGGATGAATTACGCAGTCTTTACCATTTGAGGGTGCTCCGCGAAGGATATCTCCAGAAAGCTCTCAGCAATACGAGTAACACTGTCTTCTTTATATGCAGGGTTGAACTGGATGAGTACAGGCACGCACTCAGACACGCCCAAAGACAACACCTATGGACAAGTAATGATAAGACATGATTAACATACGATAATTATAATATACCCTAACAACCTGTAGAGACCTTTAGCACGACGTTCTTGCAAGGTACCGCAATCCCTAAACTGCAGTTCGACGTCAGGCGTTTTCCGTCACACTTTCGACATTTAGAAAGGCGTCAACAAGAAGTTAATGCTGAAACAGGCGCCATGTTGAATTTCATTGATGCTGTGCGTTTCTCTGTGTTTGGGGTTGTGTTTCTGGGCCTGATCCCTAGCGGTTAGCGGTAAACCTGATGCTAAATGTCTCTATTTTCTAGTAAACAGGGTTTTTATGTTCTTTTTTGGATACATTTCTTAGCTATTGTTATGTAACATATAATGCGTGACTTTTATATCAACATACGGGCATTTGGTTGCAAAATATCGAGACACGGTTTCCATGGAAAGCAATTTACAAAGGATTACAATATAAAGCTTACTGTTTCAGAAGACTCGACATTGAGTGGAGCCCATCTCTGGTCTTCGACGAGCAATTGGAAGGGATGCATGGTCTTGAGCTTGACGGTCAAAGGTAAAGATGACACATTGGTCATCATCACTTGTTTGGTCTCTACTTCCAGGGTGCTCTTTGGATACTAAATGAGATGAAACCCATTCATCAAACAAACTATCCAAGTTTCCATTTTGGAAGATCTAGTTGAGCTAGTGTCAGGCCCTACCCTTACGAAGGAATCGTTAAAAACCACGTTTCCTATGCATCCTTTTTCTCGAACTCAGGAAAAGGCTACGTGGCCTATGGCTAGCTTGCAAATTGACAAAGAGTTTTAGGAAGCTTGAATCTTTTTCTTCTCAAAATAAGCTTCTCTCTTTTCTTCTTGTGGGCAATCATGAAAATGATATCCGAAAATGCACTTATGTAGAATATTTTCAATTCATTTGGAGATAAAAGAAGAACTTCGGGAACCAAAATACGAGGTATGAACTAAATAGGCCTTTTCTGAGTTCCATAAATAGGTGACATTCTAGTATAGCTTGAGTACAAACAACACCATATGAGACATGATGAACAACATATGTTTGGACCCAAGCCAGACCACAATGCATCATATTTACTATCTCATAAAAGGTCTATCTATTTTAACTAAGCTAATTAGCAATTAGCCCTCGAGCCCAAATGGGGTATAGACTCAAAAGCCATGAGGGCAAGATGACTAATTGTTTTAGTCAAGTCCAACTAGTCTGATATATACATATTAATATATATAAATGCAAACAAGTTTTGAATGGAAGTTAATTTTAATGTTTTGGTTTTCAAAACCGGCACTTTTCGCTACTAGTAGGTTATAATTTATACCTAGTAGTAGCTCATCCAATCGGAATGCAGCATTGGTAAAAGACCGCTAGTTGGATTTAATAAAATAACTTGCATATACGACTTACTTTCATAACACAGAAGTGGACCTCCCTTTGTGAGAAGTCTAGTAATGGACTGATGAAGTCTGCCATTATATCCACCTTCATGATCTTCTCTTTACCGGTACTGGTACCAATGATAGCGTGACAGATCATTCGCTCCTTTACTTTCTGAGTCCTGGGAATTAAAAGATCGGATATACTGTTACGTCAGATGTCTCAAGGATTTGAGGTCTAAAACTTGGAATACCCCGAAACAGCAAGAGCTTGAAGCGTTACACTTAAGCTGAAACGCGTGTGCTGTAGCTTAGCTTTGCGTGACAAGTTTTACTCTGAAAAAAGTGAAAATCGCTAACTTCCACTTTTACACTTGTTTCGGGTTTTTACCATGTAAGAACCCATTAAATAGACTCCATAATAGATGAAACTTGTGTTGTCCAGAGAATGGACGTTTTCCCGCGTACTGAACAATTTTCAACTTTATTTACTTACTTTTCTGAGTAGCCCATGAGTGTGATCTCTTGGCTTTCTCCAGGGTGTAATACCATTCTGTCAGGAGTCAGAGAGAATATAGGCTTGGGAGGTTCAGGTGGTGGAGGCACGCCCTAGACAAGAACAATAAAACATTGACTATTACATATAAGAAAAATAAAACAGTCTTCTGCCTTAGATACACACGGGATGCTAAGCGAACATTTCATTTCCAACTTCTCAAGTGTTCTCTATGCATTCGAGTGTTTACATCAGAGTACCTCAGAATAGAAAACTGTTTTATATCTCTTTCTATAAAATAACAAGCGCACTAATTAATGGAAATTACTGTTTTGATTTTTCGCATGAAAATGCAAATTCAGAGCGCGCGTGCGCAAAAAAAAAAAAAAAAAAAAAAAAAAGTGAGAATTTTTAGGTAGCCTCATTTAAAAATGGTATGTTATCGATCAAAGCGTGTGTTGGAACGCTGTTATCTTATACATATCCATCCCAACTTTTCGCTTCATGAGGACTGGTTTTACTTAAGGCTGCACATTCACGATTCCTTAAATGAAGCTTGATCACGCACCTGAAATCTCATGTCATCAGGGTTATAATCCGTTCTTTTCTTAGCCTTAAACGGATGGAACCCCTCAGTTGTCCAGTAAATCTGTTGAGGTCTACGTCCCTTGTTTGTTAAGCAGAAGACTCGGGAACATGGCTGACAGCTGAACTGTGCTCCCAATTGAACAGACGGTACAATGGGTGGATCACTGACTATAGTAGTACCAGAACCATGCGCCACTAGGCTTACTGTCTGGACTTGACTATCATTGATGTTGATTGATAGCTTGTCCAGGAATCTAAAGTCGTTGAGATTTGTTAGTACTTACAGTAATAAATAAATAAATAAATAAAACAAAACAAAACAAAACAAAAACAAAAAAAAAAACAAAAACAAAAAACACGAATGGGATTTCTCAGTGTTATTTCCACAGAGTAGAAATCTAACTTCAATTTTTTAAAAACTAATGATTTTGGTGCAGGGGGTAAAATCAGGAGAAATGGAGTAGAGCTCTCGAAAAGCTTTGAAGCACACAAAAGAACTATCCAGCAACTTTACTCACATATTTCATTGAGTTCAGTAATCGATCCATGGTGGTATTAATGGAAGGGGTGCCCTTTTACTGTTTAATTTGGACCAAAGACGTGTAGTCTACATCTTAAACTAAATGAGGGTCACCACACTAAAGAAGAACGATGCGCAATACGAATATTCTTCATGCACTACTCACCTGACTGTATCATCGACCGTTGCTGTAACATGCAAATCCAAAGCTTCTTCTGGCTGAATAACTCCTTGTGAAGGCTGCACCGAAAAAAGGGAATTTGGACGAATCTGCAGGACAAAACAAAAAGAACATGACTTGTGCGATTCTATCAAAGTGCTTTGCAACTCCATAAAAACACAGGAAATCAAGGGATATTCGGCTGCGAACTAGAGTCATAAGATTAATGTCGAATGTATTTGATGGCATGCACTGTTAATGTTTCAACACTATGGTCGTGAGTTCAACTCTCGGATCCGCCATCATCTGCATCTCGCGCTGAGGTAGTACCCTTGCCTCCCATTTTTGGGATCTAGGGTTCGATTCCTGTACTCGGCATCACATGCGAGTTGAGTTTGTTATGTCTATCCCTATATTTGGGGTTTCTTCTCCGCAAAACTTAACAACCTAGATTCCAATTTGATGTGTGGCTTAGCCGTGCCCTGAATTTGATCAGCCCACATATTTGAACTTTCTGTTGGGTGTTATTATCTATTCCCCACTCACGCAACAGATAGATATGTTTCTCGGTAGGTGATATCCTTACCATGGTGCACGAAAACTGGGCAGGTATGAGGGACTCGTTAGACAGTCTGATAGTCCTGATGACGTCATTGAGTACAGGGATGGTACCGTAATCAATATGTGTTGGTGTCACGTGGACTACTGGTCCCTCACCAACACATTTTACTTGCACAACCTACAATGAATGGAATAATTTACGTTAGTCAGTCATGAGGTTGGCACTAATTGGATCGGGGACACACAGGGAGCGAATATTGCGTGCAAGGTTGTTAGCGTTAGAGTTTTCAAGCGGTATAGCTGCGGTACCAGGAAAAGTTGCATCTATTTGGCTGAAACATGACGTCTATTTTGCAGACCTCTTCATAAGATAAAACTCACCAAGGGTTGTTCACTACTTCCAAATATCATGAAGTAAGCCATTGTTTGAACTTCTTCCAGGCACTCGGCAGTGATTTGGAGAGGAATCTCTTTGACTGACCTCGGGTGGATGACGCCCTGAAATACCAACGTGCATCATTAATGTCAACATCAACATCATCATCAACATCAGCATCAATGGTATCATTATCTTCATCACCATCATTGTCAGAGTTATCATCATACTCAACTACAACACCATTGTCATCCTCAACATCATTATCAACGTTAGCAGTAGCATCGATGCTATCATTATCTTCATCACCATCATTGTCAGTTATCATCATATTCAACTGCAACACCATTGTCATCCTCAACATCATTATCAACATTAGCAGTAGCATCAATGCTATCATCATCATCATCATTGTCATAGTTATCATCATACTCAACTACGACATCATTGCCATCCTCAACATCATTATCAACATTAGCAGTAGCATCAATGCTATCATCATCATCATCATTGTCATAGTTATCATCATACTCAACTACGACATCATTGCCATCCTCAACATCATCATCAACAATAGCAACAGCATCAATGCTCATCCTCACCATCATTGTTATAGTTTTATATTGGCATATTGGCATCATGCAACAATGTCATTAACATCATCATCATAGTTTTCATCACTATGAACCATCAACATCATTAATGAAATCATCATCACCAATCATCATCAACGAAACATCCCTTTCATTTACGTCATGTCATCATCATCATCAAGGTCATCATCATCAAGGTCATCATCATCAAGGTCATAATCATCACCACACTAAACAATCAACTATATTGGAGTCATCATCATCAACGTCGATACCAACGACATCATAATCATCGCAATATCAATACAGCAAGGTGTACCTTTGGCTCTGTGCTTGAGTATAGTATTGGCGTCATGTCATCTACAACCTGTAAAAACGATAGAATTAATTGAAAGAGGAATGTGGGTAGGGAGCTCAACTCTCTTCTAAATTAAGTGCAACATAAAGTGTATTTCAACTGGAGCATTATGGCTAAAATAGAAAACCTTGTTAAGCAATAAGGTCTCCTATAACAAATAGGATCATAATGAAGACAAAGGACCAAAGCTTACTTGTGCCAGGAGTTCGTACTTGGCAGGTAGATCTGACTCGTTGACAAGCTGTACTGGAAGCTCATACGGATGATGAAGGAAGCACCTTCCATAGTCTAGTATTGGTGTGTGTAGTAAGATGGGAGGTACAACACACCTATACACAACAAGATGAATGATTAAGCAAGATTACTAGAAGATCAATTAGTGAGCTGGATGGATACTGTATAGAGACACCGCCCAATATAACTATATGGCCGTGAGAAGGGAGACAAGGGGAAAAAGTACTGATACAAAGCCAGATTAACTGAAAAATGAATTTAGACATTTAAGTGTATTACTTACCTTGCAATTATGGGAAGTGACAAAATCTCCTCTCCCACCCCCTCTACGTCTACAACCAATGAAATGTCGTACTTCTTGACTGTTGTAGATACAAAGTCGACCTTGAAAGAGAACCAGGAAAAGAAAAGTTAATCACGAAGTAAAGCAAGAAAGCAGTGTGAAGTAACATCACATGCACACCTAAACGAATTAAAAAAAAGATAAAATCTCATTCAAATTGGGTGGGGGCGTGTGATTCAGGAGATTGAACAGCATCCCTTTACAAAACCTCCACAATACCCAAATATTACGACCAGCCTCCTCCTCCTCCGCTCCTTCTAAACAGACACGCCCTGCCTATGTCCCCACTCCTTCATAAACCTTGTGCCACCAGAACTGTACTTACGTTGATGGTCATCTCATCCTGAGGAGCAATAGTACCAGCACAAGGAGTGATATCGAACTCTTTGAGAGAAGCCATAACAGTACTGCCCGAGTCTGTGATATTACTATCGATAAGGCTATCAGTGTATCCATTGGAAACCGCTTCTCTTGCTCCACCATCGGCTGGTACACGTAGGGAAAACGTCATGGGGATCAGGGAAGTGTTGACCAGTTTGAAGCGACGAGAATTTACAAATCCTACGAAGAAAGAAAAAAGTCGATTTGGATCTTTATTGTGCCAGCAATAAGCCACATCTCATCCCTGTGGCGATGGGCTTCGATTCTTCGACCCGCCATTACTTTTGAGTAGATGTGTTTGTCGGTTCTCCGCTCTTGCGATTTGAGGGTTTTTCTCCACGTTCTTTGGTTTCCCCTCTCAACAAAAATGAACACATTCCAATTCCAATAGACCTCTAGCTTGGGCATAATGCCATTCTCTCAAAAATTGGATTCTTTGTTTGAGTTGTGTCGATATTATGTGTCTTCTCATACGCAAACGTTAAACAAGGAAATTATACCCTACACAATTCCAATAGAGTCCTATATGGGACATAATGTCATTCTCTCATAAATAAGTTTCTTTGTTTGAATTGTGTTCATATTTTCCGGTGTCTTGTTATGTGCAACCGTGAAACATTATACCCTTGGGAAAATGTGGTCTGAAATGGGGAAACGTTACACCCAAGTTAAAGAGGTCTATTCGATTATGGAACGGGGAGTACGGGTGTATTGATCAAAAAGCGATGAAAATGTTACAATGGTGCAATGAAGAAGACAGACACCCGAGAAACCATTAGTCCAGACGCTGGCCCCTCCTTTGACCATTGCGCTTTTGTTGTGAGGTCAAAGGAGGTGCCAGCACCTGGACTAAGAAACTATATGCTTACCATATGACACAGTGCCAAACTTAAGCTTTGGTATATCGAAGTGAAAAGTTGGTCCGATAACTGTACCACTGTAAACAAATCATTTAAAATAATCATTTATAACATATCTTAAATAATAATAGTAATTAAAAGTGTATATAATAAAAATATTTATTAACTCGTAAAGCGCCAATATCAATATACATTTTCATTTTCATAATAATTTGCAAGCTTGGAATGGTTAAAAAGCGCGCACAAGAGGGTAGTTAAAACTCGAAGGACTGCGTGATGATGTGATTGGGGAATGGGGTGTGGTGTATTTCAGCTAAGGACTGCGTGATGATGTGATGGGGGAATGGGGTGTGGTGTATTTCAGCTAAGGACTGCGTGATGATGTGATGGGGGAATGGGGTGTGGTGTATTTCAGCTAAGGACTGCGT